>NC_089258.1:18991156-19616156 GCF_963930625.1 Muntiacus reevesi
AAAACCAAAAATACTAAATACCTATGAATGAATCCAGCAAAGAAGCTGTACAAGACCTCTACACAAAAAACTAAATAATTTTGCTCAGAGAAATTAAAGACCTAAGTAGATGGAAAGATGGGTCATGCTTATTGATATGAAGACTCAATACTGTAAAGACATCGTTTTGCCCCCAGTTAACCTATATGGCCTCTCCTCTCTCCACATCTCGAGTTGAAATTATGTGTGTGTGGTCATGTCCATGTCAATTTGCATATTTAATTAAGTAGGAAGTTGAGTATTACAAACTAGTTGAGAAAATTTATGCCTTAATACAGGATAATTTATAGTAATTTTATAAAATAATGGACATATATCACATTAATTTATTTAAAAGTAAGCATAGCAGTCATATATCTATATATATATGACTTTATATATCTGTTACATGTCATATATATATATATACATATATACCCAAAAAGTCAGACATGACTTAGTGACTGAACAACATATATATACATGTATAAACACAAACAGTGAAAGGGGCAGGATTAAAAGCATAAGTGTCTGTGCATACTCTTGCATGTATTTTTGACCCTTGAGCCACGTAAATTATCTACTCAAGAAAAAACTGTATACAAATTCCTTAAATTTAAAATAGCATCAAATAATCAAACCCAATTATATTCATATCAGTAACATCCTAGCTTGGACATAGATTTTCAGAGGATTTTTTTTAAAGGACTTTAGAAACCAATAATCTTACTGAAAATTCCACGATAGATACCTTCTAAGCACCAAATAAAATACAAAGAGATTTTTAGTAATCTAGCAATTTTAATTGTTATATAATACATACTAGGGTTTCCCAGGTGGTGCTAGTGGTAAAGAACCCTCCTACCAACGCAGGAGACATAAGAGACATGGGTTCAATCTTTGGGTTGGGAAGAGACTCAGGAGAAGGAAATGGCAACCCACTCCAGTATTCTTGGCTGAAGAATCCAATGGACAGGGAAGTCTGGTGGGCTACAGTCCATGGGGTTGCAAAGAATCGGACCCAAATGGAGCAACTTAACACGCACGTGCACACACATAATACACATTGCTCTTTGAAATTATAGACTAGAGCAAATAAAAAATTATACTAATGATACTTGTCATCAAGAATTTTCTGGTTAAGAGAAATGAGACACAATTTTTAAAAATCAAAGAAAATAAGGGAAAACACCGTTATCAATGAATGATTGCATCTTAAATAATACATATATGTATGCATGTGCATATAAAGATCTAAAAATTATACACACTCAGGTTTGTTAACAGTTATGTTTGGGTGGTAAAATATGATGTTTTTATTTTCTTATATTGTCATTGACTCTATTTCTTAATTTTCTATAAGGGACACACAATACATCTAAACTAATATGTACATAATTATTACATACACAGTTAATATATATAATGGATGCTTTCATTGTAATTGTAGCAGAAATGAACGAAAATTACACGGTCAGTCACAAAGCATTTAGCCATGTCACGTTACATTCTGTGTCTGGGATTAAAAGAACATGATACATGTATATGTGGTAGTTTCTAGAATGTAAGCTCACGTGAGAATAAGTGCAGGGAAATGGTGCAAACTTCTGACTTACTTTTTCATCTGGTAATAGCCCTTCTTCACGGTCCCAAAGTTCCCAGAGCCCAGTTCCTTGTCCTCCAGGGTCAGCAGCTTCCGGTCCAGGTAGACCTCCTTGGGCCGGATCTCCTCGGGGTCTGCATAGGGGCTTTCGTAGACCTCAGTGTCCATGGGCAAGGCTTCTCTCTGAGCTTCTGAAAAGGAGTTAAGAAACTTACAGCCCGTGAACTTGATCCCACGTGAAATTGCCATCGTCCCCTGCTCTTGCCTCCTGGGGTCGTGCCTTGCCTTTCGTGATCTTGGTTACCTTGGGCATTTATAGCGCCTGTGAGCACTCGAGACACAGCCTTTCCCGGCTATGGCAGGGTAGGAAAAAGGCCCTCATCTTTGTTGTACTTAATCCCAGTTCTTGCATTAATGTATATCAGGAAAGAGTTTTCCTGTCAGCAGCAAGAGACGGATGTGCTCAGTCATGTGCAAATCTTTGTGGTCCCATGGACTGTAGTCTGCCAGGCTCCTCTGGAATTTTCCAGGCAAGCATACTGGAGTGGGCTGCCACCCCCTACTCCAGAGAATCCCCCCAACCCAGGGGCTGAGCCTGTATCTCTTGCCTCTCCTGCACTGGCAGGTGGATTCTTTACCATTAGCACCTCCTGGGGTGTGGCCCTCCTAATGGACTGTGGTGCCTTTAAACTGAAAATCTGGACCTCCTTCCCTGAGAGGCGGGGTCTACATCACCTCCCCTCCGTGGCTTCTGCAATCATGTCCACCGATAGAGTACATCAGTAGTGATATTTGTGATATACTCAGGTCCTAAAGGTCATGCACCTTCTGTCTGGGTTGCTGGGAATCTTGAAGCTTCAGACTCCGTGCAGTGGTTTAACTGCCCTGGCTCCTTCTATGCTCTGAGGATGCCCCAGCCAGTCCAGGTGGAGAGACCAGATGAAGAGTCTCTGAGGCTCCGTACCCTGGAGATGAAAGATGCTGGCCAGCCTCCAGCGCCCTGGTTCTAGTCCCACCACGTCTCCACTCCTGCTGGCCCAGCTCCACCCCTGATCTGCCTGCAAGAGGCCCCATGCCGCCACGGCCCGGATCAGCCTTGCCCTGATTCCTGACCTGCATGAGATAATTAAATAACTGCTGCTGATTTAAGCTACAGTTTGGGGCTGATTTTTTGTAGCATTAAATAGATCAAGTTTACCAACTAACACAAAAACCTGGGTCCACCTAGAAAACCTAAGAAGCTGATCCAGAGGCGCCATTTTTGACCAGTATAACAGAGGCCCTGTGAGTTTGAAGGGGTGCTTCCTCTCCTGGACTCACAGAATCGTTGCAGTTCCCTGAACGTGTCTAGAATCCCCAAACTTAGACGTTTCTTCAGTTTTTACCAGCTACCTGTTGCTGGACTTCCATTTGAATTTACTCCTGGACACAGACATCTTTTCAAGAGCAGATCTTAGAAATGGAAACTTTAAGTAGCGTCAGTTATTATTGGAAAAGGTGACATATTCTGAAGCACTGGGTTTGAAGGATATTTTCAACATGACTGATTTATTGTGAGGGACGCTGTACAGACCATTTCATCCAGCAGACACCACTACTTGCAGACACGTGGCATCATCCACCTGCTGCCAGATGACAGGATCACTCCCTGCTAGGCAGCGCTGTAACAGCCGCCGACAGCAGAGTGAGCCGGCCCTGCCACTTGCGAGGGGCTGTGGGAGGCATCCTGGCGCTGTGCACGCCCAGGACTAAAGGGGCAGCTCTTACCTCTCTCGTTGGCCCACGGCCCTCGGTCTGGCTCGTAAGGGTTGAATGTTGCAGAATTATCTGCCTGGTTCCCTGGGGATGTGGAGGCCTGAGGTACACAAATGATAACAGCTCATTTTTCTTCATGAATAACACTGTTGAGTTGGCCTGCATGCTAATTTTTATTTTCAAATAATCACGTCTTAACTTAAGCAGGGAAGACAAAGGAAGGAACCAGGCAAAGAGACAGGAAAACAACAACAAGGACGACATGGCTTATCTCATTCTCCGGGCAACTGATGGGTTGCTGTGAAGGCTAAATAAAGCTCATGCTCCTGTAACAGAAGGGGCCTGCAGGGATCCCAGGGGGTGTTATGAGAAAATTAACCAGAACTGTTTTGGTGGAATTCCCGCCTACTTACTTGCCCTTTCAAATCCTACTTCCACTTGCTAAAAGATGCTGAGGATTTTCATTATCCCCTTGGATTCAGTCTTCTCCATTAATTCTTTCTAATATTACAGAGAAGTTATTGAAAAAGAAACATTAAGTATCCACCAGCTGCTTCAAGCCATTTCCCAACTCTAAAGCATCCATGAATTCCCAGTATCCACATGTATCTTTACAATCTGTGGAGATCTGGCAACATTTGGGTAGATGCCAGAGGGTAGTGTTGGTCTGGTCAGTAAGCTAGAGGTACCGAGATGAAGCGGCTGCTAGCATCCCAGTGTCTAAGTGCCTCACCTGTTAATTTTCACTATCGTCATCATCATCATCATCAACCAACCCTTTGAGACAGGGAAGCCTATTTTTGCTAACCTGAAGGAAGGTATTTCTTCCTTGTACCCAAAGTAGGTAACTGACATGTATAAAAAAGCCTTGCTGGCCATTATTAATGGCAACTTTCCTTATTATTTATTTGATCTGCATCAATTTGCAGCAGGAAATAATGGGGGAGGGGGGGAAACCCAATGTTATATTCCTATATCCTTTCCCTTCCAAAAGTCTCTATCTCAATTCTGCCTGATCCACCTTTATCCTCAACTGAAAACAAAGGTCTGTGCTTAGTCACTTACTCTTGTCTGACTCTTTGTGACCCCATGGACTATAGCCCACCAGGCTCCTGAGTTCATGGGGATTCTCCAGCAAGAATACTGGAGTGAGTTGCTATGCCCTCCTCCAGGGGATCTTCCCAACCCAGAGACTGAACCTAGGTCTCCCACATTGCAGGTGGATTATTTACTGTCTGAGCCACCAAGGGAGTTCAAGAATACTGGAGTGGGTAGCCTATCCCTTCTCCAGGGGATCTTCCTGACTCAGGAATCGAACCAGGGTCATCCTGCATTGCAAGTGGATTCTTTACCAGCTGAGCTAACTGGGAAGCCCACCAAGCAAGGGTATTATTACTAAATTTGGTTTACAGGAAAACCACGATTCAAATCATCTTTTTGGCATGAGTTGAGTAGAAAGAAATTTTATATACCTGTTTGTTTTTTTTTTTTCCAGCAGTGCCCAAACACTGGCCATGAAGAAATGAGATACTGCCATATTTTGGAGAAATTTAGAGAAACAGAGACAGTAAGCTGAATTTTACACAGTCGCTTATCTACTGGCACACACGAAATGTTCACCTGCCTTCCTGACATCCCCAGCTCGGGATCCGAAAGTACAGTAATGAAGTCACAGTGCATCACTGCTGCGACATGGTCACTTGTTGCTGAAACTGTCTTCCTCCTGCTAAGCGAGCTCTGTAGAGCCCCGGCTCACCATGGCAAAGGCCCTTCTGAGAAGTCAAAGGACATCCGCTCTTATGGGTCAATGGAATGCCATTGTATCCATTTTCTGATGACTATCTCAGCATTCTTATCAAACTGTTTAATAGAAACAGCTGTGATGTATCAAGAATGAAAAGAGAATATAAGTTACAGGGGATATGATCATTTACTCACTGCATCAGAGCTTTGTTGCTAAATTGTTCACTCAACCACTGCTAAATAAAAATGTGTTCAACAAACATAACATGAATGAATGAGTGAATAGAGATAAATTTCAAACTGGGAGGTGTGAAATGCAAACACTTTTAATGTGATTTAAAAACGAGTTCTCTCTCAGGTTCTTCTATTAATAGGTGTGGCTAATTCCAAATAACAATATACCACTTTTAAAAATTAACATGATTATAAGACTCTTGGATATACGGTTTGTTCACTTTTTATTTATGATATAATTACCCTGTCTCAACAGAACTGTCCTAGGAGAAACTAGGTAATTCCCAAAGCTTGCCATACTCCTGCTCTGCTTAGTCCCCTCTGGTAATCAAACTATAAGGCTGAAATAGTTTTCAAACTAAAAAATAAATTCTCTTTTAGGTTCACATTGACTATCATTTCAACTTCTCTGATTTTTTCCCTTGAGGTAGGAAGGTTCTGAACTCAAAAGCAAAACCACAACCCCAGGACCAGCCATCATGGCCAAGGAGAAGGCATTGATACCCCTTCTCTGCACTGGAAGACCTCCCACTATTTGCCCACTTAGGGATGTATCCCAGGACTGCAGCCCCTCCACCCTGACAAGATGTTCTCTGGAGCAGAAAGACTTCATAAAGGCTGTTACATTTGAAGTCAGAATGCAATGATCTGCAATATGAATCCTCCCACGGAGAATTTAGAAACAGAGGTGGGGATGTAAAAAGTACTGAAAAAGACACTAGGATATGAGGAGTAGGAATCAATAGTGATGGCCACAGTTTGCCTACAGCCCTGCACAGAGGGATGCGTACTCTGATTGGCTGTGTGGTGTTCATCCCTTGTCTATCTTGTCTATGGATAAGAAAATGGGTTGCAGGTCTCCTCTCAAGAAGGCTGAACCCCATCTTTTAAGCCGAGGTGGTTCAAGGGCTTCATTTCAACACTGCCCACTTAGACCATCCTTTGCAGCCTAAACCCTGAGTTTCCCTCAATAACCACATCAGCTCCCTGCCTGGACCCCTCGGCCCTTCCTGCCCTGACTGGGACAGAGAATGGAAATACACTCCAAAGAGAATGCTCTTTGGAAGGAATGGGAGGTTTATCTACTGTGTCTGTTAATAAGGCTGTATTGACTTTATTTGAAGATAAAGCTACAAATGCAAATCACCCAAAGCACCTGGTGATCCTACCATTCAGTAGAACAACAGCAAAACCCTGTGGAATCAAATGCTTGGTTGAAAAGAAGATTTGAGGACTTTGTAAACAATGAACTCTAAGGCAAAACGATAAATTAGGAAAGTATTATTAATGCTTAGAATTGAAATGCCTTTTAATTTAATGAAAAACGTGTTGCTGATCCATTCCATCATCTGTCGTTATTATTTCTGCTCTGTATTTTATCATCTATTCTGCCCTAATCAATAACATCCCCTTTTCTGCATAGAGAACAAGGTATAAATGAAATGTTGACTGCTGCTTTCCCCCTACTTTTGCTGACATTTGAAACTGAAGTCAAACCTGCAGGACACCACTAGATGGCACTAGCTACTTTAGCTTTCCACCTTCCAAAGAGCAATTTAAGAGTTTTAAGTTTTGTAAATTCAAGTAAAAACAGATCACTCCACAATAATAAAAATAATATTTGTTTAGGTTGGGAAGATCCCCTGGAGGAGGGCATGGCAACCTTCTCCAGTATTCTTGCCTGGAGAATCCCCATGGATGGAGGAGCCTGGCGGGCTACAGTCCATGGGCTTGAAAAGTGTCAGGCACGACTGGGTGACGAAGCACCGCACAGGTTATGAATTATGATCCCTGATCTCTTGTTGGCGACTCAGCTGCAAGTAGAAAATATATTTGACAACTATCCTTTGAGTGCCTATTTTTAAGAAGTACAGATTCAGAAGTGAACAAAAGAGAAAAATACATTGCTTTTAAGGAGCTAATTCAGAGTTTCCTGACTCGGGAACGTTGTTTGCCAGGTATTCTGATTTTCATTTCTAGACCTTAATTTTTAGACTTAAAACACATTTTCAAGTCAGGTAACAGCGGTAATAATGATGACAATATATTTAATGCTTGTCACCACTGCAATGACAAAAAGAGCCAATAGACTTCACATTTTAGCTGCTCAAACCAAGCAGTTCTGGTTTTCAGTGGAATGACTTTGGTCCCAGTCCAAGGCTCCAGAGCTAAAGGCAGAATCTCCTTGGCCAGGGCTTGAAATAATCTTTGGTTTGCTTCAGATCCATAAAAATAAGCACTTGGCTGTCATAATTAATCTTCCTTCACCTTAGAAGCAAAGATCTAAAAGCTGGTCCTTTATAATGATGTGGAAACATTTTCTCCAGGGTTTGGTCCACTGCTTCCACATTACCAAGTACATGGGTATGACGTAAGAACCCCTTCTTTCTCCTAGCTGATTCTTAGTAAATTGTGTTAAAATGTCTAAAAGTGTTCCAATCAGCAATGTAGGTGCTGGAATAAAACATGAAAAATGAATTTTAATTTGAAATTCTACATTTTTCCACAACTAAGACAAATGTGAATGCTATGTTTCATCTTAGAGAATGTGCCTTTGAATTCTGAAACAGAAGCAAAGTCTTTAAGGCTGCTGTTGTTCAAACTGACAGCCATCCTCAATAGAAAGATTGGTTTACAAACTTAAAGTAGCAAAGAAAAATATTCCAATGCTAATAGGAGGAATTTTATTCATGTAAGGATTACCAGTCCTTAGAGTAAATGACGGCAGGAAGCAAGGAGAGAGTAGATTATACTTGTATTATTCTTCAGTTAAATTCATTCATATTTTCAACTGTTAAAATATTACTAATCTCTTAAAAATACTCCTGCCCTTAAGTTTTTGTTATACATTTCAAAATTATCTGATTCATAATATTCTGCCAATCATAACACATTTGTCATTAACTATCTGCATGCTAGAGTTTATTCAGGTTCTATCATGTCCATTTTGTGCCTGAATTATTTAAAAAACAACAATTCATATTGAACAAATAAACAAATTCAAGAGAGTAATTTATACCTTAACAGATGTGACATTTGACATAATTCCCACAAGTCTTTTTCATGACTGGTTAAATAATGGAAAATTCCTCTTTTATTTTTAAGTATTAGTTCTCCTAAAATATTTCTGGTGAGCAATTAAAATATTTTTAATTCATTGCTTAAATCATATAATGCTTCTCTTTATCAATGAACTACTGATATTTTTGGGTTTTATGAAAGTTCAATGCATACTTCAAAGCTGTTATAAATTTAAATAGACAACAGCCCTTGTTTAGCCAGAAAAGTATTTTCACAGTATTAACCAGATTAATTAGCTTCTAATATTTAATTGTCTTTTAAAAGTGATTAAGTAATTTATCAGGGGCAAATTTTAAAAGGCACAACAGGGTTTCAATGAAAAAATGGGTCTCCTTGACACGCCATTTCCTACTCCCAAGGCAACTAGTGCTATCAGTATTTGCTATATTCTTCAGAACATTCTACACTGTATCAGCACATATATGTGCCTGACTTTGTCATCTTCAATTAACATTGCATTTTGGAAATGACTTTATATCTCAACTACCCATCATGGTATGAATTTTAACATAACTGATTTCACTTATTTCCCATTGATTTCTAAATTATTTCCAGACTTTGTCAATGATACAGTGTTAGAATGTTAGAATGTCAATGATACAATGTTAGACATGTACCATTTCACACTTCTCCAATAAAGTACAGCTTACTCAACACACACTTGTTGCGTGGTGTCACCAAACTTGTTTATTTGGGCTAGTTTTACAGATGGACATAAGAGAGCACTATAGTTTTAACTCTCATTTCTCTTATTATGAAACAGAACAGCTTTTACTACGCTTGAGAACTATTTATATTTTCTTTCCTATAAACTATCCTATGCCCACTAACCTATTAGATAGTTAAAACTTTTATTGATTTATATAATTTCTTTATAAAGATATTGACCTCCTATATGGATATATATATATATATATATATATATATGATCACTGCTAATATTTATTCTAAGTTTATTATGCTTCTTTGGAAGATGTTTTGGTTCTTATCCACACATGTATTTTATTTTTTGGTAGTCTTACTGATATTTTCTTCAATTTCTTTAGACATTCTTCTTTAATCTAAAGACCTATAAATCTTAAATTCTGGATATTTCTGTAATCACTGTAGGGGAGTGGGCTTCAGGCTGCTTGGGACAAGGACGGGGTGGGAGTGGGGCTTATTTCGTCACAGTGCTGGGTTACTGTTTCCTGGGGTGACAGCGTCTTGATGTGTCACCCTGGCTGACCTGAATGATACTGTTGTGTTATTGACTCAAACTATGATCATGGTACTGCTGTGGAGGAATACTGGAGAGGTAATTAAAATTCTTAATTAGTTGATTTTATTTAGGGAGATTATCCTGGGTGGGCTTGACTTACTCAGTCAAAAGTTCTTAGAAGAGGTTGAACTTTTCTAAGAGGGGTGGGGCGGGGAGTGACTGACCCTCGGCTGTTAATGACAGCTCCACCTTGCTTATCCTCCCTTCCTGATGACTTGCCCTATGGACATTGAACTTGCCCCATCAGTTGTGTAAGGCAAGTCCTAGTGATGTCAATACATATATGTGTGTGTACATGTATACAGATGTGTATATAAATATGTACTTATGTCTGTTAAAAAGGTACCGATGTGTGTGTGTGACAGAGAGTGTGCTGTGGGTGTGTTTCATGCATAAACCTCTGACTGATCACATTCTCCTGGTAGAACCCTGAATGAAGCCCTTGGACACTACAGAATTAAGGTAAATGTGGAAAGCTGTGTCTTCTCTGCAGTGAAACTGCTTATGTCTGGGTCTGCACATGGGTGGAGGACTGTGCATCGGCACACTGGCCTTGGGCTGTCAGAAAGACGATGATGAATAAACAAGTGGTGGGAGTCAAGAATGTGGTCCAAGGCCACAGGGACTCCTCCATGGCTGCCACACAGACTCCATGCACGGAGGGGCCACGGAAGCCCGGTGAGTGAAAGGTTCTGAGCCTGCCGATGGGGCTCCATGAATGGGCAACTGAGTGTCCTTCCCCAAGTTGTGCTATAATATGAAGTTTTGTCAATGCAGTGTTTGATTAAGGACTCAAAGAGATGACTCATGGTTGAAAAGCACCCTGAACCAGAGCATATTTTGAATCATCTCAGTTGATGGGGCACCATCTGGCCTATTTTCCCCAGAATACGGTCCCATGAGATGCCATCTTGACAACTAGGTGCACCCTCCCCAAGGAGAAGGCGTGAGTGCCGACAGGAGTTGAGGGCCAGGAGGGCCAGGAGGTGGCAGCTGTGGAGAGTTTCACCTTGGACCATGGGGAATGTTGACTTCTTCAAGGCCAAAGCCTCAATTGCCTATTGGCCTTGGTGGCTTGAAATAAACCCCGAGTCATGGGGCAAAGGGGGTACTGGCATAGAGCATGCATTCCCTTGACAACTCCCCAGCCTTCCAGCCCCTAACACGCCACCCTGGCATGGACAGCCCTCACCCCTCTAAGAGCAACGCCCCATCATACCTGATGTTCCCCAGAAGCTGATCCACCCTGACTGGGAATGTGGCCTTAAAACAGATAGTTACTCCGTTCAGGTTTATCACCTAACTTCCCCCCTCAAACACTACATTAAACTCACTTCTCTTTTTTGTAGTCAACAAGACTGAACATATCTAGAATATAACAGCCCACTTGGAAAGAAAATCTCAGGGCTTTTATGCTTTTCATTTACGTTGTTTCTGCTAAGTACTTCAGGCAATCTGCTTCATGAACTAATGCTTGATTATATGCTGACATGTCTAGAAAAGGGGCTTCCTGGGTAGCTCAGCTGATAAAGAATTTGCCTGCATTACAGGAGACCCCGGTTCAACTGCTGGATTGGGAAGTTCCCCTGAAGAAGGGATAGGCTATTCACTCCATCATTCTTGAGCTTCCCTGGTGGTTCAGATGGTAAAAAAAATCCACCTGCAATGTGGGAGACCTGGGTTTGATCCCTGGGTTGGGAAGATCCCCTGGGGGAGGGCATGGCAACCCACTCCAATATTCTAGCCTGGAGAATCCCATGGACAGAGGAACCTGATGGGCTACAATCCATGGGGCCACAAAGAGTGAGACACGACTGAGTGACTAAGCACACATGTCTGGAAAAGTACTAACTGGATATGAAAATGGAAAGAATTATTAATAAAATAATTTTATACCACAATGATAAAGCAAAAAAAAAAAAAGAAATCCATATACATGTTATAAATATTTCTTGAGGGAGGTGATTCATTATAACTGAGTCGTTAAAAAAACTTTTTCTTTACCCCATAATTCAATCATACAGCAAAATACGAATATGCATTATATGTCAGCTTTTGTTGCTGCTGTTTAGTCACTAAGTCATGTCTTTTGCAACCCTGTGGACTGTAGCCCACCAGGCTCCACTGTCCATGGGGTTTCTCAGGCAAGAATACTGGAGTAGGTTGCCATTTCCTTCTCTAGGTGATTTTCCCGAGCCAGAGATCAAACCCGTGTATCCTGCATTGGCAGGTGGGTTCTTTGCCACTGAGCCGCCAGGAAAGCCCATATGATGTCAGCTTTACTGTCTCATAAATAAAAATGATGTTTTTCTAATCCTCAAATTCCACCTTGTCTTTGTATATGTTAGACTTCAGGTTCTGTGTTGGAACGCTACAGCCACAATGACGTTACTATGGCACTTGATATTTATAAAATCAATGAGTGTGTGTAGTCACTGGGCAGGATCCACACTACTTTGGCTATTCCTTCCACCAACGTGTAATTTATCTAGTCAATTACCATACCACTGCCGCATGTGATCCTGGTTTCCTTTGAAAAGACTTTCCCACATGAGAAGTCCCTCCCACCTATCACACTGACAGAGACGACTCCCAAGGGCAGACTGTAGCAGAGAGAGTGTGCTCACGGTGAGGACTTTGCAGCAGAGGGACTTGGACCCACACGGAAAGCACGATGAGGAACGGGCACGGGCTGCCCGGGAGGCTACACATGGCAGGGACATGAGACCAGAGCAGAGGGAGGTGGGCAGCGGTGCGCACGGAGGGGCAGCCGAGGGCAGCGCGCGGGTGCTGCGTGCGGGTCTGTCCTACCACTTAGTCAGGGGCAGCAAGCAGGGGACGCTTAGCACCTTTCTGTGGTCACGCTTTGGGAAGGAGTATGATTTGATCCTTGAGATTATTCCACCTGCTGACCAAGTCTAGAAACCATAATGGCAAAGAGGAATAGTAAATGTTTCAGAAAACAAACACAGGATACCTTATATAACATGTTATTTTAGCTCTTCTTATCATTACAGTAACCCCCTGCAGATTCTGTTGATGAAATGCACTAGAGGTAACATGTGATCATTAGAAAGGCTTCAGGAAAAGCCTACTATTTGAGTAGAAGGATCTGGAAAAATATTTTGGCAATATTCTCCATGGAAGGCTATAAGATTCAAGTTTTCATATTAAATAGCCCACTTTTCATATATAATTATTGTCAAACTGAAGACAAATCATCCTAAAGAAACTAATTCTGAGAGCCCAATTTTGTTACTTCTGGGTGCTGGTTCCATGATATTTGTGGAAATTCACTGAGTTGGACCCTTAGGGAACATGCATATTTTTATATAGTCAGTAAAACGTTTTTCCAAAATGTCTAAAACCTCGAAGCCATTACGTCATGCACAACTAAATAGAAGCCTTGATATTCTTTTAAAGTTCTCACCCCAAGCCTACCTGCCTCTTAGAGTAAAGTGGACCTGCCTCATGGTGGATAAAATCTTAAAGTTGACTCGCCAGGCCCATGAGTCATGTAAAGGGTAAAACAAAATGATGACTTCATAAAGGTGCTTTACTTTAGAAGTTGATCCCAAAGTTCACTGGCATTTCAGCTCCCCTGATTCAGGGACAAGAGCTGCTGCAAAAAAGACTGCTTGGTTCAGGATAGGTGCAGCTTCTGAACAAGTCAATAGCCCCTGCCACAGGTGGAGGGTTCATTCCACCTTCTGCAGATTTTAAGGGTTAACAGGCAGAAAGTGAGGTATAGAGCACACAGCTCATGTTGGGGGAATTTTCAGACCTCACAAATGGCATTAAAGGGCATCAAAGGTCCACAGTGAGGTCCCCTTCAAAGTAGCAGGATATCATTTCTGCTTGGAGTATAAATCTGCGTGTCAGCTCCTAATAGTCTGGAGGGAGGAGAGAGCGGGAATTCTCTCTCTTCAGAAGCATCAGGCATGTGTTGGCCAAACCCACATGTAGAAGTGTGGATAGATCACATTCTCACCACCCACTGATGTGGAGGGGGTGGTGGGTTCTTGCCAAGCCTTCAACTCCATCCTTTTCTAGAGGCTTCTTCTCTCAAGTGATAGCACCAGGCACCCCCATTCCAAGTCTTCCTCCACCAAGCTATGGCCAAAGCAGCTCCCCTGGAAAGGGTGGGTTTTCTGATAACAATGTCTTGGTTGATTTAACCAAAAGAGTTTGGCAGTCAACCTCACTGAGACAACTTATATACCCAGCTTACTATCCATCATGCATGTGGTCACATGGATCATACATGTGACTCCTCATGGATGGGTCAGGGCTGAGCCTGAACAATATGTTACCATTTCCAAAATCTACCAGGAGGTATATTTCTGATTTAACATTGGGTTACATGGATATTTCATATACTTTTAGAAAATGTTAATAGTTAGATTTTAACCTAACAAAGAAGTTAATTTAGCTAGCTCAGAACTGAAAATAGGCTGATTCTAGCTGCACCAGCAATCCCAGTTTATCAAGTGTGATAAGAACAATGACCGTTACTCTTTTGTCTAAAAATACTTTTCATTGTGCTAATATACAACTGCTTTATCTTTAATGGCCTGGCTAAGTAACACTTACCCCAGGATGAGAACTTGGAAGTTGTGGACGGAAGTTAATATTTCCTGGTTAGAAAGAACATGAACAATTACTGCTGTGTCAGTGAAAACCATCTATTTATCCCCTCCCCCACTGCAGATCAATCAATGTGGCTGTAAAATATTACTGCTTGAGGAGCAGATATATTTTCTGCATACATTTCTTGTTATCCTCTTTCACTCAATTTTCTCATATAAGCAATAAAAACAAATCCATTTTTAAAGTTATTGACTAGTTTTTGATGAATGATAAATATACAGTTGGAGTAATCATTTTAATCAGTCAGTAAAAACAAAGTCTCATCCCATCTGGTTTGACTTCAACAGATCAAATCTAAAATGAGGCTGATTATTATCAGCATCTGAAAGAGTGAGATTCCAGTGTCTTGGCTACTTACCCGATTGCCCGCCAATTTTTTGACATGGAACTGTAAGAACTCTTAACAAACCATCTGATTTATAAGAGTAGTGCTCCACGAGCTGAAAAAGAAAAAAGTAAGAAAGTATCATAAATAATGGGGGCAGGAAATGCTCCTTACCTGGATCAGCTGACTCCCCTTTTGGATTTTAAAAGTGATTCAAGGACAGCCCTAAACAACAAAAGGTGCTTCCTTGGTGGTCTTCCTGATTCCTCCCCACACCTCTTTCCTGCCACCCTCAGACTTCTGGCAGAAGTCCACATGCCACCTTCCCTTTTTGACCTTTTTCTACCCTTGGCTCCCTTCCCTCCTTCCTTCCTTCTTTCTTTCTTTGGTGTTAAGTTGTATGTCTTTGTTTATATTCTTCTATATCCATGTGATACTATAATAATGAATTCATTTATTCGATCTTTCAACAAACATTCTGTTGTTTGGTGGGCCCTGAGACAGGACAAAAGGTAGACTATGGTGAATGAGACACATTTCCTACTGTTGAGGTGCTTACTTCCTTGGTGGAGAAGGCTATAAATGGATTATAATGTAGAGTAATTGATTCTGTATTAGTGCTTTGGGCAAAGACTTTGGAGGGACCAAATAACTCAGCCCAAAAGTTTCAGAGAGAAGACATCACAGCATGAGTGAGATAAGAACTAGGGCCTGGAAAAAGCTGACTCTTTGGAGAATGGCCTTATGTTCACAGAACATGGACACCCTTGGCTAATGGTGCCCAGGAAACTATGAATCATGATGTCTGATTCCTACATTAAAAAAGAAATGAATGGCAAGTAGATTTATTTATACCTAGTCAAAATTATGCAACAGGAAGACAGCCTTAGTTTTCACATTTTCTTTTCTCAAACAGACATTTCCTCTGCAGACAAACTAAAATCCTTCTATCCAATATTTTTTTCTTATCTATTTATTAATTCCTTTTCCAGTTATGGACTCCTGGCTCCTAAACCTTTTTTTCTCTCAAAACTTATCTATTTGGGTAAATGTTCATTGAATGAATATATTATCCTTCCAGGGAGCTTTCTTTTTTTAAATTTTATTTTATTGTGGAAAGAACACAATAAAGGAGATCCACCCTCTTAATAAATATTCCAATATGACCAGCCCTAACATACTACTGAAATTGAAAGCAAAGCTCTCTCTGTTCTGTTAAATGCAACAGTGTGTTCTCAGACATAGTATTGAGGTCGCTACAACAGCTGAAATATCCCATGCATCTCTCCAGTATCATTCAAATATCTCCTTACATGCTTACGGTTTCAGACAATCTACCCAAAAGTATGGGTAGGAGGTGGGCATACACATAAAGATTTCCCTCTTGGGCAAGGGTACACAAACATTTTCTGTAAAGGGTCAGATAGTGATATTTTAGGTCTTTTCATTCCACGTGTCATCTCTGTCACATAGTTCTTTATTTAAAATAAACAATTACTCTTTAAAATATAGAAACCATTTTTCTTCAAGGACTACACAAAAGCAGCTCAGGGCCAGACGTGATCCATAAGTGTGTTGATTCTTTCTCTACAGAAAGGAAAACTAGAGGAGTGTAGCAATTACCAGCTCTCAGAAAAACAGCACCAGATTTCTGGGTAGGGGAAGGGTACCATGGAACCTTACTGTTGTCAAGAAAGAACAATGAAATCACACTCATGAAAACAGAAGGTACTCCTGGCACTTTCGAGGCTCTTTCTTAAACAGACGTACAAGGGAAAGATTTAATTAAGGCTGACTGCTAAAATCCCATGGGAGAAGGCTGGTAGGCTACAGTCCATGGGGTCACAAAGAGTCGGACACGACTGAGCGACTTTACTTACTTACTATAATATGGTAGCGGAATCAGTAAATATGGGAAAAAGTCTTGGGAAGGAATTTTCCAACAATTAAAGATGTTTAACACTAAAGTCAGCATGCAGACTTGGAGACTGTGAGTGGACTCACTCAGGGAAAATGGTCATTCAGGAGAAATCCAATGGCCGTGTAGCAGTGATGGAGCCCAGGACCTTCAAACATCAGACTGACGGATGGAGGCCAGTGCCTTTCAATGCACACCATCAGCGATTCTTGTAGGAGGTGAGAGTCTCTGATGGGAAATTAATTCCAGAAGGCAATGTTCCCTACTCATCTCTCTGATTTGCACTGGGCAAACACTCTTTCAAAACGATACCATTAAAATAAAGCAAAGTCTGTGGTCAATAATGAGCTACAGTCAATGAGCTACAAACCAAAAGATAATGTCAGCGTTATGACTAATACGCATGAATATTACAATACCCAGCATTCAAAGAAGAAAATTTTCTTCCAGCTACAGTTCGGAGCCAAAATACATCATGTGGTGGTTACTCTGAGTGCTTTCAAGGTAATGGGGATCCCTGATCTCAGATTTTAAAAAGACAAGATTTTTCGAGCCTGGTACTTTCCTGCTGGTGCCACCCATGAAGTCCCTGGTGGGGCCTGGTGTGGACATTTGAACCTGTCCCCAGTGACATCCTGCACCTACAAAACTCAACGTAGCTGTCGTTCTTGGGGTGGCAGAGTCCTTTGGTTTTCTCTGCCTCTGGGCCCACTACAGTTTATAGGATATTTTGCCATTTCCTGATGGAGCTGTGATTTAGAATGAAGCCAAGTCGTTCGTACCTGGTGGAAAGCAGGGGTGGATATCGAGTTAGAGCTAGCACCCAAGGAACTCTCATATTACACATTGCTTCGGGCTTTCCTATCAGGTGGGTCAAGAAGAACCCCTTTTTAGGCCAGGGGTGGATAATCCTATACAAGTGGTGGCCTGACACGCAGGAAATGATAACCAGTAGGTTGCCTTAATTGTGCAGCGATTCATTTTGCAGCGAGAATGGCACTTGACATTTTGTATTAAATTTGGCCTCTCACGATTCAAAGAATAGTCTGAGTAGCCACCTCTAAGACTCCTTTCCCAGCCATCTACACCTTTCTTGACTGTATATTTGTCTGAAAGGATGCTCTGGACGCCAGGTAGAACGTCTCTAGTGCCTTACGGCAGGGTATCCTATTAAACCACGTGTAATCCTGGTTAGGTACTGCTGCCTGGAGCCAAGAGCTGGGGGCCCTGGACAAGCTACGGGATCCTCAGTCACCTAACATGATAACCCTAGACCAATGCATCCAGGAACCTGCAGGTACAATGGGGACTCTGATTGGGCAGGTCTCAGCATAGACCCAGGTCTTCTATAAAGGTCCAGGAGGACAGGTACCTGCCAGAGTGTGTCGAAATTCTTCCCGCCAGGGATGGAGAGCTTGCCCGTCTTGTCCTTATCGATGCGGTAGTGCAGCACCTTGCCCTCATGCAAGAGGCACAGGGCGTAGGACCCGTTGTCCCTGGCCCTGATCCTGGAAGAGAGAAGACAGGGCGTCACCATCACTCCCACTGCCCGCCGGGGGTGGGCAGGAGTGCCCTGGGCAGGCAGCCTGAAGCAGCTCCTTGACCTCGGGGTCAAGGGCTTTCTACCCAGGGAGGCCCAGCTCACAGCTCAATGACACCTCTAGTCCCAGACAAAGAACACCCAGCGGGCTTGGGAGCACTGAGGGGACGTCAGGAGGGGCCCAGGCTCTGGGGGTGAGTCCTCCATTCACCTGGAGTACAATTTGGCTCAGGGCACGGGCATGTGAACCCCACAGCACCCCAGAAGAGTGGAGTCTGTGCAGCCCTCTGCACTCGGGTCCTCTCTTCCATGAGGTCTGCTTTTGGGTTAGATTCCAGACAGGGCAGATCCCCCACCCAGCCCAGGGTGTGCCACTGGAGGGGTGCTTGCTGGGCATTTTAACTAGGAATATTCTTGACCTCAGATGGAGGCCAGGAAAGGTTCCCCCTCCCTAGGACCCTCTTCATTCCCTCAAGTTCACTCTCCCTTTTACAGAGAGGAGAAAGCAGGACTTGGATTTAAAATGTCCCATGGTAAAGACTCTGCCTACAATGCAGGAGACTTGGGTTCGTTTCCCGGGTCAGGAAGATCCCCTGGAGAAGGAAATAACAACACACTCCAGTATTCTTGCCTGGAGATTCCCATGGACAGAGGAGCCTGGTGGGTTACAGTCCATGGGGTCAGACACGACTCAGTGACTAAACCACCATGCGATGGCGTCAGATGATGTCACCAGGAGAAGAAGGTGTCCTCCACTCGGGGCTGGGGGCCAATGAGCAGAACCAGGGCTGTGCTGGCTGCCCAGGCTCTGCCTCCCGGTCCCCTCCCTGATGCCACTCCCTTCCCTTACCCAGGGATGAGACTTGTGAGCCTGATGCCAAACAGAGACACCCATTGCACTGTAGGGGGAGGTCTGCCCTGCCCAGGAAGACCTGCGGGACTGTGGGACGTTGCGGTCTAGGTGAGGGCTGCAAAGGCACAGAATGGAGATGAATCCCCTTCCCCAACTGGACTCCTTAGTCATCACCATCCTCTGCCCATCTTCCCCTCTCAGCAACTCAAGCCTTTGGGATCACAAGATGTGAGACGGTGACTCACCGAGATCTCTGAAGGTCCCAGAAAGCCACGGCGGCCTTGTCATTTTCTAAAATGAGGAAACTGAGGCCCCCAAACGTTAAGCAATGTGTCCATTCAACTGTACTTTGGGAAGAGGCCAAATGTGCCAAAACTGTCGTGGGATTTCCCTGTTGTGGGGAAATTTCTGATGCCTCCCCTTGGCTGTAAGAGACCACATCCATAGGACCAGCTTTGGAAGCTGATGCAGTCACTTTTGACCTTGTAGATTCATCTCAAAAAGTGAACCCAGGACATGAGAGCTAAGATGTGTCACACGGGGCTGGAACTTTGTTTTAAAAATAAGTTTCTTTTAAGTTGTGCTTGGCTGTGCACGGCGAACAGGTTCCTTCCATGCCTCAGTGCTCAGGGCAGCTGGTGTGGGTGGTGGGACACACCCAGACTCCCCTCGACCTCTGCAGGACTGCTTCTGAAACCTTCTGCACTGTGAAAACAGCTCTTCCCTCAAACCTAAGCAGGTCGCCTGCACCCCAAAGTGTAAGCTCCCTTTCATGGTCACATGGCCCATTAAGGGTAGTTGGTTGCTGTCAAATCGAAAAACAACCACATAGAAAAGGAAAAACATATTTTTATATGAGGAAGAACTGAGTTTATCTCTTAGGGAAGCTATTTTATAAGGCAGGGTTACTCACCCCTGCTTTGCTTAGTTTATAAGCATCAGTGGCAAACAAATAGGATAGTTTGAAGATTCAAAGAATTATACAAATTCTAAATATTAAGCATTAAGAATTTATGCAAATACATATAAAAGGTTAACTCGGGATAACAATGTCCATAGGCCATTCCAAAATACATTCTCTTTGATTTCAAGTCTTTTGTGTCTTGGGCTTCCCTGCTTGCTTAGAGTCTGCCTGCAATGCTGGAGACCTGGGTTCAGTCCCTGGGTTGGGAAGATCCCCTGGAGAAGGAAAATGGCAACCCACTCTGGTATTCTTGCCTGGAAAATTCCATAGATGGAGGAGCCTGGCAGGCTGCAGTTCATGGGGTCACAAAGTGTCGGACACGAGTGAGCAACTAACTTTACTTTTACCTTTGTATCTTGGACCTCTGGGTCCTGGAAACAATTAAGTGGATCTGAACTCTGACTTTCTGAATCCATGCCCAGTTCCCACCACTCTATCTTGCCTTAAGTCTTGATTGAACTTTTATTGTTAAAACAGACAGAGGATCGCAGAATAACAGGGAAATGGTGCAATCACCTCATTAGAAATGGGGAAATGGATATGAAGCCCACAATAGAAATAACATTATGCCCCCTCCAGACTGGCAAAAGTTAAAAAGGCTGAAAATAATAAATTGCTGAGAATGAGGGCAATAGGCACCTTCATTTACTGCCAGCAGGCGCATGAATCGGTTCAATCATTTTTGGAAAACAATTTGGAATTCTCTACTGAAACTGAACCTATTTATTCCCTGAGTCAGCAATCCACTCCAAGATATACAAAATGCATGCATTCTGCACCTGTAACGTGTGTGGGGATGTTTATATCAGTTTTATCTATCATTATCAAAAATTGAAAACAAGCTAAGTATCTGTTGAGTACAGAGTAAGTCAGTCTTAGGGTATTCATACCACAGAATGTCATGAGTAAAATGAGCAAACGACAGTGATACAAAGCAAAAGTAACTCTCATAAATATAAATGGACACTGTGACTCTACTGGTATGAAGTTTCCAGATAGGTCAATTTGAACGATTTCATTGAGAAATGTATACCTAGGTGGTAAAAAGTGAAAGAAAAAAAAGAGCAAGCGTACAGAAAGTGATGTCCTCTCCAGGACGGGTGTGAGTGAGGGGCCTTCTGTGACGCTGCTCCTATTTTAGTTCTTGACTTTGGTGGCATTCGCTTTATAATTATCCACTAAGATACACGTATAGAGTGAGGCACTCGTGTGTGTTGAATATTTCATAAGAAAAATGGCATTAAAAGAGAGCAGAAATAGATTAGCGATTTCTGTAAAGGCACACACTTCCTTGAGGATCCTCCCAAGAACTGGCCCTGGAGGATCTCTCTTGCAGCGCTCCAGACAGGCAGCCTATGCCAACTCCCCGGACAACAGCTACCTGGCGAGCACAGTCTAAGGACCAGCAGGCCCAGGGAAAGGCCGTGGACATGCAGCCTGAGCAGCCCCCGAGGCAGCTGGCAGGAAACGAGGCAAAGAAGGGAAACCCACAGGCCCAGCATCTGTAGGTGGCAAAGACCAGACGCTTGGTGACACTAACGGCCAGCAACCGTGAGGTGTCTGCTGGCTGGCTGCAGGCAGATCCTGGGCTGGGTTATTTTTAACCTAACACACGGAAAACACTGGCTTGGAAGCTGAAGTAGCTCCTCCTCCTCCTTGTCCCATCCTGTTCCTCAGAAAGACCCCCACTGTCCTGGGACACCCACCAGCTTTGTCACGTGGGTGCCCAAAGTGGAAAGAGCAAAGGTTAGTCTTGTAGCCTCTCTTGAGGTTGACCACCTTCCAGGTCAACACTATCTTTAGCATGTCCCCAGAAGCCCCAGAAGAAATTTTTTCAAGGGAGTCTCTTGGAAGAAGCAGACAGAAGAAGCCAAGACAAATCTTGGCTCACGACAGATTTGTGTTTTGCTGTTACAAGGTGGGGGACTTCAGTGCTTTCAAACTGTGACGCTGTCCTAACTGGCCTTAAGATTGACTTGAGGTCCCTGGTGAGACAGCAGGAGCTCCACCTTGCCTCCAGGCGTCTCAGGCTCTGCCATGAGCAGGTTTTGCACATCGGACATGAGGCACGAGGCAAAACTGAGGTCAGAAAAGTGTTCAGTCTGCAAGACGCAGCCTGGAGGGGCTCCCCCTTCCTATGACTTCCTGGATGAGAGAAAACATGCAGTAACGATGCCCAGACGATACCATTCAAGCGGTGGTAGGACCTTCAAGGTGACCCTCACCCACCAAGATCTGGGGTCATGGCACTGTGTCTGCTGCAGACAGAACAGAACAGCCAGGGCACAGCCTGGCCTACCAGGCATTCTCACTGTCTGCGTAATTTTGTTCCCCCCCATGTCAGAGCAGAGCATGGCTGGCTCGGGGGGAAGGAAGGCGCTGGGGATGAGTTGTATACCTATAGCGTGGACGGGAGGTACAGAGAGACATGTAGGGGGGCTCCCTTCCAGAGCTGATGCTGTATCACGCGGTCAGATACTGTAGCATGGGGCCCGACAGTGGCTTCTTAAGAGAGGAGCTGGGAGCGGGGAAGAAGATACAGGAGTGGCATGCCCTGGGAAGCCTGCTCAGGAGTGGGCTTGCCAGAATAATGCCAAGAGCATCCTTGGACTCAGGAGAGGTACCAGCCTTAATGATCCACAGAATGGAAAAGAAAATGTAACTTCTGGGTGCTTCTGTCTTGCACTTCAGCAAAATTTAGGCACGTGAAACTTGCAAACACGCAGTGAAAGCAGGATCAGTTGGAATACAGGTCCAAACGTGGGGCCATGCCAAGCTCTTCTTTCACACATCTGCCTTCTTAAAACTTTTATCACAAACTCCCCCCTCTCTCCCTCTGCTCTAATTCATGAGGTGAAACCAGGTCACACTGCTTCTGCTCCAGCTTCATGGGGACCTTGATCAGACCAGTGAAGAGATACTCACATCAGTCCAAAATCCCCTTTAAACTTTTCACTTCAGACAGGCCATGACTCTCTATGCTGACCTATAGCTGCAGGGCCACACGTGCCGAATGAAATGGCACATTTTGATCCCTGATAGCAGCACGTGAAGGCACTCAAAGAACTCAGCTTTTACTGTGGGCATATGAGGGTCACGCAGTCTCATTCATCAATGAGCAAAAGTAAGATTTTTTCCTAAACCCACAGATTGCTTTTGAAATGTAGGTATATCAGAAAAAAGTGAGCTATAACTTGAGCAAGGAAAAGTGAGTGACAAATAAGGGGAAAAAAAAAGTGTGTTTCACCTAATGACAAATACCAATATCAGTACTGGCGTGGACACAGGGAGAACATCCCATTCTTGAGGTCAGCAGCAAGGTGAGCATCTGAACCTGGGATTCCCACAACGAAGCAAGGACCATGAAGAAGAAAACCTCTTCAACCCTGGAGGACAGTGTCCCTGGCACAGAACACTCAGGAGTCCCACAGATAAATATCTCAAATACAAGCTCAAAAGATCACTCCAAACCAAAGAAAAAAGGAGTTATGAGAAAGAGGGCAGGAAGAGAAAGAGAGCAGCAGCAGGAGAGACATAGATTTATTACACTAAGGACTTTCTGTATTGAAATCATTAGATTCAGAATATAAGCTAATTATACATCAAATGTTTTAAAAAAATGAGGGAATCACAAAAACTAGCAAGCAATAAGATGCCCTCAAAAATGTACAGGACTATCTGAGAAACAACCAGAAAAAACAGGACTGCTAGAAATTTTTTAAAAATATACCTGATAGAAAAAAACAGTGGATGAGTTTAAAGCAGATTAGATACAGATGAAGTGAAAATTAATGAACCAAAAGACAATCCAAGAACATTAAATAGCATGGCACATAGAGAAAAGGCAACAGAAAATAAGAAAGAATAGAGGATGGAGTGAGGTCTAAAATATGTTTAATAGCAACCTATGAAGGAAGAAATGATAAGAAAGAAGGATAGTAATACTTGAAAAAAAAAATAGATGAGTATTTTCCAGAACTGATGAAAGAAAAAGATTCATAGTTGCAGGAAGCACAACTATAGGACAATCTTATGGTTGTAATGAACACATTACCTTGGTTCATCTCGATTAACAAATCAGATAGCACACTAGTTTTCCCTTTTTATCTTTCAGTAAACTGAGGTCAGAGAGATTAATTAGGCTGTCTGAATCACAGAGCTATTAAATGGTTGTGCTTGTCTGAACTTAAGTTTCTATAAACAGAAGCAGTTTCAAGGTTAACTATGTCTCAATCAATCAAATCAAACAGAAACATTCCTTACTGCACATATACTTAAAGATCCTCCAATGAACTTGGAACACCTCAAATGATCACTATTCTTAGTTTTGCTTAGGTAGGCACTGGGCATCTTGAACAGGCTCAAATGTGGTTCCCAGACCAGCATCACCTGGGAACTTGTCAGAAATCCAAATTTCTGAGTCATAACCCAAACTTAGGTTATGACCTAAGCTAAAAACTGGGTGGGGGGGTTGTGGTTTGACCCAGCAATCTGTGCTTTAACCAGCCTCCAGGTGATTTGCACACAAACAGAAGATTGCAAACCACTGCTTACATCATCTGCTCTGGACTTTGTATCCATCCCGTGGAACCTCATTCTTCATCCTTTCTCCTAGCTTACATTTGTTCCTTGCTCATAGGGAATAGAAGTGTATATTCTTACAAGCTATCTCAATGTCTCCGAAAAATGTGTCACATTCTGAATACATTTTTTCCCTGGCTACCTTATACTGAATTGTACTTACACTGAAAAAGATACCTCATAGCTCTTTCCAAAGAGAGGCAGCCACCTGCCTCCCAGTCTACTTGGTCAGACAGGGGCAGGGGAGCAGGGAGGGCATTAGTGAAAGGTACTGTTCTAAGATTCAGGGGTGGCAGGTAATATGTTATCTGGTGTCCCCAAGCCAAGTCCATCCTGGACAAGGACCACATGGTTTTGTAAACCTCTGATTCTGGCTGGACACAACCTTTTCCCTTAGAAAGGCATTGTCACCAAATCTTCCAGTGACCAGCTGTGTACAGAATGGGGTACACCCTCATCAGACCATCTATACATGCTGCTTATTTCTTTACCTGTAAGTTCTCCTGGAGGGCTTCCCACAGGGCCCTGAAACTTAAGAGGCATGAATAAGTGAATGTGTGTGTGTGCATAATTTGTGCACCCATGTGTCTAAGGGAGGTGAGGGTGTGAAGGGCATGGAGTTATAATGAAAATCAATACAGTGGGCAATGGAAGGGAGGAAGGGAGGAAATGATGAGAGGGTGACACTCCTTCTGGAAAATGGCTAATGAGGAGGGGACAACACAAAGATCGAAGGGCTTATTTCTCCTTGAGAGGTATGAAGAAGGAAGGTCTGGGGCACCTGGATTTCAGATGCAGAGCACATACATAAGAGGACTCAGTTGTTCCACCGGGCTGGGTGGGAAGATGATCGTGGAGGGCCTGAGATGGGCAAATGGCACCTTGGAACCTGCTCAGAAGCCTCTGCACTCTCTTCTTCCTCGGCATACAGGGCCCTGGGGTACCCGAGATGATGTTTGACATATTAAAAAGCTGCCATGGGAAAGGAGCAGGTGGAGGAGTCCCACCCATCACATGCAACAACCACAGGCCGTCGCAGGGTGCTGGGGCCCACCCCAAGTGCAGGAGCTGTAACGCTCTATGACCTCAGGACGGGGGAAGCCCACAGGCCACAACTCTCGCCCTCCTCACACGCTCCCCAGCACAGGTGCCTCTCAGACCCTTGGACTCCAGCTCCCCTGGGCTTCCTCTTGGCCTCAGTTTTCACCTTCCTGCCCCTGCCTGCCCAACCCAGCTACCACATAGGCCACACTCGCTCTTGACTTCTGCAAACTACTGTGCCTGGTCCAAGACCTGACTGCCATCTCTCCCCCCATAGAAGCCTCATTCCCCTCTCTTGACACTCGGGGAGGGGGCAAGCCCAGAGGTCAGGGTCTCCCTCAGGACCTCACAAGTCTCCCAGACCTGACAGCCCCACTGGTTTGGCCCTGGAGACTCGGCCTGGCAGCACCTCACACCCACCACTCTCCTGGGATCTCTATTTCAATCCCCTCCACCTCCCAGCCCCGTGGCAATGCTGGCCTGGCATTCACCAGGCATTTCCAAAAATAAGACCTGCAGTCAGCACGTGCAACCCACCCCTTTCCTTCCACCGTCCTCACCCAGCAGCTCTGGGTACAGTTGCCCAGCACTCTTCCCACTGAGACTTTTCCTCCCTCCTGATGGAGGAGATCCGGCCTCCTGATGGTCAGGCCTGCCTTTTCACCATCTCGTGCGTGTGTGCATGCTAAGTCACTTCAGTCATGTCTGACACTTTTCGACCCTGTGGACTGTAGCCACTAGGCTCCTGTGTCCATGGGATTCTCTGGGCAAGAATACTGGAGTGGGTTGCCATGACCTCCTCCAGAGGATCTTATCAACCTCGGGATCAAACTCACATCTCTTATGTCTCCTGCATTCACAGGTGGGTTCTTTACCACTAGTGCCCCCTGAGAAGCCTCAGCTAAATCTAATCAGCCAGTTTAAGGTTGCTGCTGCTGCTAAGTCGCTTCAGTCATGTCCGACTCTGTGCGACCCCATAGACGGCAGCCCACCAGGATCCCCCATCCCTGGGATTCTCCAGGCAAGAACACTGGAGTGGGTTGCCATTTTCTTCTCCAATGCATGAAAGTGAGAAGTGAAAGTGAAGTCACTCAGTTGTGTTCACGACCCCATGGACTGCAGTCTACCAGGCTCCTCCGTCCATGGGATTTTCCAGGCAAGAGTACTGGAGTGGGGTGCCATTGCCTTCTCTGCCTAAGTCCTTGATTGAAAATCAAAGGATTTCGACCATTAGCAATGAGGCCCCTCTTGGCTCAGAAGTTCTGCCACCACAAATGTACCTAATACCACAATTCAAGAGGAGGAAAAACTACAATCTGAGCTGGCCAGATTCCCCAGACACAATCCATCTCAACAGTTGAGAGTCTTTGGAACATACCTTCTGCATTTTAAACTGCATTAAAGAGGATTTATAACCTTATTTAGGTCTCAGACTTTTTGAGATATGCTGCCTTTTCATCCCTGGTTTCTGTGGGTGGCAAGAAGACTGTTTTTCTAAAATGGAGGCTGGGGATCTGCTCCACTGAACCACAACGCAGAATGGTTGATTCTGCGTTGGGTGAATCTGGGTGAATGGTAGATTCATCCAGAATGAATCTAATATTTTCACACTCGATTCTCCAAGATATTCCTAAATGGGAACTGTAAACCTTCAACATTAGCCATGGGTGTCCCTTGGCCTTTCATCCTATGTTCATTAATGACTCAAAATCCACTTATATTTATTAACCTTCTATGAAGTACTTAACATTATGTGTGACCTATTCATGTGTTATCTAAATATGTATGAGTTGCTCAGTCATGTCTCACTCTTTTTGACCCCATGAACTGTAGCCCACCAGGCTCCTCTGTCCCTGGGATTCTCCAGGTAAGAATACTGGAGTGGGTAGTCATTCCTTTCTCCAGGGGGTCTTCCTGACCCAGGGATTGAACCCTGCATTGCAGGCAGATTCTTTATTGTCTGAGCCACAACAAAGCCCATTATTAGGAATCACAGAGAATAGGTTCTGTTTCTGAATCTGAAAGCCTCCTACATTCTCAACATCTTCCAGGTGCTGTGGGGGTGTTCCAGGTAAGATCTGTCAGTCTTGGCAAGTCTTAGACAAGGTGGCACAGGAAACAAACACCTCTGAGCACGTGTGAAGAGGTTGGTGGGGTTATAAGAAGCCCATGGTGGTCATGGGCAGCCAACTGGAGCCAAACCATGTCCAGAGGGCTGGGAATGGACCAGCATAAGAACTGCAAATAATGATGAGCTGGATCATCAGCCCTCAGTGATAAAATCAAGCAGCAAGATGAGACTGGATAAGGAACTGTAAACATCACGGTAACAGAGGGTTGGTGCTGAAATTGGCCTCTTCCACAGGGTCACTGGGGACATCAGAGGAGGCAAATGAACTGCTGCTCCCAACAATAAGAGCCTGTCTGCACAGAAGAGACTCAGAGCCCAGCCATGCTGGTGCAACCACCAGCACCCATGCCTCTGCTCCTCCCAACATTCATTAAAGGCAGTTCTTGTGCTCAGACATGAGAAGGTGAAGGCCTTGAGATCTCTGCAGAAAAATGGACATCATACTTTGGTTTAAATGTATATAAACGCACACAAGTGTGACTGGTGAGCCTGCTCCCTTTTGTTCCTCTGCACTGGCTCTTTCTACACCCAGCTAGATGGGTCACCGTGAACTTCAATTGTATTTGCCCTAACATCTTCCCAAAAGTAGATGCACTAATTTGCCCAAAGAAAAGTGTCAATGCCAGAAAGCCCTCAGTGGCCTAGTCCCTATTCTCCATCCCTCCTCGCAACACTCTGTACCATCCACAGGAACCTCATGATGGCCTGACCCTCCGAACACACTCCTGCCTCTTGGAACCCACACAGGCTTTCCCCTCAATCAGGATGGCTCCCGGCTGCCCTCAGGTCTCTGCTCAAATGTCTCCTTCATAGCAAGGCCCCTCCTGATCACCCAGCATAAAACAGAATCCCAGACCGCCAATCACAGCAAGTTTTAGTCCCTTCCTTAAATGCTCCAATGAACTGGGCAGCTCTTGTTCAATAGTTCAGTGTCTACTACTGCCAGTGTGATGTGGACTTCACAAGGCAGAGACCTCGATCTCCAAAGCCCAAGATAGAGTCAGCATCTAGCACTTCACACGACTCTGAAAGTGTTAGTCACTCAGTTGTGTCCGACTCTTTGTGACCCCACAGACTGTAGCCCACCAGGCTCCTCTATCCATGGGATTCTCCAAGCAAGAATACTGGAGTTGGTAGCCATTCCCTCCTCCAGTGGATCGTCCTGATCCAGGGATCAAACCTGGGTTTCCTGCATTTCAGGCAGATTCTTTACCATCTGAACCACAAGGGAAGCCCAAGAACACACACAGCCGTGGACACTGCTAAATGCTGGTCCACAGGTGGACAAGTTCATTTAAATGATGGGAAAGTATGGAGGAGACACATTCTTTAGGGAAACCTGAATGAGGCCTGAGAAAACTCAGAAGGAAGGACTCCATGGCTGTGGGGCTGTTCCACGGTGGGCGCCCCCTGCAGCACCCCCTCGTCTAAGTCGGGAGAAGGCAGCCTCCTTGAGTGCAGCACTCCCCAGCGAGCCTGACAGCAGGCTTCTGAACCAGCAAGAAGGCAAGAGGCCCTGCTGTCTGGATAACAAACGTAGGGCTGACTTAACCCGCAGGAGGCCACAGGCCCAGTCCATGACACGTGCGTTGGAAATCACTCCTAAGAAGGCGGTAGACGTCCAAACCTCAGGGGACAATGAGGCAAGAGGTGCTACACCGAGGGGAAAGCACCTCCTGCTCCAGGATCTCTGCCCGTGGCTGTTTCTGCATCCAATAAGCATCATCCAAGTCGCCTTGTGTGCCCACTTGGGCTGCTCCATGCTTGCTTTTAGGATCACTTTTTAAAAAGAGTATTGTGTTTAAGATCATCTCTTAAATAAAAGGGATTATGGTAAAGTCAGGCTTCCCTGGTGGCTCAGATGGGAAAGAGTCTGCCTGCAGTGCAGGAGACCGGGGTTTGATTCCTGGATGGGGAAGATCCCTTGAAGAAGGGAATGGTTACCCACTCCAGTATTCTTGCTGGAGAATTCCACGGAGGGAGAAGCCTGGTGGGTTACAGTCCATAGGGTTGCAAAGAGTTGGACACAATTGAGCAACGAAATTTACTTTTACTTTTACAGTAAAGTCTGAGGAAAATTCTTTAAATAGATGGATACTCAAAGAAAACACTTTTATTTCTAGAAAAAGTTTAAAACACCAGCTGGGTGTGTCTCCACATTCTTGGTTACAGGGCTACACTGCTGTCCAAGTGTCCAAGGCCAGGATGGGGCACCCAGTCGGCATGGCCAGGGGGTGATCACTGAACAGTGACAAGCACAGGTGAGCATACCTCCGTCCCCTTGGTCACAGCATCTTGGGGGAGCAAGTCAACACCTGTCTGAGACAGCGCCTTGCCTTCCCTGGACCACCAACCCTGCCCCGAGATGGCCTGCATCTTCAGCAGCTCTGGCATTAACCATCAAGGATAACAGTGAGCAGGGCTCGGGATGCACACCTCATTTCTGAGATTACAGAGTTCACACACCTGCTTGTGATCAAGTTCCTGCGCTAACCTTTCATATGAGTGACTATCAGAAAATTTTCTTTTCTATCTGCCCCATTGGCATGTCTCTCCAGGCAAAAAGGGAAGCAAAGTCTGAGATCTTGGGGCAAATGCGAGCAAACATATTGTACTGTTTTTTAACATGGATGGATGCATACTATTACATATCCCATGTTTTGTCATTAAAAGCAGAATATGTGGCTGAAAAGACTTTCTTAAATGATGTCCCTCAGTGCCCAAGAAGTGCGTTCACTTTGGGGCCAGATTGAGCAAAACAAATGCTGAATTACTTGAGATGACTTCAATTTGAGATGTCTATGAGGCTGACCAACATGTGTGTCTCAGTTGATAGCCCATGATCCCTTCCCCAAGGTCACCAGGAGTTCAGGGGTGGGAAGGCTGAGTGACCCCTAACTGTCCAAGCAGGCCTGGTGCTAGTGGTTGAAGGGAAAAGACACAGTACTTACAAAAACTTTCCGTTTGTCTTTGATCCTATCAGGACAATCTGCTCAGATTCATCCCGAGAGATTTTTCCGTGGAACCAGGGCATTTTTTCATGGGCTGTGGTGGCGATCAGTTTCTCCAGCTGAGGTTTCTGGCTGATGATGGCCTGCTCAAGAGCTTGACCCTGTCACGAGGAGAGGAGATGGAGCCATAATAAGTGAAAGTGATCAGAAAGACACATGAAGCGGGTCCAATCTGTCCTAGGTCCTGATACGGTAAAATGAAATCACATCCGTTTGTTTGTTCATTCAATAAAGAAAGCCAATAGACCTTATATGTTAAAGTATCTTCAAATGTATATACTAACAAAATAGATTTTAGAATAGAGGCTGGCCTTTGCAAAGACACATTGGGCTTTAGAAACCATCAGGTATAATCCATGAGGTCTAGAGAAGGGGCCTCCTGCCCTCTCCCAATCAATCACCTCCTAGAACTGATTGTTTTATATTAGACCCTGATCATTTAATGACCATCTGGAAGACTTAAAGACGTGTGCAACCTAGGAGACACGCTTTTTTCTGTCTACCCCTAAAAGGCTTCACTCTGAGTAGTTTACACATGCTGCTGCCTGTAACTGCGGGAGATGTGACCACAGAAAAATGAGATAAACCTTGACAATGCAGAAATGACAACATGGAAAACAAGAATGAGAAGGAGGCTGACAGCTGGGTGAATTAACTTTCTAATCATACTTAGTGGGAGAGAAATAGATACCTATCACAGTAGTAAATGAAGAACACAAGTTGATGATTCAAAGTTATAAAGAGAACCAGGAGAAGTGAAAATAAAAACATAACCAACCCCTGAGGAGAGGAGGGGAGGCAGAAGGGAAGGTGAACCTGAACATTTTGTCATGCTTCATAGATGGGATGAAAAACAAAAGCAGTAACAGTTACATACCAAGGAGGTAACCGGTTCAAAGTGAGCAAAGGGCAAAAGCAACAGAGTGTGGAATACTACTCAGCCACAATAAAGAAGGGGCCACTGACACATAACTGGCTCACAAATGTGTTATACTGGGTGCAGGGAACCAGTCTGAAAAGGCTACATGCTGTGTGAGTCCGTTTACATGACATTCTGGACAAGGCAAAACTATAGGGACAGAAATCAGGTAAGGGGTTGCCAGGGGCTGGAGTAGGGGGTGGTCCTGAGGGAGCGTGATGGGTGATGGAACTGTTGTGTATCTTGATTGGGGGTGGGGGTGGGGTTACATGGTATCACCTGTTTGTTAAAAAAAAATCATAAAAAATAAAAATAAAAAAAATAAAGAAATAAAACATAGAAATGTACACTCAAAAAGGATGAATTTTCATAGTGTGTAAATTATACCTCAGTAGATCTGACTAAAAGAGTAAAAGGATGGTCTGTCTTGGCGCCAGGGACCAGTTTCATGGAAGATAATTTTTCCACTGACCTCATGGGGGATGATTTCTGGATGATTCAAGCACATTACGTTTATGGTGAGCTTTATTTCTATTATTACTAAAACAGCTCCACCTCAGATCATCAAGCATTAGATCCTAGAGGACCCCTGGTATAAATTATATCCAATAAATACTAATGAAAAATACTGAATCCATAGTATTGGTCTGCAAGACTGAATTCAGTGCAAAGCATATTATAGGAGTAAAGGAGTGGATAGAATCCTCAAAAAGTCTTTACTGTTATCCACATGTATATGTAAAAAGCATATATCCAAAAAGTGCAAGGAAATGGTTCAACACATGAGTCCGATCAGAAGACTGTCAACCAGACTGGTGGCTCCTGATACCAAGTGCTACAGAGGGTTTGGCGGGAATGTAACTTGTCACAACCTCTGGGACCTTTTTGGATGACAACCTGTCATCACATCCAAATCCTTCACTGTGTTCAATCCAACCACTTTGGGGTTACCCTGCTGATACTACATAAAAGGTTAGGAGAATGTTGGGGGGGCATTATTTATAAACAATTAAGGTATCTACCAATATGTACTAGTAAAATGAATAACAGTTCACAGGAAGAACTATCAAATGGCTGGTAAGGGGCTGATGCAGCTGTGTGTTTGTTGACATGGAAAATTCTGGAAGAGATGTTAGGAAGGGGTAAAATCAAATGCCAATCAGTGTGTTCAGTATGACCCTCTTAGGTAAATAAAAACCAGTATTTGCCCTGTGATCCCGCTCTGAAAGGGCCCAGCGTGAACTGGGTGACAGTGGTTTCCTGTGGTGGAGAAACCCACAACGCTGGCACGAAGGGGCCCACCCCTCAAGCGTGACCACAAAAGAGGAAAGGCTGCCTTCTTGGAGTGAGGCATTTGGGGGCCCATGTTGATGACTAAGAAGAAGGTTGCTTATCTGAAGCAGCACTGCATGGCTCTCATGCAATTGGGTGCCTGTGTGAAATTCCAGGGCCCCTATGAGCAATGAGACCCTGCATTGCACCTGCCAGAGGACCGCCCGCCACCCACCTGTAGGTTCCACGTCTGTTTCACGTATTCTCGGATGAGGTTCTCCTTCAGGTCCTCAAAGGGGCCCGTCTTGGGCTGCACCCCCGGCGGCCGGTTGAAGGGCTTCTTGAGGAGGCAGATGAGGCCATCCAGCTCCTGGGAGTGGTAGTGGCAGAGCTCGGCTGGGCTGCCATGGGCCCGGCCACCCGTGATGGCATAGGTGCCATTCAGCTCCCTCTCGATGGTGTAGTGATGCGCCTTCCTGTCGTGTGCCACGGACAGGGCGAAGCCACCCAGGTAGTTGCGGCTCTGGCGCAGCAGGTAGAGCCCATCGCTCATGCCCCCCTGGACCAGGTAGTCTTCCGCCTCCTCCCGCGTGATGTTGCCGAAGAAGAAGGGCAGGTGGTTGGCGCTGTCCCCCATGCCTGCACCTTTCCTTCAGGTGTTCACCTGGCAAAACAAGGACCAGGCAGTGGTCAAGACCCGAATGGCAAGTCACTATTGGAGAACCCACCCTCCAGCCCTGGAGGAAAGTCCTCCAGTCAGCAGGATGCTCTTCCTTCTGGGACTCGGGTCTAGAGCCTGAGCTAATCTGCCCTCTTCCTTTCTGCCCACATAACCATTAGATTTTCAAACACACCCTCTCAATATTGAACCAAAAAAGAGCGCATTGGACCAATGTGGCCAAATCAATCTCTCTTTTTTTTGAAGTTGTAGTTGGAGACAGAGAATTATAAGAGACAAACTAAAAAGAGAAGTCCCCCTGCAAAACAGGGCTTAGGAGCCCTCACTCTGGTCACCGGGACGCAGTGACCGAACCCAGAGGAGTCCATTGCTCTCTGGAGCTGGAGATGGCTGTCAAGACCACTCATGTTGGTCAGTTACCTGCAGTGAAGGTGTTACTGGAGTCCTTTTACATAAACACTGAGGGACTACTGTGTCACATGCTATAGCTGGACCCCAGAGAGCTGAGCACTGCCCATGTTTATATACCACGTCCAACCTTTGGCTGGGAGGTAGGACAGGCAAGCAGTTGCCCTGAGGTGTGAACAGTGTCATCCTGCCGAAGCCCCAGGCCTCAGTAACATGCAGACCCCTCCCTGCTCTCCTCTCCACCACTTCCTGGCACCCACCTTGTAGCAAACACACGGCTAATATTGAACACAGAGTGTAGGTTCCACATTTGATAAAGACATCTGTCACACAAAAAGCTACCTCTTGCACTAAACAGACACACACTTCAGAAGGGAAACGTGAAGACAATTTGACAGGAAGATTGTTTGATCAGTTGTGGTTGTAGATGAGAAGAATCTAAATTACCAGTCTAAAACATATACAAAAGGGTATAACCAAGAGGGGCTTGCCGTCAATGGAAAAGTATCTAGATGGCTGCATCTGTGTAATTCCCTTCATGTCACACACACACACACACACACACACACACACACACACACACACTCTACACACTCAGAGATGCAGATACACAAACACCTGTACACACACATGATTACATGAAACAGTTTCTTCTCAATAGGAATTACCTTAAAAGGACCATAGGACGTAATACCTGCCTGGTAGAGGTAAAATTTTTCTCCAGGTAATATTGCCAAATCACTATTTCTCAGTGGGTACCATCCCCCCCCCCCAAAAAAAGTCATAGATTTTATAATTTGGTTGTACAAATAATTTTATTGCTTACTTAATAGTTGACCATCAATCATTAATTTTTCTTTGTGAAAATTTCTAAACATTCATCGCTCAGCAAGGTTTTGTTTTCTCTTAAAAGCACAGTTCGTATTTGCTCTTAAAGCAAAGACATCTGCTATTAACCAAAAGCCCTCTCTGGAAAGACAGTGAGTAGACATGTCTTTTGGGAACAATATTCCTCTTCTGCTTCTTTCTCCTTCTCAGGCTAATAACCCCTCTGTGCCATTTGTGTTACAAGTTCAGGCCCCTCTCTGCAGTGATGGCCTGAGCACTCCTGTCTCATGCTCTGCTCTGATCTGCAACGGGTCTTTCAGGTCTTCACCTGCCATGTGCGGTGAGCCCACCTGCCTTTCCAACTCCTGTCCACTGCAGCCCACCAGTTTTCCAACTTCCATGTGCCTGCACATCACCTGAACTCTGTTAAGAGCAGGGACCAGTCTCATTGCCATGCCAACAATCTGGGTGATGTTGAAGCTGGCTCTGACTGCATCTGAGGCTGATTTCCATGTCCTATGTGCCTACCTTCCAAAGCCCAGGCGCTGCCCCAGCCAGGAACCCACAGTCCTTTGAGAATATTTGTTTTTTCTTGGGCTTGTTTTTCAAATGGCTTCGGCATGTGTTCTGTTTCTCTGTATCCCTTATACATGTATGTAAAGTTGCTTCCATCGTGTCCACTTCTTTGCGACCCTCTGGACTGTAGCCCTCCAGGCTCCTCTGTCCATGGGATTCTTCAGGCAAGAATACTGGAGTGGGTTGCCATGCCCTCCTCCAGGGGATCTTCTTGACCCAGGGATTGAACCCACATCTCTTATGCTTCCAGCATTGACAAGCATGTTCTTTACCACTAGTACCACCCGGGAAGCCCCCTGTATCTCTTACCACTGGCTCTTTAATTCACATCACCCCCAACTGCACAGCCATAAGCATCGCTGCTCTCCCCTTCCCCTCCTCTCCCCTCTTATTCCTGCTTCATCAGCCCATACCCACACTGTTCCCTACAGCTCACCCCATCCCTGTCTTCCTGTCAGCTTCATTCCTAGCAGGCTCAGTCCACAGGCCATGGCTGGCCCCTCCTGTTTCCTGGCTCACACACTCCCTCTGCTTGGGTCACATACCATCTTGCACACTTGCCTCAGATGCACCGTCACTTTCGGCTGTTACTACTTCTTGGGACTTTTTACAGAGTTGCCACCCACCCTTAGGCTCAATGAAAACCGTTAAGTCTTCAAAAACAATATTGTAAGTGTTAATAAATACTTTTAATTTATCTAAACCTTTAACCACTATCACTGTGAAAATTCATCAGTTTGCCACTAAAATTTACATCGGTGCTGGCCCTCTGCTGTGAATCCCACATTGAAGTGAATCAATGTGACAAGACAGGAGACAGGCAGAGAGGCAGCCTGCCAGGCCCATCCTCCAGGCCCCAAGTAGGAGGCTCCTGAATGGCTCTGATGGAGATGGCAGGCTCACCCCCAGCAGGTGGCACCTCTCTGGTTTCCCTGGGAGAGCAAAGCCTGGCTGCCCTCGGTGTGAGCAGTGTCTGGCCGAGTAGCCGTTTTTTGATGGTGTGATTTCCTGTTCTGGAGGTGACACTGGCCGAGGGCCTGACAAAGATGCACTGGGCCGTTGCTCTTGGTGGTGGTTTTGACAGTAGAGATGGTTTATTGCAAGGACAGCTTAAGGAAGATTCTTCGGCTATTTAATTTGGTGGGGGGGGAACAACATCTGTGATGACCCGCTTATGTCTTCCTCAGACAGCTCCCACCAGCACCCACCTGACACCTTCTCCATAACACAGGCTGTGGTGATGGGTGACGGTCACCTCGGCTGTAGCCACTGTGCCCAGAAGCTGCATCCCCGCCCTGCTGTTCTCAGCCCTGCTTCTCAGACAGTAGCTCTCACTCACTTTGCTAAAGTGGTACAGACAGCAGCTTCCCCGCAGCAATGCTCCCCTCTCTGCCTGCACTTGCTCACAGGCACTGCTTAAATCTTCCATTTCCCTGGACCCCAGAGGAAATCTGTAGCTCAAACTCTGTTTAACACCCACTAGGATGGATAATATGCCTTCCAGGATAATAGGATAATATTCCACCTGGGGTTTCCCAGGTGGTGCACTGGTAAAGAATCTGTCTTCCAAGGCAGAAGATGCAAGAGATGCGGGTTCTATCCCAGGGTCAGGAAGATCCCCTTGAAGGAGGAAACAGAAATCAATTCCAGTCTTCTTGCCTGGGAAATTCCATGAACAGAGGAGCCTGGCAGGCTACAGTCCATGGGGCCACAAAGAGTCAAATACAACTGAGTGACTAAATAACAAGGGTAATATTCTCCTTGACAGTGCCTAGAACTTGCTACCCGTTTTTTGTCTATTTCAACTTTCCCAGCTATTTTTTGCCATGTGTGAAATCACTTTATTCTAAAGTTCAAAAACTGAGAATCAAAAAAGGCCATTGGTCTCCATGGACCAGGCCCTTCAACTCCCCCCAAACACCCCCAGCACCTCGGCTGGTGCATATCTGCACAGGTAGCTCTTGAGCAAGATGAGGCTTCACGCTATTGCCAGATGAGAGCCTCAAAACACGGCAGCATTGGGGAGAGCTGGATTGGGAGTTTGGGACTAATGGATGCAAACGATTCTATGTAGAATGGATACACAACAAGGCCCTATTGTATAGAACAGGGAACTATATTCAATGTCCTGTAGTAAACTATAATGAAAAAGAAGATGAAAAAGAATGTGTATATAAGTATAGCTGAATCACTTTGATATATACCTGAAGTTAATATGACATTGTAAATCAGCTACACTTCAGCTTAAAAGCAAAACCAAAAACACTGCAGCATGACTGGCGCTTTGGGGCCTTTTTATGACACAGGTTCAAGGTGGATTTCACACTCAGAAAATGTTTTATAACATGAAATAATGTTTTGTGATTCCCGGGGTAGCCCATTCCTCTTCCTAGCTTAGTTTGATCTCTCTCCAGAGCACATCTCCATGGGTGACAAGCTTTTAATATGTGGTAATTTGATATTGAAGACAGATTCTTATCTTGGTCCTCCCCCCAGAGTGCCAGCTCTGGGAGGTGAGAAGAGAAAGATTTTGTTTACTGCCCTGTCCTGATGCCTGGAACAGATCCTGGTATATGGCAGGTGGCCAACTTATTTGTTGACTAAAAAATAGGCATTGTGATGTTGTTGTTGTTTCATTGCTAAGTCATTTTTGACTCTTTGTGACCCATGGATTGTAGCCCACCAGGCTCCTCTGTCTATGGGATTTCCCAAGCAAAAATACTGGAGTGAGTTACCATTTCCTTCCCCAAGGCATCTTCCCAACCCAGGGATCAAACCCGTGTCTCCTGGATTGGCAGGTGGATTCTTTACTGCTGAGCCACCGGGGAAGCCCCAGGTATTATAATGGGAAGAACAAGTCTGACTCCATATTGGATCTAGTTCTCTTTAACCTTTGTATTCTATTGCTTTGACTTTGAGCAGTCTCTAAAAGGAAGGTGCCTATAGCTTAAGTAAAAGTTGTGTCTGACTCTTTTTGATCCCATGGACTATACAGTCCACGGAATTCTCCAGGCTAGAATACTTGACTGGGTACCCATTCCCTTCTCCAAGGGATCTTCCCAACCCAGGGATTGAACCCAGGTCTCCCTCATTGCAGGCAGATTCTTTACCAGCTGAGCCACAAGGGAAGACCAATAGCTGAAAGTACACATAAGAACACACCTCTGGGAACCCTACCTTCCATGCCTAAGCATTAAGCTAAAATATCTTTGATTAGCTCACAGGAAATATCCTGACCTGGTCAACCTGCAAATGACTGCAGGAAAGAAGAAATTAGCACACACCCTGCAGAGTCTGTCCGGAACCAGGAAATATTTGCAACAACTTAGCGCCAACTTCTTTTTATCTTCTCACCTCCCCACTTTGCTCTAGAAAAGAAACTAGCATCCAAACCCCGGCAAGATGGGGACACTACTCCACCATCTTCTCGGTCTGAATAAAGCTGCTATTCCTTGTCCCCACACCTCGTGCTCAACTTATTGGCCTGCAGTGTGGCGATCTCGGGCTTGGTAACCGTATGATAAAGTGAAAGCAGCTTTCAAAATAATGTGTCCAGAGTAGTCCAGTTTTGCTTTTAAAAGGTTGTATGTACGAAAGTATATAATAATATATAGCTAGAGAGTGAGAAGTCTGAGGGGACGGTGGGTATGGAGGAAGGGCTGTGGCTGGTTTTACTGGCCTCTTTTGTATTTTCTGTCAAAGTGTCCGCTCTGCCCCATCTTCTTCTGTCTACCACCCTCTGCCTGGCCTTTACTCCATGCTCCGTGAATCTGCTCTCACCAGTATCACCAATCTTCACATGGCCAAACTCGAGGTCATTCCGAGGGCCCTGTCCTGCCTGATCTCCCATTAGCAGTAGATGCTACCCAGCACCCACACTTGAGTGGATCAGTCCCTCTGCCTGGTCAGCTCCTCCCCCATCCATGGCTCCTTCCTTTGCTTACTCTGAAGCCCAGTGTGAGGTCTTCATCTGCCTTCTCCCTGCACATGGCCCCCATGTGCCCATGGATCCCACATCCACCTCTCCTGGCTGAGCTTCTGAACTAAATGCTGCTTATCTGATGCTTCCACTGAAAATCTAAAAGGCAACTAAACCTTCGGGTGCCCAAAATGGGCTTTCAATCGCTCATGTATGGTCTCCCTGAGCTCCTCTTTTTTTTCCCCCTGAGCCCCTCTTAATTGAGGAAATGACATTAACTCTAACCAGTTGCTCAGGACAAGACCCGGAAGACTTTCAGGATCCCTCCCTTTCACTCATCATGCATGTTTAATCCACTCACTTGTTGCTGCTGTTTAGTTGCTAAATCATGTCCAGCTCTTTTGAAACCCCATGGACTGTAGCCCGCCAGGCTCCTCTGTCCACGGGATTCTCCAGGTAAGAATACTAGAGTGGGCTGCCGTGCCCTCATCCAAGGATCTTCCCAACCCAGGGATGGAATTTGTGTCTCCTGCTTTGGCAGACTCTTTACCACTGAGCCACCTGGGAAGCCCAATCTGCTAACTGGATGATCTTATTTGCAAAGCAGAAATAGAGACACAGATACAGAGAACAAACATATGGATACAAAGGAGAAAAGAGAAGGCTCAAGATGAACTGGGAGATTGAGATGAACATATATATGTCACAATGTATAAAATAGATTAGTAATGAAAACCTACTGTATAGCTCGGGGAACTCTACTCAATGTTCTGTGGTGACCTAAACGGGGAGGAAATCCAAAAAAGAAGAGATACATGTATACATATAGTTGATTCATGCTGCTGTATGGTAGAAACTAACACAACATTGTAAATCAGCTATACTTCAGTGAAAATAAATTAAGAAAAAAACATGTTTTCTTTCAGATGGGTCCAACCCACCCAGTAATGTGTCCCCTTGGGAAACACTGAGCTTCTTTCAAAGCTCAAAGGGGCTCCATCAAGGGCTAGGGACTCTTGAAGGAAGTTGGACCAGCTGATCTCCAGGAAGCTCTCATCAGTTTTCCTCTAAAAGGTATCCCAAAGTCATGGCTTCGCTTCATTTCCCTTGACATTTCCTGAGTGAAATGTTCATCAGCTCTCACCCATGTGAATGGAAGTCCTACCTCGTTCGTTCCCCCTTCCGCCCGACCCTCCTTCTGGTCCATTCCCCACCACAGCAGGCAGAAGCATCACTCTCTCTCAGACACACCCCAAATCCTCCTCCCCCGACCTTCAAAGCCTACTTGATTTGGCCCAAGCCCCTCCCTCCTCTTGACCATTTGCCCATCCCACCCGTGCTCACCACATGCAGCCACGCCACCCTTCTTCCTGTCCTGGCACTTTCCCCCGCACCCCCACCCCCTCCCACTGACGGCTGGTTTCCTCCTGCTCACGCCTGTGGTCTCAGCTCATGTCACCTCCTCAGAGGGGCGATGCTGATGGCCGAGTCTAAGGTGGCTTCATGAACCCTTTATCTTCATCTCCTGAAAAGGTTTATTTCCTGAATCCATTCACCACAAGCAGGCCCATGTGTATGTAAGCTCCAAGGTCTACCAATTGACCTGCAACCCCAATAGCTGACCTGCATCCCAAACACTTAGGGGCTTCCCAGGTGCTCATAAAATACCTGATAAATGGAGATGTGCTGATCACACCATTTTAGAGTTTCCACAGTGAATACACCCTGCTTTAGTAATATGAACTCTCACTGTGCAGCTGCTGCCCTGCCCAGGTGGAGAGCATGGTGCCAGACTGAGAGAACCGTGGTGTGTGTCCAGGCTCTTTCAAGATCCACACGATTCCATTTTGCCCAAGACCCTATTAATGGTGTAGCTGGCTATGGGCCACCACTGCCGAGATCTAAATACGCAAATGCACAGGTCCCTCTGGAGCTGCTGTCAGTGGCCTATAGACATGGCTCTGGCTGGCCTCAGCTCCTGGTATCCATACTGGGCTTTTAGCATGTGATCAAAGCACATCCTCCACTCTCTATTTACATACTAAGAAGGCTGCATGTGCCCAACTCACACTCTTTTGATTGGTATCACCCATTTCCATCTGTCACCTCTCATCGCACCAGCACCATACTTCTCAGCCTCATACACTTGACATCTGGACCAGATCGTTCTCTGCTCTGGGGCTTCTGATCAACTATAGGCCGGGTAGCAGCAATCCTGGCCTCCACCAGTAATGCCAACAGCTTCCCCCCATCTCCCAATCATGAAAACCATCTCCAGACACTGCCAAAAGTTCCCTGGACACAGTCCCCAAATGCACCCTGACTGGAAGTCATTGCGTTAATCATCAGGTCTGCCCACACATCTGTATGTTCCTTCCATTGCTAGAGCATCTTCACCAATAAATTAGATAAATGAATATCCCACTCTCTCGTTTATTACCACGATCACTCTGAGCATAGGACAGGGAGGTGTGGAAAGGAACAGAGCCCTGTGGAGGTGTGTCTTGACTCCGAAGATAGCAGAGTCAGGGGTGCAGAGCAGAGCCTGAGCGCCATACAGGCTGGCATCCCATCCCAGTTCCTGATTCCCAGACCCATTAGAGCCACAGCTCTGCACCTCTGAAAGTGGTGGCAGTAGCACCAAAGTCACCATTACTCATTACAGTCACAATGGACAGTGAGGGGGCTGCCATGGCAACTGGGGCTTCATGAACGGAGGCTCTGAATGAAAAACAAAAGGAATGGTTCGTGGTAGGATGGTAAAGGGGGAGGTATGGTCAGCCCGCACTTGAAAGGAGTGTGTGTATGTGAGTGTGTATCTGTGTATATGTGCATGTGCACACACCACCCCCAACAGACATTCTCACACAAGGATGATGGAAGCTCGAATTGAACCACAGACAATGATTCTTTACTTTAAAAAAGAAAAAGAAAGAAAGTGAAGTCGCTCAGTCATGTGCGACTCTTTGTGACCCCATGGACTGTAGCCTACCAGGCTCCTCCGTCCATGGGATTTTTCAGGCAAAAATACTGGAGTGGGTTGCCATTTCCTTCTCCAGGGGATCTTCACAACCCAGGGATCGAACCCGGGTCTCCCACATTGCAGGCGGACGCTGTACTGTCTGAGTCACCAGGGAAGCCAAACCCTGCTTAATCAGGTAAGGCTTCATCCTGCATTCAACGCCCCTCTGAGGAGCTATCTCTAGAATAGAGTCTATTTCATCACTGGGCTTTGATTCTGGCTGCCTCACCCAAGGAGCCCCATCAGCAGCCCCCCTTGAGCCTATAGAGATGAATTTCTGGGACAGATGATGAACCCCTTGAATCCGACAAGCATCCTCATGACTTCCTTGTTCCATTTAAGCCAGCACTGTTTTCTTCTGCACTTCTGTCATGTTACAATCTTCCCTTCCAACTAGCCTCTCAAAGTCCATTTTCCCCAGTCCCAGGGCCAAGGCTGTCTGCACAACCTTCGCCCTTTACAATGCATTTAGCTTGGAAATATCACTTATGTAGTTCTAGCTTATCATACAGCAGTTTCATAGATTAAGAGGAATAGCCCATGCTTGCCATCATAAACACAATGTCTCAGATAAGATAAGCAAAATGAAAAGAAAAAGTCATGCTTCTGGGGGCAGCCTGCGTGCAAGGTTAGGTACAGCTGCTCACACCCAGGATAGCAGCTACAAAAGCTGTTTGGAACCTACGACTCAGGTGGAAAGAAATTTTGTCCCTAGCAGAGAACAACCAGAGTGAATTCAGCATGAGAAAGGAGGGCTGGGATCTGCACGCCCACGCACCTCAGCTTTTAAAACCTTCTATTTTTTTCCTTGCCTGCTTCTTGAAAGCCATTAGAACAGATATTTCATAAGGATCAGTGTGTTTACTGTATTGTTTCCTGCTGCCTAGAACAGAAAGTGTTATTCACTCAGTTGTGTCTGACTCTTTGTGACCCCACGGACTGTAGCCCACCAGGCTCCTTTGTCCATGGAATTTTCCATACAAGAATACTAGAGTGGGTTTGCTTGCCCTTCTCCAGGGATCTTTTAAACCCAGGGATCAAACCTGAGTCTCCCACATTGCAGGGAGATTCTTTACCGTCTGGAGGCACTAGGGAAGCCCTGTCTAGAACAGAGGCATCCCTAAAAATGGGCCTCAACCCTGCAAAGCTTGGTGGAGAATTAGAATGTGTACATGGCAGCCAGTCTTCATGATGGCTCCACAGATCCTTCCCAGCCTTCCCACCCTGACTAGGGCTGACTGCACGGTGATAATGTGCAATGCCTGAGGCTAGTCTATAAAGGCCTTTACAATTTTCCCCTGGCTCTGGATCACTCACTCTGGGGAAAAAGAAGTGAAAGCGTTGGTCGCCCAGTCGTGTCTGACTCTTTGGAACCCCATGGACTAGAGCCTGCCAGGCTCCTCTGTGCATGAAATTTTCCAGGCAAAAATATTTGGGTGGGTTGCCATTCCCTTCTCCAGGGGACGTTCCTGACCCAGGGATTGAACCCACACAGATTCTGAACCATCTGAGCCATCAGGGAAGTCCCAATCTGGGGAAAGCCAGATACCAAGTCATGAGGATGTTCAAGCAGCTCTTTGAGGAACTGAGGCCTGCAGCCAACAGCCAGAGTGGACTTGCCAGGAGGAAAGCCACCTCAGAAGAGGGAGGACAATGGGCTTTCAGACAATGCAGCACTTGTGACTGCAGCCTCACAGGAGACCGTGAGCCAGGCCAGGCCACCTCAAAACCTGACCCCCAGACACTGTGAGGGATAGCACATGATTATTGCTGTTTTAAGCTACTAAACCGAGGGAAATCAGTTGTGGAACAACAGATAACTAATACATCATGTGGAATAGGGTCAGATGAGAAGAACAAAGCTGCTTCATAAATATCTGAATGACTTGTTGACAAACAAGGCCCCCAGATCTTGGACTGAATGAGGGAGGTACCTAGAGGCTAGGTTCTGGCAGAGTCAGAATAAAACTTCCGGGTATTGAAGCTGGAAGAGATGAACCCCTAAGGTCAGGAGGGAGGGAACTGCGGTACACGTACCTAGTGAATGCCCCTAGGAACTGCCACCTCAGTCTGTCTTCCTCTATCCCCACTTCACACTGAAGACCATCAGAGGCACTGACCCCAAGCCTTGCAAAGGCCTTGGTATCCCAGCCTGGAAACCAAGATCAGAGGCAGACCCCAAAGTTCAGAGTAAGTTACTGTCTCTGACAACACTGTAAGTCACTCACTTTCATAGCATCCTTTCCCATATTCTCTTTTCATCCAATGCATGAAACAAACCATAGTTGGCTGTGACTAGTTATGTTCTATGGTGGTGATAGTGGTAAAGAACCTGCCTGCCAATGCAGGAAACTTATATAAGAGATGCAAGTTTGATATAAGAGATGCAAGGGAAGATCCTCTGGAGAAGGGAATGGCAACCCACTCCAGTATTCTTGCCTGGAGAATCCCATGGACACAGGAGGCTGGCAGGCTACAGTCCAGAGTCGCAAGGAGTTAGACACTACTGCAGCAACTTAGCGTGCATATATACGTTCTGTATAGGTGCTGTGAACAATGAATTTTCAAATGCTGAACTATTGCTCATAGAGAAAGATTGGGCTGGGTTCTTTCGAAGCTCTGATCCACGATATTTTTGTCAACAGATCAACATATAATTTTGTTTTATGTGTGTTCCTGTTTAAAGAAACTCATTTCATAGATATCATTGACATCAACTGCTCACTCATGGCCAACAACACTATAATTTATGCCTGAGGGAAGCTTATCTAGTGTTTTCTCCAGAAGTCACTTCACAGCCTTCTTGCCCTTAGAAACGCCAGACAGCACTGCAGCACTATGCTTGGGGCCCTTTTAAACAACAATAACAACAAACACACAAAAAATATACAAAAAACATGGCACGAAAGAGACCAAGGAAAGGATATTGTTTGCAGGACGAGCTGAGACAAGAGGACAGAGTGACTCTTCATTCAACCTCAGCTGGAAATGACTTGAGTGACTCACATTTTTCACTGTCCTGTGCATGCAGACGAATGACCACAAAAGTGAGGTGAGTGTTGATGTGGGGGTTGCAAATCTATTTTAGCAAGAAGGTGAATTTGTAAAAAGGGAATCCATGAATAATGAGGATCGGCTATATGTGACTCTCCGTCACTCTCTTCTACTTGCCCAGAAGAGCCTCCACTTCATGGGTAGAAACACAAGGATGCCTTGGTATAAGGGATTTGCCGGTAGCTCAGTGGTAAAGAATCTGCATGCAATGCGGCAGACTTAGGTTTGATCCCTGGGTCGGGAAGAACCCCAGGAGCAGTAAATGGCAACCCATTCCAATATTCTTGCCTAGGAAATCCTGTGGACAGAGAAGCCTGGTGGATTACAGTGCACGGGATCGCAAGAGTGAGATATGACTTAGTGCATAAACAACAGTAACATAAGATTGTGTACTTAAATGTATTATTCTTGTTTTTGAAATCTGTGTTCATTTCAGTGCTTTTAAACTTGGTATAGAATTATAGAACTTGGTATAAACTAGGTATATATAAAGCCTGTCTTTGTAATTTTTTAAAAAATTTAATTTCATTTTTTAGAGTGAGGAATATTTGTATTGATCATAACGTCTATCTTAATCATAGATTCCATAAAAACCCCAATATTTTAATGCTAAAAATTTCAGCTACAAAATGATCATTTGCTTATTTGTAATTTTTCTCTTTTTCTCCCTCATATTTAAAAATTTTTTATTGTATATTTTAGTATTGTTGATGAACAATATTATATTAGTTTCAGGTGTGCAGTAAAGTAATTCAGTTATACAAATACATGTGTCTATTCTTTTTCAAGTTCTTTTTTAGAAACCCCATCTGCCCTGTTATCACCAGCCCTGACCTGCACTTCAAGGCTTTTCTTAAGACCCATCAAACCATGGTACTGCAGGTGCTGCCCCTGACTAAGCATTCAGCCCCTTCTACTTCCTGTGGAGAGCATTTCAACAGCACTTAGCCCATTAAAGGTGGCTGATTTCTCATCACAGGGTCAGTTTCCCCTTATAACATGGACGGAGGTGACAGTGGCAAAAGTAAATGGCACTCTGGGGGACACCATCTGGGGACAATTTCTGTCCTAGCCCTACCACGTAGGGGAACAAAACCAGGAAGACAGAAAAAGATATCTTGCTCAAAGCCACACAGGCATCCTCAATGCAAAGCAACCCTGATAAAATTTGCCTGGGAATTCCCTCTGCAGCTTCAAGCTGAGAAAATTAAGTACTTGGACTCGGGTAAAAGGCAAAACCGCATCTGTAGGTTTGATTCATTTTCATAAGTAAGAGGACAGAGTTTGGCCCGGGGCAGGAGAAGAGTTCTTCCTGGGCCAGTCAGGTTCTGGCTAATGAGTTATGAGAAATGACCAGACAAAGGGAGACGCAGGGGGACCATCCCGAACACCACCAGCAGATGACTGCCCTCCATCCGTCTGCAAAGGGCCCTGGGCACTGCCCTCTGCAATAGGGTTTGGCTGCAATAAAAGAAAACAGGTGAACAGACCTGCGGCCGCAACAAGGAGAAACAGAACCCAAGTCCCCAGCCTGAGCTGGCCCCAGGTCTGTCCAGTTTCCTGAGTGACACCAGCTGGCCTTCTGGGAGCCCACCCTGAAGGGCTGTCCCCAGGCCCTCTGAGGCCTGCTGGGCTGGCCGCACTGCCTCAGACCGGCACTCCCAAGGCAGCGGCATACTTCACAACTTCTGCGGAGTGGCCCCTGTTCTGCATTTGTGGTAAAGCACAGAGATTCTCAGATACAGAGACACGCATTTAAGAAACAGAAAGTAAGTCTGAAGCTGGAGAGAACACGATGTTACACTGATATTTAGAAGAGATGAGATGCTCCAATACTTGAAAATGTTATCCAAACCTTCAAAACCAAGTTATTTGGCCTTGCCTTCAAAACCCTGAAGGTTTTAAAAAGGAAATACTGATGTATCTCAGCCAACATCTGGATTTTCAGGCTCCAGAAAGATGTTCAAGAACTTCTTTACTATATCCACCCAATACTCCCTCAACATGATTGGCACAAATCACAGATACAATGCCTACAGAAACATTAACACTTAACATAAACTCTCAAAATATTTGGTTACAAATAAGCAACCAGCCCACCATCATGAATTTAATTTCAAAATATGAATCATTTATTCATTCAGGATGTTTGTTGGGCATCTTCTATGTGCAATTCATTTTGTCGAGGACCCCATGGAATAGGAAGGGGACTTCCCTGCCTCCAAACAATGAGCAAGCAGAAGTGACTCATGGGTGGTGGGATCTTCTCTGGGGGCCCTGCTTCCATGCCCAGGACTGTGAAGACCCAGATTCTCTACTGTCTACATTTCTCCTCACCTCCCAGGGTGACTGGCCAGAGCCACTGCAGATGTAACTTGGTGGAAATTCACCACGCTGTGCGCTTGAGGCTCAGAGCTTGAAATGGGGCTCCTGACCCAGCTTGGGCCCAGAGATACAGCGTACAGAAGGCACGTCTGGATTTTAAATAACTTCCTGGCAATTTTCAAGCACTTTTTTGAGAACCTCTGCCATAATCCAATATCTCATTTTCCAAGTGGGGCTGGTAGAGAGAAAAGGGAATTAGCGGTCTCCCTCCATGATGTAGGGAAGAAGGGAGTCTGGAGATGGGGTGAAACTGGGCTGTCTGCTGCCACAGCAGGGAAGGGAACCAGGGAAGAAGATAAAAGTCCCCTACATGGTGCCTGCTGACCTCAAGGCAGGAAAACCCAGCTCCAACTCCCCTAGGGAGGGAAGGTTATCCAGACACTCCTCTGCCAGGGCACCGGGTCTGAGGCACGCTCGTCATGAAGCTGGATTTATGCACAAGTTATTAAAAGTGAGCTAGACTCAGTGAAGAATCAGTGGGCACAGGATACACATCCAAGTGGTCGCTAGTGATGCCCCCTCATGCTCTCTTGGGGTTGTTGACTGTGGGCTGAAGCCTGGGTCAACCCAGAGAGGTTCCCAGGACATCTCCCCGCCTCCACACGCCACCATGAACTTCACTCAACCACTGTGTCCTGAAAACCACCTTGTCTTCCACTCTGCTCTGGGGAAATTTTAAAACAACAGATAAAGTCATAAATGAGAGAATTCACATTGTTGGTAGCTGATACCCCTCACTACCCTTCTCTTCCTTTGGGCATATCACACAGGGAATTTGAACAGGCAGCAAAATTACTGAGTTTTCCCTGGTCCTGATCCAGATGACCCTCCAAGACCCCTTCCCACTCAGAGAACGTCTGGACCTGTGGGCAAAGCCATGGTCCCTCACAATGACTTGGCCTCTCCTGTCCCTTCTGGTGGTGCCTGGAAAAGGATTTTAGCTTCTGAGCACTATTTTACTTTCCTGTATCCCCACCTCATTCACACGACATTCACAGGGACCCTGCAGCTGCTGGAGAAACCACACCATGTTATTTAAATGACACATTTAAATCAAGGGGCACAGTGGTAAAGAATTCACTTCAATGCAGGAGACTCAAGAGACACGGGTTCAATCCCTGGGCCGGGAAGATCCCCTGGAGGAGGAAATGGCAACCCACTCCAGTATTCTTGCTTGGAAAACCCCATGGACAGAAGAGCCTGGAGGTCAACAGTCCATGGGGTGGCAAAGATTCAGGCACAACTGAGCATACACACATACACACACAAATGAAAGGATTACAGCTACTAAAAATTTTACTAGGCATATATGAAAAATTGCCATCACTTTTTTCTGGTCAGTAAAAGAATAATTATGGGTGATTCATGATGGCAAAGCACTATAGAAGCTTATGATGGTATCCTTAGATTTCATAAACCTGTGACATAAATATATCCAGTGCTTCCATAGCTGGCAAAGGATTCTATGAAAGAGATAGAGATGGTCTGACTACACAGCAACCATAGGCAAGAAGTAGGATGGTGAAGACCTGAGTCCTGCTCTTCTGGGTATGTGTTCGGTGGGAAAAGACTGCCTTCACAGGGCAGAGAACACACAAGTGCACGCCCTGAAACCCAAGTACACTACCCTTCCTGCGGGCAGTCACAAAGGGGAGAGCTCCAGGGTCACCGTTCTGGATTTCCTTGATTCTCACACATCTGACCTACCTTCCTTTTCTGGATTCAAGTGCAGGTCTGCAGTTAGAAGCCCAGGACAGCATGGAGTGTGGGAAGCAAAAAAAAGCCCAAGACAGAGAGAAGTGTTTAAAGGAGAACAGCAGATATGGAGAGAAAGCAGAAGACAAGCCTTACCAACTGGAGTACTTCCTGTCTGCGCTGTGTCTGCAATTAGGGAAGTGGGCCTTCTCCTCCCATCTCAGCGAACCAGCCAGAAAGCAGAAGTGCAGATCCCCACGCAACGGGCCTCGTTCACTTGCACGTACAAATGAACACCTCAGGGACACGGAACCCACCAGAACACACAGCGTGCCAATGGCTGAGCCTGCTTGTGTTGAACCAGTTCAGGAAATTCACCCTCCCAAGAGTTCTTACTGAAGGAACTGTGTCCTGAAGTGCTAGGTGTGTGTCTGACTCTCTGTGACCCCAAGGGCTGCAGCCCACCAGGCTCATCGGTCCGTGGGGTTTCTCCAGGCAAGAATACAGGAGTAGAGGCTGCTGCTGCTGCTTCCTCACTTCAGTCGTGTCCAACTCTGTGTGACCCTATGGAGGCAGCCTGCCAGGCTCTTCTGTCCACGGGATTCTCCAGGCAAGGGTACTAGAGTGGGTTGCCACGCCCTCCTCCAGGGGATCCTCCAGACCCAGGGACTGAAGCCGGGTCTCTGCATTGCAGGCAGACTCTTTATGCTGAGCGACCAGGGAAGCCCATGGAGTGGATAGCCAGTCCCGTATCCGGGGGATCTTCCTGACTCAGGGATTAAACCTGGGCCTCCTGCATTGCAGGAAGATTCTTCACCATCTGAGCCACCAGGGACGCCCCGAAGTGCTAGGTGGGGTATACCAAAGTCATCTTGGTTATTTTATACTTTAAATAGCCCTTGCGTGCATGCATATGTGCTAAGTCACTTTAGTCAGGTTCGACTTTTTGAGACCCTATGGACTGTAGCCCGCCACGCTCCTCTGTCCATGGGATTCTCCAGGCAAGAATGCTGCAGTGGGTTGCCATGCTCTCCTCCAGGGGATCTTACCAACCCAGGAATCGAACCTGCAATTCTTAGGTCTCTCGCATTGGCAGGCAGGTTCTTTACCAGTAGCGCCACCCGGGAAATCCCTTAAACAGCCCTGCTGCTGCTGCTGCTGCTGCTAAGTCGCTTCAGTCATGTCCGACTCTGTGCGACCCCATAGACGGCAGCCCGCCAGGCTCCCCCGTCCCTGGGATTCTCCAGGCAAGAACACTGGAGTGGGTTGCCTTTCCTTCTCCAATGCATGAAAGTGAAAAGTGAAAGTGACATTGCTCAGTCGTGTCCGACTCTTAGGGACCCCATGGACTGCAGCCCACCAGGCTCCTCCATCCATGGGATTTTCCAGGCAAGAGTGCTGGGGTGGGGTGCCATTGCCTTCTCCATTAAACAGCCATAGGACATTATAAATATCAAATTCCACCTGAACTCTGGATCAAATAAGACAGAAATCCTAGGAAAGGACTTATCAGCGACCTCAGGATGCTAATTCCTGTCTGGAGACTGGAGAGGTGAGCAGATATGGTCTTTACGTCAGGAAGGCCAGAGTTCAGGGTCAGAGTACCTGTGCCAGCCATCTCTGACTCTGCTCTCAGACCTCCTGGCAGACAGCCGCCCGTAGTGCCAGCAGGAGACACAACATCAGACAGGGCCTTTTGTGAGGTCCTTCAAGTGGAGACAGGAGGTGCTTTCCGAGGATCTGCTCAACATCCACACACTCTGCAGGAAGCACAAATCTGAATGTCTCACTCCAGGCTGTGCCCTTCCTTTCACCTGGAAAAACAGCTGGGAGGAGCCTAGCCAGGCTTCACCCAGAAACAGGTGAGGGAATGTCCTTGGAAAGGCAAGATGGAGAAACACCCTCTCCAGATACTTGAAGCTGGAAGGAGTTCGGTGGGTGGTTTACTTGGGTGAGGCCAGGACACTGGCAAGGATGTGTTCAGAAAAGTAACAGTAGCCAATCTGTACCCAAAGCTAGCAAAAATGATAGCTCAATGCAAAAAAAGCATTACCATTTTACGAGTGATAAACGCAAGGCACAAACAGGCTTAGTGCTGGCATCTGATGACTGTGAGATGGATGATGACAAGGATGGCAACCAGAAGCAGCTCCCTTGCAGGGCATAGGCTGACCTGCACAATATCCCTAAAGATAGTGGCTGCTGTAACCCCTAACTCACACATCTGGGTATTGGGCTCTGAAAAGTCAGTTACTTCTCAAAAAACACACAGCTATTAGTGGGAGAGCCAGTGTGGGAAGCCAGCCCTTCTCTTAGCTACTGCCTTTAGGACCTCAGCTGAGTGTGAAAAGACGCTTCTATCAGCAAATCCAAATGCAAGATCAGGGTGTTGTAACACTAGCATCACCAGGAACTTGCAAGAATTTTGGTTTAAGAACTCCATCCATAGAGCTGCTGAGGACAAAAAGGCTAAGCCCTCTCAGACAGTTCTCTCTCCTCCTCATTCCTGAAAATAATGCATCACCAATCTCATGCATTTTATCTTCTAACCTTCTAAACACGTCCACTTTTCAAACAAAACCTAATCATACCACTTCTTTGCTAAAGATTCATCACTGCTCTCTGATCTCAGGATTAACACCAATTTCTTAGCATCCACATCAGTTACCCTCAGATCTCACTACCCTGGGCTTTCTCTGTACAGCATCCTAGATGCGCTCAGACCATCCACCTCCCCTCAAAGTACCACGTGCCCTTCTGTTGTAATCCTGACCGCAGTTCTGACTTAATTTTAATTTACCTTTACTTAGATGTGTGTGATTATTTGATGAATTCCTATCTTGAAAAATGCAGGTTGAGATATCTATTCATCCCTCTCTTTTACTTTTTAAATGAACTTTTAATTTTATGATATATTTAGATTTACAGAAAAGTTGCAAAGATTGTACAGGGAGCTTTCCTATACCCCTACATCCAGCTTCCCTTATTATTAACATCTTACATGATTATGATACATTTCTCACAATTAGTGAACCAACAGTGACAAATTATTATATTATACTTTATTATTTTCTTTGGGGTTCCTTAGTCTTTACCTCATGTCTTTTTTTTTCCTGTTCTAGGAACCCAGCCAACATATCATATTATACTTAGTTGTTATACCTCCTTAGGCAATTGTTTGGCTGCAACATGTTCTCAGACTTCCCTTGTTTTTGATAATCTTGACAGTTTTGAGAAGTACTGGTCAAGTGGTTTGCAGAATGTGCTTCAACTGAGGTTTGTCTGATGTTTTTCTCATGGTTACACTGGGGGTTATGTGTTTCGGGGAGGAAGAACACAGAGGTAAGGTGTGTCCTATCAACATGACTTGTCACCACTGATGTTAATCTTTGATCCTTGGCAGAGGTGGTTGTTCTCAGGTTTCTCCACCATAACGCTGCTCTCCCACCCCATCCCCTTTTCATATCACCCCCCTTGGAAGGAAGAATTTCTGCATGACCTGCAGTTAAGGACAGCTGAGATACCTCCTTGAGGGGAGAGTATCTATATATCAATTGTTTGAAATTCTCCTGCAGAGTAGATTTGTCTATTCTCTCCATTTATTCATTTATTTAATAATTTATTTAGGTAAGTATGGATTCATTGTTATTTTTTATCCATTAGGTGGTAATCTAATACTACTTTATTTTGTGGTTTAAATTACTCCAGCCTGGTTATGGGAGCACTTACGGCTGGCTTCTGTGTCTCTCTGACACACCTCCATCACTTTGGAGCTTTTTGAGCACTTTATTTTTTTTTTACCTTTGGCATGACAAGATACTCCAAGCTTATCTTGTATGTTTCTTGTTCCTATCCCAGAATCTATGGTTTGGATTCCGTTTTATTGAGAGGGTATTAGAAACCAAGATCTGGGCACTAGGCAAGCTTACTGCTACCAGGATGTCATTATTTCTAGACCTTGTCACATGACAGAGCAAAGAAATACATGTGTCTACCTAACCTGTATATGTAATACACGTCTAAAGTATTTCTGTATATATCCATCTGTATCTGTATTAATCCACATGAGAGTTTCTACTGAAGTCTCCATTCCTCTATTTCCTGGAAGAGAAAATTGTTGAGAATCAATATAATCTCTTCCTTAAGTAATTCACAATGAAACCGCCTTTTCTGGGTGCTTTTTTGGGAGGGAGATTACAAATTATTGATTTAAATTGAAAAGACATGGATATTCAAGCTAGTTTTCTTTCTACAAGTTTCAACAGTTTGTGTCTTTCAAGACAGTCTATTTCACTTAATTTACCACATTAGTGAGAACAGAATTGTGTTACAATACTTCATTATTGTTCACTTGTCCACTGAATCAGTGACACTGACCTCTCTTTTATTTCTGATATTGCTAATTTGTGTATTCTCTCTTTTTTCCTGTTTACCTTAACTAAAAGTTTTTTAAGTTTATTGATCTTTTTCAAAGAACCCCTTTTGAATTTTGTCAGTTTTCTCTATTGTCTTCCTGTTTTCAATGTCAGTTATTTCTATTTCAATTTTAATTATTTATTTGCTTCTTCTTGCTTAGAGAAATGTGCTCTTGTTTTCTGTAGTTTTCTCACGTTAAAAAACAGGCTGCTGATTTTATATTTTCTTTTTATCTAACGTATGCACTTAATGTTATAACGTATGCATTGCTTTTGATGCACCCCATGAATTTTGGTAAGTTGTATTTTCATTTTTATTCAGTTCAAAATATTTTAAAATCTATCTTCAGACTTCTTCCTGAACCCATATTGTATTTCAAAGTTAGTTGTACAATTTCCAAACATTTGGGGATTTTATAACTTTCTGTTACTAATTTCTGGTTTAATTCCATTGTGTTCTGAGAACATAATTTGCATTTTTTTTCATTTAAATTTGTTCACATGTTTTTCAAGAATTTGTTCTGTCTTGGTGAATGTTACATGTGAGTTTGAGAAGAATGGGTACTGGCACACAAGCAAATATCAATAAAACTAGTCACATGAATTTTTTTGTTTCTCAAGAAGTTCATGCATATATTAATAAGTGTTATGTACATAATATACTGGTGAGAAGTAGCATTGTAAATATAGTAGCAATATAAATATCTTAATTTAAAATACTTTATTACTAAAAAATATTAACCATCAACTGACCCTTCAGTGAGTCATAAAGTTTTTGCAATAGTAACACCAAAGATTACTGATCATACATCACCATATCAAATATAGTAATGAAAAAGTTTGAATTATTGTGAGAATTACCAAAATGTGATGCAGAAACATGCAGTGAGCAAGCGCTGTTGCAAACACTGCACTGACAGAATCCCTTGACATAGTGTTGCAACAAGCCTTCAATTTTTAAAAAGCATCAGTACCCATGGAGCACAATAAAGCTAAGTGCAATAAAAGAAGGTCTGCTTGACTTTTTCCATTGTTGGACTGGATATCTTATAAGTATCAAGTAGATGAAACAGGGCTGCTCAGGTCATAAACATACTTTCTGATTTTCTATCTACTTCATACATCAATTACTGACAGAGGTGATGGAAATTTTCCGTTGTAATAGTGGATTGGCCTAATCTCCTTTCAGTTCCATCTGTGGTTGGCTTATGTATTCTGATGCTTAAACATGTGCACACATGTTTAAGACTGTTGTGTCTCCTTAGATAGATCCATTTATTATTACGTAACATGCCTCTTTATCTCTGATAATCTTCCATTTTCTGAAGTCTGCTTTGTCTAAAATTAATATAGCTGTGCTGATATTCTTTTGATTAGTGTTAGCATGGAATATCTTTCTCCATCACTTTACTTTTACTTTATATGTGCTTTTACATTTAAAGTGGGTTTCTTGTAGATAGTAGATAATTGTGTCTTGTTTTTTAAACCATTCTGACAATCTCTGTGCTTTAATTTGTATGCTTAGACCATCTGCATTTAAGCTGATTATTGACTTACATGGATTAATATCTACAACGCTTGTATCTTTTTTTTTTAACTTACTGCTGTTTGTTGTTTCTTTTTTTCTCTCCTGTTTCAGCTTTTTCTGGTTTTAATCAAGCATTTTATATCTTCTCAGCATATCCTTTAAAAATTTTAGTGATTGTCCTGTAGTTTACATTATACATTTTAAAACTTAAATTCCATCTTTAAATAACACTATACCACTTTACATATCCAAGGACCTCATCACAGGGTAGTCTCAATTCCTCCATCCTATCTTTAAGACAATGCTGTCATTCATTTTGTGTATCCATATGCTATAATAATCCAATATGCTGTTACTTCTATTGCTTTAAACAGTTACCTTTTGACCAATTACGATTATGAAAAACAAAATAACTTACTTTTTTTTTTCTTTTTCACATAGATCCAAGCTTTGGACCTAAATCATTTTCCTTTTACTATTAAATAGTAAGAATTTCTTTTAATATTTGCTGTAGGGGCAGTCAGCTAGTGGCCAATTTTTTTTTTTAAGTCTTTATTGAGTTTGTTACAATATTATTTCAGTTTCATGTTTTGTTCTTTTGGCCATGAGGCATGTGGGATCTTAGCTCTCCTACCAGGAATTGAACCTGAACGCTCTACATTGGAAGGTGAAGTCTTAACCACTGGACTACCAGGGAAGTCACCAAATTTTCTGTTTTTGAAAAGTCTTTATTTATCCTTCACTTTTGAAGAGTAAATTTGATGGATATAATATTCTAGGTTGTTGCTTTTTTTCTCTTTCCTTTCAACACTTCATATCTTTCACCACATCATTTCTCATTTGCACTGTTTTTGATGAGAAGTCTGCTATGATTCTCATCCTTATTCCTCTGTAGGTAAGAGTTTCAGTTTTGTTTTTTCAACTGGACTCTCCTACAAGTGTATCCTTAATATTTGAAACAACCCCCACCCATCTCATTTACATGCCAAGCCAGTATTCCTCAGTCATCCTAGGGTCAGGTACCAGGCAACTAGGAACAGCCTGCATGCACTAGAGTCCACTGAAATTATTCAAACTAGCCAAGCTTACTTACTCTATCTCACTTGTTCTTCCCCACAGAAATCACAACAAAGGCTCTTGTAAGTATTTTCTTCTCTCCCTTTGCATCCTGGCAAACCCTGGTGCTTCCTAATGTAGTCCTGCATGGTGTGCTATATCTCCTATTTCTAGGGATCTATGGATACAAAAACTTCTGTCTTCATGACAGTTATTTCTGTGCCTGTGTGTCTTACCATACCCCAGGTACCCTTAAAACAAGGTTTTTAGAAACAAAGCCAGAGAAAGTGGAGACCTTCCTGAGACTATGACTCACTGAAATTTCTCTCTTTCAACCTAGTCCACAATTGGCCTCACCAAAATGATCATCTAAGAGTTCTGTCTCTTTAGGGCTCCAATAGCTTCTGCTCTAGGTAAGCAGGATTTGGTGTTTCTGGAAGCACCAAACATAACATTTGGTCTATAAACATTTTTCAAATGAATAATGAATGATTGAGTGAGATGTAACTGCAGTTTTATCCAGATGGGTGCCCCAATTGCTCATCTCAAATTTAAAATTTCTAGGTGGCAATCTGTCCTAAGACCTTTGTTTCCTAAGTCTAAAAAAAGCATCACTGATTCTCAATTGGTCCAGCTTTGTAATAGTCTAAGAATAAAAGTGACAACACCTATTTTAAGTTCTTTACTTGTTGGAGCTGAAACTGGAAGATGGTGTCTCTTTTCTTTTACCCTTACCTGGTGTCTATCCTATTAGAGATGGCCCACCCCACAAATATTTGGCAGATAAATAAATAAATGAATAAGTAATAAGATGTGATTACTCCTTAAGAGATGATCCATGTGCATTTGTCAAATGAAAGAATGAATGATGAGATATGATTATTCTATAGTAGATGGTCTATAACTACATCATATCTATGAATTTATGAATGAAAATGATTCAGATGTGATTATCTGATCCATTAACATTTGTCAAATGAATAATGAATGAGTGAGTGAGTGAGATGTGATTGCAGTTTTTTCCAGACAGGCGACCCATCTCAAATCTAAGGCAACCCATGGGTGCTTCAGGGTCCTAAGTCTGGTCCACCCAATTTCACTCTAAATAACTAGAGAACCCAACCTCCTCTGACATACAGTGCATACCCTTTCTCTGCTTTCTCCCCAGGAACTCTGAGACCAGTCCTAAACTACTTCTGCCTCAACTGACATGATCTCTTTTTTTTCATGCAGATCTGGAATGCAAAAGGAAAAAAAAAATTACTCTCTCCCAAACACAATACAGTTAGAAAAGCTTCATATGTCCCATTTAGATACTGTCCAGTGTTACTTGCATGCATGTGTGCTAAGTCGCTTCAGTCATGTCTGACTCTTTGCAACCCTGTGGACTGTAGCCCACCAGGCTCTTCTGTCAATGGAATTCTCCAGGCAAGAATATTGAAGTGGGTTGCCATGCCCTCCTCCAGGGGATCTTCCCCAACCCAGGGACTGAACTCACGTCTCTTAAGTCTCCTGCATTGGCAGGTGGATTCTTAAACCCTAGCACTACCTGGGAAGCCCTGGTTAATTAATAAATCATAATCTTGTCCCAAATTACAGGGACATTGTGGACCTTATTGTCTTAATTCCCTTCTTTTCCTTCTGCATAACCATTAAAAACATTTGAGGCTTAAACCAAGAAAATTATAATAACTCTGCAAAATTAAGGGTCTTGTGCTTTGAAAGCAATGTTCACATTTCTCTTTTACCTGAATAGCAAGATCAAGCTGCATTTTCCATGCCTTATTTTAGGCAGTCAACAACCCACTTGTAGAGTCACAGAAAGCCTTGCATTCTTGGAATGGAGAGCTGGTCTGTGACAGGGTCACGGGACCCAGCTCAAGACAGAGTCCCTGGGTCCAAACACTGACTCCACTGCTTTTAAACCATGCAGCTGAGCCTCGGCTTTCTTTCTTAGCAAAATAAGGATCATTCTGGAACCCACATCCAATAGTGATGTGGGGATTCCATTGCCAATCTGTGTGATGTGCTCACAGTGCATGACCTGGCACCTGGGGCATGCCTCAGGTTGATAATGAGGGTGGCCTAGTGGCAGTCAGGGTAACAACAGTGCACACCCTCACTACTGGTGGAAATGACTTCTTTGGGTAGATTTTCTCATCTTTTCACTCCTAGGATGGCCTGTTCACCTGTCTCCATGGTTCTGTGGCTGTAAACAGGCTCAGATGACACCATAATTACAAGTGTTCCCCTAATGCTAATTGTGGTGGGAGGGGGATAACTATATTATTATCATGCCTTTTTTCAGAAAGGAACATTGAGGTGTTTAGGGGTGAAATTTCATAACATCTGTAGTTTACTTGGAATGCACTTCAGGAAAAAAAAAGGCAAAATAGTACCACAGCTAAGCTTTGAGTATATGCATGATACACGGGTCTGCATATTAGAAAATATTCAAATAAAAATGTAAGTTTTTTCATGCAAAAACATTTTTAAAAATGAGCATAAAACGCATCTTGCATAATGTGGGTTTTAAAGACAAATTTTAAGCCGGTCCTTATCAGCCACCACTTTGACTGCATGAGGGTCCATGATTATACACGAGGACATCTCTGGGCTTTATGGATCTTACTGGAAAAAGTGTGGATTTATGGGTCTTACTAGGGCTAACCAGGTGGCTCAGATGGTAAAGAATCTGCCTGCAATGTGGGAGACCTTGGTTCTATCCCTGGGTCGGGAAGATCTCCTGGAGGAGGAGATTCCAGTATTCTTGTCTGGAGGATCCCATCACAAAGGAGTCTGGTGGGCTACAGTCTATGGGGTCGCAAAGAGTTGGACATGACTGAGTGTCTGAGGACAGCACCTGGGTCTTACTGGAAAAAGTGGGGATGACCACAGCCTGCTAGACCCAAACACCCTCCCTTCCAAGCACATAAAGTGATGGAGAATATCAAAGTATAAGGTATCAAGAAACTTTGAAATCAAGAAACTTTGAAAACACAGAGCCTAAAACAAAAGATTCTCTATTATGATGTTACCTAAAATATTTTGTTCACAGAAACCTCCAACTACTAAAATGACTACCATTTTGCCCTCCAAGGAACATATGACCTTTATCACAAGAATTGTTTGGGTTCAACATTTCCCACCTAAAAAATAGGCTCTGCTCCCCCTAGAAGATGTCCTTCTCCTATTGGCTGGGTGGTGCCCCCCTATTTAGGCAGCACTGCTTATGCCCATGCTAATTAGCATTTTATTTCATAAATTGCATCTGGACTGGGGGAACTATAAATTTCTGACAGAAACCAAAGCTTTGGCCTGTTTCCAGTGGGACCCTGAAGCTGTCTTGAATATTGTACAAAGAGAGTGCTGGCTCCCCAGGCATGCTCCAGGTGTGGACCTGTCTCTTTACACCTGAGCTGTATGATGCGGTAAAGATCCCACTGGAAGATAATGCTTGTCAGCAACCTGCTGGCAGAGGGGTTTCTGTCTGACAGCCTCTGAGTCAGCCTAGGCCAAGTATGACCTGTGATGACTGAGGGTCTGAACAGAGTGAGCCACGAGGACCTTCTGGTGGGTGCATATTAATGTATATCATTACCAGCTTCCCACTGTGCAGCTAGCTGGGAGGGAACTTGCAATAAAATCAGTCCCTGGTTACGATAAAGATATTTACTTAAAATACTGACTGTGAAAAATTAATCTCTCATAAGAAAAACACTCATGTACAAATCTGATTCTCATTTTGAGAAATTACTACCAAATTTAAACAGAAATGACCTTGATGAAATGTCAGGATGTTTTCTGTTTTCAAGATTTTTTTGATGTGGACCATTTTAAAAATCTTTAAAGAATCTGTTACAATAATGCTTTGTGTTTTTTTGGCTGCACAGCATGTGGGATCTTAGCTCCCCCACCAGGGATCGAACCTGCACCTCCTACACTTGAAGGCGCAGATTTAAACACTGGACTGCCAGGGAAGTCCTACTGTTGGGACTTTAAATTCTGATGAACTAAAAGGATTCATTTGACCTCTGAACCTGTTCATCAATGTCCTCCTGGTACCACAGTAGTGACAGCCTCACAGTAGGAGCTCAAGAAAAAACCTGCTAATTTAATAACTATACAGAATGCAAGGCTAAGGAGATGTTCACTGGATTATAAAACAGTCCATTTGTTTCAAAACCATGTCTCATAAATACAGTCAAATTTAACTGGGTTTTAAAAATTATTTTCCTGATTTGTACAAAAATGAAATAAAATACAGTCATCCCTAGTTATTTGTGGTAGTTATGTTTTTAAAGTTGCCACTAACACTGAATTAGCAAATATTGAATCCATTGCTGCTAGGGGCAATACACGGCTAAGTTCCTAAGAGTCTCAGGGCATCTTTTCATCAACCGAATAATACATAACCTTGTTTTATGGATGTCCCTGTTTAAAGAAACCTTATAATATATATATAGTTGATTCGTTAATATTGAACTCACAACAAAAGCCCTATGACCCATACTGAAAGGAAACTTATCCTACACATGTGTTTTCCCTGTTAAGGCGCATCACAGCCTTCCTGTGCATCACACCAGATGGCACTTTAGCACTGTGTTTAGGAGTCAATTTAAACATCAACAAAAAGCACAAAAAATACACTACTCAACTGATGTCAAAAAGAACACTGTTCTTGGGGTGAGCTGAGAACCTCACCTTATTCAGCCTAAGCTAGGAACAAGCACATCAGATGACTCAAGTTTTCTGCTGCTCTGCACCATGTCCCCAAAGAGCCACAGAAGCACCATGGGTACTGATTCAGGGATCACAAAAAAAATTTGGTGAGCAGGCAAATTGACAAATATGTAACCTGTGGAAAGTGAAATATAAGTCTTAGATTCATTTTTTATTCACAAGGGGGCTCAGTGGTCACAAACTAGATGGGAAAGTACAGGCTATTGTAAAACATCAATACAAGGGTTAAGAGATACTAATATTTGGAAAATTTATATCTCAATTCATCTCAGCTCCTAATAACCATGTTTTCCTTTATTTGCTTGGCTCTTGAATAAGATGTGTCTTGGCACTCTCAAAAAAATGTAAGCAGTAATTACATTTACTAAAAATCAGTCTACTATGTAAAAAAAAATCTGTCTGATTTACTATCGTAGGTGTTGATGTTTGCTGTAGATGAGCTGTACAGCTCACATGACATAATCAACGCCATGTAAACAAGGCAATGCAGCAAATAAGTAAGGGAATAAGCAGACTCTGCACCCAGAGGGGCCTGTTGCTCACCAGCTCTCCAGCCTTGGGAAGTTACTCTCCACAAAAAGGGTACAACTTCTACTTTATTGGGGATGCTCTTATTTTAGAGGAAAGAAAGGGAAAAAGTAGTAAATCGGCAGTGTTTGTTAATTATGAGTGATATTGCACTTTTCTGAAATTTTTAAATGGTTGCAGTGAAGAATAAATGAGATTATATCTGATAAAGACCTGGTGCTGGGCCTGCTCTTTCTTTCAACTTGACTGTAAACAGCTTAAGTGAAGAGAGGGATCTTGGCTACTGCAATAGTCCCAGCACCTAGCACCGTTCCTACTGGTGAGAGGTATTCAGTGAATCAATATAATGAACAGATCAAGAAACCAGCCAACAAAACAGCCTTGGTTGGACAGGTAGATTGGAGAGGCTGGCAGAAGCAAAGAGTGTCACAAGAACTTTTTTGGTCATTCTGAAGTTGTTTTCTGTGTGTTTGTTCTTAACTGTTCCTGTAGAAATGTAGTTGTTCCATGAAAATGTGAAACATGTTAGGTTGTCATATATGATAAATAGAAAAATATCAGATAGCTTGGATGTTGATAGAGTAAAGATGTCACAATTCCCTTCACTTAAAAATCACCCTCTAGAAAGAACAAGAGAAATGCCATGGAACTAATAGACCCCACTCACCCTGATCAACAATCTGAGGGGAGCAGTAAGATGCAGCAAAGGCTTGTCCTGAGAGCACGAATACCTTAAAGGAAGATGGTCAGGGAAGCAGAGATGCTTCTGCAGATGCCAAAGCCCGCAGAACTGGAGCTTCTACTAAGCAGGGGGAAGGAAGCCAGCCATCCCCTGGGGGTAGAGAGGAGATTCTGAATGGATGGCAGCCTCCCTGAAAGAAGTAATCAGTCCAGTTCAGTCGCTCAGTCGTGTCCGACTCTTTGCGACCCCATGAACCACAGCACACCAGGCCTCCCTGTCCATCACCAACTCCCAGAGTCTACCCAAACCCCTGTCCATTGAGTCGGTGATGCCATCCAACCATCTTATCCTCTGTCGTCCCCTTCTCCTGCTGCCCTCAATCTTTCCCAGAATCAGGGTCTTTTCAAATGAGTCAGCTCTTCGCATCAGGTGGCCAAAGTATTGGAGTTTCAGCTTCAGCATCAGTCCTTCCAATGAACACCCAGGACTGATCTTCTTTAGGATGGACTGGCTGGATCTCCTTGCAGTTCAAGGGACTCTCAAGAGTCTTCTCCAACACCACAGTTCAAAAGCATCAATACTTCGGCACTCAGCTTTCTTCACAGTCCAGCTCTCACATCCATACATGACCACTGGAAAAACCATAACCTTGACCAGATGGACCTTTGTTGGCAAAGTAATGCCTCTGCTTTTTGATATGCTACCTAGGTTGGTCATAACTTTCCTTCCAAGGAGTAAGTGTCTTTTAATTTCATGGCTGCAATCACCATCTGCAGTGATTTGGGAGCCCCCAAAAATAAAGTCTGACACTATTTCCACTGTTTCTCCATCTATTTCCCATGAACTGATGGGACCAGATGCCATGATCTTAGTTTTCTGAATGCTGAATTTTAAGCCAACTTTGTCACTCTTCTCTTTCACTTTCATCAAGAGGCTCTTTAGTTCTTCTTCACTTTCTGCCATAAGGGTGGTGTCATCTGCATATCTGAGGTTATTGATATTTCTCCCGGCAATTCTGATTCCAGCTTGTGCTTCCTCCAGCCCAGCATTTCTCATGATGTACTCTGCATGTAAGTTAAATAAGCAGGGTGACAATATACAGCCTTGATGTACTCCTTTTCCTATTTGGAACCAGTCTGTTGTTCCATGTCCAGTTCTAACTGTTGCTTCTTGACCTGGATACATATTTCTCAGGAGGCAGGTCAGGTAGTCTGGTATTCCATCCCTTTCAGAATTTTCCACAGTTTATTGTCATCCACATAGTCAAAGGCTTAGGCATAGTCAATAAAGCAGAAATAGGTGTTTTTCTGGAACTCTCTTGCTTTTTCGATGATCCAGCAGATGTTGGCAATTTGATCTCTGGTTCCTCTGCCTTTTCTAAAACCAGCTTGAACATCTGGAAGTTCACGGTTCACGTACTGCTTAGGCCTGGCTTGGAGAATTTTAAGCATCACTTTATTAGCATGTGAGATGAGTACAATTGTGCGGTAGTTTGAGCATTCTTTGGTATTGCCTTTATTTGGGATTGGAATGAAAACTGACCTTTTCCAAGTAAAGGTTTAGCCAGTTCTCTCCCGTCCTTCCTTCTATTCTTTCCTTCTTCCTTCCTTCCTTTTCCTTTCTTCTTTTCTCTCCTCCTTCTCACACACATACACACATGCAGACACACACACAGCATTACTGAAAATGAAGAAAAGATTCTGTTAGGCTAGAACACATCCTGAGCTTCTCCCTGACATGATTCATTTCCAAGATGAGGAACTTACCTTGCGTCTGTACAGTGACACTAAGAGGAGAAAAAGAAGAGAAGCAACAAGAGAAACAAATAGCACACAAAGAACACTGGCTGGAAAATCACACCAAGGGGCAGATGAAATCACAGCCACACATACAGCCATGGAGCCAAAAGACTTAACAGAACAGCCACTGTTAGCAACAGTAGCTCTAAATGGAGACACAAAAGGCAGGGGATGAGGTGGGGAGGCAAGAAAAGTCGTGGGAAATAAGCCGGCACTCAGGGGAAAATACAGGAAAGAAATGATGTCTGTCATTTCCAACAGAAAAAAAGAGAACAGACACTAACACCGTGAATAAGGCGGTGGACAGGATGGAGTAGCTTGAGAAAAATGAAATGAACAAAGAGTGGAAGAATTCAACAGAAGAAGACTAGAAGGACAAAGGAGATCCAAAGTATGTAAGACTGACATTCCTGAAGTTGAGAATTTAAATAAAGGGGTGGTACAGATGTTTAGAGTTTCAATTAAATTTCAACTTCCCCTGGATTCCCTTATCCAGGATCTTACAAAAGGAAGGAAAGTTCTGGGCTTCAGACTTCTTCTTCAACCATGCTCCAAGTCAGCAGACAGAGGGCTGATGTTCACAGAGGGGTCAGGTATGTCTAGACCAGAAACAAAAGGTTCAGCTGGGCTAATGACTGGCTGCAAACATCACAATTTCGGGACAGGGACTAAAAGTACTGTGTGTGGTAGGAAGGTTCTAATGCTTCTGCTAAAAGTCCAAAGGCCAAGCAAGCCCATTACACCTCCAAGACTGCTTCAAAATCACTCCAGATGCTTCTTACCTGTGCAGATGGGGGTGGGAGGGCAGAGGTCAGTAGAGCAGCCTACAGAGTCTAAGTCTGACGGCCTGTGCTGCTGCCCCCAGTGTTGGGTGAGTACATAAAATCACAGAAGAATGTTTTCAACAGTAAGTTTAATAGCAAAGCTCTAGGCCGGAACAGTAAATCTTCACGTGGACAGCAGGTAACAACAACCCGGGTACCGTAAGTACTGGTGACCGTGCCTTAACCCAAACTCAGAACTTCCAGAGGTGGGGCCCAGATAGCACTGTCTGTGTTTAATTTTCCAAGTGATTCTCGTAAGCAGCGGGGACAGAGAACCACAGTTCTAGAATTGCTGCCTCTGTATCGAAGGTTCAAAACTGGCCCAAACAGAGCTGGCTGATGACGTGACCAACAGCGTGGGCTACCAAATGGAAGAAAAATGGAAAGAGTAGAAAATTCAAAGTTTTACATAGAACTCTAAAGAAGAAATAAGAAAGGCATTCAGGAAACCATGTTTAGTTCAATAAAGCCTCCTCACACACTGATTTTCAGACATACTGATTTTGCTAACTCAGCGATTCAGGTAAAAGCATCTTGCCTCCAGGCCTCCTTGCCCATCGCGCATGCGTAACGGGCGGGCATGGGGTGGGGCATGAAGTCAGCTTGGGAATCCGCACGTGTTGCTCCACTTCCTGTTGTCGGGCTGAATCATGAAAGGAAGTTCTATAATTCGCAAACCCTTCCAACTGCTTCTCTTGTGGTATTTTATCTCTCCCGAAATTGAGCAGCCCAGGAATTTCAGAGACAGTCAAATGTCACATCTCTCTCACGCCACCCAGAAGGAGGATGAGCCAAAGCTGGAACCTGGGGACGGGGCAGGCGCCCAGCTGGGGTGGGTCCCTCTGCCCATCCCCTCCCCATCACAGGCTCCACGGGTGCTGCCCGCCACAGGGTGCACCTGCCTCTCAGCCCGCCTTGCCCTTTCCACTGCCCTCGGAGCTCTCAGATGCACGTGGTCACGTTCCATTCCCAGAAGTGAGAGTCTTGTTTTCTTGTATTGGCAGGAACAGAGCACGGTCATGTGATCAGCATGGCGTTTTCCTCATTCTGCCTGGAGGAAGAATACACCCCCTCTTCAAATCTTCCTTTTAAAATGGACAGACTTTGGATTCCAGATATTTTGAGAAAATGGCGTTGGATTTTCTATTTTACTGCAGAGAAGTTAATCAGTACTAAATTTTCCCCATTACCTCTACATCCTTTTGAACAAAAAACTAGCCGATTCTTTCAGAAACTATACTGAATCAAGTGTGCTTAACTCCAGGATATATTACTTAGTATTCTCCAAGATGGGGTTCCCATTAGACTGCTCCAAGAGCACATCTGGGAACCATTTCAGGCCCTATGTGAGTAACCTGTCACTAAACTAGACTGTCATGGTGTGTGCACATGTGCATGTGTGTGCATGCACATGTAGGTGTGCTGTGTGTGTATCTGTGTTGATGGAGGTTGCTGTGTTGGGAATGAAAGGGCCAGACCTGATTCTTGTGGTCTCGTCTCAGGGATGTGGGCATCCTGCTGCCACCATCACCTCCGAGGCTGGAGTCCTTTAAAGAAACAGGAGGCACTCAGGATCCAGACGTGGAAAAGAGTGCAACAATGCACTGCTGACACACAGCAGAATCAAGAATGAGGAAAGGTGTGTAGGGGACAGAAACTTGTGTCTCCTGGCTTCCCAGGAAGGACCCCATAGGGCCCGGGTATAACACAGAGTGGTTACTCTGTCCCAAGACCATATTGCAGTGATGGAGATACTCGTTCTACTCTGTCCCACACAGAGTCACCTGCCACACGAGATTAGTGACCCCTGAAACGTGGCCACTGTGACCAAGAACTGATTTTTACATTTTATTTCATTTTAAGTATTTGCAGTAGAAACAGCCAGATGTGGCTGCGAGCAATGCTCTGAGCAGCACAGTTCTAGATCCTTGCCAGGGAAGCTGGAGAGAGGCCACGTGTCCTCAACTGGGCAAGATGTCAGAGGGGAGCAGCAGGCAGTTCCTCCATCCGACCAATGAGACAGGACTGCAGGTCGGCAAAGGGAATCTCATAAATTCACCCCAACGAACATGCTATGTGGTCCAGACACCTCTCCCTTCCAGGTGTTTTTCCTACTTGGGCCAAGCTTGGGGCTCTAGGTTTTCTCTTAATTAACAAGAGACACACTTTATTCCAAATACCTAGCTTACTGTATTCAAACCCTACATGACATATTGAAATGTAAGGAGGGGACATTAAAAGTCTCATGAGCAGAGTCTCTATGCTTCCAGCATGGAGTTCACAACAATGTCCTCAGCATGGTCTCCAAACCAATGTAAAAGTACATGACTGGGGTCCAAAATAAGGTCATATTGTGTTTTAGAGCTTCAGGGTTAGAGTGCCCCTGAGCTGATTGTCCTCGTCCAGTCACTTGGGGACAGGAAAGAACACTCCATAAGAGCTGCCTGTTAAAACCCAGCAGAGTTCCCCAGGGCACCACCAAAGAATAGACACACACTTGCTTGAGTCAAGTGATATTTGGGCCCGAGCCACTCTTTCTGTGTTGTTGTCATTGTTCAGTAGCTCAGTCACATCTGACTCTTTGCAACCCCATGAACCATAGCATGCCAGGCTTCTCTTTCCTTCACTATCACCCAGAGTTTGCTCAAACTCATGTCCATTGAGCTGATGATGCCATCCTCTGTCATCCCCTTCTCCTCCCGCCCTCAATCTTTCCCAGCATCAGGGTCTTTTCCACTAAGGAGGCCCTTCACATCAGGTGGTGGCCAAAGGACTGAAGCTTCAGCTTCGGGATCAGTCCATCCAATGAATATTCAGGGTTGATTTCCTTTAGGACTGACTAGTTTGATCTTTCAGTCCAAGGGACTCTCAAGAGTCTTCTCCAGCACCACAGTTGAAAAGGATCAATTCTTTGGTGTTCAGCCTTCTTTATGGTTCAATTCTCATATCCGTACATGACTACTGGAAAACCATAGCTTTGACTGTACAGGCCTTTGTTGGCAAAGTGATGTCTCTGCTTTTAACTACATTGTCTAGGTCTGACTCTTTCTGTGACCTTCCCATAAAGTCCTCTAATATCATTTTGCCCCGGGAGACCCTCCTTTTCAATCCTCAGGTAACCAGAGGCTACGTAGCTCCTTGACTACCTGTACCCAACCAGGACTGCCCTGCAGAGCACCTACCTGTCTGCAAGCCAGTCTGCTGAGCGCTCTGCACAGTGTCTCTGGAGCCACAGTCACCCTGGGGCAGGTCTTTTCAGCCTTGTTTTGGTGATGAGGTGGCCAGGGCTGAATCAGTTCCAAGGAATGATGGAATTGAACACTGCCTGCCGCTCACCTTTGACACCTAGCCCAGGTGAGGACATCTAGCTCAGGCTGGGACCTGGGACCCTTTGCTGCAGTGTTTGTACCTGGACAAACATCTCCTCAAGCAAAAAATTACAGAGAAGCTGTAAGGGACTAAAATAACTGTGTGCATGTGCAATTGGGGCAGATTATGGATGAGATACAAAAAAGACCTACAAGCCTCAACCATCACTTCTGAAGAGCCAGGAACAAAAGCTGTGGACTGAAAGCAAAAGTAGGGTACTGTGCATGCCCCCTGCACTCAACACCACTAAAGGAATGGGCAACCCACCTAAGCCACCCCTTCAGTCTGACCCCTGGACCCACCCCTACCCTCACTTTATATAAGGAACTAAGGCACTTCCACTAGAGCAGCAAACAAGGAAATCTGTTCCTTGTTTTTGCTCCCCACTGCTGTGGGAGCCCCAGTAAAGCCTCGCTTGAATTTTTTGTATGGCCTCTGACCAGTTTCCATTGATTAAGGAGGCCACAAACCCTGGTCAGTAACAGAATCAGAGCCATGGGCTTGCTTTGCTCCTACCACCCACACCACCTCCCAGAGGGACTTTCAGAGCTGGACATTTATAGGTCACAGTCATGGTCCTAGAAGTTTCATTATAAAATATAAATGTGAGTGCATGTGATGACCCCCCGGGGCTTCCCATGTGGGTGCTGCTCAATGCTTCCTCGTGTATGCCTGGATGGACAGGGCCATTACCAGGAAGCCCAGAACCCGGGAATCCCCCAATGGTCCACCCAGAGAGCGGCCCTTCCGTCAACATATGCTGCAGCCTTCGAAGCCCAGAAGCCACAGTCACCAAGAAACCCAGCTGCCTCCCCCCGCCCGCAGCTCTCCACCCAGAGTAAGACCGTTCATTTACATCCTTCTCATGAGGGAAAAAACCATCTCACATGAAACAGGCAGATGACACACTGTCTGAGAGTAAATAAGCCCAGTGGACTTGGAGTAATGCTAAAAACTAGTCTGAAAGATGGACTAATCGTTCACATTATCTTGGGTAAAAAATGTTATGAGTGGTTTGTCTAATTGGACCAGTGCACACAATCTTTCTTGGACAATCGTGTCAGGTGCGCTCACCTCCTACAAGTCTCACAGCAGGGTGTTGAGAACACATTCACGTTCTCACTCATGCTTCCAAAACTTCCACAGGCCTCCAGATGTTAAGAGTGCAAGTTTCCAAGGAGTAGAGTGCTTGAAGCATAAATATGTGAGTTTTCTCTATCTCCATTACTCTCCTCTCAATCAATCTCTCTCTCCCTTTCCCCTTCTCTCTCTCTCTCACACACACCTAATATGCCCAGTCTCTTCGATCAAAGGCACACATAGCTTCCACTATACCCAGTGTACCAATAAAATCACATTTGGTGGAACTGTGTCAGTGTGCTTGTGTGCTATACAATCCCATTAACTAATTCTAAACCAGTGGTTCTCAGCCTTGGCTGCTGCCCTTGGTGCAAGAGGGGTGAGGAGACCTTAACGATAAATATCCAAGGCAGGTCACATGCCAGACCACGTCAGAAACTTTGGAGGCAGCCTGGGCATCCGTGAGTGAGACAAGCTCAGGTGATGGCTGTGTACAGGCATGTTGTGGACCTTGGCTGTACACCTCTGGGCAAACTACTCAACCTCTTCAAGTCTAACACCTTGGAGATAGTAGTAGGGTCCCAACAGCCATAACAGATGCTTTGGTTCTGAATTATTTTCCTGGTCTCTTCCTCCTTAGCCTGCAGCCCCATAAGCAAACCTCATCATTTCATTACAATCACTGAAACATCTGTATGCAAAGTAAAAATGCACATTTCACTTCTTTTTCTCCAAACCAATTCCCCTGCTGCCCTCACTAGATAACTGCCGCTCACAGTTTGGTGCCGTTGCTTTAGAATCTCTCCGCATATTTACACACACACACACACACACACACACACACACACACACACACTGGTATAAGCAGACTTGCATCTTTATATAGCAAACAACATTCAAATGTAGCCTACATTGTTATGTGCATGCGTTTTTAAAAATGTAGTGATATACTACATCTTGCTTTTTCACTGAATTTAACTTGACCATCTTTATATTTTACTTTATGAGATTCCACATTTAAGAAAAAGACCACATATGATTCCAGTGCATGGATAGACCACAGTTCATTTAATCAAGCCTAATACAAATTTCTTTCTTCCTTCCTTCTTTCCTATTACAAAACAAAATGTTGCAATGAGTTACCGTATGCATATATATATTTCCCCAGCTTTATCAATTTATGTGTGTAATAAGTTCCTAAAAGTGAAATTGTTGAGTCAAACACGTGTGTTTTACATTTCCAAAGAAATTACCCAACCGCCCTGCAGGCGCTGACCTGTGGGAGTGTCCCTTTTCACCACATCTCACCATCCCGTAAACCCTTAAATCAACGTGAGTTTACAGAGGGGCAAAGCATATTCTTGTACTTTTGGTTCCTTTGCATTTGGGGCTGCTTGTTTGTGTCCTTGACTGATCTTTCTATCGGAATGTGTTTATTTTTCTCATTGATTTGAAAGAACTCACTGCATATAAGGGCTTCCCTGGTAGCTTAGATGGTAAAGAATCTGCCCGCAATGTGGGAGACTGGGGTTCCATCCCTGGGTTGGGAAGATCCCTTGGAGAAGGGTATGGCAACCCACTTCAATATTTTTGCCTGGAGAATCCCATGGACAGAGGAGCCTGGCAGGCTACAGTCCATAGGGTTGAAAAGAGTCGGATACGACTGAGCAGCTAAGCACAACGCAGCATGTGAAAGCTATTAATCCTTTACCACAGACCTTGAAAATAAACGTATATTTTGTGTTCCTCCCCCCCACTTATTTATATTTTCCTTTTGTATAAGGACTTGTTTGCAATTTTAGAAAATCATACTCATCAACATTTTTCTATTATGGTTTCATATTTTCTACCATATTTAGAGAGGCCTTCACTCCAGAGTTATTTTATAATTCAACTCTTTTCTTCTACCACTTTTACAATTTCACTGTTATATTTTTATTCTTTGTTCAATCCAGAACTTATTTTCATATAGACAGCAAAGCTTTATTTTTCCCAAGTCATCAGTCAGCTTTCTCACAACCAATAATTAATAACCTATGCTCCCTTTCCTAACTGATGGGAAAGGCCACCCTTGCTTTGCCCCACAAATTCCATATGGAATTTGCCCCACTGTTGCCCCACTTTCCTTTGCAGTTTTCCCTTAAGATCTTGTAGAATTTGTCTCGTTTCATCATTCTTACTTTTCATGTTTTTCTTTGGATCTCATAGGTTTCATTTCTTTAAAAAAATAAAATTGCCAGTCTCAGGTGGAAGGAAGATTGTATCTCGAGCATTTTAACTTGTTTAGTTTTCTGTGTGATGTACACCTTGTTCCATAAGCTTCTGTGCACAGAGCTCCCTTCGGCTGGCTTAGAAATATCTCCATCGTGATAATGGAGAGCTCCTTCATGCTCCTGGGGCTACAGAACAAGTCCATGGTCGGGGGATGGGGATGGGGGGGTTGGCAGGCTCCACTTAACTACCTGTTGTGGGAGGAACCACTTTCCTTTGCAAATAAACATGTTGAAGTCCAGACCCCCAGTACTTCAGAATGGGATGCTGGAAATCAAGCCTTTACAGAGGTAAGTTAAAATGAGGTCATTAGCATGGGACCTAATTCCCTATGACTGATATCCTTATAAAAAGAGGAAATTACAGATACATGCACAGAGAGAAGAAGATGTAAAGATACAGAGAGAAGACGCCATCCATAAGCCAAAGAGAGAGGCCTCAGAAGAAACCAACTCTGCCTACACCTTAATCTCAGGCTTTCAGCCTTCAGGGCTGTGATGTGATACATGTCTGTGGTACTGTGCTCCAGGACCCTAGGGAACTAACACACCATTCCTCTATTAGTGAATGCTGATAGTTTCCAGAGTTTTCTCTGGAAAAGGGATATGCTAGAAGGAATATCTTGCACAGAGTTTTGCAGGTATTGGCTTCTTGGGGGAAACATACATTTTTCTATATTCTTTCTAGAAGGCATCCTTCCCCTGCAGTTGTTAACCTGCGTTCCTTTGCTGAAACCATTGAAATCCCACCTGCATCACAAATATTTCCACCATGGAAGAGAACTTCATTTGAAATTTTCCTTTATCTCCTGCTTCATTCTAATCTTCAGGACCCCATGTATGCCCCCTCCCAACCCTCTCAACAATAACATGTGCAGAGAGCAGTGATTCTATCCTGTGTGGGGACAGTGGCAGAGATATCAGCCTGATATCTGAGCAGACAAAGGCTCAGAGTATCCTTTTAAACCTTACTTAAAGCTTCTCACATTACTTTAGTTCACTCTGGGTGGTAGATTTGAAAGTCAGCTCAATCTCAGTTGGATAGCAACATGACATCAGACATTCCCACATTAACCTCTCATGGATTCAGGAATTTTTTTTTCCTATTCCTACTGAATTTGCTTAATTTCTCAACACAAACTTATGAAGATAATAAGTTTTCTAAAACTGCTAATAAAAGAGTAAAATCAACATGTCAAACTGGGCTTCCGCCCCCTGGCTGCCTCCACTGACAGGACTTTAAATCTTCTTAGCACCAGGCATGACAGCAGGTCCCTTTAGGCTCCTCATTAGAGAAGTGGACACAGAGTCTAATTCTGGATTGGAAACACCTGGGTCTTACATTTCAACTCACAGCAGCATCACTTAGTGGCTGGACAAGTCCAAGTGACATCATCTTTCTGGGTCTCACTGCTTCTCAGGGCATTGAATTAGATGGTCCCTAAGATCCCTCCCCCCTCTAACATCCCAGGCATCCTTATACACACTTCTAAGAAACATGATTCAGGACTAGCAATTGCCTAATGATCAGTAGAGGCTTGACAATGCAGCCCTCTCTCTAGAAACAGTTCCTGCCTAAGCTGTAGAAGGGCTAGCCAGGGCAATAGGAAAGACGAAAGAAGCCCCAAGTCTGCCTTTCACGACTGTTCTAGGGAGCTACCCTTCCTCCTCCTCCTCGCTGTCACTTCCTTCACAGCTATGACCATCAGCTGATTGGTGTGGCTGAAAAAAAGGAAGTGTTGGACTTCCCCTTCAAGTATAAACAGCAGCTAAAAATGCAGAGAAAGAAAAGAAACAGCACTAAAAACAATAATATAGAATATAAATCCATAACCATGCTGGGAGCAAAGGAAGCAGATTGCTAGTGGAATGGAAACTCTCACTACTCTCGAAGGACTCAAAGAAAGATGGGCTCAAACTTAGGAAACCACAGCCTAAGTGCAGGCAGTTGGGGATGGCTGCAAAGAGTCAAGGGCGTGGTGCCTTGGAAATGACAAAGCCTGGGTGGGATGGGGTGGCTGAGGTGGGGGAGAAGCAGAGTGGGAGGCAGGCAGGCAGCCAAACCCTCTCCAACTCCTCAGCTGCTGGCACCCCTAAGAGCAGCAGAAGGCCCTCTGCAGGAAAGACGTGCATTTGGAGAGGCAGAGTATGGCCACATCTGCAAAGAACAGAGTGCCTGCACCCCACACCGTGGTTACTGGCTCATCCTGTCCTGCTCACATCTCAGGCTCCTCCCATCTCATGTGTGTGTGTGTGTTAATCGCTCAGTCGTGTCCGACTCCTTGCTTCCCCACGAACTGTAGCCTACCAGGCTCCTCTGTCCTTGGGATCCTCCAGGCAAGAATACTGGAGTGGATTGCCATTCCCTTCTCCAGACCCATCTCATGGGTGACAGGTAAAAAGAGGGCCATGCAACATACACAGCCTTGAAAACTAACTCCGAGGGCATCTCTGAAACAAGACCAGCACACATCCTAGCACAAGAAAGCTAACCCCACAAAGGTAAGGAACCAAATGGGCAAACAAATGAGTAGGTGCTAAAGGAGATAGAGCTCACGAAGCAGGAAGAGAATGTCCATGCTGGAAGCAGTAACAAAAACAAGTATCTGGACGAGCCTAAAGTATCACTTAAAAAATAAAGAATTAACTACCTTCCTTCCTTGCTTGCCCACCTATTTGCTAAAATACAAATGACTCAAGAGATGGACTGAAAAACAGGATGGACAGGGCTGAAGATCTTTCTTGAGCAAATGATCAACTTGTCAGTTCCATGAAATGCAATGAAAAGGGTAAAAGAGAGGGAATGAATGAAAGAAAAAGTGCACTCCCAGCAGCTTTGTATATGATATCAAAAATTAGAGAAAAATCCTAAATGTCTATCAATAAGTAATCATATTTTCTGCTCTGGAATAAAACACAAGGATCACTGATAGGAAGGGCTCCCCCAAACCTGTTGATTAAAAAAGTTAGTTGCAGGAGGACACTGGTATTAAGAAGACACACAGTATATCTTCTAAAAATATACATGTATATATACACGCATGAATGCACAGGATGATAGATTAGAAGACTATACATCAAGCTGCCTTCCCTCAGCTGGGGTGGGCTGGGGCTAAGGGTGGTGGTCAAGGAGGGTTCCAGTGTCACCTGTCGTATCTGAATTCTTCACCAGTGGGTATGTACTCAGACATCAGTTATGCAAGTCAACACTTTTCAAAAAGAAAATGATAGAAAGTTCTCCCATTTTGGAGGTCAGAGGAAAGAAAAAAAAAAACTTCAGAGACAGTACTTACTCATCTGTGACCTATTTGGGACTGCTATTATTGGTCTCCAGCCAAGACTACAGGGCAGACTCCCAGAGCTACCCACCCGGGAAAGACTGTGAGTGTTACGCCAGTTCTAACCACAGGCCAGGTACGATTACTGCACATGTGTCTCCACGATGCTCCACGAGGAAATCCCCTGTAATCCTTCCATCTACAAAGACTGAAAGAGTAGCTTGAAAACAGTGGGATTTGAACCCAATGAGACTTCAGACTCCCTCCTCTCAACCACTGTTGATAAAAAATATTCAGGAACTGAAGCATTAGGGCAATCAAGTGCTTCAAATACTCTTAGTGTGTGAGATGAAAATACACCTAGCATTCTGCCTCCATCTAAGCAAAGCCTGAGGATCTTGTAAAGGGGCAGCAGGTTGCCCGCTTTTTCCCACAGTAGACCTGGGGAGCCCCTGTATACAAGATGCTCCAAGAACCAGTGTATCCCATGATCACAGGGTGTGAAAGTTCAGTGACATGCGCCCTGACCATGCACACCACCTGCACCTCCGCCATGAACAAGCCCAGGACAATTATCCTGCTTACTCGCCTTTATTCTGTCTAAGGATAAGGAAGCAAGGGAAGCTTAAACAAGGAAAGCTTCCTAGGAAATATCATTTAAAATTGCATACCACCAGCTTCAGAAATCAAGACAACTGAGGCCAGTCATCTGATTTTTAAAATCTGTGGAGTCCCCATTCCCAGGAAAGTATATATTCCCATTAATCAAATAATAAAACATCAGGGTCAGAGCAAATACAGAGGTGACACTGAGACTGATTTAAAATATAGATGCTAACTGCTAAATTGGAGCTAAGAATAATCTTTCACTAAATATGATTCAGAATATGCCCCGACCTGAGAAAATATAAAAGTTCCAAAAACTACAAAAAGTAATAAATTATACAAATAAGCAAATAACCATAGAAATCAAAAGTTTGGGGGAAATGTTTTCAACAGTTATGACAATGGATTTACAAGAGATTTAAAAGGTACATGAATGTTGATAAGAATTATGTTAAGACTACAAAATACGTACAGGACAGCAACTTGCAGAAAATATATTTAGCTAACCAACACCCCCAAATATGCTTCAGTTATTAATAGGTGCGTAGCAAGACTGAAAAGAAACTGTCAGACTGATGCAAAGAGGCAGGGGTTTCCAGAAAAAGAAAGAAATGGAACTCATAGAGTGCTTGATACATTTGACTCAGTAGGAAATTGAGTCCAAGTTGGGAGGGGGGGGGTGCGGTTTAGCTTCATGTCAGAGAGTTGGGGAGAACCATCACAGGCACAGGGCCAACTGAGAAAACACAAAAATGAAACAAGAATTTACCCCATGAAAAACATTTTGAGGTACAAGAAAGAAAATGGAACTATACTATACAACATGCTCTATTAGTAAACAAAATCACAAGGTAAATACCAAATAGCATCTTAACCCTAGGCTAAGGTTCCAGCCATCCATTCATCATGTGTTCAGTAGGGTCTGAGTCTTTGTGACCCCTCGGACTGTAGCCTGCCAGGCTCCTCTATTTATGGAATTTTCCAGGCAAGAATACTGAAGTAGGTTGCCATTTCCCCCTCCAGGGGATCTCCCCGACCCAGGGATTGAACCCATGTCTCCTGTGTCTACTGCATTGCAGGTGGATTCTTTACCCTTTGAGCCATTGATCGGGGAAGCACACAGAAAGATTAATTATCCTAGGATTGCCATGTCCTTACTTCTCAGAATAGGAAGTCAGCATTGTCTAAACTGATGTATATATATATATAAAGCAAGTGAATATAGCATCAGGAAATAAGAAGGAAAATTCTAGAAGAAATAGCTAAAAATATTAAAAGATTGCATTGGGGGAACAGTACTAGAGAATGGGAAGGTATTGTTATAAGTTGAAATTAAATAAAAAGATTAACTCTGGTTGCACCAAAACATTTCCATGACCGAACAGAAATGGATAGATTTAATAAATTGTCAGACTGACCAGAACAGCATGAAGATTTAGCATTTAAGACAGAAGATGGAGTGGGAAAGTAGAAGATCAATTGTTGCACATTCAAATGCTCTTTGTAGCCTCACTGAGTGTAACTAAAGAAACCAATGTTTAAATTGTGACTTCTTCAAAAATTTGGCGCTCAGCCCTCTTCCATCCTTTCACAATGCCCCCACTGACTGTATCCAGGCCTAAGCCTCACTTACCTGACATCAGCCCTACACTCTCCTCGTCAATCCTGCTGTCTGCCCGGCCTCTGCTCAGATCAGATCAAATATCTCACTAACAGTGTGCAAATCTGGAAGCCCAATATCCTCTCAAATCTGTGCTCGGACCTGGTACCCTCAGGACAGAGGATGCTACTCACCAGAAACTGTCCATCATAAGTTTTCGGTACACCCCCTTGGTAATGGAGGTGTTGTAACATCATCCTCACCTTTCTCTTCCTATCCTCAGCCTTTGGCAGCCACCAAAAATAGATACATAATTTCCCAGAAACAAAAGAATCAAGAGAGAATCCTTTTTGATTTGTTAAACCTACTGTAATAGAAACTAAATATTCTTCCTTCTATTGGTGTCTTTGGCAGTGGCTAAATTTGACTATATTTAAGATTCCAATTTAACCACCTTTCAGGATTCATAGGGTAAAACTTACATAATTAATTCTTAAAAGAAAAAAATCAAATTGATACAAGCTAACATTTTGCCAGAAAAAATTCTAAGCTAATAGAAAATATTCCTGCTGATGCTAAGCCACAGTGAATGAATAAAGCTTTTCCTTTAAAATCCAATCAGCTGGGTTTTTTTTTAATCTTCCCACAATTCCTTTCTTTTTCACCCACTTTTAAAGAGAAACGAAAAAAAAAAAATCTTTTTTTCTGAATGAAAAAAGCAAACCCAACTTGTTCAGTTCCAAAGTAGAAGGTAAGATGGTGAGACATAATTAAGTCAAGCAATTTAATTCCAGTCTCTCTTTAAGACTCTGCCTTTTGATTTCAGTTGCTTTAAAAGAAAAGCAATGATCAGCGCATATACATTTTAAAAAAAATTTCACTCACTGGCCTAAGTTCCTAATTTTCTCTCCTTCATTTGCTGCTAAACAGTACAGAAGTGGAAGAAATTGTTGGGGGTGGGGGGCGGGGGGTGACTTAGGGAATCAGAAAAAAATCTATATGGTGGAGAACTGAGAAAGCAAACAATAACTTAGATTGTACAAAATACCGGGCCGTTCCTTAGGCACAGATAATGGAGACAGAACAAAGTGAACAGGAAGCAATATTTCTTCCAAGGACACGCTTAGTTGTGAAGGGTGATAATACCTCTTCTTTAAGTAACTACTGCATTCTTTTTTTAGAATCAGAGTGGCAGAAACTTTGCTGTTGAAAAGTCTGTAAGTAAGGCTGAAACCTCCTATTCTCACTTGGAGGATCTGTATTTTGATTATCATTGAAAATTCAGGGAAGTTTTGCTATTTCAAACTTTCGGTAAAGGCGGAGGAACTATTTGTCTAATTACTGGAAAGTGTGACTTGTTGGGCAACAGAAATGCAAGTTGCTTTCAAAAGCAAACAGTAGCTCCATGAAGTCTAACACAGACTCAGTTCCTTAGCCCGAATTCCACAAAGCTCTGAAAAATAAGGTTTTTGGTGAGCTTTGTAGGGAACCTCGTAAGTGACAACACTTGCCCTGAACTGGCACACAATTATTTGTAGCCTCTCTTTATTCCACTTAGTGAGACTTTTCACACTATTGGTGCAGAAATATGAACATGTGAGATTACAGGAGGCTGCCCAGGCTGTGTTGGAGTGGTGTGCAGCACATAGCGTCAGCTTGCATGCACACTTTTCTAAATTCTGAGATTTCTCAAGGCTGAAACTCATATTCTAAATTTGAATTCTAAATTCTGAGGAATCTTGAATTCCAAAACATTATCTTGGCACAGGGTTTTGGATAATGATTATGGATATGCTATGTGCTGCATAAGTTACATTCTATTAAGAAGTCTTAAAAAAAAAAAAAAAGAAGTCTTTGATTTAAAAAAAAAACAGAAAAGTCAGACCTGCACTTAGAACAATAAATAACAAACCTAAAGAAGGCTAAGATGAATGGTTTCTGAAACGCAAATCTAGCGATAAAATGAACTTTCTGACACTTTTCGCCCTCAGGAAAGGTAAAGAGCTAAAATAAACACCACATTTTTATTCCTGGATTAAAACATTAAGAACATTATTGTTATTTAGATGATTCCTAAAATCCTACATATTGAAGCACTCTAAATACAAAGAATAAATTTTTTAGTTATATAAAAGTAAAATAAAGTATAAAGTTTCTATCTTCCTGCAACATTTCTCTAAACAGATCAAAGCGAAAGTTCAGTGTAGATAAAACAAAATAATTTAATAAAATAATTTTAGTAGACAAGATTTTTCACTTAAAACATCTAATACTTTACAAGTATGTAAACCTTTTAGTTCAAAGACAAATGTATCTGGGGACAGAAGAGGGATGTGCACATCAACGAATTTAGTTGCATCTAATGAAAATGTTGCCTGAGTAACAGCAATGAATTTGTTCTTACTACAACAAAGAAAACACATGCTAGAATCAATTCCATTTCTTTCAAGAATTCTCCATCACCCCCCCCCCCCACCTTTCTTTTTTTAACACAAAGATTCAAATGTGAGATATCTCCAAGTTTTTTAACTACATACTGAACCACCTCTAGGGTTTAAGAAAAAGAACAACTCCAGCCAAGAGTTTTATTTGGGTCAATGGGAATCTTTGACGGAGTCAGGCAAACTCATTCAAATAATCTGCAATCTGGTTTCCAAAGGCCACCTGGCAAGATTGCAAGGGCCAGCTGGTCACCAGTCAGCAGGATGTCTTGGGTTGGTTCCCGTGAATATACTGCACAATGAAGGAGAGTCTTTTTGCCAAACAACTGCACCGCAAACAGCCAAGATTCAAGCTTTAACTTCTCCAATGGTTGTCTTTTTAGTTCTTGATATTCAAACAAACCAAACAATGAATCGCCTTTGTATCATGATGCAGGTTAGGTTTAAAGTTTTGAAGTCGTGCATGCATGTGTGAAGTCGCTTCAGCCGTGTCTGACTCTTTGCGACCCCATGAGATGTGGCCCGTCAGGCTCCTCTGTCCATGGGGAGGCTCCAGGAAAGAATACTGACGACCCCATATCCTACTCGAGGGGATTTTCCTGATACAGGGATCCAATCCGCGTCTCCTGCATTGCAGGCAGATTCTTTACCGCTGAGCCACAGGGGAAGCCCTTTATAGCCATACTGCCATAGTGCAAAAAAATCTTTAACTCAAAATCGCATTTTACTACACCCAGCTTTCCTGCTCTTCAAGTCATTCACTGGCTAACTTTGTTACTTTACCATGAGAATGTGAAGGAAGAAAAAAAAAGGCAATCATGCTACATTTAGTAAAGGTTCAGAAACTCGTGTTCTTATGCAACTGCTCTTTCTGTAGTAAAAGTATAAATAAAACCTTTGCATGCGTATGAACATCTCTACATTGAGTCACTTCCATAAATTCAGTGGAATTTTCCAGTGACCTCTGTAAATGGCCAAACGAAAACACGTTCTTTCCGAGACCCGACACCGAGTTTCTTGTGCCTGCGGATCCCAGCTAGTCTCCCAGGACCCAGCAGCTTCCGCACTTCGTGCGCACGCGGCAGCACCTGGAGTTTGGGGGCCCCATCGCCCAGCCCCCAGCCCCCAGACCCCCTGGCCCCCAGGCCCCCAGGCCCAGCCCCTGGCTTCCCGTACTGAAACCGGAGCCCAAGAGACACTAACTAGGTTTAGGAGAAAAGCTGGCACAACCGACTAACGCTCAATCGAAATATTTTATCAAATGTTCCCTCCGATTTCCAAAGCAGGAAGGCCCTGGGAGTACCTGCCCGAGTGTGCCTGGGCGCACAGGTCTTGTGCGGGCCGCGGAAGGGCCGCATCTTTCCCTCTCTGGGCGCCGGCGCCGTCTCCCTTCCCACGCCGCCTTCCCCAGCCCGGCAGCCGAAGCGGCGGGATCGCGCGGCCACACCTACCTGTGCCAGGTGAGCGAGGGCGGGGCGCGGGGCTCCGAGAACCGGACGGGCGAGGTGGCGGGGGCAGCTCGGGCACAGCGCCGGGCCACCCGCGCTCCTCCTCGCGGCTCCAATCGCCGGAGTCAGCTCAGTCGCCCAGTGCACGACGCTTCCTTATTTTGGGCAACTTCCTTCACGCGCCCTGGCAGGCCCTGAACTTCCTCCCTGCTGCCGCGCCCCGCTGCCCCAGGCCCGCCCTGCCGCCCGTGCGCCCCCAGCGCCCAGCGCAGGGGATCGGCCGCCAGAGCGCGCCGGAACCCGGCTCGCGGGGTCGGCCCGAGAGGCAGGAGGCAGGAGGGCAGAAGGGAAGGGGGCCAGGTGGGCGCTCGGCCCCAACTCCCCGGGCGCAGGAAGCCCAGACGAGGGGGCTTCATGTGCAAAAAGGGGGCTTGGCCAACAACTGGACCCTCTGGCCACCTGTCCTGCCTGCTGCGTGATTCTTCCAAGGACCAACAGGCACTCGGGGTCACGCCCATTTCCGGTGCAATTGTTTGGGAAGAGAATCTTGTTCACAGTATGGTCTATTCCTAATCACCAGCCCAAGACGCTCCTGCAGACTGGTGATCGGAAGGCCCATGTCGTCCTCACAGGTGGTTTCCTGACATAAGCGAACATCAGATTTCACAGCTCACCTTTGGGTGAGGCCAGCCTGTCCAACAGGTCAGTTGTGTGAGGGCTTTAATTACTACGAGGTTCTTGACAGTGAGTTAAACTTGCTTCCCTCTTACCCACAAGGTTCTGACGTTTCATTAAATAAAGTTTCATCTTTCTCTGTAGTCTTTAATATGGTTTAAAAACACCAGGTGTTTCTTCTCTCCCCACCCCCACCCCATTTTTTTCTGTTAGCCCTCTTTAGAATCTTCCCATAAAACAACTTCCAGACCCTGGCTGCGCTGGTAACTCTGGCTACCATTGCCTGTTTGAAAAAGTTGAACCAAAATATAATCAATAAAATAAAATAAAATATATAGGGTGTTAGATTAAAGTTGCCATGGAGAAAAACATTAATAGGAGGCCTTTAGACTCCAGTGGGACCCCTCAGACTCTTCCACTGGAACATTCTCTTCCATTTATTTTTACCACTAAATTTTTAACTCAAGTGAAGGATTTTTATTATGGTTTTATTTGTTAACCACTGGACTTAAATTTTACTGCAAATAGCCGAGGAAATAGCCATTGTTGTCTAAACAGAGGCTACAGAATCTGTCTTGCTTTTACTACGATTACAATGTTTCCTTAGGTAATGCTTATGGGAGATAAGATGAGGTTTTCCATCCATCTCTAAGCCACCTTTTAGCACTGCTATAGTCCTTCCCACCTCTGAGTCATCTTAAAAGTTAATGAGCATGCTTTTAATGATTTTTTAAAAAAATGTTAAAATTATCACATTCCTGGTTTTCCAGGGGTTAAGAATACATCTGCCAGTGCAGGGGACATGAGTTTGATCCTTAGTCTGGGAAGATTCCACCTGGGGAGGGGGAGGAAGGACAACTAAACCCATTCACCACAATTACCTAGCCTGTGTGAGCTAGAGCCAGAGCTGATATGAGAAGCCAGTGGACCTCAACTAGAGAGCAGCCTCAGCTTGTGGCAACTAGAGAAAGCTTGCACATAGCACCAAAGACCCAGTGCAGCCAAAAATAAATAGATAAAATTTAAAAAATAAGATCATCACAAAAATACCTAGGGGAAAAAAAAATCTTCCTAAAAGTCAACATGTTTCTTCCAATCTTTCATTCTTCCTTCATTGCATGTGTCATTTCCCTTTGCTGACTATGCTGTTTTAGCTTTCATTGAAATAAATCTTAGCTATGATTATATGCTGAGTCCTGGAAGCCTTCCTAACAAAGCCGTGTACCCAAAGGGTCCTACAGACTCCAGATACAGTTACTTTTTAAAAATCTCCTGTTCCTTATAGATCCTTTATTTTTTTATTTCTTCAAAAACTAAATATATTTATACATATGATTTTGCCATGTTGATTTCACCTTATGAAGTCTTGAATATATACTTATATTGTCTGAGTGTTACAGTACCTGACTTTTTTAGTTGTATTTAGTTACACTGGACGAGGAGCCTGGTGGGCTGCAATCCATGGGGTCGCTAATAGTCGGACACGACTGAGCGACTTCACTTTCAGTTTTCACTTGCATGCATTGGAGAAGGAAATGACAACCCACTCCAGTGTTCTTGCCTGGAGAGTCCCAGGGACGGGGGAGCCTGATGGGCTGCCGTCTGTGGGGTCGCACAGAGTCGGACACGACTGATGCGACTTAGCAGCAGCAGCAGCATTTACACTGGACTGTGAGCCACTCCTTGTCCTTGAAAAGTTATTTATGGAAATTAGTTGAGGTCCAGGGTGAAAGTATGTTTGTTTGTTTGTCTGTTTTTGATTTCAGAGAGAATTTGCTTTTGCTTCTATCAGCAGTCTGGAGTGCAACTAGTATGTCAACAATTTAAGGTAAATTCTCAGCTTATGTCTTTAGGGACCACCTAGGGAACATGAATCTGGACTGGAAATTTGGGCCCTTTTATGGTCAACTTGGACTTCCCTGCTGGCTCAGATGGTAAATTGTCTGCCTACAATGTGGCAGACCAGGGTCTCCCTGGGTTGGGAAGATCCTCTGGAGAAGGAAATGGCAACCCACTCGAGTACTCTTGCCTGGAAAATCCTGTGGACAGAGGAGCATGGTAGCTTACAGTCCATGGGGTTGCAAATAGTCGAACACGACTGAGCACTTCACTTTCTTTCTTTCTGTGTTCTACTTGTGGCTGCAGTTTCTCAAGGATTCATTTGCTGTGATTCTGCTTTGTGCTTCTTTTCACATTTCTTCTATCTTTAAGTCCACATTTTTTGTATTCCATGTTTTTTTTTCTCCCTTAGTTCACTCCATCATTTGGTAGAACACAATTTCTACATAGATATTTATTTTTTAAAAAAGAAACATAATAAAACAAAATAAAGAAACATAACAAGAAGATACAGCACAATTCATCTTCAAGAGTGATGCATGTCTCTAAAATACTTTCAGTTCAGTTCAGTTCAGTTCAGTCGCTCAGTCGTGTCCACCTCTTTGCGACCCCATGAATCGCAGCATGCCAGGCCTCCGTATCCATCACCAACTCCCGGAGTCCACTCAAACTCATGTCCTTTGAGTCGGTGATGCCATCCAGTCATCTCATCCTCTGTCGTCCCCTTCTCCTCCTGCCCCCAATCCCTCTCAGCATCAGGGTCTTTTCCAATGAGTCAACTCTTCGCATGAGGTGGCCAAAGTATTGGAGTTTCAGCTTCAGCATCAGTCCTTCCAATGAACACCCAGGACTGATCTCCTTTAGGATGGACTAGTTGGATCTCCTTGCAGTTCAACGGACTCTCAAGAGTCTTCTCCAAAACCACAGTTCAAAGGCATCAATTTTTCGGTGCTCAGCTTTCTTCACAGTCCAACTCTCACATCCATACATGACCACTGGAAAAACCATAGCCTTGACTAGATGGACCTTTGTTGGCAAGTAATGCCTCTGCTTTTTAATATGCTATCTAGGTTGGTCATAACTTTCCTTCCAAGGAGTAAGCGTCTTTTAATTTCGTGGCTGCAATCACCATCTGCAGTGATTTTGGAGTCCCAAAATAAAGTCTGACACTGTTTCCACTGTTTCCCCATCTATTTGTCATGAAGTGATGGGACCAGGTGCCATGATCTTAGTTTTCTAAATGTTGAGCTTTAAACCAACTTTTTCGCTCTCCTCTTTCTCTTTCATCAAGAAACTTTTTAGTTCACCTTCACTTTCTGCCATAAGGGTGGTGTCATCTGCATATCTGAGGTTATTGATATATTGATTCCAGCTTGTGCTTCTTCCAGCCCAGCGTTTCTCATGATGTACTGCATATAAGTTAAATAAGCAGGGTGACAATATACAGCCTTGATGTACTCCTTTTCCTATTTGGAACCAGTCTGTTGTTCCATGTCCAGTTCTAACTGTTGCTTCCTGACCTGCCTATAGGTTTCTTAAGAGGCAGGTCAGGTGGTCTGGTATTCCCATCTCTTTCAGAATTTTCCACAGTTTATTGTGATCTACACAGTCAAAGGCTTTGGCAAAATCAATAAAGCAGAAATAGATGTTTTTCTGGAACTCTCTTGCTTTTTCGATGATAGGCAGTCATATATCTCTATATTTAATGTCTCTTATGGTAATTATCAATACCTGTGGTGGGTATTTTAACACTGATAAGATAAGCCATGTAGTGGTTGGCCTCCAAAGTGGTTAGAACTCTAGCTGACCGCCAACGGGGATGTGACTCCCAGGTAAGGAAGTAGAAATAGGTATTTTAAAGACCTTCCATATCGAAAATGCTTCTACTGTCAAATTTGATTGATGGTTTAGATTGTATGGGACTTTCCTGGTAGCTCAGACAGTAAAAGCGTCTGCCTACAATGCAAGAGACCCAGGTTCAAATCATGGGTCCGGAAGATCCCCTGGAGAAGGAAATGGCAACCCACTCTAGTACTCTTGCCTGGAAAATCCCATGGACGGAGGAGCCTGGTGGACTGCACTTCATGGGGTTGCAAAGAGTCGGACACGACTGAGCGACTTCACTTTCACTTCTAGATTGTATAGAAAATAGTAGTTCAAATAGTAGTTCAAAAATGACTTCTCTTCACATTTTAAAGTAATTATTCTATTGCTTTTTTGCTTTTAGTGTTGCTATTGCGAATTCCAAACAATTCTGATTCTTCATCTTGCATCCTTCAACTTTTATTCTGATTCTTTATCTTCTCAGCATTGTTACTAGTTCATTGTTTTACCCATGCTGGCAACCCTTCATTTTGTTCTGCTTCTTTGTGCCAGACTGGCTTCCCAGGTGGCGCTAGTGGTAAGGAACCAGTCTGCCAATGTGGGAGACATAAGAGGCCTGAGTTCAGTCCCTGGGTAAGGAAGATCTCATGGAGGAGGACATGGCGACCCACTCCAGCATTCTTGCATGGAGAATCCCATAGACAGAGGAGCCTGGAGGGCTACAGTCCATAGGGTTGCAAAGAGTCATACCTGACTGAAGTGACTTAGCACACTCGTGAGAGAGAGCTCCTTGAATCTTGTATCAGAATCTTTTTCTTTCCTCTTTCTGGGTAATATTGATAGTTTGATATTAATAATAAAATATTATTATTGACATGAATAATAAATATTAATATGTATTCACTTAATGCCTGTTTTACTGTAGGCTTTGCACAGGGAAGGTGGGGGTGTTTAGCTGGAGTTATGTTGTACTAACTGGGCTCCTCTCTCCCACATCCCACATGATAAATATATGAGGGTTCACTCCTCCTTGGGACTTCCTAGGTGGCACTAGTAAAAAATCTACCTGCCAATTCAGGAAACGCAGGAGACAAGGGAAGATCCCTTGGAGGAGGCAACCCACTCCAGTATTATTGCCTGGAGAATGCCATGGACAGATGAGCCTGGCGGGCTACAGTCCTTGGGGTCACAAAGAGTCAGACACGACTGAGTGAGCATGTGCAATCCTCCTTGGCAGAGGAAGAAGGGAGAGTTAACTCTTTGGGGAGCACTTTTGGGCATTCGCTCAGTTCCCCAACTCTTCACATGCGTGAGTCGTGCCAGATTCCTGACATTTTTCTTTTTGCCCTCATCTCCACAGCAACTATTTTTACTACTTCTTGGTCAAAATTGGGGAAAGCTAAGAATAAACAGTTCTTTTTACTTCTCTCAAGATTTCTGCGAGAATTGGCAGGATTTTGTAGACTCGCAAGATGTAGTTTCTGGGAGGTGGGGACATGACCTCATCGTGACACTCTCAAAGTTCTGTTTTGTGGATGAGCCAGCACTTTTCTAAGTTTATGCCATTAAGGGCTTCTCCTTTTCTTATTTGGTTACTGTTGGTAACTTTTACATTTTTATTTCTCCCCCTTCCTTTTTTTATTGGGTAGGGTAGAAGAGAGGTGGGGGTGAAAGGGGAGGAAGGGTTCTTTATATTTTTTCTAGATGGTAGAAACTTGATACTCCCTGAATATCTCTCCACTTTTATCCAGAATTTAATGCCACATATTTTTTTTATAGAGTATAGATTATATATTTTAAAATTTAGAATGCAAGATCCTTATTTTTCTTCTCTTTCAGATAAAAAAATACACAGTTACACATGACACTTTAGGTTGCAAATAAAATAATATTTAACTACAACTGCTGAAACAGTAAAATTGATTCGTCTGCCGCTGGACATTTTGATTGCTTCCATGTCTTGGCTATTGTAAACAGTGCTGCTATGAACATTGGAATGCATGCATATATTGGAGTTCTAGTTTTTTTCAGATATATGCTCAGGAATGGGATTCCTGAATTATATGTTAGCTCTATTTTTAGTTTTTTAAGGAATTTCCATGTTGTTCTCCATAGTGGCTGTACCAATTCATTAATAGATTCTAACAATGATGCTAGATTAGTAGATACTAAGAGTGTAGGAGGGTTCCTTTTTCTCCACACCCTGAATGATAAAGAAGATGTGGTATACATATACAATGGAATATTGCTCAGCCATAAAGAGAAGGAAATAATACCACTTGCAGCAACATGGATGCACCTAGAGATTGTCATACTAAATGAAATAAGCCAGACAGAGAAATACAAATATCATGTGATACCACTTATATGTGAGATCCAAAAAATGATACAAATGAACTTATTTACAAAGCAGAAATAGATTCATAGATATAAGGAACAAACTTATACTTAACAAAGGAGAAGGATCAATTAGGAGTTTGGGATTAACATATACATACTAACTATTTGTAAAATAAATAGCCAACAAGGACCTACTATACAGCACAGGGAGCTGTTCTCCATATCTTGTAATAACCTATAAGGCAAAATAATCTGAAAAAGAACATTTATTTGTAACTCTGTGTGTGTGTGTGTCTTAGCACAACATTGTAGATCAACTGTAATTCAGTTTATGGTGGTCCAGTGATTGAGACTCCGAGATCCCAATGCAAGGGGCCCGGGTTCGATCCCTGGTCAGGGAGCTAGATCCCGCATGCTTGCCTCAATTAAAGATCCCACATGTGACAGCAAAGACCAAAGACCCCATGTGCCACAGCTAAGACCCAGCACAGCCAAATAAATAAATACTTAACAATGAAATAAGAAGATTGAATGGTAAAATTTTGCTGACATATAAAGGAGGAAAATCCCCGAATTAGGACAGTATCAGGTGCACTTTTATACAAATTATTTTAAGTTGAGATAAAAGTTATGTGACACAAAATCTACCATTTTAATCATTTTATAATGTAGGTGAAACTTTTAAAAATGTTGTAGCTCAGCCCTTTCTTATGAAGACAAGTTAATTTTGATTAATTAGGCAGAATCACTGCCAGAATAATGAGATGAATCCCTTTATCTCAGTGATTTCCCCAACCTGGCCACATCCATCTCTCTTCTAAAATGCCACTGAACATGGCAGGAGGGAGAGCTTCTTTCTGCTGCTGGGGTCCCCTGCCAATTCAACCATGATCTCAATGTGACTTTCCACCTACAAATTACAGACTTCCTTCTTTTTCTATAGTTAGTGAGGCTTTGAACAGAAAGAGAAGGAGAAAAATTACTTAAGAACCAAGTAAAGCATTGGAACTTGGATGCCAGCATCTAAGCTAGTGGTGAGAACATTGAGCAGAGGCTGCAAAGCCTGGGCTGTCATCCCAGTGCTCCCCCTTCCTTGTGGCTCTGAGCAAATCAAGTCTGTGTGAATTTCTGGTTTCTTGTTTTCCATGAAGTTTAAGTCAGCAAGCAAGTATTGTGTATCATTTATTGTCAGACATAATCCTAAGCACTTGAGATTTAAAAGGATGGGAAAATTTATGCTCAAAAATAAGTGTGAAGAGAGCTTCACAAGTCTGAACAGGTAGGCATACATTTGCCTAGAAGGCTACTCTTTAAAAATATAATTACTAAACAAAAATAAATGGGACCTAATTATTTTAAAAGGTTTTGCATAATGAAGGAAACAATAAGCAAGGTGAAAAAACAGTCTTCAGAATGGGAGATAATAGTAGCAAACAAAGCAACTGACAAAGAATTAATCTCAAAAATATATAAGCAGCTCATGCAGCTCAATACCAGAAAAATAAACGACCCAATCAAAAAATGGGCCAAAGAACTAAATAGACATTTCTCCAAAGAAGACACACAGATGGCTAACAAACACATAAAAAGATGCTCAACATCACTCATTATCAGAGAAATGCAAATCAAAACCACAATGAGGTCCCATCTCACGCTGGTCAGAATGGCTGCTATCAAAATGTCTACAAACGATAAATTCTGGAGAGGGTGCAGAGAAAAGGGAACTCTCTTACATTGTTGGTGGGAATGCAAACTAGTACAGCGACTATGGAGAATAGTGTGGAGATTCCTTAAAAAACTGGAAATAGAACTGCCATACGACCATCCCACTTCTGGGCATACACACTGAGGAAACCGGAATGAAAGAGACACGTGCACCCCAATCTTCACTGCAGCACTGTTTACAATAGCCAGGACATGGAAGCAACCTAGATGTCCTTCAGCAGATGAATAGATAAGAAAGCTGTGGTACATATACACAATGGAATATTATTCACCTATTAAAAATGCATTTGAATCAGTTCTAATGAGGTGGATGAAACTGGAGCCTATTATACAGAGTGAGGTAAGTCAGAAAGAAAAACACCAATACAGTATATTAACACATATATGTGGAATTTAGAAAGATGATAGTAATGACCCTGTATGCGAGACAGCAGAAGAGACATAGATATAAAGAACAGACTTTTGGACTCTGTGGGAGAAGGCGAGGGTGGGATGATTTTAGAGAATAGTATTGAAACATGTGTATTACCATATATGAAATAGATGATCAGTCCAAGTTCAATGCATGAAACAGGGCACTCAAAGCCGGTGCACTGGGACAACGCTGAGGGATGGGATGGGGAGGGAGGTGGGAGGGGGTTCAGGATGGGGGCCACATGTACAGCCGTGGTTGATTCATGTCAATGCATGGCAAAAACCATTACAATATTGTAAAGTGATTAGCCCCCAATTAAAATTAATTAATTAATTAAAAAATAGAATTACTTAATTGGAAGGAAGTTCAAGCTGTTATTTTTTACTTAATCAAAATCACTTCAATCAAGTGGATTTTCTCATAGGAAGATCTTTCAATTCTTATTTTATAAAAATGCAATTCAGTTTTAAACGTATTTTTATATAATTGGCATTTACACAGTTTAACAAATTAAAATGTATAATTCAATTATTTTAAGTATATTCACAAAGTTGTATAACCATCGCCAGATTCAATATTAAGATTTTTTTCTTTAAACCATGAAAAGAAATGCTGTACCCATCAGTAGTCACTCTCCATTCTCCCCACCTCACACATTCCACCCCTTCACACATACCCTAGGAAAGCACCAATCTTTATTTCTGTCTCTATCGTTATGCCTATTCTAGGCATTTCATACAAATAGAATTATACAATATGTGCTCATTGTAACTGACTTCTTTATTATATTTTCAAGTTGTGTTCTTGTAGCATATATTTGTATCTCATTCCTTCTTATTGCCAAATGGTATCACTTTGTATGGATATACCTACACTCTTTTATTTATCCACACATTGGATATTCTTTGACTATTATGAATAATCCTGCCATGAGCATCTGTATGTCACTTTTTTATTATATCATATGCCAAACATAAGCTTTAATTTTGAAGAAGTTCAATTTTCCAGTTTTTCTATTTTTTTGCTTATAATTTTGTGTTGTATCTAAGAAACCATTGTCTTACTCAAGATCTTAAAATTTTACTCTTCTGTTTTCTTCTTTTGTTTTCATTCTGTTTCTGGAATTTTATAGCTTTAGATCATACATTTATGTTTCAGATCCGTTTTGAGTTAATTTTTACATGTAACTTTGTGTATATAAATTTATTTTACATATAAATTTCAGCATATAATTTTTACATACAATAATAAAGCTGAGGTCCAACTTCAGCCTTTATGCAGGGGCATATCCAGTTGTTACACATTAGTTGTGGAAACAGCTATTCTGTCCACAGTCATTTCAACACCCTGTTGGAGATCAATGTAAAGATTTATTCTGGACTTTCCTTTCCAGCTCATTGATTTATGTATCTGCCCTTATACCAGCACTAGAGAATCTTAATTACTGTCATTTTGTGGTGAACTTGGAGATGGGAAAGTGTGCGTTCAGCTCTGTTCTAACTCAAGATTGTTCTGGCTGTAATAGTTCCTTTTGCATTTTTATATGAATTTTAGGACTAGCATCAATTTATGCAAAAACAGAAGCTAGAGTTTTGAAAGGAATTTTGTTGACTCTGTAGATCGATTTGAGAACATTTCCATCTTAATGATATTAAGGTGTTTTTTTTTTTTTTTTTTTAATTTGGAGAAAAATTGCCTTACAATGTTGTTTTGGTTTCTGCCATACAACAATGTGAATCAGTCATAAGTATACATATGTCTCCATCCCCTTGAACCTCCTTCCCATTCCTGACCCCATCCTACCCCTGTAGGTTGTCACAGAGTACCAGGTTGGGTCCCCTGAATTATATAACCAATTCCCACTGCTATCTGTTCTACGTATAGCAAGTAATGTATATGTTTCAATGCTAGTCTCTCAATTCATCCCACCCTCTCCCTTCCCTGCTATGTCCACAAGCCTGTTCTTTATGTCTGCATCTCTACTGCTGCTCTGCATATAGTGCATGATTCCATATTTATGCATTAATATATGATATTTGTTTTACTCTTTCTGACTTACCTCACTCTGTATAACATTTTGCTTCCATGTCCTACCTATTGTAATTAGTGCTGTGATGAACATTGAAATACATGTATCTTTTTGATTTGTGGTTTTCTCTGGGTATATGCCCAATAGTGGGATTGTTTGATTATATGGTAGTTATATTCCTAGTTTTTTAAGGAATCGCCCTACTGTCCTCCATAATCACTGTATCAATTCATATTCCCACCAACAGTGCAAGATGGTTCCCTTTGCTCCATCTCCAGCATTTATTGTTTGTAGATGTTTTTATGATGGCTATTGTGATTGATGTAAGGTGATATCTCATTGTAGTTTTGATTTGCTTTTCTCTAATGAGCAATGTTGAGCATCTTTTCATGTGTTTATTAGCCATCCTAATGTCTTCTTTGGTGAAATGTCTGTTTAGGTCTTTTCCCCACATTTTGATTGGGTAGTTTGTTTTTCTGGTATTCAGTTGCATGAGCTGCTTGTATATTTTTGAAATTAATCCTTTATCAGTTTCATTTGCTATTATGTTTTCCCATTCTGAGAGTTGCCATTTCACCTTGTTAATAGTTTCCTTTGCTGTGCAAAAACTTTTAAGTTTAATTATGTCCCACTTTTGTTTGTTTGTTTTTATTTCCTTTACAGGAGGTGGGTCATTGAGGATCTTACTGTGATTTATGTCATAGAGTGTTCTGCCTCCATTTCCTCTAAGAATTTTATATTTTTTTTGTCTTACATTTAGTTCTTTAATCCAGTTTGAGTTTATCTCTGTGTATGCTGTCAGGAAGTGTTCTAATTTCATTCTTTCATGTACAGCTGTCCAGTTTTCCTAGAATCGCTTATTGAAAAGATGTTTTTTCTCCATTGTGTATTATTGCCTCCTTTGTCAAAGATAAGTTGCCCATTAGTGCGTGGGTTTATATCGGACCTTTCTGTCTTGTTCCATAGGTCTATATTTTTGGTTTTGTGCCAGTACCATACTGCCTTGATGACTGTAGCTTTGTAGTATAGTCTAAAATCTGGAAGTTGATTCCTCCAGCTCCATTCTTCTTTCTTAAAACTGCTTTGGCTATTTGGGGTCTTTTGTATTTCCATGCAAATTGTGAAATTTTTTGTTCTAGTTCTGTGAAAAATGCCACTGGTAATTTGGTAAGGATTGCCTCAAACCTGTAGGTTGCTTTGGTAGTGTAGTCATTTTCACAATATTGATTCTTCCAAATTCAGGAACATGGAATATCTCTCCATCTGTTTATGTCATCTTTCATTTCTTTCATCAGTGTCTTATAATTTTCTGTATACAACTCCTTTGTCTCTTTAGGTAGGTTTATTCCTAAACATTTTATTCTTTTTGTTGCTATGATAAATAGGATTGATTCCTTAATTTCTCTTTCTAACTTTTTCATTGCTAGTGTATAGGAATGCAAGTGATTTCTGTATATTGTTTTATATCCTTTACTAAATTCACTTATTAGCTCTAGTAATTTTCTGATAGTATCTTTAGGGTTTTCTATATATAGTATCATGTAATCTGCAAACAGTGAGTGTTTTACTTCTTTTCCAATCTAGATTCCTTCTATTTCTTTTTCTTCTCTGATTGCCATGGCTAGCATTTCCAAAGCTTTGTTGAATAATAGTGGTGAGAATGGACACCCTTGTTTTGTCCCTGATCTTTGAGGAAATGCTTTCAGTTTTTCACCATTGAGAAAATTTGTTGTGGATTTGCAATATATGGCCTTTATCATGTTGAGGTAGGTTCCTTCTATGCCCGTATTTTGAAGTTTTTTTTTTTTTTTTTATCATCAATGGATGCTGAATTTTGTTAAAAGCTTTTTCTGCATCTGTTGAGTTTATCATATGGTTTTTATGTTTCAATTTGTTAGTATAGTGTATCACTTGATTGGTTTTCATATATTGAAGAATATGATGTGAACTTCCTTATGTTCTACTCTCATTAATTAACATTGGTCCTTACGAACCTACTCACCCCTCACCCAGACAAATAATTGTTGTGCCCTCTTCGACATTTGTGCTAGAAATTATATATGTATCTATCTCAGACAGTAGAAAATTAAACTTATAAAATTGACGCTTTCTAAAATATCACTGGTATTTTTCTTTTAGTTAAGCAATACTCAAGTGAATTTTGTTTCTTTAAGTCAGTGTCAGTACTGTGGTTAGTGCCAGTATATGTGGTCATAGGGAGATGGTGAGTGATTTGTGGAGGAAATTAAGTTAAATATAAAAGTAAATAACTTGAAAAATATAATATTTTTAAATCTTCTAATATAAAGTATTAAGCATATTGATATGAAACCCTATTAAATATTATTACCCTTCCCACTGGCACTAGTGATGAAGAACCTGCCTACCAATGCAGGAGATGTAAGAAATGCAGGTTCTATTTCTGGGTCAGAAAGATCCCCTGGAAGAGGGCATGGGGATCACTCCAGTATTCTTGCTTAGAGAACTCCACGGTCAGAGGAGCCTGGTGGGCTGTGGTCCATAGGCTCACAAAGAGTCAGACACAACTGGAGCAACTCAGCCTACATCTCCCCTGGGAATCATAATCTATTTCAATTTTACTTAGAAAAAATATTCTTAGAAACAAAGAATAGAAGCTATTTTTTTCTGATCCAAAATATGTTTCAGTTCCATGAATGGGCATTTCCTTCTTGCCCATACATCTCTTCCAGTGATAATGTTTGAAAATCTTGACTGATTTGAATCTTCAGTTTTGATCTGGCGTTGAAGTTGTCACTTTGAAACTCAGTTAAGAATGAAAAATTGTCATTCTTTTCATTCATACAAATGGCAAATAGGTACGTGAAGACATACAGATGCCCAATAGACACATGAAAAGATGTTCTACACCACTGATCATCAGGGAAATGCAAATCCAACCACAATGAGATACTACCCCGCACCTGTTAGAATGGTTATTATCAAAAAGGCTAGAAATAACAAGTGTTGGTGAAAATGTAGTGAAAAGGGAACACTTTTGTGCTGTTGCTGCTGCTGCTGCTAAGTCGCTTCAGTCGTGTCTGACTCTGTGCAACCCCATAGATGGCAGCCCACCAGGCTCCGCCATCCCTGGGATTCTCCAGGCAAGAACACTGGGGTGGGTTGCCATTCCTTTCTCCTTCTGTGCTGTTAGTGGGCACTAAATTGATACAACCACTATGGAAAACAGTAAGGAGAGTTCTCCAAACACTGAAAATAGAACTACCATATCATCCAGGAATTCCACTTCTCAGTATTTGTCTAAAGAAAATAAGAGCATAAACTCAAAAAGGTATCTGTGCCCTCAGGTTCTTTGCAGCATTATTTACAATAGCCAAGATAAGGAAATAACCTAAGTGTTGGTTGATTAATGAACATATAAAGAATATGTGGCATATATACACAGTGGAACATTATTTAGCCATATAAATATATTAAAACCCTCCATTTGTAAAAACATAGGTAGACTTCGAGAACATAATGCTAAGTGAAATAAGGCAAACAGAGAAAGACAAGTACCATATGATTTCACTTAGATGTGGGATCTAATATATATATTAGATTTATACACACACACATATATAGGTATGCAGAGAACAGAGTGGTGGTTTATGAGCTAGGAGGTGGGAAGTTAAGAGAAATGAATGAGCTGTTTTTGTCTTTTTTTGTTGTTTAAATAAACTTTATTTTTAAAGTTAAAAATGAAAAGTTTTCAAATTAATGTATCTTTTATAACTATTAATACAGTTTGTTGTAAAGTTTGTTGCCATATAGAAACTGAAGCAAGGAATGACTGATTGAAATTATCTACATTCTTTACTTTTGAGTCTGTGGGTCCTCAAGGCTCCCTGCTTTCTAAGTGGTGGCTCTGATTTGAGTCAAAGACAAAATAGATGGCTAGGAACGACAGGGGGCTACTAGACAGGCAGGTTAAATAAAGACAGAATTTATAAATAGAAATGGCTCAAGAAAGAACTCTGATTTTCCAAAGAAAATATATATCTAATATGTGTGTGTGTAATCGCTCAGTCATGTCCAATCCTCTGTGGCCCTTTGTAGCCTGCCAGGCTCCTTTATCCACGGGATTCTTCAAGCAAGAACACTGGAGTGGGTTGCCACACCCTTCTCCAGAGTGTCTTCTCAAACCAGGAATCGAATCTGCATCTCCTATGTCTCCTACACTGCAGGCAGATTCTTTACCCACTGAGCTATAGACAGTTTAATAAAAGGGGTAAAATATAAAAGAACCCAAGTTACAATTTTAGAGGCAACTAAAACTTTTCTTGATGTGGTTTTAGTCATTTGTCTGCATACATATAAATATGTGATTATTTGTTTTTTATTACTTGATTATAGGATTAGATAGCATGTCAGGAAATGCTTTTTATCTTCCTACTGACTGTAATGCATGGACCATGAACGATAACCAATCTCTGATGATATACCGTTAATTGTTTCCAGAGATTTGCTATTATGAACTGCCTTGCCATAAAAATCCCTGTTTGTACATCTTTGATCCTTAATGGATCTTTCTGGGATAAATTCCTACAAACTTACTTAGTCAGAGGAGGTGCAATTTTATCTATGATGCTTTTTGCTTAATTGAACTCTGGGGAGATGTGACCCCAATAATAGTATTCTTCCACCTTATTCAGGGGGCATTCAGCTCAGGATTGGGTGGAGCCAAAGTCTAGCATGCACTCTGCTTAATGATGCCTTTGTACCAGGTAATGTGAGAGGTGAAAAGTGTCTCGTTTTAATTTCTAATATATATCATTTTAACTAGAGAGATTGAATATAGTTTTATAGGTTGTTTGATTATTAATATTTACTTCTTTGGGGAAGTGCCTATTCATTGCATTTCACAGTATTTTCACCAGGTGCTAACTTTTGTGTTGATTTATAGAAAGTTTTTGTAGATTATAAACCTTATTTCTGTGTTCACCAGTTATGTTGTAAATGTTTCCTCCTATTTATTCTTTATCTTTCAGCTTTCTATATTTCATTTGTTTATGTATCTGTACCAAAATAATATTTCAGTATTTTATATGGAAAAATTATCTATTGTTTCTAGCTTTAATGCCTTTGTTATCTTCAAATATATAAAAGTATTGACATGTTTTTGCATTTAAATCTTTAGAATCCATTATAATCCATGTGAAATTTATTTGGCATAAGGAGTGAAATAGATATTCAATCTCTTCCCCCAAATGGTTAGTCAGTTCATTCAATAGTCCATCTTTTCAAAGATTAGTAATTAAGTTTTATCAGATACTGAATTGCTAAATACTTGGATCTATTTCTGGTCTTTTTGTTCTGTTTCACTTATCTGTCTAATATGCTAGGACATTACTTCTTTAATTGCTCTACCTTTGTAATTTTGATGCTTTGTAATTTTGCTTCATTCTGATTCTTTTTCAAGATTTGAAAATGTCTTCTTTGCTAGCAAAAGTCCTTCCCCCAACATGATAGGATGTTTACTTCTATTTTCAGTAGGCTGAGAAAACACATATGCATGTGCATTCTTAGATCACAGATTCTCTGATTCAGTTTTGAGGAGCTAAAGGAGGAAAACAGAGGGAAGCTGTTCTCCAATTCATGGTTGTTAAGTGGAAAAGCGAGTCTGGTATAGTGATACAACACATTTCTCTAACAGTGGTCTACACTGAGTGTTAAATTTTTCTGATATTTCTGGTGACTTGCTGCAGAGTGAACTGCTAAAAAACAAGTGTAGGTCACTCTACACATTGTTGCCTCTTCACACATGCAGCTGGAATTATTTGTATTTAATATAAATTTATTAAACTATAATTTATGATATAGAATATGTTTATGTTAATTTATAATTTAGAGGCTGATGGCTGTTGACAACAGTGTCTTTTATGACTGGTATAACTAGACAGTCCCCCTTTCAGTATATGTTTTATGTTATGGAGATAATCCTTAACAGAAAGTATACATTGGACAACCTTTCTGTTGCATGAAACAGACACACAAACTACATAGAACCTAAGAACTTAAACACTTCTGCTACCTATTTCTTCTAGAGTTAAGAGGACTATAGCTTGTAAGGTGATATGTAGACACATTCCCTACTCTAACTTTCTGTATAAGAGAAGGTAAATGTTAGAACATGGCTGGGACTGTTGAGGATTTGGAAGGAACTGTGTCTGTGGTCCCAATCCGAGGATGGGCTTCTAGAGACAGCAGGGAGCAAGGGCGCTGGAATGTAGCCTGTGGAGTTCTCAGCCGTGGAGGGAATCAACCTCAGTATCATGGAAGGTACGGGTTGGAGCGACCCAAAATAGGTCCTCCGTTCCCCTTGTCAGAGGCCACACCGAGGACTGAAAACATCTTGAGCAACCAGAGCATTGGAATAACTTCTGATTGGTGAGAAGCTAACGATGGCTCCATCAGGACTGGACCGTCCTCTACTGTCCTCCTGGTCTTCGAGTCCTTGTTGTGCAGGGACATCTCAGAGGAGAAGCAGGACTAGAGCTTCCTGGGGGTGCTGTCTGAGCAGGTGGTGGAGGGAAGCGGGTATGAAATGCAGGGGAGAGGAAGTTGGGTAGGCAGCTGGCTACTGAACCTTGGTGAGTGGGCATCAGCTGAGCAGTCATCAGGTAGACTCATACACACACCTGAAGTCAGAGCTGCAGGCTCTACCTCCAGGGTCTGGACTCTCAGACCCTGGTGAGCTCTCGGGGACCCTCTGCATCTGGGAGGAAGATCCAGTGGTGGTGTGAGCTTCTGCTTATTGGCGCAATCCACAACCTCCTGCCTGGAATCTGCAGAGGGTGCTGTCTGAACAAACCCTGACTCAGGGAATAGCGCTGTAAATTTAGGATTGTTTTGTCATGATGGGGAACATTTTTTTTTACATTTTTTAACAGCTCTTTTCATTCGTTTTTTGTCTTTGAAGCATTTTATAAAAAGTAAAAATTAAAGATGCTGTGAACAGCGGTCAGAGATTGGTAAACTGCAACAGCTGACCAGATTTGGCCAGTGGCCTCTTTTGTATATGCCCTCCCACACACCAAGGATGGTTTTTACAGTTTTAAAGGACTGTTTAAAGGGTGTTTAAAAACTCACACAATAATTAAAACACTGGACTGCAGCCCTGTCCCTCCCCTATCTCCCCCATCACACAATTGTTCTCCTGTTCGGTAGAGTTTTTATTGCCACATAGGCCATCCTGTTTTCCTCTCTTTTGAAAGAAAATTCAGGTACAAACTACACCTCCAATCAGGAGTCCCCGAGATGGGCTGCCTTTTGGTTTTCAGAAGCTGCCAGTGGGTTTCAGTGTGTTGTGTTATGATACCAATGATTTTTAAAATTATATTTTTGTTCTTGTTTTTTTATATGGTATACTTAAAAGCCAGTATCTCTTGTACTATAAATTTGCAGAAAAAGATGCATAATGTACTTTTGTTTTTCCTTCTGTTGGAGTGTACTATATATAGTCTGTATGCTTCTCCTGATGAAAATAAACTTTCTCTTTATAAAAAAAAAAAGAGAGAGAGAGAAAGAACAACTAAACACTGTTGACTATGCCTCAGAGATTCCTTGTGGCCTGAGCAATTTTGCTAACATTAAAACCTAACATTTTTACTCTCTGGCTCTCTGTAATAAGTGTGTGAACCTGTGACATACTGCTGCTCCTGCTGCTGCTAAGTCGCTTCAGATGTGTCCGACTCTGTGCGACCCCACACGGTAGCCCACCAGGCTCCCCTGTCCCCGGGATTCTCCAGGCAAGACCACTGGAGCGGGTTGCCATTTCCTTCTCCAATGCATGAAAGTGAAAAGTGAAAATGAAGTTGCTCAGTCGTGTCCGACCCTTGGGACCCCATGGACTGCAGTCTACCAGGCTCCTCCGTCCATGGGATTTTCCAAGCAAGAGTACTGGAGTGGGTTGCCATTTCCTTCTCCCCTGTGACATAGATAATCTAAATTATTCAAGGAGTTTATTAAGTAAGAGTATTGTGATCCTTTTGTACAGTGCATGGATTCCTTACACTAAGGAATTCCTTACACTTACATCAGAGACAGGTGGCTTAGTGCATCATCGGAGAGAACACATTAAGTAAGTTTGGGTACTGTGTGCTCAGTCGTTCAGTCACATCTGACTCTTTGTGACCCCATGGATGGTAGCCTGCCAGGCCCCACTGTCCATGGGATTTCCCGGGCGAGAGTACCTGATCGAGCTGCCATTTCCTCCTCCAGGAGATTTTCCCAACCTAGGGATCAAACCTGTGTGTACTGCATCTCCTGCATTGGCAGCTGGGTTCTTTACCACTGACTCACCGGGGAAGCCCAATAATGAAAGGAAGAAAGCACAAAATATGAAAGGAAAAAGGAAAGTTCTGTTACCTTTCATTGAAGTTTTATGCGAACTTTTTTTAAAATTAATTAATTTATTTATTTTATTTTTATTTTATTTATTATTATTTTTTTCCCAGTGGGTTTTGTCATACATTGATATATGCGAACTTTTTAAAAGAATGATTCTGTTCAAAAAATTAGGATGCATACTGATTTACATAAAAGTATCAGGTTCAAACGTTTTTGTATCCATTTGTGGTGCTCACTCTAAGTTCTTTTTAAAATTTATAAAGGTTTTAACTCTTCTGAGTATCTTCATTTTACTTTATGGATGGCAATGAGAAAGCAGTGTTGATTTGTTTAACTTTGGGAATCTTGAATAAAGATCCTGATTTAATCATACATTAAAATATTAAAAATGTATTATTACTCAATTCAGAAAACAAATTTGACTCAGAGAAACATACTAATAAGTGGAAATCTGTCCTTTACTTTTTTTTTTAAGGAAAAGACTTTTAATTTTAGAATAATTTTAGATTACAGAAAAGTTGCCAAAAAGCTACAGAGAGTGGTCATGTACCCTTCTGCCAACTTCCCCCGCATTAACATCTTATATACCCATGAGGCAGTCATCAAAACAGAAGGATTACCGTTGGTGCAATATTGGTGCAATGTTGTTAGCTAACCTGAAGATTTTATCCTACTGCCCTAGCTTTCCTGTTTCAGGATCTATACCAAGGTTCAAGGCTGCAGTCAGTGCCCTTTAGGGTTTAAACTCCTCTAAGACAGTATCACATTCAGACTTAGGTGTTTAATGAAAAGACTGGACTTTCTACTTTTGAAGGTTCCTTTAAGATATGATTTTCCTTCATTTTGTAATGTAAAAACCAATGACAGAAAGAGATAAAAAAACTCCTCTACTTTCAAGTGCTTTTAAATAACAACGATTTTTGGACAGATGCCATACTGACAGAAAGAAACCCTTAGTAATTTTTCTTAGAAATTCAAAACTCTCATAATTATTGATAGAAAATTCTTCCTAAATTCCAAATTAAATTCTTTCTGTGGCAATCTAATTCAGCAGAAACAACAAAGAGTTTATCATTGTCATCATTAAAAGTAGAATCAACGGTTGTTTGGTTTAACTCATCATGAGAATCAGGGTCCTGGTGGGAAGTTTGGGGGCCATCAGAGAAAAAGCAAGTCAAGAACCACAGAACAGTTTCCTTGCTGTGGCAGGAGAGACAGAAGTGCTCCCTCTGACAGGGCTGCTGGCTTTGCCAGGACACCCCTTCTTTTCACCAAGTGAATGTGGGGTAAGACCCCAGAGGCTGGGTGTCCCCCAGCCACCCTGGCTTCCCTGAGTCTCTTGTCAAAGCTGTCAGCATTTCTACTTTAGAACAGTCTCGGTTGAGTGAATAGTTGCATCAGGGTTTGTTTAGTTTCCGATGACTAGAAATCAAAGTCAGGAGCAAAGCACCTAAAACCTTGCCAACCCCCCCTGAAAACCTCTCAGAAAAAGTGGCAGTTACACCACAGGGAGCGTATCAGCTTCCTCCTGCCAGCTGAGGCTTCACACTGAACATGCGCCTTTGTATTTAAAATTGTTTCCCTTTTTCTTGGTTAGAAGAAACCACATGTTCTTGTGTTTCCAGAAAACATCATTCTGTCGATGACCTTGGGGAGAGACAGTTGAATTCACTCGTATTCCAGAAGAATGTCAGTTCTGCTTCCAGGAAAATTGCCAGTGTACCAGGTCAAGAGAGGGAAAGGCAGCTCCATCTCTGCCTCCAAATGATTCGCCCAAGGCCAGCCTTAGCTAGCTGGAGACACCCCTTCCCTGGGGGAACTCAGAGAGCCCAGCCGACCAGGAGCAGGCTTGTGTTAGGTGATTTGTGCTTCTGCTTCGCACGTGATCGCCCTTGAATTCCATCCAGTGGCAGGAACTCTGCCTCTGAGCGTGTGTGAGTGGTAGGCCCACCCTTGGAAACTTGACTCTGCTCTGGGGCTGGTTTGATGCATCAGAAGGCCGCCATTATGTTCCTAGGTTCCTGCATGTAGGATCAGAATTGTCCCAGAGTCTCTTCCATCTTTGGAGAACCCAATTTTTATAAAGTTCTTTCTCACTTTGTTCAACACTTTTTCTTCCTAATGTATCTCCTCTTGGTGTTAAGGCTGCCTTCTGGAACTAAAACTTAATCTTTTATTGTCACAAAGGTCTAGTTTAGAGATGTCACCAGTGTAGTCAAGGGCATAGACTCTTGACTTCTCTGGCTTAGACTTCTAGTACTGTGCTGAATAGAAGTGGTAAGAGTGTCTTCCTGGTATGAGGGGGGAAATATTCAGACTTTTTTTTACTGCTGATTATTACATTGGCCATGGGCGTGTCATACAAGGCCTTCGTTGAGATCATTTCCTTCTGTTCATAGTGTGTCAAGAGTTTTTATAATGAAAGGATGCTAAATCTGGTCAATTACTTTTTCTGCATTTGTTAAGATAATTATGCGATTCTTTTTATTCTTCATTTGTTAATGTAATGTATCACATCTATTGATTTGCCTATATTGAACCACCCTTGCATCTCAGAGATAAATCCCACCTGATCATGGTGTATATCCTTCTTATGTGCTGTTGAACTCAGTCTGCTAGTATTTTATTGAGGATTTTTCCATCTATCGTCATCAGCGATATCGGTCTGTAGTTTTGTTTTCTTGTGGTATATTTTCCTAGTTTTGATAATAGGTAATACTGGCTTCATAAAATGAATTAGGAAGTGTTTCATCCTCTTCAGGTTTTTGGAAGAGTTTAAGAAAGAATAGTATTAAATCTTTGAAAGTTTGGTACAATTCACCAGTGAAGGCATCTGGCCCTGGGCTTTTCTTTACTGAGAACTTTTAAATTACTGATCACTCTCTTTACTCATTATTTGTAGGTACCATAAATTCTTTATCCATTCATCTGTCATTGGGCATCTAGGTTGCTTCCATGTCCTGGCAATAGTGATGCAATGAACATTGGAGTGCCTGTGTCTTTTTGAGTTGTGGCCTTCTCAGGGTATATGCCCAGTAGTGGGATAGTTTGGTCATATGATAGTTTTACTCCTAGTCTTTTAAAGACTCTCCATACTGTTTACAATGGAAGCAAGGTCCAATGCTGTAAAGAGCAATATTGCATAGGAACCTGGAAAAAAAAGACCAGGAGCTGACCGTGGCTCAGACCATGAACTCCTTATTGCCAAATTCAGACTTAAATTGAAGAAAGTGGAGAAAACCACTAGACCATTCAGGTATGACCTAAATCAAATCCCTTATGACTATACAGTGGAAGTGACAAACAGATTTAAGGGACTAGGTCTGATAGACAGAGTGCCTAATGAACTATGGATGGAGGTTCGTGACATTGTACAGCAGACAGGAAGCAAGACCAACCCCAAGAAAAAGAAATGCAAAAAAGCAAAATGGCTGTCTCAGGAGGCCTTACAAATAGCTATGAAAAGAAGAGAAGCAAAAAGCAAAGGAGAAAAGAAAAGATAAACCCATATGAATACAGAGTTCCAAAGAATAGCAAGGAGAGATAAGAAAACCTTCCTCAGTGATCAGTGCAAAGAAATAGAGGAAAACAATAGAATGGGAAAGACTAGAGATCTCTTAAAAAAAAATCAGAGATACCAAGGGAACATTTCATGAAAAGATGGGCTCAATAAAGGACAGAAATGGTATGGACCTAACAAGCAGAAGTTATTAAGAAGAGGTGGCAAGAATACACAGAAGAATTACACAAAAAAGATCTCCACGACCCAGAAAATCACAATGGTGTCATCACTCACCTAGAACCAGACATCCTGGAATGTGAAGTCAAGTGGGCCTTAGGAAGTGTCACTATGAACAAAGCTAGTGGAGGTGATGGAATTCCAGTTGAGGTATTTCAAATCCTAAAAGATGATGCTGTGAAAGTGCTGCACTCAATATGCCAGCAAATTTGGAAAACTCAGCAGTGGGCACAGGACTGGAAAAGGTCCATTTTCATTCCAATCCCTAAGAAACTCAATGCCAAAGAATGCTTAAACTACCACAGAATTATACTCATCTCAATGCTAGTAAAGTAATGCTCAAAATTCTCCAAGTCAGGCTTCAGCAATATGTGAACCGTGAACTTCCAGATGTTCAAGCTGGTTTTACAAAAAGCAGAGGAACCAGAGATCAAATGGCCAACATCCAGTGAATCATCGAAAAAGCATGAGAGTTCCAGAAAAACATCTATTTCTGCTTTATTGACTATGCAAAAGTCTTTGACTGTGTGGATGACAATAAACTGTGGAAAATTCTGAAAGGGATGGAATACCAGACCACTTGACCTGCCTCTTGAGAAATCTGTATGCAGGTCAAGAAACAACACTTAGAACTGGACATGGAACAACGGACTGGTTTCAAATAGGAAAAGGAGTCCATCAAGGCTGTATATTGTCATCCTGCTTATTTAACTTCTATGCAGAGTACATCATGAGAAACGCTGGGCTGGATGAAGCTCAAGCTGAAATCATGATTGCCGGGAGAAATATCAATAACCTAAGATATGCAGATGACACCACCCTTATGGCAGAAAGTGAAGAAGAACTAAAGAGCCTCTTGATGAAAGTGAAAGAGGAGAGTGAAAAAGTTGTATTAAAGCTCAACATTCAGAAAACAAGGATCATGGCACCTGGTCCCATCACTTCATGGCAAGTAGATGGAGAAACAGTGGAAACAGTGACAGACTTTACTTTTTTGGGCTCCAAAATCACTGCAGATGGTGATTGCAGCCATGAAATTAAAAGACATTTACTCCTTGGAAGGAAAGTTATGACCAATCTAGACAGCATATCAAAAAGCAGAGACATTACTTTGCCAACAAATGTCCATCTAGTCAAGGCTATGGTTTTTCCAGTGGTCATGTATGGATGTGAGAGTTGGACTATAAAGAAAGCTGAGTGCTGAAGAATTGATGCTTTTGAACTGTGGTGTTGTAGAAGATTCTTGAGAGTCTCTTGGACTGCAAGGAGATCCAACCAGTCTATCTTAACGGAGATCAGTCCTGAATATTCGTTGGAGGGACTGATGTTGAAGCTGAAGCTCCAACATTTTGGCCACCTGATGTGAAGAGCTGACTCACTGGAAAAGACCCTGATGCTGGGAAAGACTGAAGGTGGGAGAAGAAGAGGACAACAGAGGATGAGATGGTTGGATGGCATCACTGACTCAATGGACATGAGTTTGAGTAAACTCTGGGAGTTGGTGATGGACAGGGAGGCCTGGCAAGCTGCAGTCCATGGGGTCGCAAAGAGTTGGACATGACTGAGCAACTGAACTGAACTGGCTGATACTGTTCACAACAGTGGCTGTATCAATTTACATTCCCACCAACAGTGCAGTAGGGTTCCCTTTTCTCCAGATTCTCTCTGACATTCATTATTCATGAACTTTTTGATGATGGCCATTCTGACTAGTATAAAATGAAATGATACCTGATTATAGATTTTGTTTGCATTTCTCTAATAATGAGCAATGTTGAGCCTATTTTCATGTGTTTATTGACCATCTCTAATTATATATTTAGAAGCTCTAGGCTTTTTAATAATATATTCTTTACACATATTATCTATATGTTTTCTTTACCATAGCCTGTGAATTAGAGATCATTATTATTTCTGTTGTATAGATGGAGATGCTGAGGAAGAGGAGGTGAATTAATGTGCCGTGGTCACATAGGCAAGAAGTTTTAGAACCAAAATTTGAACCCAGAACTCTCTGTTTCTGGACCCCTGTTCCTGATTTCATCTTTAATGTTCCAGGGACCAGAGAGTGTACATACCAACCCAGAGAATAGTTTTCTGGAGTAAGGGTGCAATTATTTCAGAACCTCTGTACTGCATTTTCACAGTTCAAAACACAGACTAATGATTAGTATTAGTCCACCAAACAATAAGGATGTTTTTGGAATCCCAGAAAAATGAGAAAAGACAAGTGTCACCAATGGTGACTCCTTGAGTCCTTCATGTGATCATTCTTGCAGGCTGCTACCTCAACTTGGGAGAAACACACAGGTCCAGAGTGCAGCAGCCACCGGGGATTATAATCCTCCTTCATCTGATGTAGGAACCAGAAATGGCCCTTGAGGTCCAGAGTGCATGTTGGGATAGTATAAGAAGAGCTGAGGGGAGAGAGGTTATTATCATTCTTCTTATGGGATCAAAGAAACTCCCAAATTAGAATGACAGTCATATTTACATGTCACATTCCACTGCAATTTTCACATAGCTAATTCAGAGATGTGCCTGGGAATAAATTTTATAGATTTGTCAAGACTTGGGAGCATTATTGAAAGCAGGCTATTTCTGTGTGAAATTCAGTAACTTTAGCCTTAGAAAGGGCCTGGGTACTGCTGACAAAAGAATGCTATTACTAATGTATAGTTGATCAGACTGCTACTGATTGAATTCATACATTTAGCCAGCAAGACAAATTAGCATGACATTCAATATCTTTACAATTTACTATCTAACTTACCTAGTTCAAGTCTTACAAATTTATTTATCCATCCATTTCCCCTTCTTTTCCTCTTTCTTTCTTTTAAAGTTGAAGTTTAGTTGTTTTACCCTTTTGTTTATCTATTTAAATTTGAGATATAATTGAAACAATATTGTTACTTTTCAAGAAAAATGACCCAAGCCAGATAGTTGAGCTTTATAAGATCTTATCTTTCTAGTGGAAATAAGTACCTTGTAAATACAAATCAAAGAGAAGTTGTCTTACATAACTCTGCCCGCTCTTCTTATTGGACATGTGTGTATGTATATATGTCACATCTAGTGTGCACCAGGCAATTGTAAGTCCCGAGACACAAGACGGGCAAGGTCTCTGTCTCCAGAAGCTGACAGTTCAGGGGAAGATAAGTGATCAATAAGCTAACTGATACATAAGCAGTTATATCCCAGGTAAAATTAGTGCTATGAAGAATTATAACAAATGGGAAGGAAGAGATGGAGTGTTAGTGACATCTGGGGCATGAATAAATGAAGTGACATCTGTTAGCAAAGACATCTGGAGTATGAATAAATGAAGGGGTTCATGAGTTAATATTCTATGGGAAGATGTAGAGCAAGAGTGTTCTAAAGAGAAGCCAATGGAAGTGCAAGGGACCTGGACTGTTCAAGCGAGGGTGTTTGGGATGAAGTGAGCATTAGGGTGCGTGATAGCTGAATTGTGGCCAAGAGAGAGGCCACGTCAGGTCCATCTTGTAAATCACAGAAATCACTTTGATTTTGTGAAAAGACCAAAGAGGCCATAGGAAAATTTTGATGACAAGAGGGACTTTGTTAGATTATTTTTAAATTAATAGACATAGGAAGCTATTGTATTACAAAACTTTGATTTCACTGAGTTGATCCTGATCTATTTGTAAAATTAAGGCATCATTCACATATGATAAATATACAAATTTTATAGGCATATTTTTATTAGTTTTGACAAATGTATATGTATGTACATACTTAGGTAACCACCACCACCACAATGACATAGCAAACTTCCATTCTCAAGAAATTGCCCCACTGCAGTAAGGCTCTGTTCCCCCAGAGTCAAAAATTCTCATTTCTGTCACCTTAGTTTTCCCTGTTCTTGAACTTTATTTAAAAGAAATCATATGCTTAATGTACTCTTGTGTGTCTGGCTTCATTTCCTCATTGTCATTTTCTGAAAATTAATCCATGTTATTTGTTTGTTTATTTTTATTGGGTATATATTTATTTGTCCATTGTCCTATTAGTGAATATTTGAGCTGCTTCCAGTTTTGGGTTGTTCTACATAAAGCTGTTATGAAAATTCTTGTTTGAGTCTCTTTTTTGTGGAATTTTGTTTTTATTCTTCTTGAGAAAATTCAGAGAATCAAGAATGGAATTGGTGCATCATGGATTTTGTTTAATTAAGGGAAGCTGCCAAATACTTCCAGAGTGATTGTACCATTTTATGTAAAAGATTTGTGCAAAGAATTCCAGTTGCTTTGCATCTTTGCCAATGCTTGATGTTATATGACTATCCTTGAACTATTCTTGTGGGGGTGTAGTGATATCTCACTGTGATGTTAGTTACTCTGACAACCAATGGTTGTTAAACATAACTTATATGCATAATGACATTTCTATTATTATTTTTAAAGTTAATGTACACATACATAATTGATTTATAATTTTATGTTAGTTTAAGGTATACAATGCATGCTAAGTCACTTCAATCATGTCTGACTCTGCAATCCCATGGACTGCGGCCTGCCAGGCTCCTCTGTCTATGGAATTCTCCAGGCAACAATACTGGGGTGGGTTGCTATACGTCCTCCAAGGAATCTCTAAGGTATACAATAGAGTGATTCAATATTTTTATAGATTAAAGTTTATTTAAAGTTATAAAATGTTGGCTACATTCCTGTGATGTACATTGCATCCTTGTATCTTGTATCTTATATTTACTTAGTTTGTACCTTTTAATCTACTATCTGTGTCTTGTCCGTTCCCCCACCTCTCATCCCTCTTCCTGCTGGTAACCACAAATTTTCTCTATATTTGGAAGCCTCTTTCTGTTTTATTATATAAATTCATTTTAGATTCCACATATGAGTGAAAACATGTATTTGTCTTTCCCTGTCTGACATTTCACTAAGCTTAATACTCTCCAGATCCATCTATATTGTTGCAAATGGCAAAATTTCATTCTTTTTTATGGTGGAATAATATTCCATTGTGTGTATACATATATATATGCTAAATCTTCTTTATCCATTCCTCTGTTGATAGACATTTAGGTTGCTTCCATATCTTGGTAATTGTAAAGAATGCTGCTAGAAACATTGAGGGGTGCATATATCTTTTCTAATTAGTGTTTTCATTTTTTTCAGATATATACTCTGGAGTAGAATTGCTGAATCATATGATAGTTCGATTTTTGGGTTTTTGAGAAACTTGCATACTGTTTTCCACAATGGCTGTACCAATTTACATTCTCACCAATAGTGAATGAGTGTTCCTTATTCTCCAAATCCTTTACAACATTTGTTATTTGTGTTCTTTTTGATAACAGTCATTCGGACAAGTGTGAGGTGATATCTCATTGTGGCTTTAATTTGCATTGCTCTAATGACACCACCCTTATGGCAGAAAATGAAGAACTAAAGAGCCTCTTGATGAAAGTGAAAGAGGAGAGTGAAAAAGTTGGCTTAAAGCTCAACATTCAGAAAACTAAGATCATGGCATCCAGTCCCATCACTTCATGGCAAATAGATGGGGACACAGTGGAAACAGTGGCTGATTTTATTTTTCTGGGCTCCAAAATCACTGCAGATGGTGACTGCAGCCATGAAATTAAAAGACACTTACTCCTTGGAAGCAAAGTGATGACCAACCTAGACAGCATATTAAAAAGCAGAGACATTACTTTGCCAACAAAGGTCCATCTAGTCAAGGCTATGGTTTTTCCAGTGGTCATGTATGGATGTGAGAGTTGGACTATAAAGAAAGCTGAGTGCCAAAAAATTGATGCTTTTGAACTGTGGTGTTGGAGAAGACTCTTGAGAGTCCCTTGGATTGCAAGGAGATCAAACCAGTCAACCCTAAAGGAAGTCAGTCCTGAATATTCATTGGAAGGACTGTTGCTGAGGCTGAAACTCCAGTTTACTTTGGCCACCTGATGTAAAGAACTGCTGCTGCTGCTGCTAAGTCACTTCAGTCATGTCTGACTCTGTGCAGCCCCATAGACAACAGACCACCAGGATCCCCTGTCCTTGGGATTCTCCAGGCAAGAACACTGGAGTGAGTTGCCATTTCCTTCTCCAATGCATAAAAGTGAAAATGAAAGTGAACTCGCTCAGTCATGTCCAACTCTTCGAGACCCCATGGACTGTAGCCTACCAGGCTCCTCCGTCCATGGGATTTTCCAGGCAAGAGTACTGGAGTGGGTTGCCATTTCCTTCTCTGCAAAGAACTGACTCCTTGGAAAAGACCCTAATGCTGAGAAAGATTGAAGGCAGGAGGAGAAGGGGATGACAGAGGATGAGATGGTTAGATGACATCACCAACTCAATGGACATGAGTTTGAGCAAGCTCCAGGAGTTGGTGATGGACACGGAAGACTGGTGTGCTGCAGTCCATGGGGTTGCAAAGAGTCAGACACAGCTGAGAGACTGAATTGAACTGAACTGAGGGATTACATTGAGCTTCCCAAGTGGCACTAGTAGTAGTGAACCCACCTTCCAATGCAGAAAACATAGGAGATACAGGTTCATTCTCTGTGTTGTGAAGATGACCTGGAGGAGGGCATGAAAACCCACTCCAGTATTCTCACCTAGAAAATTCCATGGACAGAGGAGACTGGTGGGCTCCAGTCTTTCGGGTGCAAAGAGTCAGACATGACTGTAGTGACTAAGGACAGCACAGCATAGAGATTACATTAAATCTGTAGATTGCCTTGGGTAGTATGGTCATCTTAACAATATTAATTCTGCCAATCCATGAACACTGTATACTTTTCCATCTGTTTGTGTAATCTTCGATTTGTTATATCAGTGTCTCATAGTTTTCCAAGTACTGGTACTTTACTTCAATTAGTAGGTTTATTTCTAGATATTTTATTCTTTTTGATGGTATGATAAGTGGGATTGTTTCCTTAATTTCTCTTTCTGATAGTTCATTATTAGTATATAGAAATGCAATCAATTTCTGTATATTAGGTTTGTATCTTGCAATTTTATCAAGTTCATTGATGAGCTCTAGTAGTTTTCTGGTGGCATCTTTAGAATTTTCTATGTATAGTTTCATGTCACCTGCAACAGTGATAGTTTTACTTCTTCCTTTCTAATTTGGATTCCTTTTATTTCTTTTCCTTTTCTGATTACTATGACTAGGACTTCCAATACTATTTTGAATAAAAGTGATTAAAGTGAACATCCTTGTCTTTTCCTGATCTTAGAACAAATGCTTTCAGGTTTTCACTGTTGAGTATATTACCTATGGATTTGTCATATATGACCTTTATTATGTTGAGATATGTTCTCTCTATACTTACTTTCTGGAGTTTTTAAAAATCATAAATGAATGTTGAATTTTGTCAAAAGTTTTTTTCTGCATTTATGGAGATGTTCATATGATTTTAAAAACTCAGTTTGTTAATGTGATATATCACATTGATTGATTTGCAGATATTGAAAAATCCTCATATTCCTGGAGTAAATTCCCACTGATCCTGATGTATGATGCTTTTACTGTATTGTTGCATTTGGTTTGCTAATATTTTGTTGAAGACTTTTGTCCTTACGTTCATGCATAAATTAATGAAATAGAGACTAAGGAAAAAAAATAGAATGTTCAATGAAACTAAGAGCTGTTTATTTGAAAAGATCAACAAAATTTAAGAGGGCCAAAATTAATAATATCAGAAATGAAAAAAGGAAGTTACAACTGGCATTGCAGAAGTACAAAAGATCATAAGAAACTGCTGTCAAAAACTACATGCCAATAAAGTGGACAGCCTAGAAGAAGTGGGCAAATTATTAGAAATGTACAATCCCCCATGACTGAACCAGGAAGAAATAGAAAATACAGATCAATAACCAGTAAAGAAATTTAATCCATAATAATAATAAACCCAACACACAAAAGTCCAGAATCATATGGCTTCACAGGTAAATTCTACCAAACACAGATGTTAGAGAAGAGTTAAAAATCTATCCTTCTCAAACTTAGCCCAAAAAATTACAGAAAAAGAAATGCTTCTAAACTCATTCTATGAGTCCAACACCCTATGTCTGTTGACAGAAGCATTAAGTCTTTAGCATCTAAAGTGATCTTGGATAATTATATACTTATTACCATTTTGTTACTTATTTTCTGATTGTTTTTATAGTTATTCTATGTTCTTTTGTCCTTCTTTTAGTTTCTTCCCTTGTGGTTTGATGATTTTCTTTAGTGATATGCTTGCGTTCATTTCTCTTTGGTTTTTATGTATCTATTTAAAGAGTTTTGATTTGTGATTACCATGCGGTTCATATTTGTTGACCTATAGCTATATCTACTTGTTCTTTATACTGCTAGTCATTTAAGTTCAAACATATTTTTAAAGTTCTGCATTTTTTACTCCCCTCCTCCATGTTTTGTGTTTTTGATGTTATATTGTGTATCTTTATCTTCCCTGGTGGCTCAGACTGTAAAGTGTCTGCCTGCAATGCAGGAGACATGAGTTCCATCCCTGGGTCAGGAAGATCTCCTGGAGAATGAAATGGCAACCCACTCCAGTACTCTTGCCTGGAAAATCCCATGGATGGAGGAGCCTGTGTAGGCTACAGTCCATGGGGTTGCAGAGTTGGACACGACTGAGCGACTTCTCTCTCTCTTATGTCCATCCCTTAATGTTTATTGTAGTTATAGTTTATTTTACAATTTTTATCTTTTAGTCTTTATAGTTGTTTGTTTAAGTGGTTGAAACACAGCCTTTATTATATTTACATTTTACTAGTGGGGTTTTTCTTTCCTATAAATTCTTTACTTTGTGTTGTAGCCTTTTCTTTTCCACTTAGAAAAGGCCCTTTCATACTTCTTATACGGTCATTTTAGTATTAATGAATTCTTTTGGTTTTTGCTTGTCCTAGAAATTCTTTATCTATCCTTCACTTCTGAATGATAATCTTGCTGAATAGATTAACTTAGGTTGTAGGTTTTTCCCCCTTTAGCACTTTGAATATATCATGACACTCCCTTCTGGCCTGTAAAGTTTCTGCAGTGAAATCAACTTACAACCTTATAAGGGTTACCTTGTATGTGGCTCTTTGTTTTTCTCTTGCTGTCTTTAAAATCATCTCTTTAACTTTCAGTTTTTCACCATTGAGGGTAATGCTTGCTGTGGGTTTGTCATATATAGCTTTTAATATGTTGAGGTATGTTCCTTCTATTCCTGCTTTCTGGAGAGTTTTAATCATAAATGGGTGTTGAATTTTGTCAAAGGCTTTCTCTGCATCTATTGAGATAATCTTTAACGATTTTAAATATGTCTTGGTGTGTGCCTCTTTGGATTCATCTTGTTTGGGATTCTCTGTGATTCCTACTTGAAGATCTGCTCCTAAAACCTCATGTGTGGTTTTGCTGTCTTTGTAACTCCCTTCTATGTTCACTTGCTCACACAAAAGTAGCAGAGGCTAGTGAACAGTACCTTCTTTAGGGACGGAAAGGTGATGACTGCTTAATGTGATAGTAGCGGCACATTTCTACAGCATGGTTATAACTTCCTGCATTACAAAGATGTAAGTAAGTCAACCTAAAGTACCTACTTACATAGATATAATTCTCTTTTATTTCTTCAAAATACTTAAGAAAACAAATGAGTAGGGACACTTATTTCATACTCCCCCAAGTTTTAAATCACATTTTAATTTAGTGGCTGCCTCCACAGCTTTCCTTAAAATATGTCTTTTCATTGCCTCAAAGGATGAGAAAGTAACTATCTTCATTACCCAAAGCAGTATCCTTTTTATTTTTCATTTGGCTGAGTAAGCATATTTACCCCTTATAGTATCAAGTATACTCCTTCCTCTTTTCCAATATAGAATAAATATTTTACATACAAAAATGGGTATACATAGCCCTTGTTATTATTTCACACCCAAACAAAGTACACATGTGAAGTATGTATATGTAAGTTTACATGCACATATTGGTGCATTGTAAAAACATGCATGCTGATTCCTGTTTCTGTATGTAAAATATTTAGTCTATATTAGAAAAGAGGAAAGAATGGTACTCTTGATATTACAAGGGATAAATATGCTTACTATGGCTAAAGTAATAACCATTTACTTAGTGTCCATACTATTTAGGAAACTAGGAGCTTGACATTAACTTTCTCTAATTTTTCCAGAATTTTTCAAGATTAATATGATCATTCCTATGACCCAATAAGAATTTGAAGACAGGAAAGATTGAATATTCTACTTAATATGACCTAGCTGGGGTTTTTTTGTGGAATTTCAATTCAAACCCATTAGCAGTAATGATTTAGATCTGTCCTTGTGTAATGACTCGGAGGGCCTGATGCTCAGTTATGCCTGTTGTTGTTCATTCAGTCGTGTCTGACTCTTTGTGACCTCATGGACTGCAGCACGCCAGGCTTCCATGTCCTGCATTTCTCTCATAGTTGTTCAAACTCACGTCCACAGAGTCAATGATACCATCCAACCATCTCATCCTTTGTCACCCCCTTCTCTTCCTGTCCTCAATCTTTCACAACATCAATATCTTTTCCAGTGAGTAGGTACTTCACATCAGGTGGTCAAAGTATTGGAACTTCAGCTTTAGCATCAGTCCTTCCAGTGAATATTCAAGGTTGATTTCCTTTAGGATTGACTAATTTGATATCCTTGCAGTCCAATGGACTCTCAATCACCACAGTTCAAAAGCTTCAATTCTTTGGTGCTCAGCCTTCTTTACAGTCCAACTCTCACATCCATACATGACTATGGAAAAACCATAGCTTTGACTAGATGGGCCTTTGTCAGCAAAGAGATGTCTCTTCTTTTTAATATGTTGTCTAGGTTTCTCATAGCTTTTCTTCAATGGAGCAAGCATCTTTTAATCTCATGGCTGCAGTCACCATCCGCAGTGATTTTGAAGCCCAAGAAAATAAAGTCTGACACTGTTTCCATTGTTTCCCCATCTATTGCCATGAAGTGATGGAACTGGATGCCATAATCTTAGTTTTGTGAATGTTGAGTTTTAAACCAGCTTTTTCACTCTCCTCTTTCATCTTCATCAAGAGGCTCTTTAGTTCCTCTTCACATTCTGCCATTAGAGTGGTATCATCTGCATATCTGAGATTGTTGATATTTCTCCAAGCAATCTTGATTCCAACTTGAGCTTCATCTCACCTGGCGTTTTATATGCTGTACTCTTGCATATAAATTAAATAAGCAAGGTGACAATATACAGCCTTGATATATGCTTTTCCCAGTTTTGAACCAGCCCACTGTTCCATGTCTGGTTCTAACTGCTGTTTTTTGACCTGCCTGCGTACAAGATTCTTAGGAGACATGTAAAGTGGTCTGGCATTCTCATCTCTTTAAGAACTTTCCACAGTTTGTTGTGACCCACACAGTCAAAGTCTTTAGTATAGTCAATGAAGCAGAAGTAGATATTTTTTTCTGGAATCCCCTTGCTTTTTCTATGATCCAATGGATGTTAGCATTTTGATCTCTGGTTTCCCTGCCTTTCCTAAATCCAGCTTGTACATCTGGAATTTCTTGGTTCATGTACTGTTGAAGCCTGGTTTGAAGCGTTTTGAACATTACCTTGCTAGTGTGTGAAATGAATGCACTTGTGGGATAGTTTGAACATTACTTGGCATTGCCCTTCTTTGGAATTGGAATGAAAACTGATCTTTTCCATTTCTATGGCCACTGCTGAGTTTTCCAAATTTGTTGGCATATTGAGTGCAGCACTTTAACAGTATCTTTTGGATCTTTTAGGATTTGAAATAGTTTAGCTTGAATTTCACCATCTCCACTAGCTTTGTTCATAGTATGCTTCCTAGGCCCACTCGACTTCACACTCTGGTTCTAGGTGAGCGATCACACCATCGTGATTATCTGGATCATTAATACCTTTCTTGTATAGTTCTTCTGTGTATCATGCCTATGTGCTGTGCTGTGCTCTGCTTAATTGCTCAGTCGTGTCTGATTCTTTGTGACCCCATGGACTGTAGCCCCCAGGCTCCTCTATCCATGGGGATTCTCCAGACAAGAATACTGGAGTGGGTTGCCAAGCTCTCCTCCAACCCAGGGATCGAACCCGGGTCTCTCGCATTGCAAGCGGATTCTTTACCGGGATCCCCTAAAAGGACAACCATAGTGTTGATTGCCCTGGTTAGCACAGATGTTGTTTTGGTGGCACAGTGTTTTAAGGCAATGTGAACCTTCATCTTCTCAAACTTGCTTACTGGAGGGACTGTTCACTCTGCAGAATCTTATGGAAATACCGTGGTAGGGGTTTCAGTCACAGTCTTGGGAGTGTGACAAACCACACGAAAGGGGAACCAGTCCACCTACCAGGTGCTCAAGGGTGTTTCAGAACCCATCTGGAGCCATATTTTCATACTCTGTTTTTCTTTTTGCTCTGAGTTCTGAGAAGGCTTGCTTGGCAAGTGGTGCTAGTAAATACTTACGAATGAATAAATACAAAATTAATGAATGAACATTCGGATAGTTCAGTAAAGGTCAGTCAGTTGATTTTCTCTGGTCTTGGATCCTGCTGCCCCAATCCAGTTGCTCATGACATAGGGAAATTTCTCTCCACTTTGAGAACTGTGCTCACTTCCCACTGCTCTCTGCAGAGCAGAGCCTGTAATGCCTGCCAGTGACCTTCTCTGCTGGGGGAGAAAGCAGCGTTTCAACATTGTCTTCCTCCTGTGGGGTGATGTGATTGGCCAGGCAAGGGCCAAGTCCAAGTGTCCGCTGAAGCAGCACCTAGGGCGGGTGAATCAAAAGGAGCTCACTGGAGTCCAGGACCCCTGGGGGAAGGTGGGAGGTTCTAGCCTAGAATTGCCCTTTCTCCATTCCTAAGCAGACACATAACCTTGGAAACCTCAGTCAAGAACTTCGAATTTCTGCATCTTAAAGGAGGAGGTTGATGATAACCAACTTTTATTGAAATAATATGTGTCATTCTGCTAACGAATGATTTGGTATATACTTTCTCCTTTAATTTTTGGATATCCTTATGAATTATCCCATTCCACAGATGAGAAAACAGACTTAGAGGGATTGACCAATTTTGCTCAAGATGGCACAGCTGGGACCATCAGAGCTGAGATCCAGCTGTCCTTGAAACACTTACAGCCCCTTGGTCTCCAAATACACCACTGACCACCTGAGTTTACCTCTGAGGAGTGGGAGGCTTTGCAACTGTAACAGCCTCAAATTTGCTTCCGGTGCGACCCTCCTGTATAATGTTTATAAGATTTATTTAAAATGAAGACTGACACTTTTGAGAATTTCCCTGCCTGACTTGGCCCCTGTCGTCCAGCAGAGGGCGCTGTAGTCCCAGGCCCGTGCCCTTGCCTTCCATTGGGTGGGATTGTGAAAAACCGTTTCTAACAAAAACCAGTCTCAGCTGGAAACCACTGAAGCCACCTGGAGAGGACGTTGAGGAATGCATAGCCACAGATTCAGATGAAATCCTACCTCATTAGGAGACACCATTTGAACATTGTTCTTTGGAAGGCACCAGAAAAAGCATTAAAAAAAATAGAATTTTCCTTCTATTCCTTGCATGAAAGAGAAGGGATAAAGGTTTTGTGCTTTCTTTCATCCCTATGTACAAACTTTATTATTGTATCTGTAACAGAAGCTATCTCACTTTCGTTGGAACGGATTGTGATGCTAAATGACAGAGAACATGGTCTCCTCCTGCCTAGCTTTAGATATGGTCAGATGTTTTGAAAATCACCTGTTTAAAGAAATTGCACATGTCACAACCTTAAAACCTTATTTATTTTCTAGATTACTTCCTTTTAGATATTTAAGCTACTAGGATTCTGAACCGAAGGTCAGACTATCATCATAAACTAGCACGGGCTCTTCAGGTGACAAGCTATTCTAAGTGACAGCCAGCTCATTGGCCACACACTTTCCCTTATTCTCTGGAGACCAGCTCATGTAAATGGAGGCCTTCTCTTCACAGCAATTACTCCATCAGTTCTTGGTGCATTACAGTGAATGAATGATTACTAAAACCTTTGAGCACCTGTTGTTTCAAAGCATTTATAAGCAATTCACAAAGGATAATACAATGAAATAAGTTTGAGCACTTATTGTGACTGGGCACTTTTTAAGTGCTTTATGTATATGAACACATTAAACCCTCACACAAGGAGCTCAGCTCATTGCTCTGTGATGAGCTAGAAGGGTGGTGTGGGGCAGGGTGGGAGGGAGGCTCGGGAGGGAAAGGATATATGTATGCTTTAGCTGGCTCAGGTTGTTGTCAGCAGAAACTAGCACAACTTTATAAAGCAATTACTTTCCAATTAAAAAGAAAACCCTCACAGCAACTCTATCAGGGAAGTATGATTATCATTCCCATTTTACAGAGGGGGAAGGTGAGGCACAGAGACAATAAGTGACTTGCTCAAGAGCCCAGAGCTAGCAGGTGGCAGAGCAGAGATTCTGTTCCAGACTGTGTCTTCCGAAACTGTGTTCCTCTCACCTACCATTCTTGCCCTCAGCATCAGGAACAACAAGTCTTGTGAGGATTGGTATATCCAAGCTGCTTTCTGGACGGGATGATCTTTACCTAGATCTATCTCTGGCAGGTTCCAGAACCTTCTCCTTAAATGTAAATGTTGCAGAAGCTGTTGGTATGTCACCAACACACTTGTTTGACTTGTGGATTCTGTTCCCGTTTCTCTCTGCATCTCCTCATGACCTGAGAGCATCTCCTAAACCTCAGGAGCCTCTCTGCCCATGTACAGATGGTCTCAGTGCCAAGAATTAGTAATCCTGGCAGTGCCTCCACCATGATTGACAGGTTGGTGTATAAATGCCCACCTTCCTCTAAGGAACCCCCTCTAAGATGTGGTTCAACAGTTTCCTGGTTGGGTGGAGCTCCATGGCTTGCAGTGATGCTGACCTGATCATGGCCCCTTAATGACTGTCTTCTTGTCCTTTTCCCTTCCTGTCTCCTGTCCCCCTTCTCACTGAGCTGCTGGCCACACTTGCTGGATAAACTCCTCCTTTTATTCTTGCTGGATAAACTGGGGTTCCATCTCCAGCTCTACTTTTGGGGGAAGAAGGACAGTAAGGGGTCTGAGTGTCCACATCTAACACCAATGACTGTGGCCTTGCTCCGAACACATTGCCCCTGTTTTCACATCTGTGCCCACCTTCCTGCAGCTAGACCCAGTTTACAGTCTACCTGAGGAAGAATCTCTTCCGCTTGGATTTAAAGCCGAAAGGCAGATTCCCTTTGATGACTGCTTTTCTGCCTGAAGGAGGGCACTCTATTTATGTTAGTGGTTAATCAATTGATTCTATGAACTGGGGGTCCTTCTAATAGCTTAATTGACTGTTTTCCTATGTGCCAGGCATGATTATAAGTGCTTTGCTTACATGAATTATAATGCGTGAGTGGTGCCTACAGGACTTCACAAACCCAGACTCCTTGTGTCAGAGCCCCAGCCTGAAACTACTTTTCTGCTACCTTTTGTTTTATACTTTCCAATGACAGAACCAAAACCAAAGATAGAAGAGGGTTCCCAAGTTCTTCTTTTTCTTATTCATGGTTGCCTGCTTTCCAGCAACATCTGTGCCTCGTAGTTTTTAAAAATCAATTCAGTGCACACAAATAGCAGTTTTTCTAAACACACCCTCAGGGATTGCCTCCTTTAGCTGGCACTGTGGTATGTTTCCAGGGTACATGGCATGAAGGTGTCAAGGGCAATGATTCACTCAGCTGCTCTTTGCAAGGTTCATGCCCTTGGTTTCGGGAAGGCATTACAGGCCTGCACAGATACAGCTCCAGAATGTCTGGTTGAATGCAGTTGGCTGAGCACATGTGCTTAACCCCCCACCCACTTGAGATTCCATCAACCAAGATTTGAAGAAAAGGGACAGCATATTATAGAAAAGAACACTGGATGAGCAAAGCCAGCAGACTAGAGCTTCTATTTCCAGAAGACGTAACTTTGTTCTGTGAGAGCCAAAGAAAGGGAATTTTCAATAAGCACAGACCTCAAAAGATGCTTTGTCTCTCCAGATGTTTCACTCCAGCAAAAGAAAAGTAAAAAGAAGCAAACTGAAGAGAGAGAAAGAGAAAGAAGAAGAGGTATTGAGAGAAAGAATATGATTATTGTAACACACAAAAAAATATTTAAATTCTGCCACTGGTTATTTCCATAGCTTTAAGTGCTGTATTTCTTAAGTTCATATTATACCTTTAGATTTCACAAAATGACTGTACATTTTAGCTCACTTTTAACCTGTTGTTTACTTGTCCTCATAACCTTCTAATTTTGACATGAGTTGTTCCAATTTCTCTATTAGCTTCCTAGTATCTTTAAGTAGCATTCAGACTCTATCTTATTTGGTCCATTTAGATCTATCTCTGGACACATACCCCCTCCCACATAGGACAAGAGGATTTCACTCTTACTGCTCCCTCTCAGTTCTCTCCAACCACATCTTTGCTTTTGCTTGATTGAGACTCATAGCACTTGCTTTGTGTTCTAGTACTTGATCTAGTACTTGTTCCAAAACCTGGAAATACATTACTTTGTATAACAAAGAAATTTTGCAGATGGGATTAAGTTAAGGAAATCTTAAATTGGAAGGACTATCCTCGTAGACTCAATGTCAGCATAAGTGTCCTCACAAGGGAAGGAGAGAGGCTGGAAGGTCAGAGTAGAGAAGATGTGATGGAAACAGAGGTCAGAATAGGAGGGAGCCAGGGTCATATGGACCAAGGAACACAGTGGTCTTAAGGAGCCAGAAGGACAAGGAAAAAGATTCTTCCCTAGAGGCTCCAGAAAGAGCACAACCCTGTCAACACCTTGATTTTAGCCCAGTGAGACCTGTTTCAGACCTCTGATCTTCAGAACTGTAAGATGACAACTTTCGTATCATTTCAAATTTTTGAAAGCTTGTTGTAGCAACAATAGGAAACTCATGCAGCTCCATCACTATGTCTTCCGGGTATTTTGTCCATAGGTTATACACTATTTGGCCTTGAGTGGTTTATATCTTTTATTTGATCCTATAAACCACCATGACTCCTGTTTTATGGAGAAAGAACTGAAATTTAAGGCTTTAGAATCTTGGTAGATATCACACAAGCGAAGAGTTGGCCTGGGGCTTACACATGACCTACTCTAGGTGGAATCCTGATGCCTTACATCCCACTGGCTCCATGATGGGAAATGTAAAAACTGCTAAAACTGCTGAGCTTAGTCATTAATGCCTTTCTTGTGCAGTTCTTCTGTGTATTATGCCTATGTGCGGTCCTGTGCTATTCTTAGTCACTCAGTCGTGTCCAGCCCTTTGCAATCCCATGGACTGTAGCCCACCAGGCTCCTCTGTCCATGGGGATTCTCCAGGCAAGAATACTGGAGTGGGTTGCTATGCCCTCCTCCAGAGGATCTTCCCAACCCAGGGATTGAACAGGGCTGTGCTCAGTAAAGCTTTAATCTACTCTGATGGCTGATGGCTAATCTACGCTAATTTGCTGATGGCTGGAGCTGCACTCCTTCCTGTTAGTTGTTTGACCTGAGGCAATCCAGCCCTGGAGCTACAGGTAGGGCTAATGGTAATAACGTCCATGAGGGTTTATGCCAATGGATATTTTTTAGGATTGCTGCTGCCAGTGCCCTTATCCACCAGAACAAGACCTAGTTCTACTCACCAACAGTTTTTCCCATCAGGAACCTTACACAGACCTCATAGATAGCCTCATCCCCAGAGCACAGGCAGCAGAAATAAGAAAAAAACTACATTTCTGCAGCCTCCAGAATGAAAAACACAGTCACAGAAAGTTAATCACAATGAAAATGCAGACGATTATGTCCCAGATGAAGAAACAAGTAAAACACCAGAAAAATAACTAAATGAAGTGGAGATAGGCAGCTTACCAGAAAAAGAATTCGGAATAGTGATGGTGAAGATGATCTAGGATCTCAGAAAAAGAATGGAAGCAATGGAGGCAAAAATTGAGAAGATGTAAGGAATGTTTAACAAAGATTTGGAAGAACTACAGAACAAACAGAGATGAACAATACAATAATTGAAATGAAAAATACATTAGAAGGACTCGATAGCAGAATAACTGAGGCAGAAGAATAGAAAAGTGACCCAAAAGAAAGTATGGTGGAAATCACTGTCAGAGAATAGAATAAAAAATGAAAACAATGAAGACAGCTTAAAACACCTCTGGGGCAACATTAAATGCACCAATATTTCCACTATAGGGATCCGAGAAGGAGAAGAGAGAGAGAAAGGATCTGAGAAAATATTTAAATAGATAATACTGAAATTTGAAATTTTTCCTAACTGGGGAAAGGAAACCATCAAGAAAGTCCAGGAAGCACAGAAAGTCTCAAGCAGCATAAATCCAAGGAGGAACATGTTAAGACACACAGTAATGAAATTGATAAAAATGAAAGACAAAGATAAAATGCTAAAAACAACAAGGGATAAAAGAAAAATAATATATAAGGGAACTCTCATAAAGTTAACAGCTGATTTCTCAGCAGAAAAATATATTATGCAGAAGGATCTGGCATGGTATATTTAAAGTGATGAAAGGGAAGAACCTAGAGCCAAGAATACTCTATGAAGTGAAGCTCTCATTCAGATTGATGGAGAAATCAAAAACTTTGCATACAAGCAAACAATAAGAGAATTCAGCACTAAACCAGCCTTACAACAAATGCTAAAGGAACTTCTCTAGACAGGAAGCACAAGAGAACAAAAAAGGCTACCAAGAAAAAAAAATTAAGAAAATGGTAATAGGAACATACATACCAATAATTACCTTAAATGTAAACACATTAAATGCACTAACCAGAAGACATAGACTGGCTGAGTGGATACAAAAACAAGACTTGTATGTGTGCTATCTACAAGAGACCCAATTCTGACCTAGGAACACATACAGATTGAAAGTGAGGGGATAGTAGAAGTAACTCCACAAAAACGGAAATCAAAAGAAAACTGGAGTAGCAATACTCAGACAAAATAGATTTTAAAACAAAGACTGTTACAAGAGACAAAGGACACTACATAATGATTAAGATGTCAATCTAAGAATATATAACAGTTGTATATATTTATGTACCCAATATAGGAGTACCTCAATACATAAGGGACATGTTAACAACCATAAATGGAGAAATTAACAGTAATACAATATAGTGGGGGACTTTTAACACCCCCCAGTTTCATCATGGACAGATCATCCAAACAGAAAATTAATAAGGAAACACAAGGCCTTAATGACACATCAGACCAGAAGGACTGATCCAAAAGCAGCAGATCACAGATTCTCTCAAGTGCAAACGGAATATTCACCAGGATTGAACCCATGCTGGGCCACTTGGTGAGCCTTGGTAAATTTAAGAAAATTGAAGTAGTATCAAGCATCTTTTCCACACAATGCTATAAGTTTAGAAATAAACTACAAGAAAAAACTATAAAAAGCACAAACGTGGAGGGTAAACAATATGCTGCTAACCAATGGATCACTGAAGAAATTAAATAGGGAACTGAAAAATATCTAGAGATAAAATGAAAGCACAATGATCCAAAACCTATGGGATGCAGTGATAGCAGTTCTAAGAGGGAAGTTTATGGCAAGAAACAAGCAAAATCTCAAATAAAGAAATTAAATTTACACGTAAAACAATGAGAAAAAAAGAACAAATCAAACCTAAAATGAGTAGAAGAAATCATAAAGATCAGAGCAGAAATAAGTGAAATAGAGAAAGAGAAAACAAAAGCTGCTTCTTTGAAAGGATAAACAAAATTAATAAACCTTTAGCCAGACACATCAAGGAAAAGATGGAGAGGACTCAAATCAATAAAATTAGAAATGAAAAAGAAATTACAACTGACACCATAAAAATACAAAGGATCAAAAGATATTACAACAGGCAACTGTATGCAAACAAAATGGACAACCTGGAAGAAATGGACAGATTCTTAGAAAGGTATAATCTCCCAAGACTGAATTGAGAAGAAATAGAAAATATGAACAGATCAGTCACAAGCACTGAAATTGAAATAGTGATTTTTTTTTCATTTATTTTTATTAGTTGGAGGCTAATTACTTTACAGTACTGTAGTGATTTTTGCCATACATTGACATGAATCAGCCATGGATTTACATGTGTTCCCCATCTCGATCCCCCCTCCCACCTCCCTCCCCATCCCATCCCTTTGGGTCTTCCCAGTGCACCAGCCCTGAGCACTTATCTCATGCATCCAACCTGGGCTGGTGATCTGTTTCACCCTTGATAGTATACTTGTTTCAATGCTATTCTCTCAGAACATCCCACCCTCACCTTCTCCCTCAGAGTCCCAAAGTCTGTTCTGTACATCTGTGTCTCTTTTTCTGTTTTGCATATAGGGTTATTGTTACCATCTTTTTAAATTCCATATATATGTGTTAGTATACTGTATTGGTGTTTACCTTTCTGGCTTACTTCACTCTGTATAATGGACTCCAGTTTCATCCATCTCATTAGAACTGATTCAAGTGAATTCTTTTTAATGGCTGAGTAATATTCCATTGTGTATATGTACCACAGCTTCCTTATCCATTCGTCTGCTGATGGTCATCTAGGTTGCTTCCATGTCCTGGCAATTATAAGCAGTGCTGAGATGAACATTTGGGTGCACGTGTCTCTTTCAGATCTAGTTTCCTTGGTTTGTATGCCCAGGAGTGGGATTGCTGGGTCATATGGCAGTTCTATTTCCAGTTTTTTAAGGAATCTCCACACTGTTCTCCATAGTGGCTGTACTAGTTTGCATTCCCACCAACAGTGTAAGAGGGTTCCCTTATCTCCACACCCTCCCCAGCATTTATTGCTTGTAGACTTTTGGATAGCAGTCATCCTGACTGGCGTGTGGTTTTGATTTGCATTTCTCTGATAATGAGTGATGTTGAACATCTTTTCAAGTGTTTGTTAGCCATCTGTATGTCTTCTTTGGAGAAATGTCTGTTTAGTTCTTTGGCCCATTTTTTGATTGGGTCATTTATTTTTCTGGAATTGAGCTGCAGGAGCTGCTTGTGTATTTTTTAGATTAAGCCTTTGTCTGTTGCTTCGTTTGCTACTATTTTCTCCCATTCTGAGGGCTGTCTATTCACCTTGTTTATAGTTTCCTTTGTTGTGCCAAAGCTTTTAAGTTTCATTAGGTCCCATTTGTGTATTTTTGCTTTTATTTCCAATATTCTGGGAGGTGGGTCATAGAGGATCCTGCTGTGATTTATGTCAGAGAGTGTTTTGCCTATGTTCTTCTCTAGGAGTTTTATAGTTTCTGGCCTTACGTTTAGATCTTTAATCCATTTTGAGTTTATTTTTGTGTATTGTGTTAGAAGGTGTTCTAGTTTCATTCTTTTACAAGTGGTTGACCAGTTTTCCCAGCATCACTTGTTAAAGAGGTTGTCTTTTTTCCATTGTATACCCTTGCCTCCTTTGTTGAAGATAAGGTGTCCATAGGTATGTGGATTTATCTCTGGGCTTTCAATTCTGTTCCATTGATCTATATTTCTGTCTTTGTGCCAGTACCATACTGTCTTGATGACTGTGGCTTTGTAGTAGAGCCTGAAGTCAGGCAGGGTGATTCCTCCAGTTCCATTCTTCTTTCTCAAGATTGCTTTGGCTATTTGAGGTTTTTTGTATTTCCATACAAATTGTGAAATAATTTGTTCTAGTTCTGTGAAAAATACCGTTGGTAGCTTGATAGGGATTGCATTGAAACTATAGATTGCTTTGGGTAGTATAGCCATTTTCACAATATTGATTCTTCCAATCCATGAACATGGTATATTTCTCCATCTATTTGTGTCCTCTTTGATTTCTTTCATCAGTGTTTTATAGTTGAAATTGTGATTTAAAAACTCCCAACAAACAAAAGTCCATGACCTGATTGCTTTATAGGCAAATTCTCTCAACTGTTTAGAGAAGAGCTAACACCTATCCTTCTGAAATGCTTCCAAAAAATTGCAGAGGAAGGAATACTTCCATACTCATTTTATGAGGCCATCATCACCCTAATACTAAAGTCATGCAAAGATACCACAGAAAAAGAAAATTAGAGGTCAATATCATTGATGAACATAGATGTAAAAGTCATCAAGAAAATACTAGCAATCCAAATTCAACAATATATTAAAAGGATCATACATCACAATCAAATGGGATTTATCCTAGGGATTCAAGGATTTTTCAGTATCCTCAAGTTAATCAGTGTGGCACCCCACATCAACAAATTGAAGAGTAAAAATCATATGATCATCTCAATAGATGCAGATAAAGGTTTTGACAAAATTCAGCACCCATTTATGATAAAAACTCTCCAGAAAGTGGGCATAAAGGAAACATACCTCAACATAATAAAAGCCATTTACAACAAACCTACAGCTAACATCATACTCAATGGTGCACAGCTGAAGGCATTTCCTCTAAGATCAGGAATGTCTATGGTCACCAATTTTACTCAATATAGTTGTGGAAGTCCTAGCTATAGCAATCAGGGAAGAAAAAGAAATAAAAGGAATTCAACTAGGAAAAGAAGAAGTTAAATGTCACTCTTTGCAGATGACTTGATACTGTACATAGAAGATCCTAAAGACACTACCAGAAAACTGGTAAAATCACTAGGGCTCATCAATGAATTTTGTAAAGCTGCAGGTTACAAAGCCAACACACCAAAATCTGTTGCATTTCTATATACTAACAACAAAAGATCAGAAAGAGAAACTTAAGAAACAATTCCATTTATCATAATATTAAGAAAGAATAAAATACCTAGGGATAAACCTAACCAAGGAGACAAAAGGTGTTTACTCTGAAAACCATCAGACACTGATGGAAGTACATAAACAGGTGGAAAGATATACCATGCTATTGGATTGGAAGAATAAATATTGTCAAAATGACTATACCCTTGAAGGCAATCTATAGATTCAATGCAATCCCTATCAAATTACCAATGACATTTTTCACAGAACTCGAACAAAATGTCTTAAAATTTGTATGAGACACAAAAGACCTTGAATAGTGAAAACAACCTTGAGAAAGAAAATTGAATATGGAGGAATCAGTTTCTCTGACTTCAGACTATACTACAAAACTATAGTGATCAAAATAGTATTGTACTGGCACAAAAATAGAATTGTAGATCAATGGAACAGGATAGCCAGTCCAGAAATAAACCCATGCACCTGTGGTCAAATGTCTCTTCAACAAACAGTGCTAGTAAAATTGGACAGCTACAAGTAAAAAAGTGAAATTAGATCATTCTTTAACATCATACACAAAAATAAGCTCAAAGTGGATTAAAGACCTAAATGTGAGACCAAACAATATAAAACTCCAAGAGGAAAACATAGGCAAAACATTCTCTGACATAAATTGCAGCAGTATATTTTTGATCCATCTTCCAGAATAGTGAAAATAAAAGCAAAAATAAACAAATGGTACCTACTTAAACTCAAAAGCTTGTGCACAGTGAAAGAAGCAGTAAACAAAACAAGAAAATAACCCACAGATTAGAAGAAAATAAGGGATTTTTTTTACTGTGACAAGGATTAGCAAGTAACAAGGGATTAGTCTCCAAAATCTACAAATATTTCTTAAAGCTCAACATTATTAAAATAAAAAAAAAAACCCAATCAAAAAATGGGCAGAAGGTTTAAATAGACATTTCTCCAAAGAAGACATATGGATGACCAAGAGGCACAGGAAAAGATGTTCAGCATCACTAATTATTAGAGAAATGCAAATCAAAACTACAGTGAGCTATCACTTCACAATAGTCAAAATGGCTATCATAAAAAGAAAATTCCACAAACAGTAGATGCTGGTGATGGTGTGGAGAGAAGGGAACCTTCCTACACTGTTAATGGGTATGTAAATTGGTAGAGCCACTAAGGAGAACCACATGGAAGTTCCTTAAAAAACAAAAATTAGAGCTACCATATGTCCCTGTATTCCCACTCTGGGGTATGCATCTGTAGAAAAACATAACATAATCCAAAATGATACATGCACTCCAATGTTCATTGCAGCACTGTTTACAATAGCGAAGACTTGGACACGACCTAAATGTCCATCAGATGAAGAATGAATGAATATCATGTGGTACATATATACAATGTTACTCAGAAAGAATGAAATAATGCCATTTTCAGCGATATGGATAGACCTAGAGATTGTCACACTAAGGGAGGTAAGTCAGACAGAGAAGCAGAAGAATTATATGACATCCTTTTTATGTAGAATCTGAAAAACAAATGATACACATGTACTTATTTATGAAACAGACTCACAGACTTAGAGAATGAATTTATGGTTGCCAGGGGGAAGGATAGGAGGGAGGGATAGTTAGGGAGTTTGGAATGGATGGGTACATACTGCTATATTTAAAATGGATAACCAAAAAGAACTTACTATATAGCACATGGAACTCTGCTCAATGTTATGTGGCAGCCTGGATGGGAGCAGGGTTTGGAAGAGAAAGGATACATGTATATACATGTATATGTTGAATCTCTTTGCTGTCCACCTGAAACTGTCACAACATCGTTAATCGACTGTATGCTAATACAAAATGAAAAGTTTAATTAAAAAAAGAAAGGCACTAAATTCATTAACATGAGATATCTGTTCTTCATGATAGCAGTAATGTTTTACCAAGATGTTTGCTTGACTACATATATTTCCCCAGCCAAAAGAAATTTCGTAAGTACTTACTTGTCCCCTACTTTTCAAAGCAGTCCCTTCAGAGATACTGAGTGGATGCTTCCTGGGCTACATTTGGTTGGAATAAAATGCCCGTGTATCCTTACTATAGATTGCTTACTGGTTATTTGCATCAATTAGAACATACAAGTGCTGGTGAAATAATGAGTAGTCTGGGACACCCCAGCCTCACATAGAGGTAAACCAAGAAGGAGGTATGAAAAACTCTCTCTCTCTCAGAGGCCAAAGAAGTGCTGGCTGTGATGTCTCTTCTCTCTGGAAATTTCACTGGTAATGGAAGATGAGACCTGAATTTCCCCTTAAGAAAGAGGCCTATGCCCCCATCCCCATCATATTGAGTCTTCGCTAAGCATTTTTCAGACATTTCCTCAATGTGGATGACACGGCGGTAGTATGGATGGCAAGCTGTGATGGACAGTCCTTCACATCCGTGCTGGACAAGAGACCAGGCCTGGAGAGGCCATCATCACCCTGAGCAGCTCCAGCCAGAAACGCCAGTTTCTTTCTCACTTTCTGCATTTGTCTTAATTTTTTTCTTTCCATTTCTTCCTCCTTTTCTCTGACTCAACATTGCCTTTCTGTCTCCTTATTCTTTCTTTCTGAAATTAAATCTCTCTGAGTATTGTTGTCTATAATACCCTTCCTATATCCCCTTCCTTCTCTATACTTTCCCCCCTCTAGGTCATTCACTGAAATGACTGGTTAGGACATGCCTTATTAAATAGAAGCCCTGAGAAATCTTTAGACCTTCTGTCTGGTCATTCTTTACTCAACTCATGCTCATTTAAAAGTATCTCTTGATTATTCCAATAAATTTAAAAACAAAATAAAAAACACAGATCTTCTAGTGATGCCCATAGTTGATAGAGGCAGAGTAAAGGGGCAAAGTAAGCTCAGTGGTAAAGAACCTGTCTGCCAATGCAGGAGATGTGAATTTGATTCCTGGATTGGGAAGATCCTCTGCAGAAGGAAATAGCAACCCACTCCAGTATTCTTGCTTTTGAAATCTCATGGACAGAGGAGCCTGGCAGGCGACAGTCCATGGGGTCACAAAAGAGTCAAACGTGACTTAGCAACTACACGACAATGAGAAAGGCACAAAGTAGGTAATTAAATAGCTAATCCCCCTAGGGGACTGTAAGTAGAGAAAAAAGTATGGAGACCCCTGTCAGTTAATGATCACTCAAGAATACTTCGGCTACCTGATGCAAAAAGCTTATTCACTGGTAAGACCCTGATGCTGGGAAGGATTGAAGGCAAAAGGAGAAGGGGGTGGCAGATGAGATGGTTAGATAGCATCATTGATTCAATGGAAATGAGTCTGAGCAAACTCCAGGAGACAGTGAAAGCCATGGACACCTGGCATGCTGCAGTCCATGGGGTCACGAAGAACTAGATGACTGACTGAACAACAACAAGAAGAATGCAGGTTTGCTTAACCACAAAACCAAGCAGGTTTGTTTAGCAACAAAACCATGCAACAGAAGCATGAGACATGACCCCAAACAGTAAAACAATGGTGGCATGAGACCCATATCCTGCCCAGAGACTTCAGCAAGTTAATTATTCCTAGGACACCCTCCTCTCAGTATACTAAAAACAAAAATATAAGAAAAAGGGGACATTATACTAAAACCTGAGATGACTTACCATTTTTAGCATATGTTACCAGGTTTTGTTCATTTTCATTGTGCCGTGACTGTCTTGACTTGACCATGTAGAAACTAGTAAACTCCTTCACCCAGCTAAAGAATGAGAAAGAAGGTGGCCTTCTCCTCTTCACCACTTTTCTTTTGATTACAAAACTGTAACCCACTAAGATCTAAGTTCAGTTCTCACCTACTCACTTGTAAGTCTCACAAGCATCCAATTCAAATAAATCAGTATTTGAATAAATAAGTAAATTGAATAAATCACATCCAATTTGCATAACTATCATTTTGCCTCTCGCTGAACACTTTTTTTCCCTGAGACATAAAAGACCAGAGCTTCTTGGAGCCCCCAAAATGCCACCTAACAGTTTAAAAGCCACCAGTTTTTCCTAATATTTCTTACATTTTGCTTTCTAATAGGTATGGTCTCATCAATGTTAATTATGTCTTTGTATTCAAAACTTTTGAAAAACAGTTCCTTAATTTCTCTGTTTAAATACATTTCTTGTAAGAAGCAACTTCCCCCTTTTCCCCCGAAGTCTGATGAGTTCCTATATTAATTGGGTATATAAAGTTACACTTTCAGACTAAGAATACTGCTATATTCACAACTCCACTCATGTTTGCAGAACAATTCTGTATTATTATGGTAATAGCATGGCTTCTATCCTTTACTATGCAAATTTTTCCATTTTAGCTGAGTAAATACTTCCTATCTGCCTACTGAAATGATTTGAAAACCAAAGTTGCACAATGTGTAAGAGCAGATTGTCTTGGTGAATTCTGAAGACTTCTTACAAAGAAGTTTTTAGGGTAAAAGGTTAACTCCTCCTTAAGTGGTTTGGCAGCTTTCACAGAGGAAGCAGGCCCAACAATAGCATGGGACCCCTTTAAGTAAAATTCAATTTTAGAGTTTGGCAGGAAGATAAAATTTGTAAACTTGGGAGTTCAATGCTAAAGTTTTCTTTCTTTTAGTTCTTTTTCAATGCTTACTGGGGAAAAAAAAAATGTCTACAACCACCTCAACTTAAGCATGTATGTGTTAGGGGAAGCACACTGACTGAAACCGCCCACCCTGGCCAGGCTCCATAGTAACATTTGCCTGAGTTTTAAGACAGGAGGTCCTTGTAAGGAACACGGAACTAATAAGCCTCCACCAACCGGAACAGTTCAGGAAAGCTCAAAAGGAGACACCACATGTCCGACCCCCTCCCAGAATCCTTCTCTCTGGAACCCATCTTGGCTGAACAAGGCGTGAACAATGAGGAAAGACTTTGAGTCAGAATGATTGGCTAAAGACAACCCGAAAACTAATCCCATCACCATAAAACCCGAGACTGCAAGCCATGTGACAGAGACATTCTCTTGGGTTCCCTTACCCTCCTGCTCCCTGCCCGGGCGCCCTTTCCCAATAAAATCTCTTGCTTTGTCAGCATATGTGTCTCCTTGGACATTTCATTTCCGAGTGTTAGACAAGAGCCCAGTTTCGGGCCCTGGAAGGGGTCCCCTTTCCTGCAACATATGTACATGTATGAAGACCAGAAGCTATGCTCATGGGTGAAATTGGCCACTTTACTTCCAGTTGTAGACAAAGGGACCCCTTGTTGGTCTAGATTATCTGCCAGCTGCTTCTCTATGAGCAGAGGCGGAGAGGCACTTTGGGAGCACTCTATTCTTCAAAGAGGCCCTCTGTGACTTCTTCATTGTGCAAAGATAAGGTGTGTTAAGTTTTCTACTGCTGCTACAACAATTTACCACAAACTTAGTGGCCCTAAAAGGCACACATATATTATCTTACAGCTCTGTAGGTCAGAGTCTGACATGAGACTCATGAGGCTAAAATCAAGGAGTCAGAAGAACTGCATTCCTTCCTGGAGTTTCTAGGGAGAATAATCCATTACCTTGCTCTCCAGCTTCTGTGGGCTACCTGTATTTCTTGGATCATGACCCTTTCTTCTAGAAATGATTAGATAAATATTTTTCATATCAAATCACACCAACTCTTCTGTTTCTCTTTCATATTTTTAAAGATATTTGTGATTACATTGGACTCACCTAGATATTTCAGTATAATCTCTCTATTTTAAGGTCAGCTGATTAGCAAACTTAACTATAATTTGCTATATAGCATAACATATTCACAGTTCCCAGGGACTAGGATGCAATCATCTTTGGGTGACCATTATTCTGCCTACCACATACAATACATAATAACAAGTCTAAGACTTTAACTTATACCACCAGGAGATACAAAGCTTTTGAAACACTTCCTATGCCCCAGATGCAACTCTTGGAGGGAAAGAAATTTTAAGAAGAGGGCAGACATGAGACTCTAAGAGGCAGGCTTCCACCAATCATGTATATGCTTTTAACACTGGACACTCTGATGTTCTAGCAAGCTTTGATAGGATACTGACCACATGGATATGAATTAGAAGAGTTATAACTTTGAAGTCTAAGCAGGGGACCCCACAGAGATATGGACCAGTGAGGACTCCACAGCAGTAAACAAGTGTTGTGGGTCTCTATTAGTCAAGTTTTTCAGTAACAGAAGCTGCAGTGCTAGTGGGTTGATTGAATTTCTCAGTTCTCCCTGTAAGCTTGAAATTTGAAGTTGGTCTCTATCCCTTTTGAATTGAGTAGGTCTAAACCCAAATTGACCTTAGGTTTGTTGGACTAGTGGAATGGGCACTAGAGATAGGCCCAAAAGGGAGCTACTGAATTTCTTATTGATAGAAACATATGGTATTAAGAAAAAGATTGCATAAATAAGTGAGAAATGCTTACATTTGTATCTCAACTTAGTGAAATGGACCATATCAATTATATATATTTATGATATCCATCTTTAAGAAATCTGTTATCCTACGCATTTGGCTTAGCTCAATATCTAGGAATTAGAGTTCATGTACTTACTGATAATATCTTTTAGAGATTATTGACTATTTTCTATGAAAAAATTTATCTTTGGTTTCCATGACCCTTGTTTACCATGACCATTCTCCTAACACCATTATTACAGCACTAAAAGTGAGAGTGATTAAAAATTCTACTTGGCTTATCTTCATATTTTTATCTCTGTGGAGAGGCTTTCCATTTTTTAAAAATTATTTCATTTATTTTTTTAAATTTAATTTTCACTTATTTGTTCCCTACTGACCTCCATTGGTGCCCTAAGAATGCAGGGGTGCCTCATTTCTGCTGGATGGAGGTGGGTGTTCGGGCCCTGCAAAAGGCCTCTGAAGATACCCCTCTTCCTGAGAGAACTAGGTTGCCTTGCTGCTGCTGCAGATGTATCCTTTATCTACACTGCAGAGAGAAGTGCCTCATTACTACTGGGTAGGGATGGAAGTCTAGGCTCTGTGCTTGGCCCCCTCTGACACCACTCAGAAGGAAAGGTGGTCGGGGAGAAAAGATACTTCTCATTACAGCATGCGAGAGTACACATCTAGGCTTCCTACTAGACTTTGCTGATGAGTTTATGCATGGGAGTTCAGAGTTTTCTGAGGTGTTCGGTTAGAGTAGAGTGATTATCTGAAAACTTTCTCTCTTGCTTGGTTCCCACGTTTCTGATCGTTTGACTAGAGAGACAGCAAGATTGTTCCGAGGCTTTTGTTTGTTGGTGTTTCTGGCTGCTGGTTTCTTTAGCATCTAGTCTGGGACATAAAAGTCCGAGGGAAAAAACCCATGGAAATCACCACTGTGTTGGTTCTTGGGTCCTATTGTCCCAAGCCAGGCTCTATCTTCCAAGGCTGTTTGCTACACAAGTTTTCTTAGAAACATAATTCAAGATAAGATGCAATCAGTGTGTTATTCCTCAGAGAAGCACAAATGTGAGAGGATCAAGAGAATTGTCTTCCAATACTTACTTACGAAAAAACTAAAAAGGTACAAAGAATATGCTTAAAGAGAAAAAGTATTAAATAATTGTCAGTATAAACACAAGCCCCGAGGTGGTGAAGGATGATGTCATCTATTATCAATACATCCTTTTGCTCATCCATGTTAATAGAAAGTGAAAGCAGAAGAAAATTAGGTATCTTATTCAGTATTCTAAAAATAACTACCAGAGATAAAAATAATAGTCAAATTAAAATAGCAAAGTACAGGATTAAAAAATAAAGTATAATTGTGCTAGCTTCCTCATCTTTCCTAAAGAGTCAGCAGCCTCAAATTTTACTAAAGACACACAAATTTTTTTATACTAATTAGAATTGTAAAAATAATTAGTGGGAAATGAAAGAAATCAGGATACAAACCTCTAACTTCATAGAAGGCACAGTACAACATATTTATATATTGGCATATACACACATACTCACAAGCATGATTACAATAAAAGTATACAAATGTTGATCAAAAATGAATATGCAGTTTCAGCATACTGTCAAATAAATTGATTGAATTAGGCCATATCAAAATAACCAAAATGATATAAAAATAACATAATTAACAACAATTAAAACCACAATGAAATAAAATATCTCAATTCACAGTCAAAGAAGATATCTACAATTAAAGAAAATATCATAAACAAAGAAAATATCTCAAAATATCACTATTATAGAAAATATCTCAATAATATAATTGGGGTAAACTACAATTAAGGAAAATATCACAATCAAAATAATATAAAAATAATATAATTTGAATAAACCACAATTAAATAAATATTTCAATTTGAAAAATAAGCCGTATTTTTGTTGTGCTGTGCTGTGGAATGTTGCTCAGTTGTATCTGACTCTTTGAGGTCCCATAGACTGCAGCCTGCCAGGCTCCTCTCTCCATGGAATTTCCAAGGCAAGAATACTGCAGTGGGTTGCCACGTCCTACTCCAAGGGATCTTCCTGACCCAGGGATTAAACTCAATTCTCATATGTCTCCTGCATTGGCAGGCAGATTCTTTACCACTAGCACCACCTGGGAAACTCTTAGATATATATAGATCAGTCTATCTATCTATCTATCTATCTATCTATCTATCTATCTATCTATCTATCATCTATCCATCTATCTATCTATAGACCAACCTTTTGGTATACTCCTGTTCCCGAAAGAGGGGCACACCAACAGGTTGATCGTTAAGAAGGTAAGAAACAGAATTCTAGACAATTGGTACAAAAAGAAAATCATGGAAAAATAAAAGGATTGTGATAATGAGGAGGAGGAGAAGGAGGAGGAAGAAGATGAATGAGAAGAAGAAAACAACAATGACCTGAGATCTTGTTAATTCTGTTTAATAATTTTGTATTCAAGGCAAAAAATTTTAAAGAAGACCAAAAGCAGTATTTAGGAAAGACAAACTTTTTATATCCCTGGTGTTATAAATGATTATGCAACAAACAATATGCCTTCAGAATTAATAAAGCAAAAAAATAGCAGGAAATACAACAGAAAATCTATTTCAACATAATATTTTTAAAATTTATTTCTTTTTAATTGAAGGATAATTGCTTTCTAAAATTTTCAACATAATATTAAAAGGTGGAATCAAGTCTTCATTGTCAGTTAACTACTGACTGACTCAAGTAACTAAAGACAACAGCAATACAAATAATATAATTAGCAAGGAAAATAAAATAATAAATATAAATATCTGTTCCCAGATTTAATGATAAATATAAATATCTGTTCCCAGATTTAATGGAAAAGCTTTCAGCTTTTCATCATTGAGTATAATGTTGGCTGTGGATTTGTTATAAATACTTTTATTATGTTGAAACAGGTTCCCTCTATATGTATGTTGGTGAGAGTTTTTATCATGAATGGATGTTGAATTTTGTCAAATGCCTTTCTGTGTCTATTGAGATGATCATGTGGTATTTGTCAGCCCTTTGTAAATATCATGCCACTCCTGTCTGGCCTGTTGGTCTGTAAACTTTCTCTTGCAAAATCTGCTGATAGACTTATTGGATTTCCCTTGTATATAAATAAACTTGGATATGTGTTGTATTTTTCTCTTGCTGTTTTTAAGATTCTTTCTTTGACATTCACCTTTTAAAGTTTAATGTTTCCTGGTGTGTTTCCTTCTGGGTTCATCTTATTTGGAACTCTGATGCTCCTGGATTGTCTGTTTCCTTCACCAGATTAGAGAATTTTTCACCCATTATTTGTTCAAATAAGTTTTATGGCTCTTCTTTTCTATGTTTACTTCTGGAACTGCCATAATATGAATCTTATTCTAGTTGATATTGTCTCAGAGATAACTGAAGTTGCCCTCACTTCTTTTTATTTAAAAAAAAAGTCTTCTGAACACCTCCACTGTAATTTCCCTGAGCATTCCTGATAGCTCAATTGGTAAAGAATCCACTTGCAATGCAGGATGACCCCGGTTCGATCCCTGGGTTGGGAAGACCCTCTGGAGAAGGGAAAGGCTATCCACTCCAGTATTCTGGCCTGGAGAATTCCATGAACTGTATAGTTTATGGGGTCACAAAGAGTCAGACACAACTGAACAACTTTCACTGTCACTGTATTTTCCAATTCAACTATAACTTCTATTTGGTATTTTCTATCTTTATTGAAGTTCTCACTGTATTCATTTATTCTTCTTTCAAGACCACTTAGCATATTTATGACTGTTACTTTTAACTCTTCACCAGCTAGGTTGCTTATCTTTATTTCATTAAGTTCTTTTTGGGGAGGATTCACCTTGTTCTTTGCTTTGAAACTTATTCCTCTGTCTCCTTATTTTGCTTGTCTCTGTGTGTTTGTCTATATGTATTAGATAAAGCAGCTGCCTTTCTCAGTTTTGAGGAGTGGTCTGTGTAAGCGTTGTTCCACGTGGCCCAGAAACTCAATCCCCCCCACCCGCTGTGGTCAGCAGAGTCAGGCACGCTATGGGCATCCCTCATGGGGGCTGTAATGCACCTGCCTGCTTAGATAGAACCACAGCTGCTGTGCAGAGAGGCTGGGATTTTAGCTGCTTGCCTATCAGCAAGGGTACTTCCAAAAACCACAAGGGATTAAATAATCTGAATTTGTGACATTGTTGAAATAATCTCCCCAGATATGCCCTGGGAGAGGAAGGGAGGGTTCTCCCTTTCACTCTGTCCTCAGTTACAGTGAGTTTGAGAACACAGTGGGGGTATGGGGAAAGTTGGATATGGAGGGTCTGCTCTGCAGGACCAGACCCTGTCCACCTGAGATTTTCTCTCTAGATTTACCTTCTTTTGCCATTGATAGATATGCTCTGCTGGAATGGGGTAAAAAGAGTAAGATGCAATCTGGTCAGTCCCTGAAAGAAGACAGAAGAAGAGGAAAGAGGGCATAACAGTGAATGCAATACTTTGGCACAGGCATGTGTCTTATTATATTTGCTCATTTTCTGTGAGTATTATTTTTCTTGCCACTGAAAACATGCCCCCTAGTAGGGAGAGAAGTGTATAAGTATGGAACATAGGGAAAGGAATACTGATCTCAGTATAAAAGGTCTTCCTAGAGAAATTGAACGGAAAATGATGACTAAACATACATGCGATGAAAAACACTTCTCTGAAACAAATAAACTAATTGTACGTATTTAAAAGACATGACATGTCCTAGGAAAGGTAAACACAGAATAATTAACCCTGAACATGAGCTGTTTATTGTCTTTTAAATAAAGAATTTGATCTGATAAATATCTGGTCCTCCTCCTTTCTGCAGAAGCAAAACCCCCTGAAAGCCAGGGATTTAGGTTGGCTGCTGTAGACTTTCTCCACAACACATTCCATGTAGAAAATGGAAACTTTATAGAAGAGTCTTAGGACAGTGTTCAATAAAATTAGACATAGACTATTACCCCTAGATATACTGTCACTAACTCACACACACACAAAATGACATAAGTCAAATGTTTTCACAGAGCGAAATTAAAATATTAGCTAGCATAAGACCTTATGTCAGAGGAATGGGGAACTCCAGAAAACCAAGAGATAAATTGGAAGATTGTGGTAAGAGGACTAGGGTGATAGAATTCAAGCTGAACTGTATGGGAACTACGGTTACAGAATGAAGGGTAAATTTTACAAAATAGAAGGGTGGAAAAATCATCATACAATTGAAAAACATGCAGAAGTGATAGGGAGAGAAAAGTAGCAGAGTTATTGGAAAATTTCCTCATTGTTTATAGAGTCAAAGGATATTTCAGACCTATCCCGAGTTAAAATGCAATAAACAGAGGCTTATATCAATTTTATAAAGACAGTCAATTAAGCAAGAGAAGAACTGACAGTAGACATATGACTTTCCAATTTGCAGAAATCTGACACAGGTGAGCTTTCATATATAAAGCAAAGATCAAGTGCAAAGACATGAAAATGGAAGTTTTAAGATGAAATTCTTATAAAATGACAGAAGGCTAAGCTTATCTGTCATGTAAATAAAAGTAACTAGATATAATGGAATATAAAGAAAAAAGATAAAAATAAACCCCTCCCCTTTAAAATTTGCTCAAACTGAATATGAAAGTAACTAGCTGTGAGTTGTCTATAGCTCAGGAGGCTAAGAGCACAATGGTCAACCAAAACAGTCAAGAGAGACACTCTGGAGAGCAGGTGTGCACTAGGGATGCCCAAGAAAGCCAGGTAGGCACCGAGGATGCTGGCAAGGTGGCCATCAAAGCAAGACCATAAAGAGGACAATGCGGGAGAGCTCATTGCATCTTTGTGCACCAAATATAGCATGTCAGACTTGAGACAGTACACAAAAATGGTAAGATAGCTACTGATAAAAGGACATGAATTTCCCTCTGTGGGGCTTGGCAGTGCAGAGGGCCTAGGCTTCCACTGCCAGGTCAGAGTGGAGGAAATCAAGGAGGTGATTTGAGGAAATCTGCTATGGTACACAGGGCTCAACTGGAAGCTTTGCTTTCTATCCTGGATTCACGTTTCCTCATGGAGGGCTCCTGCCAACATTCTACTCGCCTCTCCTGGTAGGTACAGAAGTTGTTTATTGGATAGGTGATTTTTATTAGGAGAGCCAAGGCTTATACTGATGTCTTGCCAGAAACTAAGTATGTGTGGTCCCAAGTCATGTCCCCGTTCAGAGCAGAGATATATTCAGGTGACTGGCTGATGTCACAAGGCCTTTTCCAGGGGGCCAAACTGGGGCTAAGAGCAGGTGCCAAGCCTTGCCTTAAAAACTGCTGTTTATGGATCTGAATCATTGGATGCTCTGTGATTCAGGCTCTAGACTCTGCTACTTTTGCTTCTCCATTTCTCTCCTTATTCAAACCTCAGGAATAGAATTATCTGTCAAGCTTTGGGTGGAATGGTTTGGCAAAGCTACAATTTGCGATTGAAACCTTTTAAGGTTGCAGGCAGGCTTATAAATGGACAGCTCTCCCTAACGATTGTGGGGCATGAGTTTCAGCTTCCACATGGCTGTATGGGCAGGCAGGGCAGCCAGTGAAGCATGGACTCAGATTTGGAAAGGTCTTTAGAATCCTTCTGGTTCTTATTTCTCAAATTAGAAAACTGAGCTCAGAGGAAATGTTTTGCCTGAGGCCACTACACCATTATGCTGGAGCAGGGATTGCAAGGACACACATGCAGAAATCTCTGGTAGAGAAGCACAATTTCAAGAGGACACATGCACAGACAGGCGTGCAAAGTGGTGCAAAGGCATAGAAGTGATTGCGTGCAAGTGTGCAAACGTGCAAAGTAGCTTGCTTTTGCCTCACTTGTAGTTAATGATCTATGACACACAGACCCTTTTCCTTCAAGTTTCTTTACAGAGAATGCACACAGCCATCACATCGGCATCTGAACCAATAATGCTGCCTTGGAATTACATGACAATTTCTAATGAAGAGCTAAAATGAATGCAAATAATATCTTGTTTGTCACAAGAAAACTGACCTCAGTAGATGAGCAACCGTGGTGGTTATCTTTGCAACTGCTTTAAAATCAAAGATGGAAGCAAGCTGGGACACAGATCAGGCTGGTATGGCAGCACTCCCCCCACTCCAGCTCCAAATATTTTGAGTTTGAACCAGTCTTTACTTTGCCCACCTATAGTCCTAGCCACTGTCAATCTGTGCTGACTGTCAACACCACTGCCCTTATCCCCCACCTTGCCCTATAAGCTCTGCTCCATGTCACCCCCTACCATTTTATTCTTCATTTAAAGTTTTGCCGGTGGTTTTGTTAAGGGTCCTTGTTGTATTAATAGCCCCAAATGACAGACCTTTTCAACAATGCTTTGAAAAACAGAAAAATTTCTTTAAAAGCTGAAGAGCATTCAAAATCCACATTGATAGAAACGAATTACAAAAACCCAAGAGCCATTTGCATGATTTTCAGTAACAGTGTGTTGGTTGGTCCCTTTAGCAGAAAGAAGGTGGTTGATTAAGAACACCAGTGAGCAGTGCTAGGTCCTGGAAAGATGGCCCCAAACTGGATTTCTTTCATGTTTTAATTTTTATGTGGTTCACTTATGAATGTGAGAACTTCGCAGTTCCCTGCAGTTAATGTTTTATGCTTCGAAGCGTTTGATGTCCTAATGTGTCTCCTCTCTATAGGTGGCTTTGAGAGCCTTATTTATAACTGAGTGCAAAAATCAGGACATGGTATTTATGCCTTCAGCAAGTGTTCATTTGAGAAAAGTGACAAGGATTCAGGAGGAAGGGAACTGGCACACTTATGGTCTCCTTCCTCCCCTGCCCTTCAGTGGCATCTGCCTTTTTTTGTTCTGTATGAGTACATTGCACCCTGGTCAGCAAATGAGGCACCCAGAAGGAAGGCTTACCATTAAAAAGAATTCATTTGAATCAGTTCTAATGAGATGGATGAAACTGGAGCCCATTATACAGAGTGAAGTAAGCCAGAAAGATAAAGACCAATACAGTATACTAATGCATATATATGGAATTTAAAAAGATGGTAACAATAACCCTATATGCAAAACAGAAAAAGAGACACAGATGTACAGAACAGACTTTTGGACTCTGTGGGAGAAGGCGAGGGTGGGATGTTCTGAGAGAATAGCGTTGAAACAAGTATGCTATCAAGGGTGAAACAGATCACCAGCCCAGGTTGGATGCATGAGACAAGTGCTCAGGGCTGGTGCACTGGGAAGACCCAGAGGGATGGGACGGGGAGGCAGGCGGGAGCGGGGATCGGGATGGGGAACACATGTAAATCCATGGCTGATTCATGTCAGTGTATGGCAAAAACCACTACAATGTTGTAAAGTAATTAGCCTCCAACTAATAAAAATAAATGAAAAAAAAAAGGAGGAAGGCTTACTGTTTCTGCTTTTGAAATTCCTTCTTGGCAGCAGTCAAGAAGAATGAAAAGAGAAATAGCTATCCTTACCAGTTTATCCACTGTCCAGACATTGTTCTAAGAATCTGTTACCTCATTTAAATTCCACCATGGCGATGAGAGGAAGCTACCATTGCCATTTCATTTTACTGATGAGCAAAACAAGGACAGCGAGGTTAAGTAATTGCCCAAATCTTCTCAGCTTGCAAGATACAGAGCTTAATCATTGCCCTATAACATCCTCAAAGCCCATTTGATCTTACTTTGGTACAGTTGGTGTACTAGTTTTCCTCCTGTTCATAGCGCCAATTGTCTCGCTGTTTACACTGTCCATACTGTTCACTGAATCCAGGGTAGGCAAGGCATGAGCTCAGAGGATAGAAGGGAACTCGAGGAGCTGTAGGAATTGCAGACACGTTTATTCTCTCCTGGTTGACTTGGCAGCCATAACACAGCCTCTCTCCTGGCTGACGCAGCAGTCATAGCAGCAGTCACAACATAACCATGATATAACAATAACATAGCCATGACATAACCACACATAACATAAACATGAGGCCATTGCAATGTAGCCCCAATGCTGCAGCAGCCAGAGCTTTCGTGGGGAAGCTCTTGGAGGTGTACTGCACAAAGCAGCTCATGACCAAGTGAGCACCCCGTGACCAAGTGAGCACCCCATGACCAAGTGAGCACCCCGTGACCAAGTGAGCACCCCGTGACCAAGTGAGCACCTCGTGACCAAGTGAGTACCCCGTGACATTTATGTGCAGTGCTGTAAATGAACTCAGTTGTTACATAGTCATTATTTACAAAACATGGGATGAGAGAGCCTAACCATGACCATGACATCTTGGCTAATTTGTTCTCTCCCCACAGTTGGCATTCAAAAACATCAGTTTCTCTAATCCTCTGCAATGTATGAACTTCAAGGCAGGTAAAGAGACCTGGGAAATGGGTACAGGTAAAAAGACCCAGAAGCAGAACAAGAACCTTGTAAAGTTTTGAGAAGATTAACAAGAGGATCTAGAAGTTTCTAGAAGACTCTATCAATACAGGGACATAGAACCTATTTCTCTGATTTCGTGACTATCTTATTAAAACTACTCCTAGGTGTGGGCAAGTTGCTTCTCCTAAGTATGAGCTTAAAAGGAAAGAAAGTCATATTATAAAACATTCACCTGTGTAAATTATAAGCTATTTTTGTTTATTTATTGGTCTCAGTTTTTCTCTTTAGTGGAATCAGTCATCTAGATAAACATGGTTGCTCATGCATGAGTGCTCACTGAGTCATGTCCTACTATTTGGAGCCCTGCGGACTTTAGCCTGCCAAGCTCCTCTGTCTATGGGATTTCCCAGGCAAGGATACTAGAGTGGGTTGCCATTTTCTCCTCCAGGGAATCTTCCCGACTCAGGGACTGAACCCCTAACTTCTGCGTCCCTTGCATTGGCAGGCAGATTCTTTACTACTGATCCACCTGGGAAGCCCTCTGATAAACCATAAAGTTAAAATGTTTCTAACTTTGAAAAGCTCGGCTCATGGTTTCCTATTTCTGTTTCCTTAGTTTTGCAGCACAAACCAATCAGCTACAAAATAGAACAATTTATATTTTTTAAAATGAAAATGTTACTTCATGTTAAAAGCTACAGTGGGTCTTAAACCCAAGATGGAGGCAGCATCTACTTTTTCCTGTCTATACCAGTTTCTGGGAAGCAGATGAAACAACACCACAGACAGAAACAATCCTTTATACTAATTGGAAGTGCAAATCAATAAGGAATTCAGAATATCTCTTAGTTTTCTGACTCTCTTAACAGCTAGGAAAATCATACACACACACACACATATATACATAACAGTATATATGTACGTACGTATATACATATATATGTGTATACATATTTAAAAATAGACAATCATAAAAGTTTTTGACTGAGTATGAAGAGAGACCCATTTCAAGTATAAACCATTGTTGGAATGGAAATAGTTTATCCAAATCTCCTGAGCTATACACCATGCTTAAGTTTAAAACTAACTAAAGCATTTTTTTCTGAGTTAAAAATAAATACATTTTGGTTTGCAAATCAAAACTAAGCTGTAATTTTTTTCTTTTTACTAGCTTCTGAATTATCAGTAAAATTAACCATTTTCATACTGAAACAACCAAATTTGTTTAACGAATGAAATCAAATCAATGAATTTATGTGACTGGAGTATTCTCAAGTGCAAATGATGGTGTTAAATTAAAATAAGCATTCACTTAGGGTGATATTATCATTTTAATGAAGAAATTTATGTGTATACACACATAGTTTTATCAGCATTATCATACATACACAATGCATGGCCTTTCTTTAAAAAAAGTTTTTTTCATGTCTCCTATAGAAACTTTCTCCTTCATGGATTACAGCCTTGAAGTAATGAAGGGGTTTGAATAACTGAAGCCCCAAGCCATGCCATGCAGGGCCACCCAAGACTGACAGCTCATAATGAAGAGTTCTGACAAAATGGAGTCCACTGGAGGAGGAAATGGCAACCCACTACAATATTCTTACCTCAAAAAGGCCAAAAGATATGACACTAGAAGATGAGTCTGCCCAGTGGGAAGGTGTCCAATATGCTACTGGAGAGGAGCAGGGGGCAGTTACTGATGGTTCCAGAAAGAATGAAGCAGCTGGGCCAGATTGCAAATGATGCTCAGTTGTGGATGTGTTTGGGGGTGAGGTAAAGTTTGATGCTGTAAAGAAAAATAGTGCATAGGAACCTGGAATGTTAGATTCATGTGTCAAGGTAAACTGGACATGGTCAAGCAGGAGAAGGCAAGACTGAACATGGATATCTTAAGAATCAGTAAACTACAATGGGTGGGAATGGGAGAATTTAATTCAGAAGACCATTATATATACTACATGGGCGAGAATTCCTTAGAAAAAATGGAGTAACCCTCATAGTAAAAAAAAAAAAAAACAAAAACAGTCTGTTATGCAGTTCAGTTCAGTTCAGTTCAGTAGCTCAGGTGTGTCTGACTCTTTGCGACCCCATGAATCGCAGCATGCCAGGCCTCCCTGTTCATCACCAACTCCCGGAGTTCACCCAAACCCATGTCCATCGAGTCGGTGATGCCATCCAGTCATCTCATCCTCTGTCATCCCCTTCTCCTCCTGCCTCCAATCCCTCCCAACATCAGGGTCTTTTCCGATGAGTCAACTCTTCGCATGAGGTGGCCAAAGTATTGAAGTTTCAGCTTCAGCATCAGTCATTCCAATGAACATCCAGGACTGATCTCCTTCAGGATGGACTGGTTGGATCTCCTTGCAGTCCAAGGGACTCTCAAGAGTCTTCTCCAACACCACAGTTCAAAAGCATCAATTTTTCGGCGCTCAGCTTTCTTCACAGTCCAACTCTCACATCCATACATGACCACTGGAAAAACCATAGCTTTGACTAGACAGACCTTTGTTGGCAAAGTAATGTCTCTGCTTTTTAATGTGCTATCTAGGTTGGTCATAACTTTCCTTCCAAGTAGTAAGCGTCTTTTAATTTCATGGCTGCAATCACCATCTGCAGTGATTTGGGAGCCCCCCAAAATAAAGTCTGACACTGTTTCCACTGTTTCCCCATCTATTTCCCATGAAGTGATGGGACCAGATGCCATGATCTTAGTTTTCTGAATGTTGAATTTTAAGTCAACCTTTTCACTCTCCTCTTTCACTTTCATCAAGAGGCTCTTTAGTTCTTCTTCACTTTCAGACCATCTTATCTGTCTTCTGAGAAACCTGTATGCAGGTCAAGAAGCAATAGTTATAACTGGACATGGAATAACTGACTGGTTCAAGTGTGGGAAAGGAGTCCAAGGCTGTATATTGTCACTCTGCTAATTAACTTATATGCAGAGGGTATCATGCCAGATGTCAGGCTAGAAAAATCACAAGCTGGAACCAAAATTGTCAGGAGAAATATAAAAAACCTCTGATATGGAGATAATACCACTCTACTGGCAGATATTGAAGAGGAAATAAAGAGCCTCTTGAGGGTGGAAGAGGAGAGTGAAAAAGCTAGCTGGCTTGAAACTCAGTGTTAAAAAACAAGATAATGGCATATAATCCCATCACTTTATGGCAAATAAAAGGGGAAAAGGTGGAACCAGTAACAGATTTTACTTTCTCGGACTCCAGAATCACTGTGGATGGTAACTACAGCTGTGAAATTAAAAGATGCTTGCTCCTTGCAAGGAAAGCTATGATAAACATAGATAGCATATTAAAAAGCAGAGATATCACTTTGCTGTATAGTAAATGTCCATATAGTAAAAATTATCATTTTTCCTGTAGTCCTGTAGGTATGTGAAAGTTGGTCCATAAAGAGGGCTGGGCACTAAAGAATTGATGCCTTCAAATTATGGTGCTAGAGAAGCTTCTTGAGAGTCCCTTGGACAGCAAGGAGATCAAACCAGTCAATCCTAAAGGAAATAAACCCTAAATATTCATGGGAAGTACTGCTGCTGAAGCTAAAGCTCCAAAATTTTGGCCACCTGATGCAAAGAGCTGACTCATTGGAAAAGTTCTTGATGATGGGAATGATTGAAGGCAAAAGGAGAAGGGGACAGCAGAGGACAAGATGTTTAGATAGCGTCAACGACTAAATGGACATGAATCTGAGCACACTCCAGGAGATAGTGGAGAACAGAGGATCCTGGTGGGCTACAGTCCATGTGATCACAAACAGATGACTTAATGATTGCACAGCAACATCATAGAAATTATCAGTAAATTATATATCTACCTCTGTAATATTTTGAAATAATTTATTCCTTTTGGTTATGCTGCTACACTAAGATTTATACTCCATCTCAATATAAATATTCATCATATTAAATGTCTTCTTTTTATTGTCCTTAAAATTGGATTTCCCTGGTGGCTTAGGAGTAAAGAATCCACCTGCCACTGCAGGATATATGGGTTGGATCCCTGGGTTTAGAAAAGCCCCTGGAGAAGGAAATGGCATTCCACTCTAGTATTTTTGTCTGGGAAATCTCATGGACAGAGGAGACTGGTGGGCTACAGTACATGGGGTCACAAAGATTTGGACAGGACTTGGCGACTAATCAACAACAAAAACAACAGTCCTTTAAGGAAAAAATTTCCCATCATCAGGGTAACGTGAAAAGATTATACAACTTTAGTCATTTGAATAGAGAAGTTATCTTCTTACTTTGTAATCCCTTGGTTTTTGCAGAATAATTATATGGCAGTTATCAGTCAGTGGTTATTGAAAATACAGTTGGTCCATTAAATCAGAATATTCTCTCAACACAAAGCATAACTCATAAATTAGAGTTTTAAAACTTCCCTTAACTCTAAAAACTAATTTATTCTGTAGTGTAAAACTTGTGGCAAGGGCATCAAAAAGGTGTAGTTCCTATCCATGAAGTATTTTCCCAAAATTGACAACTAAACATAGTTTATACAAGGTATATGCAAATTATATGCACAGTATGTGTGTGTGAGTGTGGTTCCTTTGTCTCCTCTGTAGACACAGACAAATATGGATGAAGAAAGACAGATAATTATAGATTTTCCTATAAGAGTAGAAGAGCAATCAGGAAAATAGAATCCTTGAAAACAAAACAAGTGCTTGGATTTCTTAAGTGTAATAAATAAGCATTGAGTGTCAGGTATTGTTTGAATCCACTTAACTCACCTGAAAGCCTATGAGGGAGGTCTTTTTGTGTCTTCTCATTTTTACAGATGAGGTAGTGAATGCAACTGACCCCTGGGCATGCAGCAGATATGGACAGTAGGGCTCTCAGGTCAAAGCAATTGATTAGGAATGAAATGTTCTGCAACTCTAACCAAGTGACTGAACTGATGCAGTTCAGTCATATTCCTCATCTACTAATATAAAATGGGAATCATAATATTGTCAAACAAATAGGATTGTTATACACTTGAATGAATAAAAGTGAGTTAATATCTATAAAATGCTTAGAACCATGCTTGCCACATAAAAAGTGCCTTTCCATAAAAGGAAGGTATGTGTATTAGTCATAATCAGTCATGTCCCCATGGACTGTAGCCCCCCAGGCTCCTCTGTCCATGGAATTCTCCAGGCAAGAATACTAGAGTGGGCTGCCATTTCCTTCTCCAGGGGATCTTCCCAATCCAGGGATCAAACCGGGTCTTCCACATTGCAGACAGATTCTTTACCGTCTGAGCCACCAAAGATAGATGGTAGAGTGGGTTGATGGAAGCTATTCTCTAGGTCCTGCATGCAACCAAAGACGAGCTTATCTGTAAGGCAGGGTGACAGTCAGCTAGTGATGAAGGGAAATCAGTTTTGTTCCTCCCTCCTCCTAATCAAATATTAACCCAACCCAGTAACATTGAGAATGCACACAGGTATAGGTGCTTATCCTGACAAATTGTATACTGACCAAGAAATGAAGGGATAGCGTGAAAACACACTTTGGTTTTGCTCTATGAAGTTTTAGTCTACACAGACTCAGCATCATTTGAGCATGCAAGGTTGGTTATTGCCTCATCTTTCTCCTTCTCTGTCTCTTCACCTCCCTGGGGTCTTCACCTCGTCCTGCCTTCACCGACACAGTGGTGCTCAACCTTGAGCACGCATCAGAATCACTTGGAGGACTTGCTGGAACACTGAGTGCTGGCCCTATCCCAGAGCTTTGAAAGGTTGTTGCTGATTCATGAAAAGAGGCCAGGATTCTTGACCTCCAGAAGAGAAGGATTCAATCTGGGGCCAGAGACGAGACTTGATCCCACAGAGCTTTTTGTGCAATAGAGTTTTATTAAAGTATAAAAGAGATAGGGAAAGCTTCTGACATAGACATCAGAAGGGGGCCTTGCTAGTGTTAGCAATGGTGTTATACAACTTTTAATTAGTTACCACAACGAATCAAAAGAATGTCTCAAGTTTGTGAAAATTTTAACAGACCCATTCCCACAATTTATATTTTAGGATAACAAGATTAGAATTTAGCAATAGAAAGATCCTCTAGATCCACTCCCATAATATTCATTCTAAAATATCAGGATTAGTCACAAAGTTTTCAAGAAGGAGAAACTGTGTTCCAGCCGGTGACATTGTTGTTGTATAATCCCTAGTACAGAGTTTAAACTGAGTTGTGTAATTGACTAAGACTAAGGAATGTAGAGGGAGAAAAAAAAAAAAAAAGTTTGTCCTTTTCTCCTCCTTGAGAATTCCAGATGCCCAATCTCCACTTTGAGAGCCCCAGACCCCTTTCTCCTTCTTGGGGACCCTGGACTTCTTATCAACCTGCCTGGGAATTGACTCTCTCAGTTTCTGATTCAGGAGATGTGGGTGGGCCTGAGAACTTGCGTTCCTACCAAGTTCCAATGTGAGGCTGGTAATGCTGTGGGTGCACGGTCACATGGCAAGGCCGTAGCTCCCCACCATGAAGGTGCCTGTGGAAACTCCCCGTGTGGACAAGAGCAAGTTTCTCTTTCAGGGCCTGCAGAGAAAATACTGTCAACAGAACTCCTCTTGCTATCCCAATCCACCTTCCTCAGTGGATTGGACCTGGGCTTGTACCAGGAGCCTCCTTCCAGCAGGGTTGAGGGAACACCTACAGAAGTCAGGGCAGTGAGATCGCTGGACTGGGCTGCTGAACACTCACCAACTCAGATAAGCCAGGAGATTTCTCAAGTCCCTAGCTAAGAGCTGACATCTTTCTTTATAAAATTCTCTGAGGAAGACAGAAGTAAGCTTGAAGCCAAGAGAGCTTCTAGAGTCCACAAATGTCTTCCCAGCTGGCCAATCGGAGAACCAGAACTTGGAATACCAAATCACAGTTGTTGATGAATTTTATTTGTTATCACCTCTCTTGAGAAACAGAAATGAACGCAAAGTTTATACCAGCCATTGGGAGAACTCCTCTACACTGTGGACTTCCTGGTATGGGAATATCCAATGTGTCCATGAGGGAGATGTTCTGCTTCCCACCAGGGCCCAGCAGGCTTCCAGGAATGAGCTTAACATGAAAACACAGGGCATCTTCCCGACCCAGGGATCGAACCCGTATCTCTTGCATTGCCTACATTGACAGGTAGATTCTTTATCACTGGACCACCTGGGAAGCCCTAATCCAATTGGAAAATAGGCAAAGAATCTGAATAGACATTTTTTCCAAAGAATATATACAAATGGCCAATAGGTACATGAAAAGATGCTCAATATCAATAGCCATTTGGAGTAGGAAATGGCAACCCACTCCAGTGTTCTTGCCTGAAGAATCCCATGGACAGAGGAGCCTGGTGGGGTCACAAAGAGTCGGACACAACTGAAGCGACTGGGCATGAGCATCAGTGGTTATTGGGAAATTCAAAGTGAAACAATAATGAGATATCACCTTATGACAGTTATAATGGCCATCATCAAGAAGACTAGTGATAACAAATGTTGGAGTGGATGTGGACAAAGGGAACGCTTGTACACTGTTGATGGAATTGTGAATTGGCACTGCCACTATGAAAAACAATATAGAAGTTCCTCAAAAAATTAAAAATGAAACTACCATGTGATTCAGCAATAATTCTAGAAATATATTCAAAGAAAGCAAAAACACTAACATGAAAAGACATTTGTACCATGTTTGTTGCAGCATTATTTACAATAATCAAGATGTGGACCCAATCTAAGTGTTCATCAAGAGATGGATGTATAAAGAAGATGTGGTATAAATACATACCGTGGAATTCTACTTAGCCATAAAACAGAATACAATCTTGCCAATTGTGAGACCATAGATGAACCTTGTGGGCCTTATGCTAAGAGAAAAAAGTTAGAAAGAGACAAATATTGTATGACCTCATTTATAAGTGGGACCTAAAAACAAACAAATAAACAAACTGAAAACATCAAACTCGTACAAAAAAGCAAACAGGTTTGTGTTTACCAGAAATGAGGGTGAGTAGGTGGGGAATTGGAGAAAGAAATGGCAACCCACTCCAGTGTTCTTGCCTGGAGAATCCCAGGGACAGGGGAGCCTGGTGGGCTTCCGTCTATGGGGTTGCACAGAGTCAGAAAGTGTGAATCAGAGGGGCCACTTGGACATGCCAGTGATGTCTTTCAGATAATCTATTCAGACAACCTACAGCCATTAATCTCTAATCAATTTTCCAATAGAAAAAACAGAAAGCAAAGACAGCAAAATAACATCTTATATATTATCAACTGTAGAAAACTTCCCAATTTTGCTTCTTGTAAAGGTCAGGCTGTGACCTCCTCATGATTGCTCTGGCCCTCTCCTTGGGGGGAACACTCCACCTTATGTAAGTTGTTGGGAGTGAACCTTGGGCAGAAGCTTCTGGGCTCCAGAGCAAGTCCTCTAACTGAGACTTTCCCTCAGATACAAGAATCAAAAGCAGTAAAATATTTAGGAATAAATTTAAATAAGGAGATAAAAACATTTTCCAGGTTGTACTTTCTTTATCTTCTGGATCAGCTAGGCAACCATGTAGAACTGCCACACAACTTCAGTGCCCACATTCTTACTTAATCATTGCATTTGTTAACCAAGCACTGCAAAATTAATTGCCATGAACTAATGAAAAAAGGATGAAGGATGATTTTACATTCAGATCTCACATTCATACCAAGTAAAAGCCATTCTCGGCTTCCTTGGTGGCTCAGTGGTAAAGAATTCGCCTTCCAATGCAGGAGATGCAGGTTCCATCCTTAACTGGGGAAGAGCCCCTGGAGAAGGAAATGGCACCCTGCTCCAGTATTCTTGCCTGGGAAATTTCACGGACAGAGGAGCCTGGTGGGCTATTGGCCATGGGGTCTCAAATGAGTTGTACATGACTTAGTAACTAAATAGCAACTACAACGAAAGCCATTCTATGCTCCAGTGACTCTTTTCTGAGGCTTCTCAGTATTCACAGAGCAAACACAGGGAGGAAACCAAATTATCACAGGTTCACACTCTTGTGAAGATGCCAAGTTCTGAGGGGCCTGATGCACAGGAAGGGGCCAGATTCACAGTGGGAGCAACAGTTGGGCTTTTTGGCTCCTGCAGGGAGCTCAGCCCCGAGAGGAGAAAGAGTTGAAGGGATTCCTGCTAAGGAAGAAACCAGGCGGAGCATCAGGTGGGAGGCTCTCTCAGGGTCTCTTGGCATCATGGTCACCATAGCAACATTAACTCTCTGCAGCCATCCCTCTCTACCTGAAGCTGTCCAGGCCTAGTTACTTTTGATGGGAAAATAACTTTAGTTGCCATCACCTGTATTAATTACTTGCTCTATTTTTCTAATCACCTGAATCTCCTAATCAGCCTGTATGTGAATCTCCTAATCAGCCTGTATGTCTTTAAGAGACTATCCTACTGTTGATTTATTAATCAACAAAAACTGTATTGAGGTTTCATCTGAACTACACACACAATGACTGACACTGGCATGACAGAAGGTTAAAAAGCCCCTCCGGAGGGGCTGGCAGCTGTTGTAATCAGCTTCGTTGAACCCTGCTTATTTAACTTATATGAGAGTACTCATGCGAAATGCTGGGCTGGAGGAAGCTCAAGCTGGAATCAAGATTGCCAGAAGGAATACCAATAATCTCAGATATGCAGATGATACTACCCTTATGGTAGAAAGAGAAGAAAAACTAAAGAGCCTCTTGAGGAAAGTGAAAGAGGAGAATGAAAAAGTTGGCTTAAAACAACATTCAGGAAACTAGGATCGTGGCATCTGGTCCCATAACTTAATGGCAAATAGATGGGGAAACAAAGTAAACAGTGAGAGACTACTTTTTGGGGCTCCAAAATCACTGCAGATGGTGACTGCAGCCATGAAATTAAAAGATGCTTGCTCCTTGGAAGAAACACTATGATCAACCTAGACAGCATTAAAAAGCAGAGATAATATTTTGCCAACAAAGTCCGTCTAGTCAAAGCTATGGTTTTACCAGTAGCTATGTATGGATGTGAGAGTTGGACTATAAAGAAAGCTGAGCACCTAAGAATTGATGCTTTGAACTGTGGTGTTGGAGAAGACTCTTGACAGTCCCTTGGACTGCAAGGCGATCCAACCAGTTCATCCTAAAGGAGATCAGTCCTGAATATCTGTTGGAAAGACTGATGCTGAAGCTGAAACTCCAATACTTTGGCCACCTGTTGCGAAGAACTGACTCATTTGAAAAGACCCTGGTGCTAGGAAAAAATTGAAGGCCAGAGAAGGTGATGACAGAGGAGGAGATGGTTGGTTGGCCTCATCAACTCAATGGACATGAGTTTAAGTAAGCTCCGGGAGTTGGTGATGGACAGGGAAACCTGGCATGTGGCAGTCCATGGGGTCACAAGGAGTCGGACAAGACTGAGCAACTGAACTGAACTGAACCACAATCCTAACATTTGTCCTGGGGCCCTTGGCCCCCAGGGCCTCTGGTTCACATCCTATGACTGTCGGCTCACAATTTTGTAAAAAGAGCACAGAAATTGTACCAAACATACCTTTGTCACAGAAATGAGTCCCAAGTGCAAAGGCTTCTTTTTATAGAATCCGTGGCTCATTTTCACCCATAAAGATAGCACTGACACTTTGTATGCCATCAAGTCTGATATCACATCAGTGCAATTAAAAAAAAAAGTATTCCATATTTAGTTCCAGAAAAGATTTAAGCTGAGTCACATAAATATATATTATACAATAAGGCCAAATAAAATTAGGGAAAAAAGGGAATGAGGGTAAGGAGACAAGTGAAAATTGTATGGATCAAAGAATGAGATCAGAGACTTCTTTTTGAAGCTATGATAAAAATTCATATAAAATAAAATTGACCTTGACAATATTTCAATGTAAAGTTCAGGTACATTATTTTTACACTGCTATACCAACATCATTACCAGTTTTAGTTTGGCTAAACTAAAACTCTATCCCCAGTGAACAACAATGCCCCAGATCCTCCCCCATAGGCCTTGACAAATTTTCTGTCTCCATGAATTTGTCTAGGATACATACCTTATATAAGTAGAATCACACTGTTTTTGTCTTTTGGTATTTGGTTTCTTCGCTTAGCATTATGTCTTCAAGTTTCATCTACGTTGTAGCCCATGTTAAGATTTTGTTCCTTCTTAATGAGTAATACTCCATTGTATGAATATATTAATACATCCAAGGGACTGGTTTCAATCTCTTTTACATCACACATTTTAACCTCAGTGCTTACATAATTTTAATAATTATGAAACATACCCTATGTATTTGTGGAAAGTCATAAATCGTGGCTAGTGTAGGAGGCAGTGACAGTTCTGAAAAGCATGATCACAAATCCCACCACAAGTAACTGAACTCAACTCACTGATTGCTTGTTGCTTGGCTGTGTTTATTTATTTTTCCTTTCCAATCTTAAATTATGTTCATTATTTTTCACCATCTAAAAGTTTAGCGTCCTTTCAGGATAGGGAGAGCTATTATAATTGCTGCAGCTATGGTTATCTCTTAAAATATTAAACTATTTCAGACCATTTCTAAAATGCAAAGTTCAGCATAGAACTTTGATTAGTATCCTGACAGTGATGTGCTTGGAAAATGTACTCATTTGATAAATATTGAGCAGGCGCCTTGTCTTGATGACACTGTTCTGAAGCTGCAGACACAGATGACAGGAACTCTGCCTCAGTCCTTTGGAGTTGACATTCCAGAGATGAAGCTTAGCAGTACAAAACCAATAAGCAGATGAAACAACTACAGATTGTAATCTGTGGGATAAAAGGGAGACATAAATGCATGCTAATATAGAAAGCCCTGCATGGAGTGGTGTGGCATTTAAATCTAGGTCTAAGTTTTGTGGCATTTAAACCTAGGTCACTTTTCCAATGAATTAGCTGTTCCCATCAGATGACCAAAGTACTGAAGTTTCAGCTTCAGTATCAGTCCTTCCAAGGAATATTAAGGGTTGATTTCCCTTAAGATTTACTGGTTTGATCTCCTTACTGTCCAAGGGACTCTCAGGAGCCTTCTTCAGCACCACAGTTCGAAGGCATTGATTCTTCGGCACACTGCTTCTTTAAGGTCCGGCTCCCACAACCCTATATGGCCACTGGGAAGACCATACCCGTGATTATACAGACCTTTGTTGGCAGAGAAATGTCTCTGCTTTTCAACACACTGTCTAGGTCTGTCATAGCTTTCCTGTCAAGAGGTGAATGTCTTCTGATTTCACGGTTACAGTCACCATCCGCAGTGATTTTAGAGCCCAAGAAGAGGAAATCTATTACTACTTCCACCTTTCCTCCCTCTATTTGTCATGAAGTAATGGGGCCAGATGCCATGATCATAGATTTTTTTAGTATTTTTAAAACTTTTGTAACATTCAGTTTTAAGCTGGCATTTAGAAGTATTTTGATTGGAAGAATGATATCATCTGATGTTTATTTTTCAAGGAACTGGTGGAATATGGATTGAATAAAGGCAAAAAGGCAGGGACTAAAGAAGGGATGTCAGGAGAGCTGAAGGAGAGGATGATATAGACTCAGGTGGGGTGGTGGAGACAGAGGAACCTGAGCAGATCCAAGCATTTATTAGACATATAGTTGAGGTCCTTATCTCTGTGTTAGGTATGGGTATGTTAAAGAACAAAAGTTCAGCCGTGGAAAGTTGGAGATCTGCTTGGTTTTATTAAGAGATTCATGAATTGGTCAGCATTCCATCTATTAAGAACAGAGATATTCTGAAGAGTTGTATTAAAGGGAAGATTACTATAGTCCAAAGGAAGATGAAGCAAGGAAGCTGTTAGCAAAAGAAAGGAATGAATTCTTTCAGGTCAATGCATCCTGTTTGTGGGGAGTGGGGGTGGGGAAGGAATGCCAGGGATCTTATTACGCAGATGACATCATTGACCAGAAAATTCCAGGCTAACTGATTAAAATTCCATTTATCAGGAAGATCAGAACTGCAATTAGATCAAGTATTAAGTCTAAGTTTGGTGTCATGGGTGCCAGCACAACTGATGCCATTTGGGGCCTGGGGTTTTCACTTTAACAGGTATTAACACTAGGGTTTGGGCTTAAGAGGGCTTCCCTAGGTAATCAGACAGTAAAGAATCTGTCTTCAATGCAGGAGACCCAGGTTGAGTCCCTGGGTTAGGAAGATACCCTGGAGAAGGGAATGGCTACCCACTCTAATATTGCCTGGAGAATTCCATGGACAGAGTTTGGCCGGCTATAGTCCACGGGATTGCAAAGAGTCAGATATGACTGAGTGACTTACGCTTTCACTTTTGAGCTTAATAACTGAGAAAGGAGGGGGCATGAATATGGGGGAACAAAACTCAAGGATTCGTGTTAAATATTTCGACAATGTGATACATAAGGGGAGGAAATGGTAGCATGAATTCCAGCAGAGAGCTCTTTAATGATACATATTTTAGAGTCATTGATATAAGGATGGCATTTAAATCTTTGGAAATTACCAACAAATAGACAACAGAAAAGAGTTTAGAAGACTCAGAATCACACTGTGAGGAGCCTGAATATGGAGAGGTCATGTAAGGTAGGATAAGATAACACAGACAAAGGAGAAGAGGGCTCAGTCTGTGAGCTAGTAAGGAAAATTAACAGAGTGTAGCATCACGGGAACCAGAAGAGAGAGCCTTCCAAGATGCAGCACTGGGATTTGGGGAGGAAGAGAACCTGAGAAATACCCATTAGATACAATGACATGGAAGACTTGGTGTAGGAAGTGGTGGTGGGCAAAGCCAGACTAAAAATTCTGACTAGTGAATAGAGGAGAGAGAGTGGAGACAGCAGGAATATAGAATTGCTTTGAGAATTCTTGTTTATAAGAAAGATTGGAGAGATAAGATGGTAACCCAAAGGAGATAGTAGATCAAGGACTTCTTTTTTAACTTGAAAGATAATATAGCTTATTTGTATACTTATGAAAGTGTTTATCCAATAGGTAATTTTTATTTCAGAACACTTGCATTACATATAATCTCTTTGTGAAAATCAACCATCACAGGAACTAGCTATTAAGGTCACTACTAAATCTTGAACATACATATAATGCCATTTGCACAGAAAAGACAGCAGATAAATAAAACTTGAAAGATTAATGTATGGCATTTAATGTACCAGACACTGATTTAAACCCTTGGCTTACATTGCAGAATAATGCAGAAGAAGAGCTTATATGCTTGAGAAGGAAGACATAACAAATGATACCTTGATAAATAAGTAAGTAACATAACATAATATAGTGGGCAGTGGTTATTGTCATAGGAAAAAGTGCAGTAGGATCTGTGGGACGGTGCACAGAGGGAGAGGTTGCAATTTTATTTATTTATTTATGGCTGTTCCAGCATGTGGGGTCTTAGTGTCCCCATTAGAGATTGAATCTACACCCTCTGCCTTGTAAGCATAGAGTCTCAACCACTGGACTGCCAGGGAAATCCAATTGCAATTTTAAACAAGAAGCAGAGTGGGTCTCACTGAAATAACATTAGAGCATAGACTTGAAGGTGAAAGCCTTAATTATGCATATCTGGGCAACAGTGTCATAAGGATAAAGATGAGAGGTGATGAGAATAAATGAAATAGATGGACAGACAGTGGTGGATAGCCCCAGGCCTAAAGTGAATTGTATCAATACCAAATAATTCCAAAGACTTTGAATGTCTGCATATATGTTATCAAATTATTGAAAAATCACATGATTCACAGGAGCTATGCCTACATCTTTTAGTATTATTTGTTTAGAACATGGAATGTGCATTTTATACAAAAGCATACCATCAGATCAACACTTCTAATTGTCAAATTTGTCCTATATAAATATTAATCACCTAGACATGGAGCTACTTTACAAATGGAAGGAAGTATGAAAAATAGCCAACAGTACTAGGCAGAGCTGGAAGCCTCCACTCTTATGTCTGAATACAAGAACCACTATGGGAAATCAGTTTTAAGGCTTGTATTCCTCATACCTGAACTGACCTGTTACCTTTGAGTAAAGATGAGGGGAGTCCTAACTTGGCCTTTCTGATGCATATTTGACAGGTAGTCTAAGGACATCTCCAGAGTGAATCCATGGTCTGACTGGGTAGGCTGGGTCACATGTCCATGCCTGCTTATCCTTAGAGTAGGTCATCTCCAGTGAGCCACACATATGGAAAGTCTTTCCAGTAAATTCATGGTGTCTCATAGCAGACGGGAGAACACGTGAGTAGACTGACAAAGCAAGAGGATCAGTAATTTACCCTCGGCACATGAATAACCATTTGAGACCTATAAGGTCAACTGTAATGATATGCAAGGAAGTATGTTGAATGTTAGTCCAGGTCATTTCTGAATAAGAGAATGATACTTTTAAATGGATAACAACCTACCAGTGGTTTTCTTTAACTTTCAAATGCAAACAGAATTACAATTGCTCAAGCTTCTTGGAAGGAATAAATGAATCAACACATCCAAAGCAGGTTACACAGTGAGTGTCTCGTGGTAAATGTTTATATATGTGATTTCTCTATGCAGGGGTCCTCAAACTCCAGAATCGAATGCCTGATGAACTGAGATAGAGCTGATGTAATAATAATAGAAATAAAGTGCACAATAAATGTGCACTTGAATCATCCCAAGGCCATCCCCCCTTGTCTTCCACAAAACCAGTTCCTGGTGCCAAAAATGTTGGGGACTGCTACAATCCATCAAGTCTATCCAGGTAGAGAAAAGAACATGATACCCTCAAAACCAGAACTTTCTTCTACTCCTTCTATCTATGAACCCTCTTTTTTACAAAACCCCTCAATGCTACAAGAAAGTTTTATATAGATTAATAAATATATATAATCAGATAGCCTACTAGTTTCTACTGAGCCCAGTAAAGAGAGTTAGGCTCATAGTAGGTGAACAAATTTGGGTAAAGTCACATCACAGTCTGAAGGAATTCAGATTCCAGTTGGATGATGGGTGGAGTGGGTTGATAGGTGGAAGTTGTGGAGATGGCTGCCAGTCCAGGGAACTAAAGAGTCTTAGGAAGCAGGGAAGACTTCCTTCCACGTGGCCACTCCCACTACCTTGCAGCAAGTTTCTGCATTTACCTGCTGGTCCTTCATACAGTGGCTGAGGGGACCAGAAGAGGAACCCAAATACAGGAAGGGCTGCAGAGCTTTTTTATCATTTTTACCTTGCCCAGGCTCCCTGGTCGTATCTGAGATCCAGCACTGACCTTGCATCCCAGAAGACTGGGGGTCTCTACCCTCTCTTCTTCCTATGATGTATGCCCAGGAACTTCTGTCTCTCCACAGTAGTGACCACTGGATGAGGTCACAGCACAAGCTGGATATCCTGCCAAGACCCTCTTTTCAGAGAAAATGGCCACTTGCTTTTTCTCTCTAGCTCAAAACTTCCCCAACTATGGTTTCACACAGAAACTTGCAGAAAAAAGCATTTAAAAAAATATATGAGTCTGGGTGCTGTTGGCTTAAATAGCATCTTGTGGAACAGCATGTTTACCTTAGTTCACATGCCCGTGAAGAGGGCATGTGTCTCTTTTCATATTCACACACATTCTAGAGAGGAACTAAACTTAGACAGAAAACACTTATATTTTTGTCTTTGTGGCCTTAAATAGTCTGCAAGTAATTTAGCACTCCCTTCATTTTTTTCTGTTAGCATGCATCATAGTCTTGAAACAGAATTCCAACAACCACTCTCACTAACATCTCCAAATGTGATCTGTTTTTACAGGAGGAGTTTTCACTAAATTGAAAGCTCTTCCCATATGTGTTCTTAAGAAAAGAGAGAACTTGTGTTAAGAACAGACTTTCCACAGATGACAGGTTCTGCAACTCCTCTCCAGTAGGTCTAGAGAATGAAGTAGATGACGACCCTCCACCAAACAGAAATTGCACAAAATGACGCAAGGACCTCCAACAAGGCTTTAGATGTGACTGTAGATCATCTTGTTAAAATCATAAACTTCACCAGTAGTTTCTCTGATTTCCCTTCTGACTGCTTTTGACAGTTACCAGGTAACAACTGGCCTTTGATAATGGAACAAAGGAGATAGCAAGAGCCCTCCAGCCAGGAGCACCATTTTTAAACTTTGACATTTCTTTCATCTTTTTTCTTGACTATTTTCGTGGGAGATGATTATGCATCTTCTTCTGTTTAAAAGTTAAAAATAAATATACATGTATGTGTGCGTAAAACAGTTAAAAAAGCATGCATTTCAGAAATAGTAACATTTGTTTTTTATTAAAATTGGCAATCATATATTTGAGATCAATGTAAAAATATACTTTACATAAAATAATTTAAAAATGTTATTCTTTGATTATAAAACATATATAAATCTACAGCCAACTTTTTATATATGTATTATTATTATACAAAATAAAATTATGATTTGTATATATGAGAATCAAAGGAAAGTTAAAAAACTGAATACAAAAATCAGTAAATATAGACTGAATATACTTCTATGTGTTGGAGGAGGAAATGGCAATCCATTCCAATATTCTTGCCTGGAGAATCCCACGGACAGAGGAGCCTGGCGGGCTACAGTCTATGGGGTTCCCAAGAGTCGGACATGACTGAAGCAACTGAGCACTTCTATATATAAACAACTGTCTGAAAGTTTAATGTAAACGTTGCCATTTGCTATAGCATTGAAGCATGCAAAGTATTGAGAAAACTCTACAGAGAAAATGTCTTTATTAAAAAAGCATTCAGAAGGTCTAAACCATTGAGCAATAAATATACCATATTGAAAGATAGAGGCATTGTCAGGAGTTGATTTTCCCCAAAATTCATCCATAAATTCAAAGTCCACAAAAAACTTGCACGACAGATTCTTAAACTCATAAGGAAAATGCACCGTGAAGTCTTCAGGCAATTTGGGAAAAAAATAATAAAAATACATGGGTGTTTTGCCCTGCTAGATATTAGGACTTGTTATTATATTAATGAATACAGAGAAAATATTGGCTGTTGCCAGAGATGGGAGGTGATAGAGTCGGGTGAAGGTGGCCAAAAGGTACAAACCATTAGTTATAAATTGAATAGGTCCTGGGGATGTACAACATGTACGGTAGTATACAGCATGGTGACTATAGCTGATAATATTGTGTTATATATTTGAAAGCTGCTAAGACAGTAAATATTAAAGTCCTTGTCACAAGAAACAAATTTTGATACTATGTATGGGGCTGGATGTCAACTAGGCTTTTCATGATTAATTGACAATATTTGCAAATACGGAATCATTACACTGTGAACTTGAATATGATGTCACATGTGAATTATAGCTCAACTTAGAAAAATATTCACATAGTCATTGTTTGAAACATAATGATGTGAAAAGTAATAATAAATAGAAACAATATAAGTAGAAAGAAACTAACATTACTCAGAAGCAAAAATGAATTATCTGAAGATATTTTCGGATAAATCTCACAATTACAATGATGAGTGAGAAAAGGGAGTTGAAAAGAACATAAATGGCAGGATATTTATAGAATGTTGAAAATGTTGAAAGAATGTTATCATTTTGGGATACTAACATAGTTCAAGGATAAAGAGAAGTAGGAGAATTTTAGGCAAATTCAGGAGAGTGGTTATCCCTGAGCAGGTAGGAACATGAGAACAGAGAAGGGCACAGGGGACATTCTCACTCTATCTGTGGAATCAAGGCCTCCCAAGAACTGGCCATGACTGTGAACAGCCCTAGATAGGCAGGAACCTAGGATTTTGCTGCAGTGTTTCAAGGCTTGCATTTGGATAAAAGTCTCCTTGAGCAACAAAATAAAAAGGAACTATAAAGGGCCTAAAATAACTGTACATGTGCAGCTGTGGCAAATTCTGAATAAGACACAAAAAGACCAAAAAAGCTCAGTTGCCCCTTCTGAAGAGACGGGAGTAAAAGCAAAGTACTGCGCATGCCCGCTGTACTCAACACCACCAAAGGTTGAGCAAAACACCCAAACCATCGCTTTGGTCTGACCCCTGGACCCACACTTAACCTCACTCTATATAAGAAGCCAGCTCGTACCCACTCAGGGAGCAAGCAAGCAAGGGACCATGTTCTTTGTTCTCATTCCCCACTGGTGCAGCAGGGGCCCCAGTAAAGCCTTGCCTGAAGTTTTTGTCTGTCGTCTAATCAATTTCTATTGACTGCTGAGGCTGACAATCTGGGAAGGACACAAAACAATCTGAAACATTTCTCTTGTCCTTGAGAATCTGGTTGTCCAGGAGGCATGGGGAACTTTCTGTGGTGGACAAAAGGACATCTGAGATGGTTCAATGCAGAGATGCAGGATTGTTGGGTGTACCAAAGTGGGTGTGGTCAGAAATGGCATCCTAGGGAAAGTGCTCCGAGGAATGAGAATGATGTGGATTGATGACAAGGTAAAATAGGGCAAAAAGCTTTAATGGCAGAAATGAAAATGACCTCTGTGTTAAAGGGGATGATGAAAAAGTGGTTCAACTGAACTAAAAGCGAAAGGAGATGGCTGACCTTGTCCTAGGGTTCTCTGCTCTCCTCTCACAGTAAACGGAAAAATAAGTGAAATATCATTAAAGTGAAATAAAAATTAATTAAAAAATAAAACTGTTTATAGGAAAAAATATAATGAGAGTTCATTGAGTATCTCTCCTTGTATTAATACAAATGCCTGAAACCCCCAAATCTAACGTGTTATTACAGGTCTTATCCCTTGAGTCAATGGGAGTGTCGAGAGTTGACTTTCCCCCTTGGATAGAGGTGAGCATGTTTATGCCTCACCTAAGTGACTGTGCTAGACCTCATTAGGGCATAAACAACACAGTATCACATCTTCCAGTGTCTAGTGCCCCTAGGTTGACCACTGGATTTTTTTTTTTCTACAAAGATATCATTTTCATTAATGGAAGCTTTGGTTGATCGATAAAGGTATTTCCTGTGGGTTTCCTCCACCTTCCTCAGCTTCCTCCATGGATGAGGGAGTTGGTCCCAGCTCTATGACTGTGGGCAGGGAAAGTTAACTGCCAGGCTTTACTGTATTGGGTATCAGGAAGGACCACAGAAGCAACCCGGGCTCCTCCCCAGGTGCTGAGTCCAGGTGGATGCTACTCTGGAGCGCAAACTCTGACACCAGTACCTTTCCATAAAAATCATTTCATTTCTGCCTTGATTGTTAATTTGTTTTCATCTCTAGGTTTAGCTCACTACTCCATCCCAATATGGAGGAAGCTATCCTTTCAACCCTTCTTAAGAGAGTGTTTTTTAACTAACTGTTTTGGCTTAGGCTATTCCTCTCCATATTCTCCATGCCACCTGACACTAAGGGTCACCACAGAAAGAAACTTCTCCTCCATCTACTCCAGTCTCCTCCTATGAAATTCTATCAGCCCTAGATCATCCATACCTAACTCCTCACACTCCTATCCTTTCTTACAATTTCTCGATTCCTTTGGTGGGTGTAACAGTTAATTTTAATTTTTAGCTTGACTGAGCTACAGGGTGCCCAGATATTTGGTCAGGCATTGCTGACCAAATAAAAAAAGTGTTGCTGGGGGAATATTTTAAAATGAGATTAACATATAAATTGGTAGGCTGAGTAAAGCAGATTTGTCCCACCCAGTAATAGATGGCCCTTAATCAATTGATAACCTAAAAAAAGAGGTCAACCATCCCCTGACTAAGAGGGAATTTTTCCTGCCTGAGTGTCTTTGAACTTGGACACTGACATTTTCCTGCCTTTTGGCTCAAATAAAAACAGAGGTTCCTCATGGGTCTCCAACCTGCCAACTTTCAGACCAGGAGTATACCATTGGCTCTCCTGGGTCTCCAACTTGCTGAGTGCATGTCTTGAGACTTGTCAGCCTCCATTATCATATAAGCCAATTCCTTATAATAAATATACACACACACGTAGAGAACGTGCATCTATTCTGTCATGTTGAACTGAAAGTCCTATATTTTACATCATCCAAAATTCCTAAATTTATAACTAAAAGAGAACACAGAAACCATCTAGTATAACTCTTCGGAACATTGAGATCTACAGGAGGTAAATGGCAGGACCAGCTGGCAAAGTAGAATATTCTTGACATCATCTGTTTCTTAAAGTTTGACAGTATCCTCATTATAACATAGGACTTCACGAGATATGTATATGAATCTTTCCCCTTAGCTCCCAGAAAACCTAGAAGGATGTTGCAAGAGCCAAAATGAATTTTTACCAAGTTCAAGTCCCAGAAGTCCCCCATTCAGCAACATTTTCTTAAGGGGACTATTTGAAAAGTGAAAGTGAAGTTGCTCAGTCGTGTCCGACTCTTTGTGACCCCATGGACTGTAGCCTACCAGGCTCCTCAGTCCGTGGAATTTTCTCTTTGAAAGCAAACCTATAATCTCTCTGGTGGGAAGCTTCCCTTTGCTGAATCTGAGGGGTCCAACTCTGTTTATCTGTTACCCAGACCCTTCTGGAACTACAGCCCATCTGACTACCATCATCCTAACAATGGGAGAGAGGGGATCTTGCTTTGCCTGGATATAGGGCTCGAACCTAGCAAAGTTTATGGAAAAGTCACAGACACTCAGGGTTCCCACATTAACTAAGGTTGGTTTCTTCTTGAAGCAGGTACTTGTGAATGTAGAGTGCAGCCTGTTTTCATATTTAAACAGCTAAGGATAAATGTAGTCTGTGAAAATGAAGTTGAAGGAGAAGCCATTGCCCTTGAATAATTAATTATTTCATCTTCTCTTGCAAAAATTGGTTTATTATCTCAAATGGAACTCCTTCAATTCTCATTACCCAGTGCATAAGTGACATTTAAATAAATGTCTGCTGGCGCCCTGCATCGCTTCTTTGTTCTTTAGAAACCCTTCCTGCATGCAACACTGAGAAACTTATAGAGACTGTCCTTTTGAAAGAGTACAGCTCAACAGTAACAGTCATTTATCATTCTTTTGTTCTGTTATTACTGTGTTAATGGTAGCCTGAACTCAGTTATTTCAGCAAAAATGATTGGTGACTTGAAAGTTTCTTTTTATTTGTTTATGTATGAGTGTGCTGGGTCTTCATTGCTGCAAGGGCTTTTTCTCTAGTTGAGGTGAGTGGGGGCTAATTTCTAGCTGCCGTGCCTGAGCTTCTCATTGCAGTGGCTTCTCTTGTGGAGTGCAGGCTCAGGGCACGCAGGCTTCAGTAACTGCGGCTCATGGGTTCAGATGTTGCAGCTCCTGGCCTCTAAAGCACAATCAGTAGTTGTGATGCACAAGCTTAGTTGCTCTGCGGCATGTGGAATCTTCCCAGACCAGGGATCAAACCCATGCCTCCTGCATTGGCAGGCAGATTCTTTATCACTGAGCCACCAGGGAAGCCCTGAAATGAAGATTTCTTTTCCTATTTTTTGATATATCAAGTCAGGTTAGAATTTTTCAGTTAGGTAAGAGAGTAAAACCATAACAAAAACAGAGTATCAACTCTGCATGTGCCTCTCCTTGAGGCTCAGATTTTTTATTATTTATAAAATTTGTTTTATTGAGGTGTAGTTGATTTTCAGGCTTTCCAAGTGGCACTAATGGTAGAGACCATGTCTGCCAATGCAGGAGACATAAGAGGCATGTGTTCGATACCTGGATTGGGAAGATTTCCTGGAAAAACCCACTCTAATATTCTTGCCTGGAGAATTGCATAGACAGAGGAGCACAGAGGACTGCAGTCCATGGAGTCTCAGGGAGTTGGACATGACTGAGGCAACTTGGCATGCACACATAGTTGAGTTTCAGTGTTATGTTAATATCTGTTATATAGTGATTCATTACACACACACACACCCACGTATATATTCTTTTTCAAATTCTTTTCCTCTATGGTTTATTAAGTCAGTTCAGTTGCTCAGTTGTGTCCAACTCCTTCCAACCCCATGGACTGCAGCATGCCAAGCTTCCCTGTCCATCACCAAATCCTAGAGCTTACTCAGACACATGTCCATCAAGTCAGTGAGGCCATCCAACCATCTTATCCTCTGTCGTCCCCTTCTCCTCCAGCCTTCAATCTTTCCCAGCATCAAGGTCTTTTCCAATGAGTCAGTTCTTTGCATCAGGTGGCCAAAGTATTGGAGTTTCAGTTTCAGCATCAGCCCTTCCAAAGAATATCAGTCTTTCCAATGAATATCCTAATGAATGGTACCAATACTTTTGAAAGTTAGTATTTTTCTTTCCATATAACATGCTGGTGATACGCCTTCAGTTTTAGTTTTTTTTTTTTTTGGTTGTTTTTATTGAGAGTTAGTTTTTTAAAAAGACCAACAAAACAGACAAAATTTTCATGAGCCTAATGAGTGAACAAAGGGTGGAGGTATAAATATCGCACAAGATTAGAGAAGGGAGCATTTTCATAGATACAGATGATCAAACCAATTACAAGAGAATACTGCATACAACTTCTTGGTGATACAACTTACAATTTCCTATAAAAATGTAAATTAGGAGAAGAAAACAATATTTTTCATATGAAAATTAAAAATATGATTGAAGCATATTGCTTTTTTAAAAAGACACTGTGATCATATGACTTCACAACTAAATTCTACCCAACCGGTAATTGATTATTCCAGTGATCTTTAAAATATTCCAGACCAAAGAAGAGAAAAGAAGTTGTAAAGTCACTCAGTTTACCAGAGAAACTATTGTTATGTTATTTTACAATAATACAATTTAAAAAAGAAATATGTCAATCCCAATTATGAATAAAATGTTGGAAAATAGAATCTTGTAGTGTTTTTAAAAGCAACTCAAAATAACTTCAAGGATAGTTCAGTGATAGTCAACTTTTGACATTCAATTAAAAAATAAAAACTGTGTGATCATGTTGACACTGAAAGATAAAATTTGGCAATCATTCTTAGTAAAAGTTATAAGAAAAACAAGGAAAACAATCCAGCGGCAAATGCTAGATTTGATAAAATGCTTAACATTTCCATTAAAATCGTCACAGTAGTCCAAGCCACCTTCCCTTCTGCAAGTGTAACTACCAAACCTGAAGAACGGGTGCACTTATTTCTACTCTTGCCCGTATAGTTTTTTCTTTTCACATCAGCTGGGGACATCTTTAAATAATATAGAGTAGATCACACATCTCCTCTATTTAAAACCCTCCAAATGATTATCACTGGGGTTAAAGCTCAGAGAAGGCGGCATGGAGAGACAGGCCAGGGGACCAGTGGGCGCAGAAGAAAAAAGCTGGGTGATCTGCCAACTTTGGAAGGGTGCTCAGCTTCACCAAAAATCAGCAGGCAAAATTCAAGTACCAATAATGGGTCACTGCCATTCAGATTGGCAGAACTTCACCTAAAACAGTGATTAGCATGGCTATTTGTGGATAGAAGTAATGCTCACTTCCATTCCTAGTCTTCGCATGGATTGGAAGGCAGACAGTTTTGGGGGTACAATCAATAAATAGCTGAACATTTCCACAATGTATTATTAGACTAAAGAGACAGCTGGAGAGATATATATTTCTTTCATTTTTACGTTTTCATTTCTTCAAATATAAGATACATTGTATATATACATATATATATCTATATATGCTTGTTTGCATATAATAAAGAGAAAATTATGAAAGGATGGTTCCCAGGTTGTTAATTTAGTATTGGTTCAGGGAAGAGAGGAGGAGGAAAAAGAGGAATAGGCCCCGGGGAGGATGGGGGTTAATATAAACGTTCTCATCCAACCCTCCTAGTTTCCCCTCAAAGTTTTTCTTTTTTTTTTTAAATTTCTTACTTTGCCTGTCTGTGGCCTTTAATGCAGTTAGGTTTTCTCAAGCAGTGACAAAACTGGAAACAGTGGACAGATCAGAACCCTCTGCTGAGGAGAACCAGTGGGGATGAAAGTGCAGTCTTCTCTGCTGAGCAGGGGGCATGGCTTCTCCTGCCAGCACTGGGGAAGGGGGTACGGGGGTGGAGGAAGGACCACAGAGCTCTGCTAGACAGGCAGGCTCCTGCTGTCAGAGCCTTCTTGGGTCAGGGGAGAAAATGATCGTGCCCTCCCCCACCAGCTCTCCCCCGACAGAGCAGAGAATAAAGCCTTTCCCAACTCTCTCCTCTTCACACAGAGGAGAATGCAGGCCTCCTGGGTTCCCTCCAGGCTCTGCTGGCATTCTCCTAGTGTTGAGCTACTTCCTAAAAACTGGGGGTGGGAATGATGGAGGCTTGCTCAACTGCTGCACCACCCTCAGGGCAGCTGAACATGGTCAAGGGGATTGTGAACATTCCCAGAGGAGCCTGTCTGCCCAAATCCATCAACATCGGATTTTTCCTATATTCAACGTCTTGCACAAAGACCCTGCATAAATCTGTAAAGCTATCTGGCTTTTTCCACGTTGGTTTTCTCACTCTCTCTACATCCCTTTCTTTACCTCCTCGAATCAGAGCTTTTCCATTTTACTTCTTGCAACATGAAGGCTCCCTTACATTGTATCCTGAGTTCTTTTTGCCCCAAGGAAGACAGTCATATAAGAAACTCTAAACTCAGACCTACAAACTGTGCTTTCAAGATGAAAGATAACTTTAACAGTTAAAAATCTCTTTTTTGTTTCAATTCTTGGATTAAAAAAAAAAAAACTTTTTATTTTTAATAGGGGTCTCCCCGAGTGGCTCAGTGGTAAAGAATCTGCCTGCCAAGCAGGAGATGTGGTTTCGATCCCTGGGTCAGGAAGAACCCCTGGAGAATGAAATGGCAACCCACTCCAATATTCTTGCCTGGGAAATTCCAAGGACAGAGGAGCCTGGTGGGTTACAGTCCATGGGGTGCAAAGAGTTGGATGTGACTTAGTGACTAAACAACAGTAACAACAAATAGCCAGTTAACTAGGTTGTGATAGCTTCAGTTGAAGAGCAACAGGACTCAGCCATGTATATACATGTATCCATTCTCCCCCAAAACCCCTTCCCATCCAGGCTGCCACATAACATTGAGCAGAATTCCCTGTGCTGTACAGTAGGTCCTTGTGGTTATCCATTTTAAATATAGCCATGTATACATATCCATCCCAAACTCCCTAACTATCCCATTCCCCCAGCAACTATATGTTCATTCTCTGTCTGCGAGTCTCTATTTTGTAAATAAGTTCATTTGTATCATTTCTTTTTAGATTTCACATGTAAGGGATGTCATAGGATTGTTCTCCTTCTCTGTCTGACTTACTTCACTCAGTATGATCCTCTCTAGGTCCATCCATGTGACTGCAGATGGCATTATTTAATTCTCTTTAATGGCTGAGTAATATTCCGTTGTATATATGTACCACACTTTCTTCATCCATTCCTCTGTTGATGGCCATTTAGATTGCTTCCATGTCTTGGCTATTGTAAACAGTGCTGCAATGAAGACTGGGGTGCATGTATCCTTTGGATCATATTTTTCTCTGGATATGTGCCCAGGAGTGAGATTGCAGGGAGAAAATAATTTGCAAATAATGTGACCAACAAGGGATTAGCCTCCAAAATTTACAAATAGCGCATGATGCTTAACAGCATCAAAACAAACAATCCAATCAGTTCTTGGGTTTTGAGATGATCATCTGTCTAGAAACTCCAGAAAATCAGCTTCAAGACTAGAAATCAGTCAAGAACTTTTTCCAGGTTATTACTACCCATTTCTTGAAGGCAGCTATATCTTTTGATTCAATGGACTAGGACCCACAGGCTACAGATATTTTTCTTCAGATGTTCACTTGAAAAATACAAGAGAAAAGATGCTTTCTCCATTATACCGACCATACAGCACATATCACAAAATCTGCAGTGTAACGGTTTGTCAAGCAATGTGTAGGCTTAGTTTTAGTAAACATAAATCTTTCCTGTTGATGACTGTTAAGTGGCATAGTGGGAAGGGTTCAGTATTCCCATGAGCTCTGACCCCCCCAGGTGAGAACCCATCCTGTCTCACCAGGTAAGAGCCAATACCACAGGTAGAAGTAGGAGCCTTGACCCACCAGGTGAAATCCACTAGCATGGTAGATCTGATCTGCCAAAAATTCCGTGTCAGTGACAGAGGACTTAGATGACCACAGTCTGAGAAGTAATAACTAACTCCAAGGAGGCTGGTTACTGTTCCTGAAACAGCATTTTCCTGCTGTCTGCACAGAGCCTATGGAATTCATCTCTATATTTGTTTGACTGCAAAGATGACTCTGTTTCTATTTCTAGTGCAATGTTTAAATGCTTGCAATATTTTCAAGCATTCACTTAGGAGATATTGGCCTCTTGGAAAGATAGCGTAGCTGGCCAGTTGAAAAGTGGTTTGTCTTCAGTCCTGAAAACAAAATTAGTACAGTCATCAAGATATGTTCATATGGATGTGTAGGTTTTTCTAGAAATGGTGATTATCTAAGAGTGAAATATACTGGAGGCCAAAATGTGTATGAATATGCGTGTGTATCATTAAATATGTATACTATTATGTATGTATATGGGTGTATTATTATGTATATGTGTTTATATCATTATGTTTGTGTGTATCATTACACATGTATATATTGTGTAACATTATGCATTTATGTATATGTGTGCATCATTATGTATGTATATGAATCATTATGTATTATATGTGTTATTATATATGTATATGTGTGTATCATTACATGTGTGTACGTTTCATTATGCACTGGGTTAGCCAAAAAGTTCCTTCAGTTTTAAAGTAGAAATAAAAGACATGCTTTTCATTTTCATCAACCACTTTACTGAGGAGCATATATAGCATTTTGTTCCACTACCTCTGCCATTTTTCAGGCAACTTCAGAATTCCATCTTCCCCAAAACTTTCTATCTTCTTGAGCAAAGAACCGTTCTAGGTGCCTCTTCAGTCTTACAGGGAATTGAAATTTTTTCCATTAAGAGAATTTTGGAAAGACCAAAATAAATGGAAATCCAAAGGTGCAATGTCTGGTGAATAGAGTTGGTGAATTAGAACTTTCCTCCCAGAATGTAACGATTCTTGCCTGGTCATCAATGAAACATAGGGTCTTGTGGTATCCTGGTGGAAGATTATGCATTCTCTGTTGACTAATTCCAGATGCTTTTTGTCGAGTGCTTCTTTAAGGTTGATCTAATTGGGAGCAGTGATTATTGGAATTAATCGTTTGATTTTCCAGAAAGTGAAAGTTGCTCAGTCATGTCCGACTCTTTGTGGCCCCATGGATTACTAGAGTGGGTAGCCTTTCCCTTCTCCAGGGGATCTTCCCAACGCAGGGATCAAACCCATGTCTCCCGCATTGCAGGCAGATTCTTTATCAGCTGAGACACAAAGGAAGCCCAAGAATACTGGAGTGGGTAACCTATCCCTTCTCCGGCAGATCTTTCCAACCTAGGGATTGAAACAGGGTCTCCTGCATTGCAGGCAGATTCTTTACCAACTGAGCTATCAGGGAAGTCCTTGGTTTTCAGAAGGACTACCTAATAAAGGACTCCCTTCCAATCCCATCTTGTACACAGCATCACCTTCTTTGCATGAAGCTGGCCTTTGGTATAGTTGGTGGTGGTTCATTTCACTTGCCTCACGATCTCTTCCATTTCACATTATTGTATATGCTCCCCTTTCCATCATCCATTACAGTTTACTTTAAAAATAGAACATTTCATTGTTTTAATAGAGAACTGCATGCAGAAATATGGTCAAAAAGGTTTTTCTCACTGAACTGGTGTGGACCCCAAACATCAGAGCTATTAGCATAACCAAGATGGAGTAAATGATTTTTGATGGTTGATTTGGCTGTTTTGAGTATTTTGGCTCTCTCCTACATGGTACAATGTTGATTATTTTCATTTAATATCTCAAATTGATTCTTATCAACTTCAGTAGGCCTACCCAACCATGGAGCATTGTCCAGCAAAAGGTTTCCAGTACAAAACTTCAGAAACCACTTTTGACATGTTCACTTAGTCACAGCACCTTCTCCACACAGGGAACAAATCATTTTTTGTGTTTCAGTTGCAGTTTTGCCTTTCTTGAAATAATAAAGCATAATATGCAGACAAAGTTGCCTTTTTCTTTCAGTATCAGTATTAAAGTGGCTATACAAAAATTCAACAATTTTGATAATTTTTGAATGTATACTGATATGACAGCTGCCACAATACAAGTTAACAAAATTGTTTTGAATGAAGTTAAAGACAACAAAATGCTACTAGGGCCATCTTATGGAGGAAACGGAACATTTTAGCCAGAGCAATATGTATATGTGTGCTTCATTATATGTGTATCATGTATGTGTACCATTATGCATGCATATGTGTGCATTTGAGTGTGTATATTTGTAGAATGAATCCAGGAATTGTCTTTCTGATACAGATGCACTGAAAGTTTTACACATGGTAAAGTGGTTGGAAACTGAACAAGTGTTTTTATATCACCAATATAGGAAACTACTTTGCTCATTGATATTTTCTCTTGAGCTTCTTGTTTACAAGATAAAATTCTTTTCAAAAATGATGCCAATGGCTGTAAAAGTGTTTATCATTCTTAGTCCGTGCAAAGTACACATAGCACTCATGCCCTAAGCTTTTGGGGTCAGAAAGCAAGGAGAAGACATTAATGGTGACCATGGATCAGGTGGCACTAGTGGTAAAGAATCTGCCTGTCAATGTAGGACATGCAAGAGACACAGATTTGATCCCTGAGTTGGGAAGACACCCTGGAGAAGGGAATGGCAACCCACTCCAGTATTCTTGCCTGGAAATTTCCATGGACAGAGGAGCCTGGCAGGCTATAGTCCATGGGGTTCAGAGGTGGACATGACTGAGCACGCATCATATTGATCATTAATCAGGGAAAGCCCTGCTGCTTGGGCAGAAGGTGAGATGTTGTGTTGTTTCAAGGTCAAGCACTAAAGACACACTCATTGAGATGCTGAGCATGACTGTAACCTTATTTTTAGAAACCCCCTGCCAAATTAGATAGCAGGGACTTCTCTGGTGGCTCAGACAGTAAAGAATCTGCCTGCTGTGTGGGAGACCCAGGTTCAATCCTTAGGTCAGGAAGGTCTCCTGGAGAAGAAAATGACAATCCACTCTAGTATTCTTGCATGAGAAATCCCATGGACAGAGGAGCCTGGTAGGCTACAGTCCAGGGGGTCACAAAGAGTCTGTCACAACTGAGTGACTAACACTGCTACTATTACATCTTCCTAAGCAGATTTGGGAAGCCTGGGCTTTATTGCTGCACACAGACAACAGAGCAGAAGAATGGCCAAACAAATCTCCAGTGTATTGAAAGATGGCACAGATCCTGTCACACAGGACACTCAGAGCCACATGTACATGACGCAGCTGCTCTTGATCTGAGCTGGGTTATTTTGTGGGAGTTTCCGTAGCCTACCACAGCTGCAGCCATGCTCTAACCCAAAGAGGATTCAGATGAGAGTCCTTGTCGTTTGCTCTCTCCTTAGACATTGCCAGTGTGTGTTGGGGAAGGCTGCAGGTACCAAGATTGCTGAGAATGGGCAAGTGTCTGCTTCAGTGTTTGAACAGACTGCTCCAGGCTATACTGCACTCCTCAGCCTTCTAGCCCAAGGAAAGTGGTGCCCAGGGAACTGCACCTGAATGATCTCATTTGCACCCAGACCTGATGCAGATCACAGATCATGGGCTTGACCTCAGGAGCTGGGATGAGATGAGACTCTGGGAGTCTCAGTAGGCTATGAATTATTGAGGCCTGAAAAGAACTATGGAAGATCACGATCTGGTAGCTCTGGGGGGAATCATGCCTGTCTCCGTATGTTCACATGTCTTTCCTAGGTGACTTTGCCATCACTCCTATGAGGACTGGCATCTAATTTCCCACCTTCAATTCTGAGCTAGTCTTGTCCCTTGCCTTAACCAGCAGCATCTGATGGGAATGACCATGGGTGACTCCCAAGGTAGAACTTAAGTGGCCTTGTACAAGTGTCCTTCAGGTATTATAGAATACTTATAGCAGCATGTGAAGAAGACAAGGATGAAGAGCATGTGGTAGAGAGGTCTAGCCATACAACCAGGTCCCCACTGGCTCATCTGAGCCAATGCAGTCCTAACTGAGCTCCAGTGACCTGCAGCCACATGACTGACCAGTCAGGACCATTAGAAGGAAGGCCAGGAAACCCACAGACTCATGAGAAACCATATACCACTGTCTTAAGCCAGGAAGCTTTGGGTGTTTTGGTTGTGCCACAATTGATAGCAGACACAGAAATAGACCTCATTTCACCTACTCAGGCCAATTGAATCACAAAAGGAGATTTGATCACCTATCTGTTATTTAACTCTGTTGTCTGTGTGCAGCAATAAAGGTCATAGAAAAAAGTCAGGAAACTGAGATCTAAAAAATGGTGACTCTTCTAGGATCAAACAGTTATTAAGTTCAGCCAGTCTGAAGACCTGCTTCTCCCACTGCCTAGACCTAGATTTCCTAGAAAGTCAACTAATTTTTCAGAGCTTCTCCTCCCTTATCTATAAAATAGAAATAAGAATAATATACCTGCCAGCTATATCTAATAAAATGAGCAAATGAAATTTAAAAATTGAATTTGCTTTGAGAATATAACACACTGAGTAACTGGGTATGATTTTATTTTCATGTAAAAACCCATTGGATTTGTGGGGCTTCCCCGGTGGCTCAGACAATAAAAAAGATAGGCTTTGTATTTTTTTCCTTTTATTTTCTTACTAGAATCAGATAAATACTTTTAACAGTGAATCAATGTTTATTTGAGAAAACCTAGGGAAGATGTTCTGAGTCAGGGGAAATTTGAATTATTAAAGAACAGTGTGGGATATAAAGAATGGATGTATGAAGGAGAAGAGTTTTGGTTTTAGTTTTAAGTATGTTCAGTCCAGTTCATTTGCTCAATCGTGTCCGACTCTTTGCGACCCGATGGACTGCAGCAGGCCAGGCTTCCCTGTCCATCACCAACTCCCAGAGCTTGCTCAAACTCATGTCCATTGAGTCAGTGATGTTGTCCAACCATCTTATCCTCTGTCATCTCCTTCTCCTCCTGCCTTCAATCTTTGCCAGCATCAGGGTCTTTTCCAGTGAGTCAGCTCTTCACATCAGGTGGCCAAAGTATTGGAGCTTCAGCTTCACCATCAGTCCTTCCAATGAATATTCAGGACTGATTTCCTTTAGAATTGATTGGTTTGATCTCCTTGCAGTCCAAGGGACTCTCAAGATTCTTCTCCAACACCAAAGTTCAAACGCACCAATTCTTCGGTGCTCAGCTTTCTTTAGTCCAACTCTCACATTCATACATGACTACTGGAAAAGCCATAGCTTTGACTAGATAGACCTTTGTTGGCAAAGTAATGTCTCTGCTTTTTAATATGCTGTCTAGGTTGGTCATAGCTTTTCTTCCAAGGAGTAAGTGTGTTTTAATTTCACGGCTGCAATCACTATCTGTAGTGATTTTGGAGTCCAAGAAAATAAAATCTGTCACTGTTTCCATTGTTTCCCCATATATTTGCCATGAAGTGATGGGATCAGCTGTCATGATCTTAGTTTTTTGAATGCTGAGTTTTAAGCCAACAAAGTGTCATGCAAAGTGTCATGGTGCAAATGTAATTGTGATTTCATACCATAAATTTTAAATCATTATAACAGGCTCACACACATTTTTATTAATCAAAATAAAGACCATTGCAATCAACACATTTTTGCCAATGAGAAACAAGCTTGTTTATTCCTGTAGCATAAAATCCATGCTTCAGGATTTTGTGAACTCTTAGAAAACATTTTTTTGTTTTGCATTCTGTGGTTGTGGAAGCGTTTTTCCTGCAAAAAGTTGTTGAGAGGCTTGAAGAGCAGTAGTTGGTTGGCGAGAGTTCGGGTGAATATGGAGGATGAGGCAAAACTTCGTAGCCCAATTGGTTCAACTTTTGAAGTGTTGGTTGTGTGACACAATATTGGGTGTTGTCATGAAGAAGAATTAATCCTTCCTGTTGACCAATGCTGGCTGCAGGTTTCATGGTTTCAGTGCAGCTCATCAATTTTCTGAGCATACTTCTTAGATATAAGGTTTCACTGAGATTCAGAAAGTTGTAGTAGATCTGATGGGCAGCAAATAGTGATGCTGACCTTTTTTCGGCACAAGTTTGGCTTTGGAAGTGCTTTGGAATTTCTTTTCAGTCCAACCACTGAGCTGGTCATCTCTGGTTGTCATATAAAATCCACTTTTCATTGGACATCACAATCCAATCAAGAAATGGTTCATTGTTGTTGTCTAGAATAAGAGATGACACTTCAAAACAACATCTTTTTTGTTTGTTTAATTTTCAGTCAGCTCAAGAGTCACCCACTTATCAAGCTTTTTCACCTTTCCAGTCTGTTTCAAATGCTGAACGACTATAGAATGGCCGACTCTGAGCTCTTTGGCAACTTCTTGTGTGGTTGTAAGAGGATCAGCTTCGATGATGGCTCTCAGTTGGCCGTTGTCAACTTCTGATGTCGGCCACTACTCTCTTCATCTTCAAGGCTCTCATCTCCTTTGCAAAACTTCTTGAACCACCACTGCACTGCGTATTTGTTAGCAGTTCCTGAGTCAGATGTGTTGTTGATATTATTAGTTGTCGTGCTGCTTTATGACCCATTTTGAACTCAAGAAAAGCACTCGAATTTGCTTTTTATCTAACATCATTTGCACAGTTTAAATAAAAATAAAATAAGCAGCAAGTAATGTCATTAGCAAAAAAGTATAAAATGAGAAATGTGCATGAAAATGATCTATAACATAACCACATTTATTTAAGAATGTATCCCAATATCAAATGGCAAATTTCAACAATGTAAAAACTGCAATTATTTGCACCAACTTAATATTCCTTTCCAACAATGATTAATTATATAGCTTTCCTTTACTATCTTCCAGTAAAGTTATAGGTTTTTTTCTCTACTATCTTTCAAAAATTTTTGTTTTGGGCTTCCTAGGTGATGCTAGTGGTAAAGAACCTGTCTACCAATGCAGAAGACTTAAGAGACATGGGTTTGATCCCTTGGTAGGCAAGATCCCCTGAAGGTGGGCATGGCAACCCATTCCAGTTTTCTTGCCTGGAGAATCCCATAGACAGAGGAACCTGGTGGGCTACACTCCATAGGGTTGCAAATAGTTGGACACGACTGAAGTGACTTAGCATGCTTGCATGTATATTTTAGTTTATATAATTTAGTGATACAAATATTTCATGATATAATAATAATTTAGTGATATAAATAGCAATTTAATATAAAATATAACACATATATTCAGTTCAGTTGCTCATTCGTGTCCGACTCTTTGTGACCCCATGGACTGCAGCATGCCAGGCCTCCCTGTCCATCACCAATACCTGGAGCCTGCTCAAACTCATGTCCATCGAGTCGGTGATGCCATTCAACCATCTCATCTTCTGTCATCTCCTTCTCCTCTGGCCTTCAAACTTTCCCAGCATCAGGGTCTTTTCTAATGACTCAGTTCTTTGCATCAGGTGGCCAAAGTATTGGGGCTTCAGCTTCAGCACCACTCCTTCCAATGAATATTCAGGACTGATTCCTTTAGAATTGACTGGTTTGATCTCCTTGCAGCCCAAGAGACTCTCAAGAATCTTCTCCAACACCACAGTTCAAAAGCATCAATTCTTCAGTATTCAGTTTTCTTTATAGTTTACCTCTCACATCCATACATGACCACTGGAAAAACCATAGCTTTGACTAGATGGACCTTTGTCGGTAAAGTAATGGCTCTGCTTTTTAATATGCTGTGTAGGTTGATCACAGTTTTTCCTTCAGGGAGCAAATGACTTTTGATTTCATGGTTGCAGTCACCATCTGCAGTGATTTCAGAGCCCCCAAAATAAAGTCTGTCACTGTTTCCATTGTTTCCCCATCTATTTGCCATGAAGTGATGGGAGCATTTGCCATGAAGATCATCATGAAGTGATGATCTTAGTTTTCTGAATGTTGAGTTTTAAGCCAACTTTTTTACTCTCCTCTTTCACTTTCATCAAGAGTGTCTTTACTTCCTCTTCACTTTCTGTCATAAGTGTGGTGTCATCTGCATATCTGACATTACTGATATTTCTCCCTGCAATCCTGATTACAGTTTGTGCTTCATCCAGCCTGGCATTTCACATGATGTCTCTGCATAGAAGTTAAATAAGCAAGGTGACAATATACAGCCTTGATGTACTCCTTTTCCTATTTGGAACCAGTCTATTGTTCCATGTCCAGTTTTAACTGTTGCTTCCTGACCTGTATACAGATTTCTCAGGAGGCAGGTCAGGTGGTCTGGTATCTCCATCTCTTGAAGAATTTTCAAGATCAGTTTGTTGTGATCTACACAGTCATAGGCTTTGGCATAGTCAATAAAGCAGAAGCAGATGTTTTTCCATTACATTTGGTATGCTAAATTATCTTTATACTTTAATGATAAAAATTTCTTCTTTTTTCTGTAAATTTCTTGCTCATATTCTGCTAGATTTATTCCCACTTATTGATTTTGTACTGTAAGTGATATTTTTGGAAACATTGCATCTCCAAATGTTTGTGCTCAAATATATTAAATTTATTTCTGCACATTAATTTTATATTTTGAAATCATTGTAAACTCACAAAAAATATGAATAATTTATCCACAGAATCTCTTAGATTTTCTATTTAAATAGTCATATTATTCACAGATAATAATGCATTTCTTCCTTTCCAAACTTCACTCATCTATTTCAGAGTTCTTTGCCTTATTCATCACAATGTGATCTCTAGTCTCACACTGTGCTTTTCCCATTTGTTCTCAAAAGTTTGTTCTATTTTTATTTATTGTGATTACATGTTTAGACTCATTTATATTTTGCCCCCTATTTATCTCATTACTTTTCTAGTCTTTCTTTTATCCCCCCTTTCAGATTGATTTCATTTTCCTTCTCTTTTTATTTTTTTCTCCCTCTTCTGGTTTGCAATTTATAAACACTGCTTTTATTTTTTTCAGTGATTAACCTAGAAATTTTCTCTTAAGTTCTAAAGTTAACCATTATATTGACCATCATCCTGAATGATGTAAGAATCTTGGAAATTTTAATTCTCATTATCTGTCCCCTTGATTTATAAACTACTGTTATTTATTATCTTTTATGTTGAGTTTTTAATCCACAAAAGTTAGAAGTTGTTGTTAAAAGAGTTAATATTTATTTAGACTGTTCAAGTTTATTATTTTCTTTGTTCCCCACTCCTTTGTGCATTCCTATCATCCTGAAAAATTGGTTTCTTCAGTTCACTTGGTCTTTTTCTGGCTTCATTTGGCTTCATCTAACCTGTTGTTTTAGCCCATGGTTGATTTTGATGGTGTCTTTTTTATATCAATGTATGACAAAACCCACTGAAATGTTGTGAAGTAATTAGCCTCCAACTAATAAAAAAAAAAATAAATCCACCACACTCCTAAACAAAAAAAAAAAATAAAATAAAATAAGATTTCAATGTGTTCTTTTAATTCACTAAATATAGAATGTCATTGTTGTTCAGTTGCTAAGTCGTGTCTGACTCTTTGTGACCCCATCAGCTGCACCATGCCAGGCTCTCCTGTCCTTTACTATCACCCTGAGTTTGCTCAGACTCATGCCCATGGAGTTAGTGATGCCATACAGTCATCTCATCCTCTGTTGCCCCCTTCTCCTGCCTTCAATCTTTCCAAGCATCAGGTTTTTTTTTTTTTCCACAATGAGTTGGCTCTTCACATCAGGTAGCCAAAGTATTAGAGTTTCAGCTTCAGCATCAGCTCTTCCAATGAATAATCAGGGTTGATTTCCTTTAAGATTTACTGCTTTCATCTCTTTGCTGCCCAAGGGACTCTCAAGAGTCTTCTCCAGCACCAGTTTGAAAGCATCAGTTCTTTGGTGCTCAGTCTTAATTATGGTCCAACTCTCACATTCACACATAGCTCCTGGAAAAACCATAGCTCTGACTATACGGACCTTTGTCAGCAAAGTGATGTCTCTGTTTTTTAATATGCTGTCCAGGTTCATCATAGCTTTTCTTCCAAGGAGCCAGTGTCTTTTAATTTCATTGTTGGAGTTACCATCCATAGTGATTTTCGAGCCCAACAAAATTAAATCTGTCACTATTTCCACGTTTTCCTCATCTATTGGCCATGAAGTGACGGGACCGGATGTCAAGACTTTCATTTTTTGAATGCTGAGCTTTAAGCCAGCTTTTTCACTCTCCTCTTTCACCTTCATTAAGAGGCTCTTCCAGAGAAGGCAATGGCACCCCACTCTAGTACTCTTGCCTGGAAAATCCCATGGACAGAGGAGCCTGGTGGGCTGCAGTCCATGGGGTTGCTAAGAGTCGGACATGACTGAGCGACTTCACTTTCATTTTTCACTTTCATGCATTGGAGAAGGAAATGGCAACCCACTCCAGTATTCTTGCCTGGAAAATCCCAGGGATCGGGGAGCCTGGTGGGCTGCCGTCTATGGGATCACACAGAGTCGGATATGACTGAAGTGACTTAGCAGCAGCAGCAGCAGCAGCAAGAGGCTCTTCAGTCACTTTAGGATGGTATTCTCTGCATATCTGAGGTTGTTGGTAATTTTCCTGGGATATTCCATATCTAATCATTTCAATATCTGCAATCTTTGCTGATTCAATTCTGTAGTGTTGCTGCTGCTCAATTGTCTTCTTGAAGCCCTGTTTATATGTGTATTTAATCCCTTCTCATTTCATTCTGTGTTATGTGACACTCCATCTGTAGAAATTCCTTAGACCCTGGGATCAAATTGCTTTCTGCCAGAGGGATTCAATGTATTGCTAGTCACCTGGAATACCAGTAGCCGACAACCACTGTAAGTTCATTTTTTGCTTTACGTTTATTAAGCATGGCTATAGTATGAAGACAAGCCCCAAACTTACATAGTGCAACTGCATTAAGAATTCTCAGATAAGATCCTTTTTTTTTTTTAATTCTTTCATCTCCTGCTCTAAGACTAGTACATATCCACATTATTTCTCTATTTAAGATGTTTTATTTCATGTTGAGTCAGGAAAGGTTTTCTAGAAGTCTTTGGTTGGTGAGCATTCCTAATCAGCCTGTAAGAGCTCAGGTTTTTCCTCATCCCCTAAATGCAGTAAAAATGCCCAATAAAACCTCAGCTCAGGGTCAGCAGGAATTAGCAAAGCCCAAGTTATTTCTAGCACCAGTGAAAATCTATGTGACAGATTTGCACTTTCCTCTTGCTCCTTGACTCCAAAGAGCTCCTTTATTTTTCTTCTGCATCATTCATGCAATTTTAATATTGATAGTTCAAAATATTTTATCTAACACCATCTAGCACATGCTCAAGTGGATGGATTCAGTGATATTGCCTCCAAAGCAACGAAAAGCTTTGAAAGCTTGATTTTTTATTGAAAAAAAAAATCTTAAGGAACCCTTGACTTTAGTACTATATTTATAATCTATTTTTTCAGCTTCTATGCAATGTTCTGTCATATAGAATTATCAATGGTATATCCAGTTTCCTGTTGATGGATATTTTGATTCTTTCCAGATATTGTGTCTGATTTTACAAATAATGCTGCAAAGAACATCTTTTTGTATGTATCTTACTGCACTTTTTCTAGGACACAATTGAATAAACTATTTATGTTGTTATTTGAATTATTTGATTTCACTTTCCAATTTCTCGTTGATTTCCAAGAATCCTGTATCAGTTAGTATTACTAGGTTTGGCTGCTGCTAAGTCGCTTCAGAACAGCAAAATACAGTAACTTTAAAGAATAATTTGTTTCTCTCAAGTACACACACAAAATGAACCTTAACTGCAAGACTATCCTAAGCTGAGTGCTTTTTCTTTGATGATATGGGACCCAGAACTCCTCTTATGCATTCTGGCACCCAGAGTACTTTCCAGATCTTCATGGTCTCTAGTGTTCCCAACAGTATACATGTGTTCAGGTCAGCAGGATGCAGGACAAAGAAGGGACAGTACATGGGATGGCTGTTTTCCAAGGTGGAAAGTCATACAAAATACTTTAGAGATGCCATTTTCCAGAACGTACTGCTTGTGGATTCCCAGCTGCAGAAGAGTCTGGCAAATGTCCTAATTTTTCAATGTACATTGTTGCCCAGAATAAAATAGAAGGTTTTATTACTAAGGAAAGAGGGAAGAATACATAGTGGAGTAAACAGCTGGCAGATTCTGTATGAAAATGGTTTGTGAAACCAGGAAAAGAGCAATTTCCCATGAGAATTCTTTTATAATTGTATTAAGTTAAAAAGTATATTAAGTCAGAATTGTCAAATTTTATAATAGAGAAAATAAATGTTTTTATATTAGGTTAATCATTCTTTTAAATGCGTCTTTTTACCCGAGGTTCTCCTTCCTTCTTTCCTTCCCTCCCTCTCTCTCCCTGCTCCCGGTAAAGTGGTGTGGTTGGAGCCAACTATTTCCTGCAAATACTTGTAAATTCAGTCATATGAGATTTAAAAGATCTTCATCCTTTTTGTAAATGTATTGTATAATAACTATTTTCTTCCACCGTAATTCCTAATTTTCTTATGATTTGTATATAAGAAAGTTAATAGTATTTTTATATTGAATCCAACCAATTTGCTGCATTCTATTTTTTTGGTTTTTAGTTGATCCCCATGGGTTTCTGGATAAACAATCATATTATTTACCATTAGTGATTGTTTTGCCTCCATTTTTAATAGTTTATCCCTTGCATCCATTTCTCATCTACCAGAGTAAACTAGTCCAGAAAAATGTAAAATAATACTGAGAGTTTGCATTCTTATCTTATGGGAACTCTTCTAGTAATGTTTATTTGTGTGTTTATTTCCCCAAATACTGTGGGATTTTGTTTCGTGCCTTTTAGGCATATAATAAAATCGTCATATTATTTTACTACTTTGATCTGTTAATGTGATTGTATTCATTCAATTATCTTCAATTTGAATATTTTGCTTGATATGTTTACATAGACATGCATAAGTGAAATTTGTCTGTAATTTTCCCATATTATTTTTTATTCTATCTGTATCATATTAGAAAGTGAGTCATATTTGTACAAAATTTGTAAACTCTTTTATTTTTCAGCACAAAAATTTTAATGTTAGCATTAACTATTTCTTAGAAGTTGAAAAAATCTACGTGTGAATATCTGAGCCTTTCACCCTGAAAGAGTGTTAAATGATAGAAAAATATATATATTGGTCTCTGTCCCCAATTCCTGTCAAAGAGGTCCCTAAACCCTTAGAATTTCCCATATGATAATTGTACCAGGACCGTCTTTTGTTCTAATATTTGGTCTTTGACTGTAGTTCCTGACAGAGTTCTTAAATTCCTTGGAATTTCTTGTGTGTCTTTTGTTCTAAGGAAGTGACTCTAGGGGGGTTCCTAGATAACTTCAGGTTGGGAGCTGGTCACCAAAGATCAAGCCATATTTAGAAGTGTGGAACTTGCAGCCCCACCCTCATCCTTTAAGATGGGGAATGAAGACTGGGCTTGAGTTGATTGATCATGCTAGTGCAATGAAGCCTCCATAAAAATCTCGAAGCTTAGAGTTGAGAGAGCTTCCAAACTGTGAACAAATCCATGTACCAAGAAGACATATTCCAACTCCAAAGGGACAGAAACTCCTATGCCCAGAACCCTTTCAAACCTCACTGTATGTGCCTCTTCATCTGACTGTTCAACTGTGTCCACTATGATTTCCTTTATTATATAATGATCTGGTAACTCTAAGTATTTTCCTGAGCCCTGTGAGCTTTTCTAGCAAATAATCAAATCCAGGAAAAGGGGGGTGGTCACAGGAACTTCCGATTTGCAGCCATATTATCCAGGGGTTATGGGTAATGCAGGGACTTACTACTTGCGATTGATGTCTGAAGTGGGATGGGGACAGTCTTGTGGGTCTGAGCTTTTAACTGTAGGATCTGATACTGTCTCGAGGTAAATAGTTTCAGAGCTGAGTTAAATGGTAAGATAACCAGCTGGTGTGGCAGAATTGCTTAATACGGGTAAAACTCACACTGGCTATCAGAAGTGGTCTAAGTATGGTAGTATTGTGAGAATAAAGAACACAGAAGAGTATAGATTTTCCCTTACAAAAAGTGAGGTAGATTTTGAGCTTCATCTATTTTTATCCCTTGATAACTGGTAAGAAGTTTTAATATTTCAATTACGGTGAGTTTTAATTTTAAAATATTTTACCAGAAAACTAGATTTTCAAATTTACTCTAAAAGATCTTTGAAAAATTCTGCTTCCTTGGAAAACTTGTGCTTTTATTAGACATGTGAAACTAATTCAATATTCAAAAAGAAGTCAATGTAATTCACTATGTTAAAAAGACAGAAATAAAAGAATATGATCATGTCAATCAATGCAGAAAAAGTGTTCAATAAAATTCAACATTCATTCATGATAAAAAACAATCAGAAAAACAGGGATAGAGGAAAACCTCTTCAAGTTGATAAAGAGCATCTACAAAATACCTCAGGATAATATTAGGTTTAATGGTTAAAGATAATGTTTTCCCATAAGTATGTCCTCTCTCACATCTGCTATTCAACATAGCACTGGAGATTTTAGCCCATGCAATAAAGCCAGAAAAGAAAGTAAAAGACATAAAGATCAGGAAGGCAAAAAATGAAACAAAACTTTTTTTCACCTGTATAGACTGTCACAAGAATTGACCAGAAAAAAATATCTAGAACTAATAGTTAAGTTCAGCAGTGTCACAGGATAAAAGACAAGCATACAACAATCAATTGTATTTCTATGCTAACAATGAACACATGGATACCACAATTAAAATGTCAGTAATAATTGCTAGAAATTTAAATTCTAAGGTGTAAATCTAGCAAAACAGAACTTTTATGCTGAAAGCTATACCATGCTGAAAGAAAAAAAAACAACTCAAATAAATAGAGAAGCATCTCTTCTCTATAGAGACTCAACATAAATAAGAAGTCAATCTCCTCCAAATTATCTACAGACAGTAAAATTTCAGTCACAATCCCAGCTACATTTATTATTAGACACAGACATGATTACTTTAAATTTTATATAAAATGACAAACTAGAAAAAAACTCAAATGACTTTGATAAAAAGGACTACAGGGAGAAGATACAAGGCTTATTTATAGTTACTCTAATCATATTATGTGATTAAAGTAGAGGGATAAGTAGATTGATTCCATCAATGAATAGAATAGAGAATCCAGAAAACACTCACAGGAATATGTCTGGTTGACATTTTAATGTATCTTGCAAAAACAACTCAAATGAAAAAAGAGAACATTTTCCAAAAAAAAAAGATGTTGTACAATTGAATATCCATTGACTGCTCGCCCACAAAAAAGAACCATGGACTATGTCCCACACGTTATGCAAAAACGTACTCAAAATGTATGAAGGACTTAGATGTAAAACTATTAAAATTTTTCCAAGAAACCGGATAAAATCTCTAAGATGTGATAGCAGGCACAGAATTCCTAAACTTAATACCAAAAGCCTAATCCACAAAAGAAAATTTGGTAAATTGAAGTTAATAAAAATTAAAAACTTTTGCTTTGCCAAAGACTATGTTAAAGAGTGGGTCTTTTTCTTCTGTAACTGTTCATTTAAAGATTTCTTTATCATTTATCCATTGGTGAATTCTTGTTTTCATGTCTTGACTATTGTAAATAATATTGCAGAGAACAGGGGGGTGCAGATATTTCTTCAAGATGGTGATTTAATTTCCTTCATGTATACACCCAGATGTGGAATTGCTATATTGTATATTAGTTCTATTCTTAATTTTTTTAGGAAACAGCACACTATTTCTACAGTGACTGTAGAAATTTACATTCCTTACAGTACTGCAGTGCATTAGGATTCTGGTTCTTCCACAGAAGGAAGAACTTCTTACTTTTCTTTGATAATTGCCCTTCTAACAGATGTGAGGTGACCAAAGTACTGGAGTTGACTCCTTGGAAAACACCCTGGTGCTGGAAAGATTGAGGTCAGGATGAGAAGGGGGTGACAGAGGATGAGATGGATGGATGAAGAGATGGATGGAACAGAGGAAACTTAATGAACATGAGTTTGAGCAAATTCCAGGAGATAGTGAAGGACAGGGAAGCCAGTCATGTTGCAGTTCAAGGGGCTGCAAAGACTTAGACGTGACTTAGAGACTGAACAACAACAGAAATAGAAATGCAATTGATTTTTTTAAAATTTTGATTTTGTTTCAACTTTACTGAATTTGTTACTTTTAACAGTTTTTTTCATGTAGTTGCTAAGGTTTTCTATATATAAGATCATGTTAGTCTGCAACAGATAATTCTACTTTTTTCTTTTTTATCTGAGCACCTTTAAATTGTTTTTCTTGCCTAATTTCTTTAGTTAGGTATTATACCAGTTCTATATTTAATAGAAGAAGTGAGAGTGAGTACTCTGGCCTTGGTCTTGTTCCTGACTTTGAAGGGAAAGCTTTCAACCATTCACTGTTGATTATGACACCTCTAGGCTTGTTAAATATGACTTTATTATGTCCAGGTACATTCCTTTTATACCAGCTTCGTTGAGATTTTTTTTTTTAATCAGAAAAGATATTGGATTTGTTAAATTTTTTATGTATATATTGATATCATCATGTGATTTTTATTTTTTATTCTACTAATGTGACATATTACATTTATTGATTTGGGTATATTGAACAATCTATTCATCACAAGATGAATCCCACAAGATCACAGTATATGATCCTTTTAATGTTGTGTTGAATTTGGTCTTCTTGTATTTCATTGAGAATTTTTGTATGTAAATTCATTGGAAATATTGGCCTATAGTTTTCTTATAATGTCTTTATCTAGCTTTGGTATTAAAGTGATGTCCTTACGAAATGAATTTAGGAGTGTTACCTTCCCTTCAATTTTTGAAGAGTTTGAGGGGTGGTATTGATTCTTCTTTAAATTTTTGGTAGAATTCACCAATGAAACCATCCAGTCTTGAACTTTTGGGAGGTTTTTGATTATTGATTCAATACTCTTAACTGATTATTGGTCTGTTCAGATTTTCTCTTTCTTCATGATTTAGTCTTGGTAGGCTATATGTTTCTAGGAATTTATCCATTTTTTTCTAGGTCTAATTTGCTCTCTTTTAATTGCTCTTTTATGGTCCTTTGTATTTCTGTGTTATCTATTATAATGTTTCTACTTTCATTTATAATTTTTTCCTGTTGAGTCCTTTCATTTTTCTTGATTATTCTCATTAAGATTGGTCATTTTTGTTTATCTTCACAAAGAATCAAATCAAATTTTAATATATTAATCTTGTCTATTGTTTTTCTATTGTCTATTTTATTTATTTCTTCTCTAATCATTATTCCTTCCTCCTTCAAACTTTGCACATGCCTTGTTCTTTTTCTAGTTCCTTAAAGTATAAAGTTAAGTTGCTTCCTTGAGATTTTTCTTTTTTCTTGGTGTTTACATTTATCAACTCTAAACTTTCCTCTTATAACTGGTTTTGTTTTATATGACAACTTGTGGTGTGTTTCATTTTCATATGTCTTAAGGTATATATTTTAATATATTCTTTTCCTTTTGTTCTGGGTCCATTGGATATTCATGAATGTTTTAATTTCCACATATTTGTGAATTTTATTGCTTTCCTCCTCTTATTGATTTTTAGTTTCATGACAATGTGTTCAGAAAAGATATTTATATCTTCTTGAATTTGTTGAGATTTGGTTTGTGACCAAATGTATGATCACTTTTAGAAAATGTTTCATGCATGTTTGAGGGAAATATGTGTGTTTTTATTGCTGGATGGAATGCTAAGTGTACGTCTTTCAGGATCATGTGATCTCTGTGTGTGTGTGTGTGTGTATGTGTGTGTGTGCATGCATCTGCTCAGTTGTGTCTGACTCTGCAACCCTGTATACTGTAGCCCACCAGGCTTCTCTGCCCATTGAATTTTCTAGGCAGGCATACTGGAGCCAGTTGCCATTTCCTTCTCCAGGAGATCTTCCTGACCCATGGAGCGAATTTGCATGTTTTATGTCTCCTGCATTGGCAGACTGGTTTTTCACCACTAGCATTACTTGGGAAGCCCATCGTCTTGGTCAAATTGACTATTTCTTTATTGATTTTCTGTCTGGACAAGCCTTCTAAAGTTGAGAGTACAGTATTAACGTCCCAAACTATTTTGTAGGGAAGAATGCAGGCTGTGTTGAGCAATTAAGGAGAGCTGGGCTCCATGCCTGACGGTACCAAAGACTAAGGTCTGATACTGCTCAGAGTAACTCATTAAGTTTCCTGGTTATGTAGGATCTGGGGGTATGCTTAACAGTTGGGCATTTGGGTAGGGCTGCTAACTTGCTTCTCTACAGGTGGACAATTGGATGGACTCTGTGGCTGTCAGATGTCCTGGAGGTGCAGGATTGCTGGCTAGACTTAGCAGTTGGGTAGGAGTGCAAATATGCCCCCCTGCCTAGGCAGGCCTTAGGATGTGCTGCTCTACAGCTGCTGAGACTCTGTAGCTATGTTTTATGGTGCATTGCCATAGTGCAACAAGAGGCTATGATGAGCCATTGGGTGGGAGTACAAATTTGCCTCCCTACCTGGATGAGACCATGGAATAAGCCTCCATGCCAGTACATCCCACTGGCTGAGGATCCAAATCAGGCAGAAATCTGAACTAAGTTCCATATCAAGATAAAGCCACTGACCACCAGATGAGCTCTCTCATTGGGTGTCACTGAAAGCAGAAGCTAAGATCTGAGTGCATTCATTGCTATAAGCACTGACTCTACATTTCTAAGTGATCTTCAGAGGTCAAGCTTGGTAAGTTTTCCCAGTAACTGTCATGAGATGAAATCCAAATGGAACTTCTGGGAAGCATCCAACAATGCCGAATGTCCACACTGGGTACTCTGTTTTCCGCTGGAGAAATTGCAGGCCCATGGGAGCTTCTTTACTATACTCAGGCTGGTGATTCAGCCAGAATGTAGACTACCCCTTTAACTTTTCTAACTTGCTTTGTCTTGGCCTCTGTTTTACAGTGGGGTATTCCAGCCTCATGCCTGCATTCTAGGATTTTCACATCAGGATCGTATTGGTGGGCAGCTTCTAGTTAATATTTTTGTGAGAAGGACTGAAGTTGGAAATGTCCCATGGCATCGTTCTGATGCTATCATTCCCCATTTCTATGAATTTGACTGTCCCCAGATACTTCATGTAATTAGAATCATGCAATTTGTACATTTATGTCTGGCCTATTCCACTTAATGCAACAGTTTCAAGATTTACCAATGCTATGACATGTGTCGGAATGTATTATCTCTTAGGAATGAATAATGTTATGTGGTATGTGTATACCATGTTTTGTTTATTCAGTAATTCATCATTGACATTTTGGTACTTGCTCCTTCAGCTATTATGAATAATGCTCCTGTGAACACTGATGTACAAATATTTGTATGAGACCTTGCTTTCAAATATTTTGGGTATTTATACAGAAGTGGAATTGTGGGGTCATACAACAATTCTATATTCAAGTCAGTTCAGTTCAGTTCAGTCTCTCAGTCGTGTCTAACTCTTTGCAACCCCATGAACCACAGCACACGAGGCCTCCCTGTCCATCATCAACTCCCGGTGTCCACTCAAACTCATGTCCATCGAGTCGGTGATGCCATCCAACCATCTCATCCTCTGTCGTCCCCTTCTCCTCCTGCCCCCAATTCTTCCCAGTATTAGGGTCTTTTCAAATGAGTCAACTCTTCGCATGAGGTGGCCAAAGCATTGGAGTTTCAGGTTCAACATCAGTCCTTCCAATGAACACCCAGGACTGATCTCCTTTAGGATGGACTGGTTGGATCTCCTTGCAGTCCAAGGGACTCTCAAGAGTCTTCTCCAACACCACAGTTCAAAAGCATCAATACTTTGGTGCTCAGCTTTCTTTATAGTCCAACTTTCACATCCATACATGAACACTGGAAAAACCATAGCCTTGACTAGATGGACCTTTGTTGGCAAAGTAATGTCTTTGCTTTCTAATATGCTCTCTAGGTTGGTCGTAACTTTCCTTCCAAGGAACAAGCGTCTTTTAATTTCACAGCTGCAATCACATCTGCAGTGATTTTGGAGCCCCCCAAAATAAAGTCTGTCACTGTTTCCACTGTTTTCCCATCTATTCGCCATGCAGTGATGGGACCAGATGCCATGATCTTAGTTTTCTGAATGTTGAGCTTTAAGCCAACTTTTTCACTTTCCTCTTTCACTTTCATCAAGAGGCTCTTTAGTTCTTCTTCACTTTCTGCCATAAGGGTGGTGTCATCTGCATATCTGAGGTTATTGATATTTCTCCCAGCAATCTTGATTCCAGCTTGTGCTTCCTCCAGTCCAGCATTTCTCATGATGTACTCTGCATATAAGTTAAATAAGCAGGGTGACAATATACAGCCTTGACATACCCCTTTCCCGATTTGGAGTTATACTAAATTGTTTAAGGTTCCATAATACTGTTTCCTCTAGCAGTTGCTATGGGTTTTACAGTCCCACAAATTGTTCTCCACATATTCCTCACATATTTTGTCATTGTTATTGAGTTATAGGATTTTTTTTTTTTGTTTGTTTGTTTGTTTTTAAGCATTCTGGGTATTAACTCCTTATCATATGAGATTACTTGCAAAATATTTTCTCCCATTTACTGAGTTGCCCTTCACCCTATTGATTGCTTATTTGTTTTATGCCCAGGAATTTTTAATTCTCATGATTAACTTGTCTATTTTTAACTTTTTATCTATGCTTTTGATGTCCTATCTATTGGTGTCATTGACAAATCCAGTGGCATGACACTTTCCCCCTATATTTTCTCCTAAAATTTTATGTGGTCTACCTCTTCTGCTTAGACTTTTTAAATCCTTTTGAGTTAATTTTTTGTATTAAGGCCAGGGTCAAACTTCATCATTCTCAATATGTATATACAGCTTTCTTAGTATCATTTGTTAAAAAGACTGCCTTTATCCATCAAATGATCTTTGCGATTTTTGTTTAAAATCATTTGATCATATATATATGAGGGTTTATTTTGGGCTCTCTTTTCTATTTCATATGCCAGTATCATACTGGTCTGATTATCATAGCTTTGTAGTAAGTTTTGAACTTAAGAAGTGTGAGACCTTCACAGTTCTTCTTTTTCAAGATTGATTTATCTATTCAGGGTATCTTGAGATCCTTTTGAATTTTAAAAATGATTTCTCTATTTCTGTAAAAGCATTGTTGTAATTTTATAATTCATAAATCCCTTTGAGTAGTTTTGGCATCTTAATATTGTCTTCCAATCAATGAACATATGATGTCTTTCTATTTATTTGTGTCTTCTTTAATTACTCTCAGAAATATTTCATAGTTTTCAGTCTATAGGTATTTGTTTCCTTGGATGAGTATTCATATATAATTTATTCTTTCAGATATTTAGAATTGGGTTTTTTTTTTTTTTTTTGTATTTCCCTAATAGGTTGTTTACTGTTACTGAATAGAAATGTAACTTAATTTTGCATGTTGATTTTGTAGCCTATAGCTTTGTTGAATTTGTTCATAAATTGTTAAGGGTTTGATATTTTTATTTTGTTCATATATCATTTTCTGATTTCATTTTGTTCTTTGTCCATGTTCTAGTTTAGTTCTTTGAGAATTTTAAGGTAGGAATTTTAAAGTCTTTGTCTAGTAAGTCTGAAACCTAAATTTCTTTAGGGTCCATTTTTGGAGATTCATTTTGTTCCTCTGAATGGGCCACATTTACCTGTTTCTTATTGTGCTTTGTGGACTTCTTTTTGAAAACTGGACGTTTTGAAAATTGAACAGCCAAGTTTCCCTGTCTTTGCAGATTGATTCTGTGCAGGGGAAGGCCTTTACTAATCAGCCTGACATAAAGGCATAAAGTCCTCCTAGGCCTTTTGTGGGCATGCACCTTCTCTGGAACTTTCCTTCTCTGTCCTTTCCCCCCATTGTTTTCCCATATATATGACTGTTTTTAAATGTCTTAAAGTCCTTAAGAGTCTCACCTCTGCTTCTTCCCATTTCATTAGACATTCTGTTTTGTTCCTCTGTCTGTAATCTATGGTCTTCCTGCAGTTTTCAAGTGTTTTGGCACCTGATATACAAATACTGTCACTGTAGAGGAAGAAGAGGCTTTCTTTCTACTGTATTAAGTTCTGTATCTAAAAGTTAAATTGATATGAGGAAGATTTAAAGGAGAAAAATGATTTTAATTACCTATATATGAATAGGAGTCTCACAAAAATATGAGACTCAAAGAGGAAGCCAGATGACTGAGGTTAATATACCATCCTAAGATAAGAAATGAGTAAGGGCGTGGAACTTCTAGGTGTAAGGAAGGCAAATTTTAGGAAGATAAGGAAAGAAAATGTATTTTAAATCAATGTTGCTTTATTATGCAGATAAGATTCTCTAAGGAGAATAAAGTTATTTCTGGAAATAGCTCTCTATCTGGTATAGATATCTTTTCTAATAGAAATTTCCTTTGCAGATTTCCTTTCCAAATAAGGAAATTTAGACTTTCTGTCTACTTTAGGTTACCTACTTTAGGCAGGTAAGGGGGAGGTAAAGAGGTTTTCCTGAGTTTGTTGGTTCTTTATTGCCTTCAGCTCAAAATAATTCATATACCAAAGTGGCATATTTGGGGGTGGCATACTGTGAATGCCTTTGTCATCAGTCCTATGTGATTTCTGAATGAACTAGACAAACTTCGTCCTTTGGATAACTGCCAGATTAGATAAAATGTTGCAAATACATTCCACTTTTTCTCCTTTGACTCAAGGGAGGGACTAGGAACTGGCCTTCCATTGGACCACACTGTACCTTCATCTGACACCAGACTGGGACAGAGTAAGAGGAAACACCAAGATAATTTCCTGTCAATTTGAATGTGGCTTTTTCTTGATTGGGCATTCACTTGGTTGCTGCATATTCTTGACTGGTTTTTAGGGCTCCAACAGAGCTACTTCACTCAGTCTGTTGTCCTTTACTTGATATTTCCCTGGGTGAACAAGGGTCTGAAGCTTCCCAGTTTACCATCTTGCTTAAGCTTTTTGACTCCTATATAGTATTAATTAGTTTTGAACTTGGGTGGGGAGGGAGTAGTTTTTATGTACTTCATCCTCAGTTTTTTTCAACCCAATGTACTGGGACAATGATGAATGTGGTAATTATGATGCCTGCATTCATTTACCTTTTATAGAAAGGGAAGACAAAAATAAATAAGTATATAAACAGCTAATAAATAAACAAATAGAAAATGTGAATTAATCATTATCTAGACTCTACAGGAAGCAGAATCTAAGGACTGGATGATGAGAAGTATATTAGTTTGCTGGGGTGGCCACAACAAGGTACCACATACTGAGGGGCTTAAAGAAACAGAGATTTGTTGTCTCAGAATTCTGGAGGCTAGAAGACTAGAAGCTACAGTTCACAGTTCTAGAGGCTTCAAGTTGTTCTCAGGGAGAAAGCCAGGGAGACTCTTTCCTTGCCTTTTCTAGCATCTGGTGTTTTCTGGTGACCCTTGGCATTCCTTGACTTGTATATAAATTTCTCCAATCTCTATCTCCATCATCACATAACTATTTTCTCCCTGTATATTTCTGCTCTTCTCAGAAGGATGCCAACCATATTAAAGTAAGGGCTATTCTACTATAGTTGTTGTTGTTCAGTTGCCAAGTTGTGTCCAACTCTTCACGACCCCATGGACTGCAACACGCCAGGCTTCCCTGTCCCTCTCCATCTCCCGAAGTTTGCCTAAGTTCATGCCCATTGAATGGATGATGCCATCCAACCATCTGATCCTCTGTCACCCTCTTCTCCTTCTACCTGCAATCTTTCCCAGCATCAGGTTCTTTTCTAATAAGTTGGCTGTTTGCATCTGGTGACCAAAGTATTGGAACTTCAGCTTCAACATCAGTCCTTCAAATGAGTATTCAGGGTTGATTTCCTTTAAGATTGACTGGTTTGATCTCTACTCTTGTATGACCTCATTTTAACCTAACCCCCAGTTATTTTGGCAACAAACCTATTTCCAAAGAAAGTAACATTATGAGTTACTAGAAATTAGAACATCAGGTATCTTTTTGGAGGGGCACAATTCAACACACAGCAGGAGGTGATACAAGTTTAAACAGAGGAGTCAAGGAAGATCTCTCTCTAGACAACTTATTTAGGACTAGATTTGAGGCAAAGAATGTAGAGGAATGACCATGGAAAAATAAGCTCACGGAGCTGATGTGCAGAACATATGCAGCAGCCTTAATGGGAGGAAAGTGTCAGTGTATTTGAGAAATTGAAAGAAGCCCAGTTTGGCTGGCACTTCACAGCAGCGGGATGTAGGGCATGAAATGAAATTGGAAACACAGCAAGCCACTGGATCATGAGAGTCTCATGAGCCAACATAAATGTTGGGCTTGATTCTAAAAACTCTGGGATGCCCCTCTAGACTGTATCTGCTCCAATCTTCCTGGCTGCTTGGGGAACAGACTGGAGAACAAACACAAGTATAGATGAGAGGAGACAGCTTAAAAGCTCAGACTCGTTCAATGATACCTTCAGTCTTTTTGACTCTTCAAAGGGGACAAAAGTGAGAAGGACAAAATACATGTTTCTATTATGTATTATACAGATAGAAAAGGGAGAAACAATGATATGAAAGAGACAAATGCTTAGGAGGAAAGTAACCCTGAGCACAGTACAGAAACTGGTCTGTTCAGGAGGAGGAGTGGCTAGAAAAGGGGATGCTTGAAACCAATATCTCACTGTCCTGTAATGTATCATGATGCCAGAGAGCAGGCTGAGGCCACAAGTGGAGATGACTGGGATGGGGTAGGGGGAAAAGTCACTGGAAACAGACCATGGAAAGAAGAGAGCAGAGAGCAGGAGGAATCTTTTAAGTGGCACTGGATCCAGGTAGAGAGAAAGGCCATCAGACCCAAAGCACAGCAAGATGAAGTGAAGACAGTGGTACAAGTGTAAAAGAAGGCAGGATTTTGCAGCCAGATAGGAAGACAGGCTCAGAAGATACACTGCACTGAGATCAAGGAGATAATGGAGCAGAGAGAAAAAAGAAAACAGTCTCTGTTTGAGATGCGACAGGAAAAGTAGAGACTGGAGAACAATCAGTTTTTAGTTAGGGAAAAGGGGGTGGCAGATTCTTCCACAAAGCAGTGTAGGATTTAGAGGAACTTGATGAATAAGGCACAAATGTTCCATCAGCTAGAATGGAAGACTGGGGAGGAGGGAAGGCAAGGGGTTTGATGGCCTGGATCCTGGGCTGTGCAGAGCAGTGCAAGGGTTGCATTTTGTGGATAGAATCATCTGTATGTGTTCACTAATATTTTAGTAGACCAAGAGAACTAGGTCAACCTTAGATAAGGCAGGGATGAGAAATTCTCTGAGATTACAGAAAACAGATGTCAGCGTTAGTATCTGTGCAGCCTGGGTAAGCTGAAAAGATTAATAACAGACAGCAAGCATGATGCCTCGTTCTTACTGGGTTGTACACAGTATGGAGGCAGGCAAGAAGGGAGAGATGCAAAATCTCCCTACACTTGAAAAGCACCTTGTACAGTTGTACAGAGCCTGAAGGGATGAGTAAAAATGCAGAAGCATAATTAAAACTAGTGGAATAATATGGAACTTCTATTCTCGGTAAAAAGTTCTGCCTCTGAAATTCTTCATTCATGACAAATTGATTTCATTCTCTCCAGATCATCCTTGGCTTCTGAAGAGGTTGCCACCCATCACCATGACCACCGCTGGAGACTAAAGCCTCCTTCCCCTGTGGCTGGAGTGTTGCTGTTGAAAGCTGTCAGCTGATTTCCTTCCTGGGACTTGCCCTCAAAAGGGCCTGGAGGGAGGATAGCATACATACAATGACTAATCCAGGGAGGCTCTCAATGGGGGACCTTTTTGAAGGGCCAACCCTATTTCAAAGGTCTTCTTTTGGGGCTAGAGGACTCAGAAACAAAAATTGAATACAAATTTATTTTCTTCTTTCTTTATGTTCATGGGCCTGTGCTTCTGTTCTCCATGTAGATGTGAAAAGCTTTCTGCATTTCAGTGCTAAGGTCTCAGTTTAGAGGGTCTGGCATTTTCAGGGGTTAGTTTGCCTGACTTTGTAGGGGAGAAGATAGAGGCAGGAGTTTGAGGTGAAGAGAGCCAGCCTTAGAGATGGACATCCCAACTGCTGGTAAGATTGCTGGGAAAGGGGGTGTCTTCTGGTCAGTGGAGTCCTGTACCCCACTCTTACATGGGTTGCTGGGGGAATATGAAGAAGCAGAAACATCTGGGGAGGGGGTGCATTGCTCCCCTTTCAACAAATTTTGAGATATGTTGACATGGCATTTGTTAAAAATATACAAAAAGAAACCCCCACAAACACAACACTTTAGTTTGATGTGTTTCAAAGTCTGCATCATCAAAATCACTGGATCACCTGGATTGGTTGCTAAAACACAGGTTGTTGGGCTCCACTTTCAGAGTCTGGTACAGTAAAGGGGGCTAAAATGTCCATTTCTAAAAACTTCCCAGGTGATTCTGATGCTGCTGTCCAGAACCATTGTGTTAGAAAAAACAGATTGAAAGTGAGACAACAGGACACATAACAGAGCCCAAAGCTGTGTCTTTTCATTCCATTTGCTTGCTCAGCTGCAAGCTAGAGTGCCTCCCACCTGATCCCTCAGCTCAGGACCCCATTGTTAGAGTGTGTCTCTACCTCTTCCTTGATGGCGTCTGGCACTCTGGATCTGTAGACCCAGGTCCTAAATGGAGCTGTCAGCCCTCACCTGGACCATGCTGGCTCGAGGGAAGTAAAATTGTTGATTGTTTATGCAGCTTGAGTAATGTACAAAACTGACCAATAGATGGCAAGAGTGGGGCTAGGGTTCAACAGGTGCCCCACCCATTTAGCTGGGGGGGTGGAGTAGGTTGCACCTGCCCCTGGCACATTACTTGCACAAACCGTCCTCTGTCCCTCAAGCAACGTACTGTCTTAGGGGGAGAGTGATGAAGTCTGCCCAGAGCAGGGTCTTTTTTCTAATTTGCATAGAGGCCTAGTGTACCTGTGCTGAGTCCTACATAGAAGGGTAAAGTGGGAACACAGCCGGAAAGTTTCTTTTTAAAACCCCCAAACGATCCTAGGGTGCATGTGTGACTCTGTAGAGAAGAGCCAGGTTTCCCCAGAGTAGGGGACATTGGGTTTACTGAGTTTCAATGTGCTTTAGAAAACAGAGGAATGTTACACTTGTCCTTGAGCACATCACCACATGTTAGCAGTCTCTGCATTACCTGATGAATGGCTGAGCTCAGGGGGTTCCAGTTGTAAGCAGCCTCAGGGACACCAGGGAACTTGTTAGAATCACACATTTTGGGACCCAACCCAGCCGTGCTGAATCAGAAAACCTGAGCTGTGGACCAGCCGGCTGTTTAATGATCTCCCCCTCAACCAGATGATTCTGATGTGTGTTAGAGTTTGAGAGAAACTGGCTTAGAGCATCCCACCTCCAACAGGCCTAGAACTCTAAGGATCTTATTACATCAGATCCTGAGGCTGCAGTCCTGGGAGCAGTCTGTTTCTTCCGGCTGATGAAAAGTCAGGGGTTGTGGAGAGTAACAAGACAGCAGGGCCATTATTTGAAGTGTGTTGTTCCTTGTTTAAATGGGCCCTCTGGGACCCTTGCTCACATTCTCAAAACAAATAAAGATTATATGTGGCAAAATGCAGGATTCCACTGCAGTGTGGAGTTAGCAGAATCAAATTGGCTTCCTTCACCACCTCCAGATTCTTTCTCCCTACTAGTTTGGTGCCAGAATTGGTTTTTTGCCTTCAATATTTTTACCTCTTTATATACTTCACCCTTCTCTATTTATACCTCAACTTCCATTTTATCATTTAATTGATAACCTACATTTTGGGATTGTCATGGAAAACACCTTGATTTGATGGTTCTTGCAGATTTTAGAAATGGAGGCGGACACCCAGGGTCTCTGGGTCTCTGAGCCCTCCTCAGGTTTAGAATGGCTTTCCTAATAGCCATCCACTCCTTTATAACGAAGAGGAAACTGGGAAGAGAGTTATATCCTTATATCTTTAAAATAGGAGTTGATTTGCTGATAGTGGCCTTACATGACAAAAATGGTATTTTTTTCATATTCCAATAGCCATAACTTCAAGGTCAGAATTAGGGTGGACTAGCAAGCTAAAAAAAATTCCTGATTATATTTATCAGACTAAAGTAAGATTTAAAAAACCCACATATTTCCTGTGAGTAGCAAGGCAGAAATTTACACTGGAAATAAGCATCATAGGGTAATGCTAACTGAAACTGTAAATTCTGAACAATCTTAGAGCTGATAAATGCGATTCTTTAAGCTAAATCAAATTTAAAGAATAAGAAAATGTCCTATTCTTTTAGAAAATTTGGTATTAAAAAAGAACGGGTTATAATAGGGAGAAGAAATCTTCCTTAAGTGTAGTTTACATTTAATATGGATCATGTTATAGGAGAGCATTTCTTTAAAAGTTTCAGCACAGAATTGTTAGCCATAAACCTAATTCTTGCTGATTCACCTGTTTTTGATCAATGCTTCTTTGACAACATGGTTTATCAATGTCAGAAAATATACTTGGTTATTTCCCTGAAATACTAAGGTGAAACTACCTGGTGTAAAGACACGGATTGCCCATGGTGGTTTTGCTAGAGGAACCTGTTAAATTAGAATGTATTAATCTGCAATGTGTGGCTGCCTGTCCATCATGGCCCGATTTTATCTGCTTTATAAATGAGGTTTTTAATTTAGAATCTAGACACTGAAAGAAAGCCTTAGGCGTCTAGTAGTAACTATAGTCGGGAATGTGAACAATCTGAAACAAAAGAATCTGGTGCACTTTCAATGAAATTATTTTAATTCATTGAATTCGCTGAGAATTCCAGTCTTGACCATCTATTCCAGGAGCATGCAGTAGGTGGCACCTAAACGCTCTTTGGAGGCGAGCAGGCGCCATTTAAGCAGGAGCATCCACCGCTGCAGCAGTTGGCACAGCTGAGAAGTCCGAGATTGAAGAGGAGAGGAGGTGGGGGAGGCTGGAGGATGGTGGGGTGGCAGTGACAGCTCCGGGCCCGCCCGGGCTGGGCGGCGCAGGTGCGCTGGGGGCGCGGGGCACACGAGCCCGGGCGCAGGTGCGCGGGGGCGCGGGGCGCGGGGCGCACGGGCGGGCAAATAGCTGACAGCATCGTCACGGCGGCGCGAGGGAGCTCGCGCCCCGCCTACCTGCGGGAGGAGCCCGTATCCGCACAGCCTGCCTGCCCGGTCCTATTCGAGGCGAGCTCAGAAGCAGCTCTGGGAAGAGTTGTGTTCATCCTCAGGTAACCGAGATTTCTCTTCCTTTGCTGTGGCCTCGCTGCTTCTGCACTGGGGCGCTGACGGCTTTTGCATTCTTGTCTGCTAGTGCCTTAAAAGGGTTTACGGCCATCTGGGAGGGCGAGTCAGCAATATAAAGACTGGAGTAGATGAAAGAGTAAAAAACTGCATTTCTGTATCTTTGTCAGAGAGAGTGAGCATCTTGATACTTTTATAAAAATATCCTTTAAAAAAATCTATATCTTACACATTATTTGGAATTCCGAAGCAGAAGTTTGTGTTTTAGAAAATTATACGGTGCAGGTGTTTCTATTATGTAGAAGTTGACTTAATGGTTTTACGGGAGTCCTGAAAAGATCTGGTCCAAAGTGAGAGCACGTTAGAGGCTGCTGTTTTGTTTCAGCGTGTTTTCGTACTAGAGCGGAGCTCTTCGCGGGCTTGGCTGAGACTTGGCTAAATGTTTTAATTCTCCTTTTAAAGAATGCGTTTCATGATGTCTACATGTGTTTCTTCCTGTTTTGTTGTTGTAAGAAGGGAAGATGGGAAAGGTGCCGCATCCCATCTTTAGTTGTAAGATTGTGGTTCCCATAAGATGACAATGACTGCTGACAGCTCCCAGGCTCGCCTGCAAAGCATTGTTGGCTACTCGCCAGGTGGGAACCTGCCTGAGTCTTCTGTCCTGAAAAATGATGGTTTTCCCCTTTAAAACTCTAGTTCACGTTCTATGGGGGCTTGGGAGTCTTAAACTACAAGCTCTGTGGATCGTGTTATGTCCATTGAATGCTTATCTACATGGCTGTGGTGGAATTCAGTTTCTTCCCACTGTGCAGTGACACAACTTGCCTTCCTTAGGAATTTATTCTACATATTTGCCCACATTATTTTTTGAATGACCCCCTTCCATGTGAGAAGCTAGTCCTAGCATAGGGGACCTCTTCTGTTTGGAACTGAAAACTTGAGGAAAAATTTCTTTTTAAGGAAGATTTTCTAGGTAGCAGTAAAAGGTTGGAGCATTTTACATTCCAAATCAGTCCAAATGTGATTCTTTCCCAGTGACATTTGGATTCGAGGAGGTGGAGTGGGAGGGAGAGAAAAGGGGAGGATAAAATTAGAATAAATTTAACAAATTTGTGAGGGAATAATACTTTTTTTTTTTTTTTTTGGTCGTTGCCTGAAATTGCAAATTGTCAACAATTCTGTCTTTGGAAATGCAGGAGATCCTATGGGCTGAGATGCAGGAAAATCCATAGTTCATTTTACAGAAACAGAAGACACAAAACAAGGAAGCATTTTCATCCCGTTTAACACATGGCGTTTAATTTGGTAACAGGGACTCCAGTGCCCAGTGAACTCAGGAAGAGGGGTGGGGAGAGATGATTGTCGTCTCCACCATCGCACACAACTGCTGCTCAGTTATCTCTGCAGATGGCAAATATATATGCACAGCTATTGCAGAATCTCCAGAATCCTTTCCTGTTGCAGCTTTAGTAGAGTTGTTCCAAAGAAGAGACTCAGAAAACACTCACATTGAATTCCAAGTTGTGGAAGTCTCTTTTCAGCTTGTGGCTAGCAAGTAGCATTCTCAGCAATCAACAGTGCCATCTTACCATGGGAAGAACAGAGAGGACTTTATTCATGTCATGCTGTACATCTCCTAGGAAGCACACCTGACTTTATTAGAAATATATTTTAGAAGTAAATACTGTCTACACTGAAATCTATGTATCTTAGTGAAAAATTAAAACCTTTGAAAACTAACAAGTTTGTTTTATCAAAAAGAGAGTATAGCTGTGATAATAAAAATCATATGTTCATTTTTCTAATTTTGTGGCCATACTCAATAGATATTAGTATATTGGAAATTAACCTATTAATTTAGACACAATCATTATTTTCCTCCAAGATAAAGGCAGTCAGTTTTTGCACAGGAGAATTTCTTTGTTACAAAGAGGAATATTTGGCTACCTGGGTGAGGAGGTTGCCTGCCAGCTATTTTAAGTTAAAATGGACTCAGTGCTGACCTGTAACTTTCAATTCAGATGACCATGATGCCCCATTCCCACTTCTATGGTGAACTGAGTTTGTCTGTTTTGTTGGTCTGCTCATTGTCCATTTATCATCCAGCTCTCAGCCGTCTATTTATCTACTTGGTATGGATGTTTATAATGGACAGATGTCTCTTTAAAGGCAGAACTGATTTCTAGGACACTAATTGGCTTTGGGTATGATTTTTCTAGGAAAATAGCTGCTTTTAAAAGGACAGGTGATGATTGTCATGTTGTCATGATTGCTAATGTTCTTTTACAGGTTAAATGGATGCATGTATGCACATTTAACAATTAACATAAAATTATTTTATTTCAAATTATGTTTTAGTTTTTATTTTTATTATGTGGCTTGCAAGTCTGAGTTCCTTGACCAGGTAAGTATTTTTTAAAGTATTTGGAACAAATGCCGTCATCCTTTTTTCCTTTGCTTTTGTCATGGGGAAATTCAGGAAAGGAAGATTGCTTGTAGCTCTCTCCTTAGTGCAGTTAAGTGTCTTCCCATAAATCAGTGCGTTCAATAGAAATAGTGTGTGAGCCACATGCATAGTTTAATATGTCCTAGTAGTCATGTTAGAAAAGTAAAAATAAATAGGTGAAATTAATTTTAATAATATATATTCTTTAACCCAGTATATTAAAAAATGACCATTTAAAGATGTAGTTAATACAAAATACTAATGAGACATTTACTTTTCTTTTTTTGCTAAGTCTTATCCTTACAGAGCACCTTGATTCAGAGTAGCTATGTTTCCAGAGGTCCATGGCTAGTGGCTGTTGTATTAACCAGCACAACTATAGAATGTTAACCTTTTGGCAAAGCAATTTAAAAGCTGAAATATTAGGGGCTATTAAATTAAACTGATTAAACACTATCAAAAACATATATACAAATGATCTCAAATTGCTATAAGACCTGCCATTAACTAGTTGTGCAGTCTTGAACCTATTTTTACTACTTTATCAGTAAAACAAGAGGATTGGGTCAAATACTTCCCTTGGTTTTTATGAAAAATAACCAGTAGATGTGAATTCAGCCCGCATGCAGCTTAGAGATCTACTGTAGCAGAAACAAAGGGAGAAGACCTTATGGTGGACCTTGCCGTTTTGCACGAGTTTGCTTTGGTCCAGTCCCTGGTGACAGATGTCAGCATGTGAGGTCCCATGCCTCATTGGAGGCCATTCCATTTTCATATTTAAATTACTGGACCAATAGCAGCAAACCTATTGGAAAATCAATAAATAGCTAGCATTTAGGTCTTTTTATATTATCCTTCACTGGCATACATATCTTCAATATTGTTACCTATTTGGTTCAATACCATTAAATAAAGTTTGGTTAATTGTAATACTTTATGATTGACTGATCCATGAGTAGTGACGTTTGTTTTGGGGTAGGGGTGTTGAGAATTTTAAATTCATTTTTATTGGAGTAGAGTTGCTTTAAAATGTTATGTTTCTGCTGTGCAGCAAAGCAAATCAGCTATATGTACACATATATCCCCACTTTTTTTGGATTTCCTCCCCATTTAGGTCACCACAGAGCACTGAGCAGAGTTTCCTGAACTATTATATATAGTAGGTTCTTATTTGGTATCTATTTTGTACATAGTATCAACAGTGTATGCATGACAATCCCAATCTCCCAATGTATCCCCTCTCCATTTCTCTCCTTGTGTTGTGTGTTTGTTAGCTGTCTATGTCTCTCTGTTGTGCAAATAAAATAATCTTCCATTTTTCTAGACTCCACATATATGCATTAATATATAATATTTGTTTTAGGAGTGACTTTCTGGTAGTTCAGCTGGTAAGGAATCCTCCTGCAATGTAGGAGACCCTGGTTTGATTTCTGGTAAGGAAGTTCGGCTGGAGAAGGGATAGGCTACCCACTCCAGTACTCTTGGGCTTCCGTGGTGGCTCAGATGGTAACGAATCTGCCTGCAGTGTGGGAGACCTGGGTTCGATCCCTGGGTTGGGAAGATGCCCTGGAGGAGGGCATGGCAATCCACTCTAGTATTCCTGCTTAGAGTATCCTGTGGACAGAGGAGCCTGGCAGGCTACAGTCCACGGGGTCGCAAAGAGTTGGACACGACTGAGCATGGCATAGGACAGAGACTTCTTGACACGTGGATATGAATGTCCTTCTGAAAAGATGTCAGTTTCTTCCCCAGTCTCTGGATAGCTTCTGTGATCAATGAGTGCTGGTGGGCATGGGTACAATTTCTATCGTATGACTCTCTGCCTTCGAAAGGATTGTAGGCCATTGAAAGAGAACTACGTTTTGTATGAAAGAAGTTTATATGCTATTTTTCCAAAGCTAATGAACGTCTGGAAAGTGAATTTTTTCTGAAGAAATAAGAGAACAGAGGAACTTTGTATTAGGCCTTTCTATAATAATGAATCTCTCTGTCTCTTTCTCTCCTCTGCTCCTACCCCCTCAGTTTCTGAAGCTGGGCTCCAGATGGGTCTAGCTACTTATCAGTATTTAGACAGAGAAGCCTTTGCAGGGGTAAACTTTCCTTCTTATGTCCTCTTTACACTCAGATTGTTTTATTGGAGCACCTCTGTGATTTTTGAATTTGGACTTTATCTTTGAATGATACTGAGCAAAGAGGAAAAATGATCAGTACCCAGGTCTTTACATCCAGGGCAAAGACAGTTCTCTCAGGTCTCGCCACTTTAAAAATCCAGCTCAAAGGCATTTTCCTTTTGGTATGAACTTGAACGCATCTCCCCAAGCCCCATACTCAGCTGCCACCCTGTCATTACACGCACACCTATAAGAGCAGTGGATTATCTCATTGCATTCTTGAAATAGTCCCTTGAGATTTTAAGAAAGGCCTTTGTGGAATAGTCCCTGACACTTAAAGAAAGTTTGTGCTTCTCTTTGGAGGCCCCTTTAGACTTTGTTGGGTTCTTGACCACAGAATGGTGGTCAAGAGGGCACCACAAAATGTACATCTGACCCTACTTTTTTTTAAGGTTTATGTAAGTATACATCTGTGTAAAGTCTGGGTAAGCTACTTGCAAGCAAAATGAGGCTAGGAATGTTGAATGATAGAAATGATGAGGTGACCTACATTTTTAAAAAAATCTAAATTTTCCAGGATATCATGATAACCATGTGTTTATATATTTTCTATCATTCCAGGTGGATTTACAAATGACACTCTATATACCTTCTATTTGTTCTTCCCTTCTTTTAAATGTTAGCTTAAATTCCTCTAAACATACCCTCCATTTCAAGGTGCTCCATGTTGTTGGAGCCAATATTTAAACATAAAGAATGAAAATGTGGTTAGAGAGAATGTTTAATGATCTCAGAATGGGGAAGAATTTTCTAAGGATGATGCCAAACTTGGAGAAGGCAATGGCAACCCACTCCAGTTCTCTTGCCTGGAAAATCTCATGGACAGAAGAGCCATGCAGTCCATGGGGTCACGAAAAGTTGGACACGACTGGATGACTTCACTTTCACTTTCATGCATTGGATAAGGAAATGGCAACCCACTCCAGTGTTCTTGCCTGGAGAATTCCAGGGATGGTGAAGCCTGGTGAGCTGCCGTCTATGGGGTCACACAGAGTCAGACACGACTGAAGCGACTTAGCAGCAGCAGCAGATGCCAAACTGGGATCCTAAAGAGGAAATGTTTCTTAAATTGGGCTTCACAGAAATTTTAAATTTCTGTCTAGGAAGAAGAAAGAATAGCAAAGGATGAATGGCAGCTGGGAATAAAAATTTGGAAAATATTTCAGATGAGGTCTAATTTTCTTAGTATGGTGGGTCTCAAATGTTAAGCACCCAAATCACCTGATGAGATAGTTACACCTGCGATTGCTGGATCCCCAGAGACGGATTCAGTGGGGCCAGAGCAGGTGGAACATGGTCCTAGATGAGCAGGATAGCTCTGGTCTGCTGAGACAAGTTTGAGAATGACCGCCTTGAAGTAGGGTAAATACCATCCTTACAAACTAATAGAAATCTGAGCAGAGCGCAGGAACATGCAGACCTCAAAGATGCAAATTACTTGGAACATATGAAGAAATTCTCAGTCTCACACGAATCAAATACAATTAAATCAATCAAGAGAAACAGACTTCTTGTTACATGGGCAGGAGCCACAACTTTGATAATACACCCACACTGGGCTATGCCAGGCCAAGGAACTAGCAGCGTCACACATCACTAGGGCAATTTGGTGGTAATTTTGGAGGGCAACTGGCAATCTCTACCAAATTTAAAATGCACATACAGTTTGATCCAATATTTATATTTATAAGAGGTTAGTCAACTCAAAAATGTGATGAGAGTTAGTTGAGGGAAAAAAAAAGCAATCAGTGATAAATTAGTGATAAATGATAGACCATTTAGTGAGTTCTATGTAGCTGGTATGTAGTTCTGCGTAGCCAGAGTCTAAACTGTTCCTAAGAGGCAGTGGGGGAAAGGACAGTATATATGTAATTCTGCTGAAGGGAATCAAGCACATGTTTTTTTAGAAAGTTCCTGATGGTCTTGTGAAACTTCTGCTAATCATGAGAAACACTCATCACCATGAAGGATGTTACTACTTTTCTAGATATGAAGAGATATAAGAATTGGGCCCATAAAATCAGCTCCGGAGAATATCTAACTATCTGAAGACTTGTCTTGTCAGTTTTCCCAGAGCAGAGAGTGCCTCATTTCTGCTCTCTGCCCTGAACTCCTTCAGGAGTGTTGGAGGTCAGCAGCTGCAGCAGCACATAGCTTAATCCTTGTAGAGGTAGATGGCAAGCACCCATGGCAAGTGCCAATTTGTGGATGACAATGCAATTACCCAGTTCTATCTTTTAGGACAATTCCAGGTTCCACTGAAGCTGTTGTACTTCTGTTACAGAAATACAAGTCATGTTTTGGGCCCAGGGATCTTGCTCTACAACCCTGAGACAGCCAAGGTGACCCAAACCTTAATTTTAGGACTGATACTAATTAGGAACTGTAAGTCTTTATTTTAATGCAGTATTGGAAGGCATGTGAATCCTAAACATTTTGGATCATCCCATTACCTTCCCTTAAGACCTGCGAAGACCAGGAAAATCAGAGTTCTTAGTCTGACTCCAGTCTCCTGTGTCCTGGCCCTTCATTGGTCAGCTGTATCAGGATCCTTTTGCCCCTGGCATTAGGCCTAAGTTAAAATATTGATTCAAATATGCATGATGTAAGTTTAACTCATGTTATACAAGCAGGTGTTATATTAACCACTGGTATCATTGCTCAGAGAAGGGCATGGCAACCCACCCCAGGATTCTTGCCTGGAGAATCCCCGTGGACAGAGGAGCCTGATGGGCTGCAGTCCATGGGCTCACAAAGAGTCGGATATGACTGAGCGACAAAGCACAGCACAGTGCAGGGGTGCTCGGTGTTCAGCTTTTGATAATGCATCTCTAACTTTATTGATGAGTCAGAAAACATACACAGTCATCCATTATTCGTTGCCTAACATCGTTGTCGGTCTTCCTAGGTGGCTCAGTGGTAAAGAATCTGTCTGTCAAGCAGGAAACGTGAGTTCGATCCCTTCCTGGGTCAGGAAGATTATTTGGAGAAGGAAATGGCAACCAACTCCAGTATTCTTGCCTGGGAAATCGCATGACAGAGGAGCCTGATGGGCTACACAGTACATGGGGTCGCAAAGAGTCAGACTTGACTTAGCGACTAAACGACAACACCATTTTTATTATTTTAAAATAAATATGAGATGTTCTGAAAGTTGCTTGACAATAACTACATGTTAGTGTAGAAAAACTACCTCCAACATTTCATAATGCGGCGCCCCTTGTTCACTTGTTTCTAATTTGAATTGGCCAGAACTCTTTAAAGGGTTTGCTAAACTTAAGTTGAAATGCAGGTTCTGCTACTTACCAGCTCCGCATCAGTTCACTGTTACCTTAACCAGCTAAGGTCTCCATTCCCTTCTCCGTAAAATGGGGCTGTTGATAACTAAATCAGAGACATTTCAAAGATCAGACTTGCCTGAGACCTCTCAACACTGGCTAGACCATCAGGACTCCTGGGTTGTGTTGGTGGTTGATATCTTATCAGCATCTTAATGATTCTTTACTCTCACTATCTCAGATTTATTCTCTTACACAGCCTGGCATGAAGCCATTGTCTTATAGTTGCACTTTGCTTCTGGATGGAATTCTGGACTTTGGTTTTAGTTTTTCCTAATTTACCTGGTATGCACACTCTCCAATTCCTCCTAAAATATTGATTTTGTTTCCTTTACAGCTTTGTCTTTAAGCTGGACCTACAGGACTCCCTATTTTGTATCTGGTTAAATCCATGTTTGCTCTTTCAGAAGCGCTCTTTTCTTCTGGTCTTTGATTGAGTTGATCTCCCCCCAGACAGTCCTGACTCTGTAACTGAAGTCACAGTTTTGCAAGAGTAGACCTTGCTTGATATTTTGTTATTCTGGTTTTGAGATACTTATCTTGATAATGATTCCAGTGGTCCTGGCCTTGACTGGAAGCCTGCTGAGGGCAGGTAGTGCTATATCTTGTCTGATGTTGTTTGTCACTGGGTTCTAGACACATCAGTAGCTGTAGCCTTTTACAGCAAATTTTGCTGACCTGCCTAGTGACCAGAGAACAGACACAATTATGTATTCATTGATTAATGGTTCTCAGCTCCTGACTGTATGCCCTTGCCTTTTGTCAGTCCATCAACTTCAGACTTCCTGGATATTCTACTCTCAACCAAGGGTGTTCCCTCTGGTTTAGTCTTCTCCCTCACCTTACGCTCAAATGTCATCCAAGTGACTTCATGTTTTCCCTCCACCACTCTTAAATCCAACACCTGCAGCCCCAGGGGATGTCATCAGTGTAAGAGGCTTTCCCACTTCCAGAGGAAGAGTGGAGCATCCGCTCCCTGACCACAGCATCTTGCTTCTACAGCATCCTTGCTCAACTTCTCCTTGAGCCTCTCCCAGAACTGCCATTTATCTTGCTAGTATATTCAGTTTCCTTCCCATTAACATTTAAACATGTTCATGTCTCTATATTTAATCAAAACTGGGTAGCATTCGGCCTTCGATTCACAAGCTTTCCTCCAATTTACGATCAATCTCAGGAAATACTTCAGAGCTGCCTTTATCAATGTCTGCATCTCATGTATCAATGTGTGTGTCTCATGCTCACTCTGAGTTTCCCTGGTGGCTCAGATGGTAAAGAATCTGCCCGCAATGCAGGAGACCTGGGTTGAATCCCTGAATCCGGAAGATCCCCTGGAGAAAGGAATGGTAAGTATTCACTCTAGTATTATTGCCTGGCGAATTCCATGGACAGAGAAACCTAGTGGGCTATAGTCAATGGGATCACAAAGAGTCAGACACAGCTGAGCGACTAATGCTTCACTTTTCCATGCTCACTTCTCAACCTACAGCAATCCAGCTCCCACCCAGGGTGCTTTAACAACATCTCTCACTGAGGTCACTGATGATGTTCATTGCTTCTCAACCAGTGGGTGTTTTCAATTTCTCACTGTACTTCACAGCTCACCACCAATTGACATAGTCAAGCCCTCTCTTCATTTTTGAAGTCCTCCCTTTCCTCGGCTTCCACAACATGCCCTTCTGTGCAGTTGTTTTTATTTCTACAGTCTGGTCACTCCTTCTCTTAATTCTTTGCAGATCCACTGCCTTTTCAAACAATACATTTTTGAGTCTCCTGAGGTTCTGTCTAGGTCTTATACTATTTTCTCTTTGTTCTTACAAGTCATCTCATCCACAGACTTGGCTTCAGTCCCTACCACAGCACAGATGACTTCCATGTCTGCATTCTGATCCCTGATGCTGCAGCTCCTCTGGATGCATCCTCCACCTGTGCAGTTGATGTGAGCCCTTGACTGTCCCGAAGACACTTAGTGCTCTATCTGCTGAAAATCAAGCTCATGACTTCCCCCTAAAACTTGGCCTTTGATCTCATCCCATCTCTCCAGTTTCACCACTTGGAAACCTTAGGAGTTTTTCTTGACACTTTATTATCTCTTTGCGTCTTAGCCCTTTTATGCACCAGCTGTCACTCATTGCTGTTGATATCACTAACTGATGAAGGTCATGCCACCCTCCTTTCAGTGTTTGGAGGGCTCCAGATACGGAGCATCAAATGTGGAGGGCTCTCTCTCTCCAAGGGGCCTGCAAACAGTCTTGGCCTGGCTTTGTTAATACCCTCCTGCAGTAGATGGCCATAGATGAGTCCTCTTCAGTGATAGAAGATGTCCTGCCATTGACATAATGGTATGGTCCACACTAGTCCTCTATCACTGTAGCCTCAAAGCCTTGTCTGAGATCCCACTCAGCCCACCACCAAAGCAAGGGTAATTGCCACAGGTAGTGATGGCCAGGAGGAGATGAAGCCGAGGTCTCTGCTCACGTTGTTCTTGCCTGAGGTGCATTTCTTGGCCTGTCCTTTCCAGTCTGTTCATTAGAACTCAACTGCAGATTCATTCACACACTGAACAGATTCTTATTGTGCACTTTTTATGGGCCAGGCAGTGTTCAGGCACTGCAGAGACAGCAGTGTAAGAAACAGAAGAGACCTCTTGTGGAGCTTATAATATAGTGGAAATAAACACAGTTGTAAAAAAGGCAAGTTGTATTCAGAAAGGGATACAAGCTCTGGAAGAAAATTAAGCAAGAGGCCTAAGACTGTTGAAATTGAGGTTGGGACTATAAATCCAGTTGAACGGTCAGGGAACTTCTCAGTGCCGTGCGAACATAGGCCTGTAGGAGGTTGTGGGGGAAAGAGTGGTCCAGGTAGAGGAGACAGCCAGTTCAGAGGCCCTGAGGCAGGAACATGGCAGGTGTGTCCAAGTTGCAATGGGGAGACAAACATGGCTGGAATGAAGCGAGCAGGGGGCAGAATGGCAGGAAGTAAGAGTACAGGTTGGGGCAGGACCCTTCACCGTTTACTCTCAGGGAGACAGGGGGACCATGGGCTTTAAGCACAGGAATGATGTAATCTAGTGCCTGGGGGAGGCGCTGATTGGAGTGGCTCAGGCTTGAAGCAAATGACTGTTTAGGAGGCTGTGGTAGTGATCTAGGTAAGAGGTGATGGATTGCCAGGAGGTCGTGAGGACACTGGGGAAGATGATTTGTGGTTAAGTCTGGAAGTGAAGATACCACCGACACACTTTGCTGATGGAATGGACAAGAGTTCCAAGAGAAGGCGAGGGGTTTGGGAGGATTCTAAGGGGTTTTTCATGGACACCCGGAAGGAGACTGTAGGCATTGCTTCAGATGATGCAAATTATAAGGGGAGCAGCTTAGGGTGGATATAGAGAGTTTTTGTGTTTTGCACGTACTATATTTGAGATGTCTCCAACATCTGCGTCAAAGCAGAGGTGTTCAGGTGAGAGAGGGAGACATATGATTCTGCAGTGTGAGTCTGCAGTTTAAGAAGGAAGCCTCACCTCTACAGTTGGATGGATGACATCTGAAGACATGAAATCCGGTGATACTGTCGAGGGGGTGAGCATAGCGGGGTTGGGGGAGTCAGGTAACAAGGATGGAGGTGTGAGCTTGTCTTGCATGCATGTGTGCTCAGCTGTGTCTGACTCTTTGTAACCCCATGGACTGTAGCCTGCCAGGCTTCTCTGTCCATGGGAGTTTTCAGGCAAGAATACTGGAGTGAGTTGCTGTTTCTTCTTCCAGGGGATCTTCCTGATCTAGGGATCGAACCACAGCTCCTGCGGCTCCTGAATCACAGGCGGATTCTTTACACACTAAGCCATTGGGAGCTTGTCTAACTGGCAAGTTAATTAGTGATGGCCCTGACCACCTCCCCTGCCACCACCCTGGCCCCAGCTGGACCTCACCACAGTAACAGCTGCCTCTACATCACCCACACATTCCCTGCCCATTACCTTGCTGGCTCCATCTACTTTTCTCCATCCCTTCTTCCATTCTAGAATTCTCCCTTTTCCTAGAACATATCATGCTAGCTTCTGTGTTTGTCCCTTCCCTCAATCAGGGAAATTCTTCTCCCAGGTATTCAGAATTCACACCATCATTGTTCTCAAATCTTTGCTCCAATAGCAACTTTCCAGGGAGCCTTTCTCTGGCTTCTGGCCACCTCTGATGTTTACTGTACATCCTCAAAATGTAACTGAAAGATACTGCATTGACGTGCTCTTATCAAATGTACCCATACCCATGGAAACCCTTCATTTGGAAGACTTAAAATGATAAAAAACATTTCTTTTCAAGTTTTTAATTGTACAAGTAAGAGCTTTTAAGGGACACATTTGTATTGCATTTGGCAAAATCATGTATAAAAGTGTTTCCACTGTTACATCTCTTTTCAAAATGCTTTCTCCATAGGACAGTTGTTTTTCCAAAGTAGGTACTGATCCCTCTCTTATGTTTTAAAATGTCACCTTTGTATTGCAGGGATGGAGAAAATGTTCTTATTTTTGGAAAATACCTGCTGTATGTCATACTACTAAAGACTGCCTGCCACCCAGAAAATGGTTATGAATGTAGAACAGTTGCTTTTTGTGTAATAGAAAAACACACAATTTGCCTTTTAGTTCTGCAACACATATATTTTCCTTGCTACAAGATGCCTAGTGAACCATCCTGTGGTTAAAAAAAATTTCATCGTGACTCGACACCTTCACATGAAATATTGTAAGGAATCTACCACATTGTAAAGGTCTTATTTTTGTATAGTAAGAAATAAAGTACCCAGAAGTTCCTTTTTGGCTTCAGCTTCTTTGCTGCAAGAACTGACTGATGAACAGTGCAATAAATTCATTCACTTCTGTTTTTGTCTCTATAATGTCACCATAGATCCTCATGTAATTTTTTTATTTCTCTTGACATTGCTGGCCTATGAGCAGTTACTCTTATGTAGATTTTTTCAAAACTTGATTTTCTTTCTTTAAAGAGTTCATTGATCTTCTCTCATACAATTTTCCTTGGTCAGCTCACAAAACGGTATTTCAACAGCAGTAATCAACATGCTCTAAGTGTTTCTGATGTGTCCAGCACTGGGTTAAATAAAATTATGTGCTGCTGGGTGAATCCCACAGGGATCCTGCCTTTATGGCATTGGTATTGGAGGGAGAGGAAGAGAGAGAACACAAAATAATAAATACTGAAAGAAGGATGCTACTGCTGCATGTGAGCTCATTCGTCCAACTTTTTGTGACCCCTTGGACTGTACCCACTAACTCCTCTGTCCATAGGGTTCTCCAGGCAAGAATACTGGAGTGGGTTGCCATGTCATCCTCCACAGGAATCTTCCTGACTCAGGATTCGAACTCATGTCCCCTGAGTCTCCTGCACTGGCTGGCAGATTCTTTACCATGGCACCACCTGGGAAGCCCTGTGAAAGAATAATATATGTGCTAAAGTATCTTATTATTGAAAGAGAATCATCCTAATATATAATAGACGCGCTAAAGTATGTTTGAAATGTTTCTACTTTGCTCTGTTTAGTAAACATGTCCACTGTGAAACTTCTAATACTGGTTCTTGATACCTTCATAATTATTTTCTAATTATCTTCCTACAGGACTCTGAGAAAGGACTGCATTTTAGTTATTAAACATTTTGGTGTATTATATATTATAGCTGGAAAATAAGTGTTTTTCCAATGACTTGTGACATTTTGCCTTTCAATATTAAAAAGATTCTAAGCATTTTGGGGCTTCCCTCATAGCTCAGTTGGTAAATCATCTGCCTGCAATGCAGGAGACCCAGGTTCAATTCCTGAGTCAGGAAGATCCCCTGGAGAAGGAAATGGCAACCCACTCCAGTATTCTTGCCTGGAGAATCCCATGGACAGAGGAGGCTGACAGGCTACAGTCCATGGGATTGCAAGAGTCGGACATGACTTAGTGACTAAACCACCACCAAGCATTTAAAAAATAAAGTTTAAATTTTGCAACATACTGGATTAAGTATAATGTATTAAACTTTTCTAGTGTGGTGCAACCCAATAGATAAACACTGTGAGCCAATATATAATTGTGTATTTTCTAGTAGAGCTTTCCAGATGGCCCTAGTGGTAAAAAAAAACCAAAAAAACAAAAACCCATCTGCCAACACAAGAGACCTAAGAGACATAGGTTTAATCCCTGGGGTGGAAAGATCCCTTGGAGAAGGGCACAGCAGCCTGCTCCAATATTCTTGCCTGGAGAATTCCAAGGACAAATGAGCTTGGTAGGCTATAGTCCACTGGGTTGAAAAGAGTTGGACGCAACTGAAGTGACTTAGCACATGTGCATTTTCTAGTAATCACATTTAAAAAAGTAAAGACCCAATTGAAGTTAATTCAAATCATATATTTTATTTTACCCAATGTACATGAAATATCATTTCAACTTGGAATCAGTGTCAAAATTATGAATGAGATATCTAACACTCTTTTTATATGTGTTCAAAATCCAGGGCGGGACCTCTCAGTTCAGTCTAGTTGAATTTCAAGTGGCAGGTGACTACTATATTGGACAATGCAGTCCTGTGGGCTTAGTTTTAAATGCAGTGGCTGATAGTGATGTGTAACAGGAGCACTGATACAGTATAAAATTAGGGCCTAGAAGTAGGTGTAGATTTCAGTTGGTCTCAAGAAATTAGATTTTTTTTTTTGCCTGGCGAGATCAGATTAAATTCTTATTGCTCTTAATGTGTAATGTGGATGACAAAGGAGAAGGACTATCTACTGTGCCAATACCAATTGTACTATGGGTGCAATTGTTAATTCATAGTTTTATTTTTGCTGAAAATATTTTCTCTTATAATCATGTATTTTTATCATGGTAAAATATATGTAACATATAATTTCCCATTGCAATTGCATTTAGTGGCATTAAATATATGTACATTGTTGTATCACCATCCATCTCCAGAACTACTCATCTTGCAAAACTGAAACTCTGTTCCCATTAACAATTACTCCCCATTCTCCCCTCCCCTCAAGCCCTGGTAGACCACCATTTTATTTTCTGTCTCAATAAACTCGACTGTTCTAGGGATGTTTTATGTAAGTGGAGTCATATGATATTTGTTCTTCCATGACTGGCTTATTTCACTTCACACAGTATTCTCATGGTTCATCCATGTTGTAGCATGTACCAGAATTTTCTTCCTTTTAGGCTAAATGATGTTCCATTTTGTATATATACTATTTTGTTTATCCATTCATCTGTTGATGGACATTTAGGTTGCTATGGTTGTTGTGAATAATGCTGTTAGGAACTAGAAACATGGGTACACAAATGTCTTTTCAACTGTTTGAATAATATATCATAATATATGTTTAAATTATTTTGAGTATATACCCAGAAGCAGATTGTTGGTTTACATGGTAACTGTTGAATTTTGCATTGTTTTACATTCCTCTTAGAAGGATTCTAACTTCTCCACATCTTTCTTAACACTTGTTATTTTCTGTTTTGTTTGTTTTTTTGTTTCGATTTTTGATAGTAGCCATTCTGGTGGGTGTGAGGTGATTTCTCATTGTGGTTTTGATCTTCATTTTTCTGATAATTTGTGATGTTAAGCATCTTTTCATGTGCTTATTGGCCATTTGTATATTATTTAGAGAATGTTTATTCAAGTTCTTTATCCATTTTTAGCTGTTTTTTCTTTTTGTTATTCAGTTGTATTTCCTCTGTATTCTGGATATTAGATTCTTTCCAGATATATGATATCTGGTACATATATCTGGTATGATATATGATATCTGGTACACTAGATACATGTTATCTTCCATGGTGTAGGTTCTCTTTTAACTTTCCTGACACTGTCATTTGTTGCACAAAACCCAAAGTGCCAAAACAATCTTGAAAAAAAAACAGAGTTCAAGGCTTCATACTTACAGATTTCAAAATTTATTATAAAGATGCAGTAGACCAGTTGTGTGGTACTGGTATAGGAATAGACACATAGACCATGGGATAAAATTAAGAGTCCAGAAATAAACCTAATATACATTTGTAGTTAATTGAATTTTGATAAGAGGTCAAGATCGAATATTCAACAGAGAAAGAATCATTTCATAACAAATAGTTTCAGGATACTGGATATCCATAGATAAAGGAATGAAGTTGGATTCCATCACAACATATTCAAAAATTAACTCAAAATGGAGCAGTGGCCTTAAAATAAAAACTAAAGCTATACAACTCTTAGAAGAAACTGTAGAGGTATGTCTTCATGATGGCAATGGATTCTTAGCTAAAACACCAAAAGCATGAGTAATAAACTAGTTCATGATTGTGTGAAGGAGTATTTTTTTACCCACTTGCCAATTTTGTAAACTTTCATTTGACTAAAAATAGAAATCTACCTAACCAAGTGCATATACAAAGAGCCATGTTCCAATAAGTGGACAGTGAAGGAAGAACATCAGGCTACACATAGTAGCACCTTAAGCCATCACTCCTGATACTGAGCACTTTCTTCTCCTTGCTGGCAGAGTTTCTGCCCTCCAGTTGTTTTCATCTTTTGGTGTTAATTTCCCTGCAAGGTTATCATACTGCATTGGTCATTCAGGATCAAACTTGGTAACCGATCCTTTGACCAAGACAATGGTACTATCTCTTATTAACATGATGTGCCTTTTTATTTTTCTTACCCACATGGAAAAGCCATAAAGCTGAAAATGCCCCAAACATAGGGCATTGTCAGACACTTGTAAATCTGAAAAGTGTAACTAAGTGCATTTTATTTGGCTGTTTGGATTCCTAGCCATCATATATTTCCCAAATGAAATAGTTTTAGACAGACATCAGTGAATCTTATTTCTGTGCCTAAGCCGTAGTCTTATTTGGCTCTCAGATGGCAGAAAGTGAAGAGGAACTAAAAAGCCTCTTGATGAAAGTGAAGGAGGAGAGTGAAAAAGTTGGCTTAAAGTTCAACATTCAGAAAACTAAGATCATGGCATCTGGTCCCATCACTTCATGGCAAATAGGTGGGGAAACAGTGGAAACAGTATCAGACTTTATTTTGGGGGGCTCCAGAATCACTGCAGATGTTGATTGCAGCCATGAAATTCAAAGACGCTTACTCCTTGGAAGGAAAGTTATGACCAACCTAGATAGCATATTAAAAAGCAGAGATATTACTTGGCCAACAAAGGTTTGTCTAGTCAAGGCTATGATTTTTCCAGTAGTCACATATGGATGTGAGAGTTGGACTGTGAAGAAAGCTGAGCGCTGAAGATTTGATGCTTTTGAACTGTGGTGTAGGAGAAGACTCTTGAGAGTCCCTTGGACTGCAAGAAGCTCCAACCAGTCCATCCTAAAGGAGATCAGTTCTGGGTGTTCATTGGAAGGACTGATGTTGAAGCTGAAACTCCAATACTTTGGCCACCTCATGTGAAGAGTTGACTCATTTGAAAAGACCCTAATACTGAGAAGGATTGGGGGCAGGAGGAGAAGGGGACGACAGAGGATGAGATGGCTGGATGGCATCACCAACTCGATGGATATGAGTGTGAGTGGACTCCGGGAGTTGGTGATGGACAGGGAGGCCTGGCGTGCTGAGATTCATGGGGTTGCGAAGTTGGACACGACCGAGCGACTGAACTGAACTGAACAAAACTCTTAAAGAATAATTTATTCTATCCTTTCCATTCCAAGAAATGTCCCAACTTTTCTCCACTTATTTCATTGTTGCTGTTATTACAGATCTTGTGATGAGTGTCTAAGGAACCCCACCCCCCTGACCCCGACCACGTATATGGGATGGGAGCTCAACACCTGAGTGCAGATGAGTCACCTGGTTTAGCACCCGCACTAGTGTTGCCAGGGTGGGTGTCTCCACAACACTAAGAAACAAGATTACTCAAAAAGGATTCTACTTCCTTGGATAAAGGTGAACCAGGGGATGTTTAACTCTTCTTTATGATCAGGAAGGTATTTCTCACTAACAAATCTTTCGTTTTTTATGTTCCACTAAGAAGATACATGAAATGAATCCTTTATTAAATTAAAATTCTAAAAATTTTTGAAAGTACACTCCCTTATCTAGAGAATGTATGCTTTATTGAAAATTGTTAATTTCTTATAGATATCCTTTTTTATGTTGTAATATCAATAACAATCCTTTAGTTCAATTCAGTTGCTGAGTCATGTCTGGCTCTTTGCGACCCCATGAACCACAGCACACCAGGCCTCCCTGTCCATTACAAACTCCCAGAGTCCACCCAAACCCATGTCCATCGAGTCAGTGATGCCATCCAACCATCTCATCCTCTATAGTCCCCTTCTCTTTCTGCCCTCAATTTTCCCCAGCATCAGGGTCTTTTCCAATGAGTCAGCTCTTCGCATCTGCTGGCCAAAGTATTGAAGTTTCAGCTTCAACATCAGTCCTTCCACTGAACACCCAGGACTGATCTCCTTTAGGATGGACTGGTTGGATCTCCTTGCAGTCCAAGGGACTCCCAAGAGTCTTCAACACCACAGTTCAAAAGCATCAATTCTTCAGCACTCAGCTTTCTTTATAGTCCAACTCTCACATCTATACATGACCACTGGAAAAACCATAGCCTTGACTAGCTAGACCTTTGTTGGCAAAGTAATGTCTCTGCTTTTTAATATGCTGTCTTGGTTGGTCATAACTTTTCTTCCAAGGAGTAAGCGTCTTTTAATTTCATGGCTGCAATCAGCATCTGCAGTGATTTTGGAGCCCCCCAAAATAAAGTCTGATACTGTTTCCACTGTTTCCCCATCTATTTCCCATGAAGTGATGAGACCAGCTGCCATGATCTTAGTTTTCTGAATGTTGAACTTTAAGCCAACTTTTTCACTCTCCTCTTTCACTTTTATCAAGAGGCTCTTTAGTTCTTCACTTTCTGCCATAAGGGTGGTGTTATCTGCATATCTGAGGTTATTGATATTTCTCCCGGCAATCTTGATTCTAGCCTGTGCTTCATCCAGCCCAGCGTTTCTCAAGATGTACTCTGCATATAAGTGAAATAAGCAGGGTGACAATATACAGGCTTGTCGTATTCCTTTTCTTATTTGGAACCAGTTACTTTTACTTAAATGACCTATTTACTTTTTATTACTAGTAGTTTTAAATATAAGCTCTTAGGTACCAACTTTATGAAATTTTCCTAAGGTTAACAAAGTTTAAAATGGTAATAAAGACATATCTACTCAAGGAGAAAGCATTTTGGAAAACCAAGGTAAAAATTGATCTGAGACAGCCTGTATAAACTTCAAGAAATGCAAGTGCCCTTGATCTCAGATTGTTCATGAGATATTTTTGGCAGGATAGTACACTAAATTGTCTGGCTTTTCCAAATACTGACAGCTGAATTCTTGTAATCTATGATTTTCTCTGGATTCAACTGTATGTTTTTTTGAAGCAGGCTTAATTCAGGGCATAATGTAGATAAAGATGGTGGTTTTACATGAGATGTTTCTTTTTTAAAAAATTTTATTCATGTGAATCTAACATGTCTTCCAAAGGATCCATGAATGGGCACCTCTTGTGGCTCCAGAAATCAGTGTATTTTCCCTACAGTCCTGGACCCTGTAGGCTGAGGATAAGCCTCTGATAATTCTGCACCCAGTCACAGTGTGGAGGCGGTTTCCCCACATGTCCAGTGATTCTCTAGACACCAGGTGGATGTCCTACCATTTGGCTCAGTTCTGACACTATCACCTATAGAGAGCGTCAGACTCCACAGAATAACCTACAAGACTGACCTCTGCTTCAGATGCCAATTGCAAGTCTAGGTTGTTACCTGTGCATCTGACTAACTGGTTATAAATTAGAGGTTCTCTGTTTTGGGTTTGTTTAATCTGCTGGAGTGACTCCTAGAACTCAGAAAAATGTTTTACTGACTAGATTACTGGTTTATGATAAAGGGAACAGCCAGATGAAAGAGCTGTATGGGGAAGGGGCATGAAGGTTTCATTCCCTCTCCGGGTTCACAGTTCTTCCCATGTCTCCATGTGTTAACCTACCTGGAAGCTCTGCTAATGCCATCCTTTTGAGTTTTTGCAGAGCCCTCATTACAGAGATATGATTGATTAAATAGTTGGCCATTGGCGATCGATTCAACCTACAGGCTTCCCCCACCCCTTCCCTTCTCCTTCCTAGAGGTATGAGATGGGGCTTAAATTTCCAGTCCTCTGTTCTTGGTTGTTTAGTTATCCTGGCAACCAAACTCTAGTTTTAGATCCTTTCCAAAAGTCACCTTATTAGCATCAACCCAGTTGATGGAAAGGGGCTTTTTATGAATAATAAAACACTCATTACATCTTTATGGTTCTGAAGTGTTTTTAGGAACTAAGGACAAGAGGACAAATACTGTAATAAAAGATGCCCTCACTGCTTTTACCTCTCAGGAGAGAGTTTGGGAAGCTGTGAGCTAAGAACCATGGATAAAGACCAAATACATGTTTCTTATAACCCCAAATTTTGAACCTCTAACTTGACTGTCAGCATTTAAAATGTCCCTTTTTAAAGTTTTATTATAAAACACACATGTTTATATTTTATGACACTTTGCAATGGAAAGGATACCCTCTTTGCTTGATTCTTTCCTTCATTTCCTGTTTATATATAAACTTTTTAGAAGCATAAGAGACTGTAGAGACAGTTTAGTCTAAACAAGTTCAAGAAAAGCTGAAGGTTGTCTGTAAAGTCATGCCAGATAACCTTCCTATTCGGGGACTAGGCTGCTGGTGAACAGATCTGTGCGTCAAGAGAACCCAGTCCAGATGCCTCTCCAGCCAATATGATTCTTCTGTATATCAGTGGTCAACAAGAGACCAATAGACATTTGGTGAAACCAACCATGTGAAAGAGAAGGACCATAATGAAGAAACAAAACCAGAAGTATCTCAGTTCAGTTCAGTCGCTCAGTCACGACTCCATGAACCACATGCCAGGCCTCCCTGTCCATCACCAACTCCCAGAGTCTATTCAAACTCATGTCCATTGAGTCAGTGATGCCATCCAACCATCTCATCCTCTATCGTCCCCTTCTCCTCCAGCCCTCAATATTTTCCAGCATCAGGGTCTTTTCTAATGAGTCAGCTCTTTGCATCAGGCGGCCAAAGTATTGGAGTTTCAGGTTCAACATCAGTCCTTCCAATGAACACCCAGGACTGATCTCCTTTAGGATGGACTGGTTGGATCTCCTTGCAGTCCAAGGGACTCTCAAGAGTCTTCTCCAACACTGCAGTAAAAAGCATCAATTGTTCGGTGCTCAGCTTTCTTTATGGAGAAGGCAATGGCAATCTACTCCAGTACTCTTGCCTGGGGAATTCCATGGTCAGAGGAGCCTGGTAGGCTGCAGTCCATGGGGTCGCAAAGAGTCATACACAACTGAACGACTTCACTTTCACTTTTCAGTCTCATGCATTGGAGAAGGAAATGGCAACCCACTCCAGTGTTCTTGCCTGGAGAATTCCAGGGACAGTGGAGCCTGGTGGGCTGCTGTCTATGGGGTCGCATGGAGTCAGACACAACTGAAGCGACTTAGCAGCAGCAGCTTTTTTTATAGTCCAACTCTTACATCCATACATGACCACTGGGAAAACCATAGCCTTGACTAGATGGACCTTTGTTGACAAAGTAATGTCTGCTTTTTAATATGCTCTCTAGGTTGGTCATAACTTTCCTTCCAAGGAGTAAGCATCTTTTAATTTCATGGCTGCAATCTCAGCTAAGAACAATAGTAACAAATCTCAATTAGTATTCTTACTGAAATTCTGCCTGATATCACCTTTTCTGACAACAAAATGCTTCTTTGAGAAAGAAAAAAATCAGAGTACCAGAAAGTTTATCTACAGCATAAAGGAAAAGATTTTAGAGAAATCAAGAACAGGTACACTTGGTTCATCATCTAACAGAAGCTTCAGAAAGAGAAAAAAATGCAAGGATTAAGATGATGTAATTTTAAAAAGCAAATGAAAAATTTCCCAAGTTGCAGAAAGGGTTAAGTTTTTAACCAGCTACATGCTGCACACCAGCACCCCCCTGCGGCCCCGCCCCAGGAAAAAGTCACCACAGTTAAAAAGCAGTTCTAGATATATCCTGAAATGTCATAACTCCCAGAATAAAGAGAATACCCTAACCCTGCCAAGAGAAAGGGAAAACACCTTTCCTACAAAGGGAAAGAGTATCATACTGGCTTTGAATTTTGTGCCAGCAACCCTGGATGATAAATGATTTTTAAAGTCTGAAAAGAAAAATGAATTTGAACTTAATCAATCAAGTAAAAAAGTGTGAGTTCAGAAATTTTAATGTCATCTAAAAGAAATTATCAGTAATGTTTATACCAAAGTATAAAATAAATCCTAAGATGATGAATTGAAATACAAAAATTATGTTAGTAATACAGGCAAGAAACAGAAAGCTGGGAAAGTAAGACCCCAGTGTTTCAGACACAGAAAATTATGCAATCAGCAGTTTGGTGAAAATGACCTTTCTCTCAGTGGGTCCAATTGTGTCTACTTCCTCAGTAAAAAATCTTTACAAAGTCCTTTTAATGCTGTTTATTAATAGCATTTAGAAACAACCTAAAGAAGAACCGCAGAAGACAATATACGTTTTGGAACAAATTGTAAATATTATAACTGGAAAATTTAAATACTGATATGTGCTTTAAAAATAGAGCATAAGTGATACAATTAGGCAATGAAGGAAGATAATAGTGCTAATTTTACAGAGAGAGAGAGGGAGAGATGGTACAAAATCAGTAATTCAGGACATAAAGATCTATTATTGAAGCAATGAATGCATTATTTAAAATTTAAAGGTGAACACCAGGAAACAATTGGGCTTCCATTCTTAGAGACCAGAACTGCTGAAGGAAGGGGTCTAGGAGTAGATAAAAGAGTATTTTATAATCTGTTTATTTTTCTTTAACCAAGTACATGCATTATATCATTTTTCATTTGTTTGTTTTTACAGTTTTTAAGCTGAGAAAACAGGAGCAGTTGGGATTTGCCTGGTCGGGTTTAATCGGGGCTTCCTCGACCGTCACCTGCCCTTCCTTCTCTCCTTGAAGAATAACTGGCTGTGTGTGCATCCTGAATCCCAGTGGCTCCTGTTTTCTTTCAGATTTGTCCCATCGGATACCCAGCAGCAGACCCACATAGATATTCTTCTGCACTTGTCTAACCCTTACCTTAGCCTTTGCCAATTATCCCTCTCCTTTCCTTAATCCCTGAATTTCCTTAAATAGAATCTGTACTTCTTTTCTTTCCAACCACCTCATTAATTCCCATCACTCTCATGCCCACTGCAGAGTGACTTTCACTCCCCTATCCTTCTTAACTGAAACTTTGCTGGTCTTCATTTCCTTCTGTGTGGCTGAACCACACTGAGTCCTTGTTGTCAGCTCCATCTTAGTTCTCAGTCCTACCCCTTTCCTTCTCTGTATAACTGAGAATGAAAGTGTGAGCTGCTCAGTCATGTCCGACTCTGTTAACCCATGGACTGTAGCCTACCAGGCTCCTCTGTCCTTGGGATTCTCCAGACAAGAGTACTGCAGTGGGTAGCCATTCCCTTCTCCAGGTGATCTTCCTGACCCTTCTGCCTAACTCACAAGGAATACTTACAAGTTGAATATGTTTCCTATCAACTTTTACCCTAGCCTTCACCTGACATGAAAAGTGGAATGAATGCCTTTGCTGGCACAGATGGTCATGAGACACCCACCCCCTCCACAGACACACCAACCAGCCTCCAGGAAGAAAAACCATTGGTTCCCAATGCATGCAAACATGCTTCTCACTTGGTTATCAAATTCTATATTTTACATTGGTCTCTTTAAACTCCCCCATAGCCCTTTCAACAGGGTGGAGTGCAGCTATGAATGCTTCTGGATTGCTGTCTGCCTCATCCACCCCATATGTAATTTACCTTCAATAAACTTCATAATTGTACTTTATGGAGTTGCCTGCTTCATTTCTTAATCTCAAAGTTCCTTCTCAGTTTGAGGAATATTATTCAATATCCACATCTTTTGGCTTTTTGGCCTTGAGGTATGTAGGATCTTAACTTCCTGAACAGGGATCAAACCTGCACCCCCTGCATTGGAAGGTGAAGTCATAACCACTGAACCACCAAGGAACTCCCACTGTGATAAACTTAAAAGAATGAAATCATTCAGAATAATCTATATAACCATCTAATAACAGTATGGTGTTAACATCTTTGTAACAACTGCCCAATGAAAATATGCAACATCTCTAGTGCTCAGCAGGCTGCTTAGCAGATCTCAACTGTCAGATTCAACTGTGTTGTTGCATGTATTATCTTTGTTCTTTTCATAGATTTTTCTTATTGTACAGATAAATTAATTCAGTATATTGCTTTCTATAGTATGAATATTTCATTCTTTGCTTATCATTTCTACTGTGAAGATATGTGTTATTTCCATCATCTGGCTGTTACAAATAAAGCTGAGCCTATTAACTTTAGGATATTCACTGAATCAGTTTCAGAATCAGTAGGCATCATCATCATATACAGTAGAGTGTTATCCTATGCAGTCTTTTTTAAAATTATAGCATTATTGAGATATAATTCATCCAACTGAAGTATGCAACTTAGTAGTTTTTAGTATATTTATAGGGTTGTCCAATCATTGCTACAGTCAGTTTTAGAACATTTCATCACTCAAAAGGAAACTCTGTCCAGTCACTTCCCAGTTTTCCCCAACATTCACCTCACTCCATCCCTAGGCAATTACAAATATCCTTTCTGTGTCTATAGATCTGCAATTCTGCGTATTTCATATAAATAGACAATATGTGTGGTCTTTTGTTATTGGCTTCTTTCATTTAGCATCATGTTTTCAAGGTTCATTCTTGCTAGAGCACCTATCAATACTTCATATCATTTTATTGCTAATAAAAAATACTTCATTGTATGGATATACCATATTTTTACTTATGCTTTCATTGGATGGTGAACATCTGGATTTTTTCCTGCTTTTTGACTACTACAAATAATGTTGCTAAGAACATTCACATACAATTATTTTTGTGGCTGTGTTTTCATTTATCATGGGTATAGGATTAGGGAAATCACTGGGTCTTATGGTAAGTCTGTTTACTTTTTTAAGGAAGTGATGGATTGCTTTCCAAAGCAGCTATACTACTTTACATTCAGATCAGCAAAGCACAGTGGTTCCAGTTTCCCTACACCATTGTCAACATTTGCTATTTTCTGTTGCTTTTATTTTTAATTTTGAATTTTGTTGAAGTCTTCCAAGTGTCTGTGAAGTGCTCTACCTTGTGGTTTTGATTTGCATTTCCCATCTCTTTATGGCAAGTAGAAAGGGAAAATGTGGAAGCAGTGACAGATTTTATTTTCTTGGGCTCCAAAATCACTGTGGATTTGACTGAAGACATGAAATTAAAAGACAGTTGGTCCTTGGAAGGTAAGCTATGGCAAACCTAGATAGTGTATTAAAAAGCAGAGATAACCCTATATGCAAAACAGAAAAAGAGACACAGAAGTACAGAACAGACTTTTGAACTCTGGGGGAGAACATGAGGGTGGGATGTTTTGAAAGAACAGCATGTATACTATCTATGGTGAAACGGACCACCAGCCCAGGTGGGATACATGAGTCAGGTGCTCGGGCCTGGTGCACTGGGAGGACCCTGAGGATTCGGGTGGGGAGGGAGGTGGGAGGGGGGATCAGGATGGGGAATACGTGTAACTATATGGCTGATTCATGCCAATGTATGACAAAACCCACTGAAATGTTGTAAAGTGATTGGCCTCCAACTAATAAAATAATATTTAAAAAAAAAAAAAAAAATAAATAAATAAAAAAATAAAAAGCAGAGACAATCACTTTACCATCAAAGGTCCATATAGTCAAAGCTATGGTTTTTCCAGTAGTCATGTACAGATGTGAGGGTTGGATCATAAAGAAGGCTGAGTGCTGAAGAATTGATGCTTTCGAACTGTGGTTCTGGAGAAGATTCTCGAGAGTCCTTTGGACAGCAAGGTAATCAAATCAGTCATTCCTAAAGGAAATCAACTCTGAATATTCATTGGAAGGACTGATGCTGAAGCTGAAGCTTCAATACTTTAAGCCATCTGATGCAAAGAGTCAGAGCCAACTCATTGGAAAAGATCCTGATACTGGGAAAAATTGAAGGCAGAGGAAGAGAAGAGGATGAGAGAGGGTGAGATGTTTAGGTAGCATCACTGACTCAGTGGACATGCATTTGAGCAAACTCAGGGAGATAGTGAAGGACAAGGAATCCTAGCATGCTGCAGTCCATGGGGTCACAAAGAGTCAGACATGACTTGCAGCTGAACAACAACAATGGTGACTAGTAATAGTAATGTTGAGGGTCTTTTCTTGTGTTCATTGTACACTAGAATAGCTTCTTTAGAGAAATGTTGGTTCAAATGCTTTGTCCATTTTAATTTTTTGTGAGTTTGTTGTTGTTGTTATTGAATGCTAAGTATTTATTATATATTCTGGAATTAATCACTTGTCAGATATATGATTTGTAGAAATTTTCTCCCTCTTTTCTGGGTCGCCGTATACTTTCTTAATAGTGTTCTTTAAATACAGACTTTTTGATTTTGATGAAATCAAATTTACTATTTTTTTTTTAAAATCTTGTTCATGTTTTTGGGATCACCACTAAGAAATCAATGCCAAATCAAAGATCATAAACTTATGCCTGTATTTTCTTTTAGGATAGTTTTAGTTTGGGGGCTTACCTTTAGGTCTTTGATCCATTTTGAGTTAATTTTTATATACGTTATAAGTGAGGCTTCTTTCTTTTGCATATGAATATCAGTTTTTCCAGCACCATTTGTTGAAAAGATATTCTTCCTTGAATTTTCTTGATAGCCGTGTCAAAAATAATTTGACTGTAAAAGTCAGAATTTATTTCTTGACTCTGAAGTTTTTCATTCATCTATTTGCTATCCTCTGCAATATCACACTGTCTTGATTATTGTAGCTTTGTAATAAGTTTGAAATCAAACAGTGTGTCCTCCAACTTTTTGTTTTTTTTTTCTTCAGTCACCATTGGTTCAGTATTCTGGGTCTCTTGAATTTTCCTGTGGATACTGGGATCAGCTTGTCAATTTATTAGTCAGTTGGAATTTTCTGAAGGATTGAACTGAATTTGTAGATGATTCAAGGGACTGTTGTTGTTTTAACAACATTAAGTCCTCTGATACATAAGCATGTGTATCTTTCCAATAATGTAGGTCTTCAGTTTCTTTCAACAGTATTTTATAATTTTCAAAGGTGTATATTTTTTACTTCTTTGTTAAAAGTATTCCCAAGTATCTTATTCTTGTTGATGATATTATAAATGGAATTGGTTTCTTAACTTTAGATTGTTCATTTCAAGTATGTAGAAATAGTTTATTTTTAAACAGGTGTTGTATTCTAAAAACTTGTTGATCTAATTTATTAGTTCTAATAGTTTTAAGTGGATTCCCTAGGATTTTCTATCTATTAATACAAAGAATACACAGAAGAACTGTACAAAAAAGATCTTCATGACGCAGATAATCACAATGGTGTGATCACTCACCTAGAGCCAGACATCCTGGAATGTGAAGTCAAGTGGGCCTTAGAAAGCATCACTATGAACAAAGCGAGTGGATGTGATGGAATTCCAGTTGAGGTATTTCACATCCTGAAGGATGATGCTGTGAAAGTGCTGCACTCAATATGCCAGCAAATTTGGAAAACTCAGCAGTGGCCACAGGACTGGAAGAGGTCAGTTTTCATCCCAATCCCTCAGAAAGGCAATGCCAAAGAATGCTCAAACTACTGCACAATTGCACTCATCTCACACGCTAGCAAAGTAATGCTCAAAATTCTCCAAGCCAGGCTTCAGTAATACATGAACCGAGAACTTCCAGATGTTCAAGCTGGTTTTAGAAAAGGCAGAGGAACCAGAGATCAAATTGCCAATATCCGCTAGATCACCGAAAAAACAAGAGAGTTCCAGAAAAACATCTACTTCTGCTTTATTGACTATACCAAAGCCTTCGACTGTGTAGATCACAATAAACTGTGGAAGATTCTGAAAGAGATGGGCATACCAGACCACCTGACTTGCCTCTTGAGAAACCTGTATGCAGGTCAGGAAGCAACAGTTAGAAATGGATATGGAACAACAGACTGGTTCCAAATAGGAAAAGGAGTACGTCAAGGCTGTATATTGTCATCCTGCTTATTTCACTTATATGCAGAGCACATCATGAGAAACACTGGACTGGAAGAAGCCCAAGCTGGAATCAAGATTGCTGGAAGAGATATCAATAACCTCAGATATGCAGATGACACCACCCTTATGGCAGAAAGTGAAGAGGAACTAAAAAGCCTCTTGAAGAAAGTGAAAGAGGAGAGTGAAAAAGTTGGCTTAAAGCTCAACATTCAGAAAACTAAGATCATGGCATCTGCTCCTATCACCTCATGGGAAATAGATGGGGAGACAGTGGAAACAGTGTCAGACTATTTTTTTGGGCTCCAAAATCACTGCAGATGGTGACTGCAGCCATGAAATTAAAAGACGCTTACTCCTTGGAAGGAAAGTTATGACCAACCTAGATAGCTTATTAAAAAGCAGAGACATTACTTTGCCAACAAAGGTCCGTCTAGTCAAGGCTATGGTTTTTCCAGTGGTCATGTATGGATGTGCGAGTTGGACTGTGAAGAAAGCTGAGTGCCAAAGAATTGATGCTTCTGAACTGTGGTGTTGGAGAAGACTCTTTAGAGTCCCTTGGACTACAAAGAGATTCAACCAGTTCATCCTAAAGGAGATCAGTCCTGGGTGTTCATTGGAAGGACAGATGCTGAAGCTGAAACTCCAATACTTTGGCCACCTCATGCGAAGAGCTGACTCATTGGAAAAGACCCTGATACTGGCAGGGATTGGGGGCAGGAGGAGAAGGGGACAACAGAGGATGAGATGGCTGGATGGCATCACCGACTCGATGGGCATGCATTTGAGTAAACTCCGGGAGTTTGTGATGGACAGGGAGGCCTGGCATGCTGCGATTCATGGGGTCGCAAAGAGTCAGACAGGACTGAGTGACTGAACTGAATACAAAGTCATGCCACCTGCAATAAAGATAGTTTTGCTTCATTCCTTCCCAGTCTGAATGCCTTTTATTTCATTTTCTTGCCTAATTATCATGGTTAAAACTTCTAGTAACATGTTGAGTAGAAACTATAAAAGTGAATACTTTTTCCTGATCTTAGTGAGAAGTCATTCAGTCTTTTACCATGAAGTATTGCGTTAGTTTGATATTGTTCATTATATGCCCATTATTTGGTTGAGGAAGTTCACTTTTATTGCTGGTTTATGGTAAAGAATCTGCTTGCAACGGGCGAGACCCAGATTCTATCCCTGAGTTGGGAAGATCCCCTGGAGAAGGAAATGGCAATCCACTCCAGTATTCTTGCCTGGAGAATTCCATGGACATAGACTGCAGTCCATGGATTTACAGAGTTGGACATGATTCAGTGACTACACTTTTACTTTAAGTATTTTTATTTTAACATAATTGAGTCCTGAATGTTGTCAATATTTTGTATCTACTGAGGTATCATGGATTTTTGTCTTTCATTGATATATTCTGTTATGTTATATATACACATATATTATACACATACACACACATATATATGTTTATGTATATATGTGTATGTACTCAGATGCTCAGTCATGTCTGACTCTTTGCAACCCTATGAACTGTAGCCTACCAGGCTCCTCTGTCCATAAGATTCTGCCAGCAGGAATACTGAAGTGGGGTGCCATTTCCTCCTCCAGGGGATCTTCCCAACCCAGGAATCGAACCTGAGTTTTCTGAGTCTGTTGCATTGGCAGGGAGATTCTTTACCACTAGCGCCACCTGGAAGCCCGTGTGTGTGTATGTGTATGTATAAAATTAATTTTATATTGCTGGCATAATTTCTACCTGGTTATGCTTAGATAGTCTTTTCTGTATTTTGATAGATTCAATTTGCTACAATTTTGTTCATTTTTATATTTATATTCATAAGAGACAGTGGTCTGTGTTTTTCTTGTGACATGTTTTTCTCATGTTGGTATTAGGGTAATATTGGATTCTTAAAGATTAAGAAGTATTCTCTCCCATTAACTTCTTTGGAAGATTTTGTAATGAATTGGTATTAATTTTTTTGCTGGAATTCACCAGTGAAGCTGTCTGGACCTGGGCATTTTCTTGTAAATAACATTTTGATTATTATCCCATTATGTTTCTATTCAGACTTTTCATTTCTTCTTGAGTCAGCTTGAGTAGTTTGCATCTATTTCATTGTAGTTATCTAACATGTCAGCTTGGAGTTGGTCATGCCCTTATAACCTTTATTTCTGTAAGATCTTTAGTGTTTTTTCTTTCATTCATGATTTCAACAATTTGAGTATTTTTTTCTTCAGCCTAATGCAAAAATTATTATTAGTATTTTCAAAGAACCAAATTTTGGTTCTATTAATTGTTTTCTATTCTCTATTCTTTATTAATTTCTAATCTTTCTTTTTTCTTTCTCTGGGTTCACTTTGTCCTTTTCTTAAAAAGTTGTAACCATTTAAAAACTCAAAGTACAGGTAATTTACAATGCTGTGTTAGTTTCAGGTATACAGAAAAGAGATTCTGTTGTGTGTGTGCATATGTATGTATATGAATGCTTCCTCAAGTTTCTCGATAGGTTAAGGGTTCCAAAGGGCATACAAGAACAGCTGACTATTTAATTGAACATATTCACAGGCCAATGTACATAGTGAACTCAGAAAGAAATCATGAGATGAGATGTCACTGTCCTGGGCATTGACCTGATCTGTCTGCCAGTAGACATTTGCTGCACACACCCATTTTCTTCCATGGCTAATTATATCTAATTTTTACTGGCCTCTGAAAATGATTTTGAGGAATGCCGTTTATTATTGTCCCTCAGTTACTCCAAAAAAAGTGAAAGTGAAGAGTGAATGTCAGCAAATATTGCCTAGAGAAAATGGGTTCCATGTTTCACATTACCATATTACTTGTCTACTTTGCTTTAGAAATGTTGGATATTGCTTGATTCTCTATTTTTTGGATGTTATTTTTTGGATGTTTTTGTATCCTTTCTTGCCAAAAAAGGGGTAGTATGAAAGATATTTAATAATCTATATGTCAGGAAAGAGGTGGTATTTGTATTGAAGGGAAACCCCATTCTACTCTATTTTAATGACCATTAATAGTGGTTTATACTATTATCTTAGTAATACTTATCATTCTTAAAAATAAAGCATCCACAATCATTTTAATTGTGATTAATGAAAGGACCCCTCCTAACTTCTTAGTTAACTGTCAATACTTTGTGCTTAATGAGAGTTCACACTCAGGCCCCCTGTGACTCCAGCAGCCTGTGGGACAGAGACACGTCACTTTGCATCCCCATCTCACTTCATTTAGAAAAGACTGATGCTGGGAAAGATTGAGGGCAGGAAGAAAAGGGGGTGATAAAGGATGAGGTGGTTGGATGATGTCACTGACTCAACAGACATGAGTTTGAGCAAGCTCTGGGAGGTGAAGGACAAGGAAGCCTGGCGTGCTGTAGTCCATGGGGTCACAAAGAGTTGGACACAACTGAGCAACTGAGCAATAGCTCACCTCACTGGCTGTGTGAAATCAGGGACATTGCATTCCCTTCTTCCTTTTGTGTTTTCAGGTTCTCCATTTTGCAGGGGATAATGACACCAGTTCTGCAGGGTGGTGAGGATTTCAAGAGTTAATATAAACTCATTGTCTAAATATTAGTTGTATTCTGCTCCCCTTTAGCTCCCTCTCTGTACGTATAAAAATTATGTATTATGACCGGTATATTGAGTGTTCTTATAGCACTTTAGGTTAAACAGTAAAGATCTGCTGTGATTGTGTGTGTGTGTGTGTGTGTGTGTGTGTGTGTGTGTGTTGAGGATTGGCTAATTTCCAAGTCCGCATTACCTTTCCTGGATTCTTCCTCCCTTGGACTGACTTTGCATCTCTTCCCTGGGTGCTGGGTGATGTGACAGCAAAGCTGCTCAGAACCATGGTCCAATAAGGAGGAACAGACTGACTCCACTTAGCCACTCAGTAGATCAACAGCCCTGTTGAAAACTGAGGGTTAACTATAATTGGATTTAGAATTAGAGAATTTTAAAATGAAATCTGAATTGTTATGTAGGAAAAGTGAAACCAAATAATACCACTTAATTTATTTTTCTTTTTTCCTTTAAGCTATCCACAGAAGGTAAAGCAGTCTTTTCCTAGGTTTTCTTTTACTAATTCTCTCAAACATCTGGTTCCTTTGGTAGGTGCTTCCTAGTTAATCGTCGGAGCCTGCAAGCAACATGCCGGAGCAGAGCAATGATTACCGCGTGGCCGTGTTTGGCGCAGGTGGTGTAGGCAAGAGCTCTCTTGTCTTGAGGTTTGTGAAAGGCACGTTTCGGGAGAGCTACATCCCCACCGTGGAAGACACGTACCGGCAGGTCATCAGCTGTGACAAGAGCATCTGCACCCTGCAGATCACGGACACCACGGGCAGTCACCAGTTCCCGGCCATGCAGCGGCTATCCATCTCCAAAGGGCACGCCTTCATCCTGGTCTACTCCATCACCAGCCGGCAGTCTCTGGAGGAGCTCAAGCCCATCTATGAACAGATCTGCGAGATCAAAGGGGACGTGGAGAGCATCCCCATCATGCTGGTGGGGAACAAGTGTGACGAGAGCCCGAACCGCGAAGTCGAGAGCAGCGAGGCCGAGGTGCTGGCCCGCAAGTGGAAGTGCGCCTTCATGGAGACCTCGGCCAAGCTCAACCTCAACGTGAAGGAGCTCTTCCAGGAGCTGCTCAACCTGGAGAAGCGCAGGACCGTGAGCCTCCAAATCGACGGGAAAAAGAGCAAGCAGCAGAAAAGGAAAGAGAAGCTCAAGGGCAAGTGCGTGGTGATGTGAACCGCCCTCCCGTGGGAGCAACGATTGTGTTTCCCCTCTCTGCCCCTCCCCGTCCCACGTGACACCCGCCGTCGTCAGGGTAGCATGTCAGACGCCCACGTGTTAAATATTGCATTTTGACTGAGACATGCCCAACTGTCCTCAGAGGGCATTTCACACCACCACCGATAAGCACCCCCTCTCCAGAATCAGGGAATCTGACGGATGCTTAAAGTGAAAACCAACACGCTCGGCATCGCAGGGAACCCAAGGGACATCAGCCATTTCTGGAGGCATCCTTGGCCCTCCGGAGGCAGGAAGGCTCGTGTCTGCCGAAGGAGATGTGCTGTGCAGATAGCAGGAGGTACCATCTGGATGCAAATGAGAGCACATTAACCCAGAGCTGCAGGCACCACCCCCCAGACCAGGCGTCCCCTCTGCTCCGAAGCCTGTGACATCCCTGGGGGATGGGAGGGGCAGGAGGAGGCGAGAAGACCAGGCCAAAGTTCTTCCCTTCTATGGTTCTTTAACTGAATTCAAAATATTACAGCTGACCTGTGAGCCTTGCCACTCCGAGGGGATGTCCTCACTAACCTAGTTATTAGCAGGTATCATTTTAACCTTTTAGAGTATTTCTTTTCACATACAATGGTGAATTCACTAAGAGTGTGCCACTGTCAGAAATTCTTCAATTTCCATTTGAAACGTTTGTGTGAGGATATTGTGACAATACTAAAACATCACACTAATACTTTTGTGTGTGATATTTTGAGAGTTTTAGAAATGTGAAGTTTCCTTCCTTTGACCCATGAGGGGTATAACTCTTCCAGCCCTTAGATTTTAAATAAAACCAATCAAAGTAGCTATTTTTTAGACCTTTTTTGTCCTCCAACATGATCTTTTTTTCAATAACTTGCTCTATCTCCAACTGAGTAACAGACAATAAAGGCCCTCTGAAGACCAGAAGCACATTCATTTTCTAACAGACAGGGACACGTCTGTGCCATACTTTGCACCTTAATGAAATACTTTGAGACAGAAGTTGTTCACTGTGTTTTTGATGATTATCTCTAACAAGTATATTCCTGGGAAATGAGTTCAAGTAATCAATTATGATGCATGTTCCTTTAGAAATGTCTTCTAAGAGCTGGCCAACGCTGGGTTCACTCGAAACAATCTCATGTGCATCCTTCAACCACTGCTGGTTGCTGCATGCTGGCTGGAGACAGGTTGGGCAGGCCTCTGTCACGGGCAGGGCACAGCCTACTCAGCTAATTCTTCTGCTGGCATCTTCAAGCATTCTTCAAGGCTGCTTTGGAGCTGCTTCCTGGAAATTCCCACTGACAGAGCCTGTAAGTGTTCCTCTTGGTTCCAGTCTGCATCCCACTCTGGCTTCCTCTGGGATGTTCCCTTGCAGAACACCTTCCTGTCGCCTGCCTGGCAGGCAGAGCGAGTGTTGCCCTCAGGCTTGTGCAGGGATGCTTCCAGTCTGCTGGGCAGCAGTGTTAGCTGGTACTGAGTGGTCAGGTTCAGGACCTTTATGGATGCCACTCTCTCCTGCACTTTCTGTTTTTCTTGCCTCTCCTGCTGTGGCCACTTCTGGGCAGCTCTGTGCTCTCAACAGATCCTAAATTCCCCCTTTGGGTTTAATTTTCTTGCCTTCCTCTCATCCCCTCTGCTCTGCTAATAACTCATCTTTGTGATGTATTTAGTTTGTAGGGGGCACTTTGCAAGCCATTGGCTCCATGGTCTGCCCACCACTCTGGCCTCCTAGAATACAACTTGGGCAGGGAGGGTAGAGATGGCTGGCCTGCCTACCAGTGGGGATCAGGGAAACCCAGAACTCCTGGTCCAGAACCAAGTCCCTCTCCAAGTCCTAACAGCCATGCCTTCTGCGGGGCTCCTGTTCCACACGACTGTTGCACAACCTTCACAGTGAGATCTCATTGTTGAATTTTCTAGAACATTTGCTTTTCAACTTGTCCCCCCCCCCCTTTTTTTTTTCTATTTCCATTCTCAGAGAGATGCCATCCATTTGTAATTTAGATTTGGGTTAAGTGGAAAAAGAAATGGGACTTCATGGCCAAAAAGAACTATAGAGATCTTATATGGGTTAAGCTAATGGTCAAATGTGATGTCTGCCATGAGCTGTTCTGTCTACAAGGCTCCCAGTTTGCAGGCTACCCATGACTGCCACATTGCTCCTGATCCAAGTTAGAAATTCATTTAGCCCTCTCAAGGCAATGTCTACATTTTTAAGTGTTTACAACTTTATCAATGTGAGAAGCTTGTAATTATTGAAAATCTGATGTCATTCAGGACACATTTTGTTCCTTTGTATTTTGCCTGTGAGTTTACTGGAAGGCTATTGATGCCTCAATCATGGGTCTTTGTTCTGAGATCATTTTTTATGAACTGCACTGAGGGTATAGATGATTATCTCAAAATAATCTTTTCAAAGCTCTCCAATTGACACTCAGGGCTCAAGGAGTTAGTTCCACTGAATCAGATGTTTTTAGCATTTATGTGGCCCCATCCTTGAATAAGTAGTTGTGATATTTGAGGACACATCCTACATTGTGTATGGACACAAAAGATTTTGACCTTGCCTCAGTAAGTTACAAAACTCAAAGTATTGCTTAGAAGATGGCTCTCTGGGAATAAGCTTGGGACTCCATGGGTCCCATTCTCTCCCTGACAATCCCTCTTCCATCTGGTGACAAGCCATGGGCGTGCCCTAGGCATGCATGCAATACAGCAAGACCAACTCAAGAGCAATATTGAATTGTTCATTAGATCTGAAATTATATATATATATAAATATATATATAATTTCTCTTCCTGCATTTTTGAAGTATAAATTAGTACATTGTATATATCTGTAAGCTAGTATATTTGTTTCACCATTTGTAATATTTAAGAAATACTCTTTATAGAACAAAAGTATTAAATATTCAAAAAATGCTCTGTGATACTTAATTTTTTTTCAAAATTTGTAATGTGTTGCTCCTACATAAGATCTCTGGAAATATCTATAACTAATGGGACACATGTAAACCCTCGAAGATCTATCCTGAAATTCAGTGTCCCACAAAGATAGGGTGTGGACAGAGCATTTACAGAGCATGACTTTTATACGTGTGGGATGGCAATGTGTATATTTATATTTAAGGTGTATTTACTGTTACAATTCCATTATCTATTTTATCTACAGTTATAAAAATCACTCTTGCATATGAGTTTCTAGTTGCCAGTGATGTTCTGAAAACAATAAGCATATTAAAATAAAGCTTTGGTTCTGACACACAGCTAGAAGGTGGTGATATTTCTCTTCATGACATTGCGCGTCTGTGATGATCTTGACCTAGTTCTTCTACAGTTGCTTTCTTGCACCTGATGACCAAATGGGAGACACTCAGGCCTTGCAGGTCTGGGCTTGGCAACAGAAGCTGCCCCGCGGGGTGCTGAGAAAGTTTCCCCACTAGTTCCAGTCACTGGACTGATCTGATCCTCTGGGCTGAGTGAGGCGAGAGGAAAGAAGTCGAGGCAGGACCCTTCTTGGCTTCAAATAGGAGTAGTGAAGTGAAGAAAATCTCCTCTTTAATTTTGTTTCCCCCAAACCCTTGCCTCCTCATAAAGGCCAGGCTATTAAGTGGGGTTGATATAAAAAGCCCAGTGCAGTTCCTGGGCACAATTTCTGTCTGACATCCTTGGTCCTTACCCCTTCTTTGCAATACTGACTGTAAAATAAACCTTACTTTTGATTTTGAAAGCCAATAACTGTCAACACAACAGAACCATCATTTAGCCAATGAATAGCTAGATGACTGGGGGCAGGCTCTTAACCACCCTGTGCTTCTGCAAACTGGGAATCATTAACATCCGCAGCATGAGTGGCCCTGAGAATTACATTAACGATAAGCACAAAGCACTTGGAGCTGTCTTGTCACACACTGAGCTTTCAAGGGAAACAAAATCCCCCTGGACAATGTATGACTGTGTTTGGAAGGTCTGTAGCATTGTGAAAATTAATCTATGCAGATACAGCTATCAACCAGAACCTTTTTAAGCCTCTATAACAGCATTCTCCAGTCTGACTCTCAGAGTACTGCCATCCCCTTCCCCTCTCAAGGTCATTAATACTACATTATTCAGGGATTTTTCCATTTACAGAAATAATTACAACTGGCAGGCCCCATTAGGCCCCATTAAAGGGCATCCCATTGAGCGCCTATCAAGCTTTAATGTGCAAATAAAGCACTTGATTGTGCTTCTGCAGAGTCTGAGTCAGCAGGCTGGGGTGGGGGCCTAAGAATCTGCATTTCTAACAGGCTCTCAGGTGACTTGGCTGCTTCTGGTCACCGAGTAGCAAGGCTGTAACCTACTTACACTCCAGTTTTGCTGCACACTGGAGTTGTGTGGAGTCTTGAAACTTACTGTTGGAGAAGAAAAATTTTCCTCTACACTTCTAGGTTCTTCTGGCTGGCCTAATAATTACATGGACATGAGGATAGCAGAAAAATAAAATTTAATTATGGGATTCCCTAGTGGCTCAGATGGTAAAGAGTCTACCTGCAATGCAGGAGACCTGGGGTTTGATCAAAAAGGTAAAAAAGTAAGTGGTGGCCCAATTCCTGGAAAGCCTCACCCCTTCTTCCAAATTACTAGATTATTCCTCACATTTGTTAGCATATATCATTATCCAGCCCATAAAAGCTAACTATACCCCATACCCCCATACCCCAGGGCCTCTGTCACTTGAGATGGTCCACATCCACATTCTGTCTATGGAATGTGTTTATTTGTCTAAATTTGCTTCCACTTTACTATGGCTTGCTCTGGATTTCTTTCCTCATTTGGCAGCCGGCCCCAGAAACTCACCCAACTCTTAGAACAGCAGTGACAAGACCATTCTCTTGTGCTCCTTTATCCTGCAACAGAATCTAATACCCACAAAAGAGTATTACTGAAACATAATTTTTCTCTCTAAACATCACTCTCATTTTTACCAAAGATAGACACATTCAGTTCAGTTCAGTTGCTCAGTCATGTCCGACTCTTTGTGACCCCATGAATCGCAGCACACCAGGCCTCCTTATCCATCACAAACTCCCGGAGTTTACTCAAACTCATGCCCATCGAGTCGGTGATGCCATCCAGCCATCTCATCCTCTGTCGTCCCCTTCTCCTCCTGCCCCCAATCCCTCCCAGCATCAGGGTCTTTTCCAATGAGTCAGTTCTTTGCATGAGGTGGCCAAAGTATTGGAGTTTCAGCTTCAGCATCAGTCCTTCCAATGAACACCCAGGACTGATCTCCTTTAGGATGGACTGGTTGGATCTCCTTGCAGTCCAAGGGACTCTAAAGAGTCTTCTCCAACACCACAGTTCAAAAGCATCAATTTTTCTGAGCTCAGCTTTCTTCACAGTCCAACTCTCACATCCATACATGACCACTGGAAAAACCATAGCCTTGACTAGATGGACTTTTGTTGGCAAAGTAATGTCTCTGCTTTTTAATAAGCTATCTAGGTTGGTCATAACTTTCCTTCCAAGGAGTAAGCGTCTTTTAATTTCATGGTTGCAGTCACCATCTGCAGTGATTTTGGAGCCCCCCAAAATAAAGTTTGACACTGTTTCCACTGTCTCCCCATCTATTTCCCATGAGGTGATGGGACCAGATGCCATGATCTTAGTTTTCTGAATGTTAAGCTTTAAGCCACATTAGTTTAGACACATTAGTTTATTTGAAAAAATTAGCTTCATTACACTTGGCCTGGCTATTTACATGAGTACAGCAAGAATAGTGATTGACCAGATAGATTCTTTTAAAATCTGCTTTGCTGGATTTTTTCATAAGGAATCTCAGATTGAACTTTTAAAAGCTTCTCAAGGCTAGGAGGCTAGCCAAGGACTTGTTTGTCTCCAGATTTCCCCTGTAAGAACTAAAGATTTAGATCAATTCCTTTGATTTTGAAGTTCCCAACATTTTCTGAGGTTCCTATACTTGCCAGGAAGTGACTTTTTTACGTGGTTAGTTTGTCAGGAGAGGTGTAAGCAACCTATATAGAGCTCTATGCCAAGGTCACATGTATGGAGTCTTACACCTAGATCACAGGACTTTTCTCTCCGGAATTAACCAAGCCCCATAGCAGCTGCTGCCATAAGCCTCCAGATCTAAACCGGCCAGCTCCCTGACCTCATATTAAGTAAAATACCCACTCTGTTACCCATTCTATAGCTTTCTAACCAATCACCTAATGCCACCCTTCACATAGGAATTTTCTCTTGTCTTGAGGCTATAAAAATTGACCTCCAGCCCATGAAAGGCTGGAGAAAAGCAATGGTAACCCACTCCAGTACTCTTGCCTGGAAAATCCCATGGATGGACGAGCTGGGTAGGCTGCAGTCAATGAGGCTGCACAGAGTCGGACACGACTGAGGCGACTTAGCTGCAGCAGCAGCAGCAGCAGCAGCTGCTGTGAAAGGCATCAGCTCTCCCTGGTCTGCCGGGAAGTCAAACTGCTGCATTTTATTCTCCTTTCAGTTGTCTCTTCCTTCAGCTGGCCCACTGTTCCAACAGCGTCTCCTGCTCTAATAAATTTTATTCCTCTCTAATCCTGCCTCATGTCTGAAAATTCTTTTCCAACCTGTGCACAGACCATGACACAAAGTATCAGATTTTTTTCAAGGGGTTTTATTAGCTCCATTAAGCCAACTTTGGTTTCTTAAGGGCTTCCATCATAGCTCAGTTGGTGAGCAATCTGCCTACAATGCAGGTGACCTGGGTTCAATCCCTGGGTTGGGAAGATCCTCTGGAGAAGGGAAAAGCTACCCACTCCAGTATTCTGGCCTGGACAATTCCATGGACTGTATAGTCCATGAGTTGGACACGACAGAGTAACTGTCACTTAGTTTCTTAAATCTGTTTAATCATATCTGAGTATATGCATGTCTCTCTGAAGCATGACATTCTAGTCAAAGCCCTGGTAATATAGCCAATGCTTCCAATTGTGTCCTGGCATAAGGAGAACAGATTTTTAGTGAACTTACACAAATAACTATATTGCCATAAAGAGTACTCAATGACTTTTCAATTCTAGAGGTATCAGATAAGCATTTTAATTTGCTTACAAAGGAATAATTTACCAAATCTCTGTAAGTCATAGTTTAAGAGGAAAGGTTTCCTTATATCTGGAAAACAAAACATTAACAAAAATTAGCAATGTTTCAAACCAAAAAGTCATAAAAGTTAAAATCATCCTGTTCATTCAGTCTCATGTCATTAATTCTTGTTGATCTTTAACTAGCAGTTTTACAATGCTATCTGTTTCTCTAGTAGTAACTTCCTACCAGTTTAGCGGTACAATCTGAAAGTTATCAGACTGTATTTTAGGACACTTTAGAGTCATTTCTATGAATTTTTCTGAAGATGAAACACAGTTGCAAGAGCAAAAAGACTTAAAAATGACCATGATTAAGGATCAAATGAAAATTCATTGATGCAATTGACAAAGAAATTTGGTTATTTCTGTGACATACACTTTATTAATTTTTTTCCCAATTATTTTTATTAGTTGGAGGCTAATTACTTTACAATATTGTAGTGGTTTTTGCCATACATTGACATGAATCAGCCATGGATTTACATGTATTCCCCATCCCGATCCCCCCTCCCACCTCCCTCCCCATCACAAACAATAACATTATACTTGGAACATATCAGATTTTTAGGAATTTTATATAGTTTCTAGAGTACTTATATTAATAACATTTACCCATGCAATATAATCTAAGAAGATTTATTATCACTTATTTGATAATGTTTCCCATGTATTTAACATATCAAATATACCTAATTAGTTTAATCTCTCTCTTTTTGTAAGGAGACACAGTAAATCCTTTCAGGCGAGCCAGAAGCCCTCTAGAAATCGTCAAAGTTAGTTTTTGATCTAAAACATTTCATTTAGAATTTGAATTTGGGGGAATTTTGTCAAAAAATATCAAAGAGATTATAGAACATTTGGTTAAATAGGATCATAGCTTGCAGGCAAGCATGCTACGTCACTTCAGTCCTGCCTGACTTTTTGCAACCCTATGGGTTGTAGCCCGCCAGGCTCAGTCCATGGGATTCTCTAGGCAAGAATACTGGAGTGGGTTGCCATGCCCTCCTCCAGAGGATCATCTCAACGCAGAGATCAAACCCATGTCTCTTATGTCTCTTGCATAGGCAGGCGGGTTTTTCACCTCTAGTGCCACCTGGGGAGCTCTAGGATCTTAGGTTATTGTGAAGCAATACTTACTCATTTAACAATGGCAACAATTAAAGATTTCATAGGCAAACACAGAAAGTTAAATAGTTGTAAAAATTTAAATAGTTGTAAAAAGTCATCTTAATATAGGAAAGATTTAACTTTTAAAAATATTAAAAAACCTGATAAAGGCAAAACACAGAACTTTTGCTTTTCTAGGCAAACTACATTAAAGATACAGGGAAATCTTTCATCAGAACAGATGAAGGAAAATTAAGTTTAGTTTTATCTAAGTACACTATTGATAGCAAAGCTTGTTTTTTAAAATTTTTATAACAAATTCATTGATCTTTCCTAAGATTCCTTTTTTATAAACCTTCTTCAACTTTCTACATCCATTTTAATTTATTCCTTATTTTTTCCCCATTCAGCTTTATTTTAGAACAAAATCATTTTATTTTTCCTCAACAGAAATACATCTTCACATCCTAATCATTTTCTAACTGAAACTATATCCCACTTTCCTTGCAAATAAAATTGTTTCCCTTATCATTTCTAGTAGTGTTAATTATATGTATTAATTAGAATTCTCAACCCCTAGAAACTATAATTTCTAGTGAAAATTAAGAAGTAAGCAATTGTGAACTATTACATAGCAGTCTTTAGATTGACGAATTTATGGAATGTGTTTAATAATTTCTAGATATATGCATTTTTGCATAGAGCAAGTTTTCAAAGTGGCATATGCCATATTTATTAATAGACTCAAATGCCTTTAGACTCTGTAATAAGAAATCAAAAGTAGATAACTCATTTAGCAATTAATGTCTCAGTGTTTTATCTTATCTGGAAATTATCAAACCTTTAATAAGTACATCTCATTTCAATCAGCAAAATTCTAAGGGTGGAAGCCAAAGAGATTTGGGAAGCTGAATATATCATAGAACAATCAACTTAAAAAGTTCATCTAAAAACTTTTCTCATTTACATCTATTTAATTCATTTTTAAACAATCATACTTAGATTACTCCTGAAGAGTGAAGATTTAATGAGACAAAGCAACTAACCATCATCTTAAGTTATTTTTATTGTTAACAATTTTGTAACAGAGATAAGACAAGCTTATTTGAGTTTTAGTAAACCTAAGTAGAAAAAAAATATATTTTGCTTAATGATAACTCTAAAGACATGTCACAAAAAAAAAAAAAAAAAAAAAAAAGACATGTCAACAAACTTAAACTAACTTTTATTTACCAAAAATTATCCTAGATCACATAGAAAAACATATGGGTTATTTTCTATTTGTGAGATTTAGAAATACTTTAATGGTAACTTCCAGATGTTCAAGTTAGAGTTATAATAAGCAGAGGAAGCATAGATCAAGTTGACAACATCCATTGGATCATAGACAAAGCAAGAGAATTCCAGAAAAACATCTTTCTGCTTCACTGACTACTCTAAAGTCCTTGACTGTGTGGATCACAACAAACTGTGGAAAATTCTTCAAGAGATGGGAATACCTGACCACCTTACCTGCCTCCTGAGAAACCTGTATTCGAAAAAAGTCAAGAAGCAACAGTTAGAACTAGACATGCAACAATGGACTGGCTCAAAATTGGTGAAGGAATACATCAAGGCTGTATATTGTCACCCTGCTTATTTAACTTATATGCAGGGCATGTCATGTGAAATGCCAGACTGGATGAAGCACAAGCTGGAATCAAGATTGCCAGGAGAAATATCAAAAGCCTCAGATATGCAGATGACACTACCCTTATGGTAGAAAGCAGAGGAACTAAAGAGCCTCTTGATGAAAATGAAAAAGGAGAGTGAAAAAGTTGGCTTAAAACTCAACATTCAGAAAACTAAGATCATGGCATCTAATCCCATCATTTCATGGCAAATAAATGGAAAAACAATGGAAATAGTGACAGACTTTATTTTCTTGGGTTCCAAAATCACTGCAGATAGTGACTGCAGCCATGAAATTAAAAGACACTTGCTCTTTGGAAGACAAGCTATGACAAAGCTAGACAGCATATTAAAAAACAGAGAAATTACTTTGTCGACAAAAGTCTGTTTAGTCAAAGCAATGGTTTTCCCAGTAATCATGAATGAATGTGAGAGTTGGACCATAAAGAAGGCTGAGCATCTAAGAACTGGTACTTTTGAACTGAGGTGTTGGAGAAGACTCTTAAGAGTCCCTTGGACTGCAAGGAGATGAAACCAGTCAATCCTAAAGGAAATCAGTCCTGAATATTCATTGGAAGAACTGATGCTGAAGCTGAAGCTCCAATACTTTGACCACCTGATGTGAAGAGCTGACTCATTTAGAAAAGACCTTGATGATGGGAAAGAAGAAGGCAGGAGAAGGGGACGACATGAGTTTGATCAAGCTCCAGGAGATCGTGAAGGACAAGGAAGCCTGACGTGCTGCAGTCCATGGGGTCTCAAAGAGTCAGAAATGACTGACAGGCTGAACAACTTAATTTTGAGTCAACTAAATAGAGTTCTTTTTCAAATTAATTTGGTACTTGTATCTGAAATTATCTGTATGTATATCTATTGTATACATATATAAACATACATGCAAACATAAACAGAGATTTTATAGCCTTCATTTTAAAATTTCAGTCATGAATTAGATATAATGATATAAAACTCCCTAGTTTATACATAACAGTTGGAATAAGTTAAGCTTATATGTCCAGATGGCTAAAGCTTTGTACTCTTTAAAGATTTGTATTTGTCTTTGACATGTAATTTTAGGAAGGTTATAAACTACATTTTGGACAAGAGAGCATTTTCAGCAGTTTTTTTTTTTTTAAATCAACATCCGCACTCCATCCCCTTTTCCTTCAGTCTGGGCAAAGTTTTAATTACCTTCAAGGATATTTACATTTCAAAGCCCCAGTAAATTTTATAACTTCAAAAGACAGAGAAAGAATGCAAGTTTTCTCTTAGGAGTTTGGGGTGTATTTAGCTATTAATAGAAGTCTATGGTAATTACTACTTGAAATTTTTCTTCGTTTTGTAAGTACAGCGCAATTGTATCTCCAATGTTCTGGTTTTTGGAATATCTGGAAATGTGTGAAGGTAAATAGGAAAATGTCTGAGTGGATTTGGAGATATTTCAGAATTATGCTTTTGTTTTTATAAAGACTAGAGTACTGAGTTAAGTATTTCTGATTTTAACTTCTTTGTTTGCTTTTCTGTAAACTGTCTTCAAAGAACTGGCAGCCTTTTTCATCATAACGTTTAGAGGTTGATTTGCTCACTCAATCACACTATTTTGAATTTGATTTTTTATATCAGGGAACAAATTTCTAGCCAAGATAGGGATCAAAATATTTCTATGCTTTTTATGTTCTGCTGTCTAGAGGATGTTAATTATTTGGATGGGAAGTCTAGGATATAGATAAGGACATTGCATAAGGAAGGCTTGAAACTGATTATAGGGCCCAGCTAAATAGCCTTACTGCCCATGGTGCTGCTTAATTTATTTCCTAGTTAGAGTCTTAACATGAGTAACCTGTAGACCCTTGGCCTAGAAATTAGGCTGGAGTGCCTCTGTAAATCTTGCAGAGAAAGGGAGTTAAAAATAAGCAGCTGAGGGTTTAAGGGCTTTTCTGGGAAAGGTGAAGAAGTTTGGGGAGTTAAGGGAATTTGCTGAGGAGATGGTGCCATATTTTAAGAAGCAGAATTTATGTTAGATGTGAACTCCAATTTTGTTCTAAGTTTAATTTCTGTTCTTTCATCTTGTTAGGGAGTTCCTAAGGTTAGCTGTTATATTTCTTTGTATCCACTTTTTAATTTGATCTGTCCACAGACACCAATAAGACAATGTATAAAAGAAATCAATTATATTTTCAACTTAAGGGATTCATCATGTTGTCATTGGCACTCTGGATCTTAATATGGCCCAAACCAATAAATCTTCCATGGCTTAACCAAGTTTCCACAGCCAAGGGCAAAGAAAATGGTAGGAGTGCACAATCATGTATAATATTAACCCTCATACTCACCAGTGATTCTCTTACTGCTGCTGCTGCTGCTGCTAAGTCGCTTCAGTCGTGTCTGACTCTGTGCAACCCCATAGACGGCAGCCCACCAGGCTCCACCGTCCCTGGGATTCTCCAGGCAAGAATACTAGAGTGGGTTACCATTTCCTTCTCCAATGCATGAAAGTGAAAAGTGAAAGTGAAGTTTCTCAGTCGTATCCGACTCTTTGTGACCCCATGAACTGCAGTCTACCAGGCTCCTCTGTCCATGGGAGTTTCCAGGCAAGAGTACTGGAGTGGGGTGCCATTGCCTTCTCTGAGAGATGTTTTTAGGGCACAAGCAAAACCCTGTATGCACCAAGACCCAGGGAAAGGAGTGGTGACCTCCATAAGGACTGATGTTGAAGCCGAAGCTCCAATAGTTTGGTCACCTGAATGAAGAGCCGACTCATGGGAAAAAACCCTGATGCTGGGAGAGATTGAAGGCAGTAGGAGAAGGGGATGACAGAGGATGAAATGGTTGGATGGCATCACCAACTCAATGGACATGAGTTTGGTCAAGCTCCAAGAGATGATGAAGGACAGGGAAGCCTGGTGTGCTGCAGTTCATAGGGTTGAAAGAGTCACACACTACTGAGCGACTGGACAGCAACAAAAGTTTGCAAGAGGCATCTCACAAAAGAGTGCAGGCCTCACAAGATTCAGCAAGTTCACTCTCAAAGATGGCCTAGGAAACAAAGATTTTAATTGCACAGGTGGTAAGTAAAGATGATGTGGTGAAAACGGTGTCTTCAAGAAACCTCTAGTTACAAACCTGGTGATGTATGACACAAAGTTGGTGCTAATGGAGTGGTATTTCTCAGCACTAGAAAAGCAACAGGGCCCTTCCCAGGTGGTACAGTGATAAGGAATCCACCTGCCTTCCAAAAATTGAGATGCGAGTTCAATCTCTGGGTCAGGAAAAACCCCTCGAGAAGTCAATGGCAACCCACTCCAATATTCTTGCCTGGAGACTTACATGGACAGAGGAGCCTGTTGGGCTACAGTCCTCTGCAAAGAGTCAGACACGACTGAGCAACTGAGCATGCACACATGAGCAAAAGAACAACAAAGGCCCCGATGGATTGTGACCCTTTGTGAAAAATTTCCCTGGGAGCTGGCACAGCTGAAGAGAGTGATGCTTGTGACCTCCTGTCTCAGAATCCCAGTCTATTTATTCAACTGGCCACCAGATGCACTCTCGTAAGTAGACCTTCCAAATGGCAGAAACCAGAGAAAATATTGTTGCTGGTCACTAAGACAAGCTCTCAGAACATAAGGCAAAAATAAAAGGTAAAACCTTATCTAGTTTTTACATAGGAGACCCACAGTAAAATTTATCTAAACAGATGTGGATCTTATGAGATCCCTGAATTCACCAGAGATAAGCCTGAACAGGATCCTTAAAGGGCGCATGCCACCGTTCTGCCCAATGTTTGTTTGTTTGTTTTCTCCTTATGATGAGAAACACAACAGAGACAAAGGAAAACCATGACCATCTCTAGGAAAATTTTTTAAAAAAGGTCAATAAAAGTCAAGAGTACTCATTACCAAAATTTTACCAGCATTGTTATGCTCAAGGAACAAATTCCACAAATTATTTCTGCTAATCTATATATTTGCTTTTCTCTTTCTGACTTACTTCACTCTATATGACAGACTCTAGTTTCATCCACATCACTACACATTACCCAATTATGCTCCTTTTCATTACTGAGTAATATTCCATTTATATATGTACCATGTCTTTGTCCATTCGTCTGTCTATGGCTATTTAGAAAAGGGACTCTCACCACTTTTGCTTCCACTGAACCTTGCAAACAGATATTCAGGATGCTGAAGTGATATGGATTCCTCCTTTTTTGGTTTTTTGTCAGAGTTCCCAGAATCTCTTTATCTGTTCCAGTCCTGAGAGAAAGCAGTTTCCAGCCAATGGGGATCCTGCCACCTAAGCCGATAATTGGAAAGGAGAAACTTTCCTCTACCTTTCTAGGTTCTTCTGGCCTAATAATTAAATTGATATGAACTTAACAGGGGGCAAACCAAATGTAATTCTGTACATATGGGGGTTCCATAATACTATGAGGCCCGGAGAAGTCACTGAAGTAGACAGCTCTTATACCTTTTAGACAAAGAAACTTCACTTTTGGAGAATGGACATGACAAAGAAATATATTTGGGTACTAATTAGTGAAAAATATAAGCAGAGTTTCTTTACATACTGGGCCCTGAGTTCCCTATTTCTGGTGTTAAAGATTTCTCTGTAAAAGAAAGGGTACTTTCACATGGGAAATTTATTTCCTACTTTCAGGGCGACAAGCGAGGGTCAAAGCATCCTTCTTGTACTGGCAGTTTGTTAAGAAAATTTAATTCAAAGTAATTAATATGCCACTTTGACTTATTTTTATCACGGCCTGCCTTGAACCCCATCAATATCCATGCCCCACCCAGAAATCATGATTTAGTAGGTCTGGAATGTGGCTTTGACTTTGGGATGTTTAAAAGTTCTTGTAATTGGAATGGAGAGTAAAGTTTGAGAACCAATGTTGTTAGCCAGGTTTAATTGGGAAGGTCTGCCAGCTTCATAAATTTCCTGGGGTAGGGGAGATACTTATTAAATTAAGTTCCCCTTCAGTAAATATTTTTCAGGGAGCAAACTAGTGAAACTGGCGTGAGGTTCATGATCTCTTCTGTGTGTAGCACCTCCCGATTAGCCTGAAGATGAAATTATGGTCTGCGTGTAGCACTCCCACCCACCATTCCACCTAGAGAAATTTGGTCAGCTCTAAGTGTGAAGTGATCTCTCTGGTCTTAAGTTTGAATCTCAGCAATGGCCTGGAGTGTCCCATCCTTGCCTGGCCCAACCCCAGCTTGGAATCTTTACAACTCTTCATGTTTCCTCAGTGCCTGCAAATACCAAAGTCCCCTGGCCATCTTATCAATCATGCCTTAACTTCGTCGATTTGCTGTTGTCCTGATTCTGATACCACGGATGTGATCAGTGCTCAGTGCTTCTTGCGTTCAACATTAAGTAGCTACATCATTCCTTTGACCTAAGACAATGGCTCTGCCCCACAGCGGTCCTGCTGCAGACTGAGGCATGACTACACATGTCCTCTTATTTTCACATTTTTGGGTTTCTCTCATTTGCTTTCTCATTCCATTACTTTTTCATAACTAAAAGAAGTCTTTTCCCATGCTAGTATATCACTAGTTATTGGTGGACCCAGAAAGAAGACATTGTGACTCAGATATTTTGATGTAACTTCTATTGTCATAATAATAATAATATCATTATTAATTTTGTTTTTATTGGTTTACTCTTATAACTCCTCACACTCCCTTTACCCTAAGCAACACTGCGAGTAGTTACATTAGGTTTAGGGAGTTTATGTAAATTACCAACTTCCAGCCGAATTTCTATAAAAAGACTTAGGGATCAGAAAAAAAGCTAAGTGCACATGAAACCACTCATAATGGTTACGATGAAAGGTCTGCAGTTTCTTTATTAGGGACAACAGGTGATATAAAGTAGATGTGAAATTTTTATTGCCCTCTTTTCAAAAGTGAAGGTTACATCCTTTGTGGTTCATCTAATAACAAAGACACATAGGTTTCAGGAAGTATTAATACTGCTCCAAGTGCCCAAGGGCTTCCCTGGTAGCTCAGAAAGTAAAGAATCTGCCTATAATGCAGGAGACCTGGGTTCTGCTGCTGGGTTGGGGAGATCCCTTAGAGAAGGGAATGACTATCCACTCCAGTATTCTTTCCTGGAGAATTCCATGGACAGAGGAGCCTGGCGAGCTACAGTCCATGGGGTCACAAAGAGTTGGACACAATTCAGTGATTAAAAGAAAGAAAAGAAGGGCCGAATAGCCCTCAGTCAACCATAGTAATAAAACAGCCTTCAGAATAGATGCTATAAAGTATATCTAATACCTAAGGAAGATGACCATAAGATAAATATCAGGAACTCCTTGGAGGGTGAGGAATTGAACTCTGTTTAAGATATCCTTGTCTAGATTCTTCATGCCACAACTAAGATCCAGTGCAGTCAAATAAAAAATAAGTAAATATTAAAAAAGAAAGCTATCCTTGCCACTGTAAGGCTGAAAACACACTAATTATAAAGTGGGCGTGTCAAAATGTAATACTTTGACCATTATATTTTTCCTGCTCAAAAATCCCTTCTTTCTGTTTCTTGGTCCCATCCAGTCATATTAAAAGTTTTCCTGTATTAAGGCTGCCATCCAGTGAATTCTGTGAAGACTTCCCTGGTCATTTAAATCAAAAAAGGATATTCACCCACTTCAGAATGCCTCTTGATTCATGCTTTCTTATCGTTTCTGACTCTTATGATATGCTTTTTTACTCTAAAATGACTTTTGCATCTCTCCTTATTTGGTCTATACTATTTAGCCTGAGGTGGTTCATAAAATAATCAGTCTGCAATACGGGGGATCTGGGTTTGATTCCTGGGTTGGGAAGATGCCCTGGAGAAGGGAGTGGCAACCCACTCCAGTATTCTTGCCTGGAGAATTCCATGGGCAGAGGAGTTTGGCAGTCTACAGTCTACAGAGTAGACCCCTACAGAGTAGGGGTCGCAGAGTCAGACACTACTAACGCTTTCACTTTCATTTAGCCTGAAGTCATTGTTGAACTCTCTTGGCAACCTGAACTGTACTTTGCAACTGGAATGCCCTGTAAATGCTTGTTAGAAGGAGCAGCCAACCTCCCCTAATTGCTCATGGTGGGATTCTGTGCATTCTCCTAATACCCCCATCCTCCCACTCTGGATAAAGGTAAGATTGCACTTCCTGGTGCCCTTATTGTCAAGTTGGGTCTGATTATTTCTGGCCAAGTTGTGTGCATGGAAGAAATACCTGTCATATCTAGACTAGAACATTTATTCCTCAATAAGAAGCCCTCTGAGTCTGCTTCACTTCTCCTGTGGGATGGTAATGGTTCAAACAGTGGTTGATCCATTGGCCTGCATCTCAGAGTGAGAACAAGGATGAGATGGGAGCAAAGCCACTCAATAACCTGCAGTGTATATATAGCCCAGCAGAGAAATAAACCTTTGTTTTTCTGTACTGTTGAGATTTGGGGGCTGTTTGTTACAGCAGTATAATCCACTGTCTTAACTAATTCCTGGTTTACTAGCTCAAAATTTAGTGTTTCCTTCTCATCAAACTTTTCCTCTTAAGATAATAGGTGAATAAATAAAACATATGCAATACAAATAAATGCAATACTATAAAGGATGAAATTCTTACAGCATGTCAGAGTCACATTTGTAAAGGTTTTTTCTTTTTATTCTCCTTGGACAATTAAAAAAAAATCTCAAATTTAGGCTGAAAAATGTCAATCAAAAATGACTTACTTTATAGAAATGATACAAAAAGCTGGTCAATCAGACTCTTCAGGCATTCCAGAATGCCTTGCTTTTGCTCCATAAGCCAGTAAAACTCAAAATGTGGTCAACTGAGTGGCCTGTAGGCAGTTTCATAGTTTTCAAGGGAAAGGCAGTTTTGTTCAGTCTATAAATTTTACTAATGTGAGCTATAAAATGAATTGATTTTCACAGAAATCGCATTGAGTTCCTAATAGCTGTGTTCTCAGCAGCTGTTCCGAAGCCACTGGGACTAGTCCTTGGGCTAGTATTATGCATTTCACCTTGGCCTCTGTGCTTTCATACTTTTTTCATGGACTTTTCTTGGCTTGTTAAATTATATTTTTTAATGTCTAAGTCATGATTCAATGAAGCATAATGGCAAGGCATAATAATAAACATATAATGTCATAAAGGTCTTCCCAGGTGGTGGTAGTGGTAAAGAACCCGCCTGCCAATGCAATAGACTTAAGAGACGTGTGTTTAATTGCTGGGTTGGGAAGATCTCCTGGAGGAGGGCATGGCAACCCACTAACGTATTCTTTCCTGGAGAATCCCACAGACAGAGGAGCCTGGCAGGCTCCATAGGGTCGCAAAGAATTTGACACAAATGAAGCAACTGAGCGTGCATGCAATGTCATAAAGCACTGGAAATCTATGCAGATAGTGAACCTGTTAATCTGTGAGCATGATAATTTTCTAAGACAGAAATCTCTGTGAGCATGATAATTCTCTAAGACAGAAATCTCTGTGAGCATGACAATTTTCTAAGACAGAGATTTCTGTGAGCATGACAATTTTCTAAGACAGAAAACTGTCATGCTCACAGATTAACAGGTTCACTATCTGCACAGATTTCCAGTGCTTTATGACGTTGCATTGCAATGTATGACCAAAACCACTACAATATTATAAAGTAATTAGCCTCCAACTAATAAAAATAAATGAAAAAAAAAAAGAAATCTCCCCTCATCTTCTACACAAAGGTGTTTACAAAATAAGAGGAAAATATCTGACAAATTAATATTATGTGTCTGGACTCCTCATGTCAATGAGTTGTTCTTTCAGAAAGGTTATTGGTTCCTCAAAGTTTTACCATCATGAGAAAAGCAATTATGATCTTATTTTTAGCAGAATAAATACAAAATAATATCTTAATGTGTGAAATTAGTGAATTGTTGATAAAGAAAGTTAATAAACCACAAATAATATTTTGCTATAGAAACACAAGCCATACTGTCACAGGAAGTCCTGTAAGACCAGACTCTACGTTTATCACAGATGCTCTGAGAGAAAAAGCACAACTGTTTTTTTCTGTTAAAATTCCCTTATTCATTGTTAGCTATTATATAATATTAATGGCATACCATGTGGAAAAGCAGTGACAAATGTGTTAGTGTTTTTGCTGATTCTGTTCCAAACTTGAGTCAGTCCATGGTGTACCAGTGGAACACATGAGAAGTCAACAGAGAATTCATACTATAAAAGAAGATGTTTGTCACTGTCATTTGTTAAATTTGTGATTATTTTGTAGGAGGAAATACGTCGGCCAAAGGTACACTGTGGTCAGTACGAGTAGGTAAAGGTTTTACTTGAATGCCAGATCAAACACTTCTTTATTCTCCAAAGCAGTTAGTGGTTAATGATTTGCCTCCTGCTTCTAATTTATCGTTCAAAGGAAAAGTGAAATTTGGGAATGTGATCAAATCATGGTCACCAGCACCTTGGCAGTCTTCTACATTTAGAAAAAGTGGACAGGGCAGGGCATATATTGTAGTATGTTGCTTTGCAGCACTGAGTATATTGACAGCTGAAAGAAAAGGCACTTAGGAGGTTTTTGACATTAAAAATGAGTTAAACTATTTTCATTTTGATACTGATAATGTCAGTAGCATGATCAAGTGATTTATTTTTTGAACACATTGAGTACCTTGACTTACTCCAGGTCAAGATATTATGATTATTTACATTAAGAAGAATATTTTATATGACCTTATATGAATGAATGTAAGAGCAAAATCTCAAGTGATAGTTACTGAAGCAATATAGATTTTTATTCTTTGTCACTGAAAGGAGTCCAATAGCTTCATGAAATCATGAGGGATCTAGATTTATCAAATGATTCAGTTCCCCTTTCTCTTGGGTATGGGACACATATTAATGGCCCATACCAGCTGCTGGAGCTCCAGTCATCAAAGGCCCTGTAGGCTGACAGCAAGAGGATGAACATAAAGGAAAGCATGCTTAGTACACAGCACTTCTTTCTCCTCACTGAGTAGAACTTATTCATGTAGCCACTGCTAGTGGCCAGGAACACTCAAGAAAGACTGTCCTTTTATCTGGGAGGCAGTGTGCTTATCTAGAAGCTCAGGATCTGTTATCAAGAAGGGAAAAGTGGGTACTGCAAGGCAATTGGTTGTTTTGAAATGTAAGCTTTATTGTTTTTCAGGTATGGTTAGACCATCAGATCAGGAAACAATTGTCACTACAAAGATATTTTGTTATATGCATAGATCCCAAGAAGTGGGGTATGACATGCTATGCGATGAGTAAGGGAACACATGGGGAATTAACAGGAAGCAGAGGGAGAGGGGAAAATGTGGAAAATAAGTTTTATTATGGTTTCTCTGGGAAAGAATGAGCAAGACAGAGGAGACAAGTTTAGAACAGGCTAGTTTGAATAATTTCAGCAGACTCTGGGGCAAGAGTGCTGTCTTTGATTGTCTGGTGCCTGGCTCTAGGGTGATTAGGGAAAAGCATGAGTGTGACAACCCCAGAAAGAAGGTGGTTGGGATGTGAACTCTGCATTGGTTGACTCGCATAAAAAAGATGTGCTCATAGGTGAGTAGTTTACTATCTCTGGGAACTGGCTAACTCTGGGAGGCACAGTCCTTCCAGGGTCAGGAAGGTCCCAGGTGTCAAAGCATCAGAAATACAGAAAATAAAAGGCAGGGTAGATACACTGGCATCTCTGTCATGGATAGGAAATCAGGATTTTGTGAGATGGCTCACAAAATCATCAACACTTCCCCAGTATTTTATGGTGTTTTTTCTTTTCCCTAATTTTGCTGGAGAAATAAATCAATGAATATTTTAAAACCACATCCAAATGCTAAAAAAATGAAGAAACAATTTCCAAAGCCAAATGAAATAAGTGACTAGATTAAGAATCCATTTGCTATGATCACTCTGCTGAAACTTCTAACCTCTGTCTTTAGAGTGTTACATGCTCTGTAGCCAAAATGAGATAAAGCACTGAAAACAGGGCCCACTGAGAAATATCTCCTCTTTTCTGGGTCCATTTTTAAACTTGGTACTTAGCCATAATCAAGCACTTACTGTCACTTATAATGAGCTATTTTTGTGTTGTTAATTTTTTCTAATTTGGTAGAAATAGATGACCAGTAAGAGATATTGCCTATGCAATGAAGTCTGATGCATCATTCCAGACATCCGTTGTCTCACTAGACTGAAAAATATCACATGAAAAGATTAGGGGACATGATGGTTCCTAGGTTTCCTGTGGGTTTCAGCTGTGCCAGGGTTAAGGGGTGTGACTTTTTCTTGACCACACAGAGCATCCAGCCCTCAGCCCTCTGTTTAGAGGTCCCTGTAAGTGTCCAGAACTTTTGGGCAGAATGTGGAGGATGTGGTGATAGATCCATACCCAAAGATCCTCATCCTCACTACCCCTTCTAATCATCCCCTTGTTCCCTTGTGGTCAGCGGTGTGATGGTGCCAGCTCCTGCTGGATCACAAGATTCAGCTGAGCCCATTTTTTCCTAACTCTGAGCTAAGTGAGTTGAGAGCAACCACAACAGAAATATGTACATCATAACAAACACTGTAAATCAGGGCTTTCCTTTCCTTCTCTCCCTTTTCTGAAGCATGCATGTGTGGCCTAAGCAGACTAAATCACTCCAGTCGTGTCCAACTCTGCGACCCTCTGAACTGTAGCCTGCCAGGCTCCTCTGTCCATGGGATTCTCCAGGCAAGATTACTGGACTGGGCTGACATGCTCTTCTCCAGGGGATCTTCCTGACCCAGGGATCAAACCCACATTCTTACGTCTCCTGTTTTGGCAAGCAGGTTTTTTTTTTTTTTTTTTAACCACTAACGCCATCTGGGAAGACCACTGGTTGTGAAACAATTATTAGGACACTGCTGCTTGCAATGTAAGAAAGTGTGTTACCACTTTTCCCCTCTGAGACTTTGTTCTCTGAGCGTTTTCTTCCTTTCTGTTTGCTACCCATCTTCATCCTACTTTCACTAGAATCTTCTTCACTGATCTTTCAACTCATCAGTTACCGGTTTACAGTTAAATTCATTGCAAACAATTACTTTTTAACTTTTTTGTTTTTAATTATAATACTGAGGGCTGATGACTATGGTGAAAACTATTGTAGCCTTTGGAAACATTTTTGGAAGCATTAAAAAAAACTGAAATATCTTATAACCCAGTGACCTAACATTCTACTTTAGGCGTATCTGAAACTAATTTGAAATATAAAAGAAACAATCTTCCACTCATAGATGTCCTTGTCAGCCTTAATTAGTAGAAGATTGAAAAAAAAAAACCTAAAAACATCTCTGCAACACCAAGCAGACTGTGTGCTATTGGATGGTAAGAATAGTCAGCCTGAGGCACTATCAGTGACTTAATTATCGAAAAAAAATTAAATCGGGTTCACTAAGTCAAGAAAGTGTGTCTTACATAGTTTGGAAAAACATTTGGAAAAGTTTTTCTGGTTAGTGCTCAATTAAACCAGGGAATTAAATTACCCGGAACACTCGATTAATTGAAGACTTTCTTAATTGAGAATTTTTGCAATCACATTTAAAACAAGAAGCTCTGCAGAGTCTTTAGTGTAGGGCTGTTTCTGCTGTTAGAAAATAACAGTGTCAAAGCCTGACTCTCTGCTCTGTACTGTGACTGGGGGCAAATGGACACCTTCATTTCCTCAGCTGAAACTGGGAGCAATATCTTTTAGGACTAAATGAAATTCGAAGGGCAAAAGACTTGGAATAATGTTCTCACATGGTAAATACTCAAAATGTCACAGCAGTGATTGTCTCAATCAATGAGAGCTGTTCCCAGGCAGGGTACATGAGATAGCATCTCACGTCTTATCTTGAATTCTATCTTCAATCCTGAATTACTTTCCTCTGTCTTCCTTTTTCTTTCATTAATTATAAAACCATGCTTTCCACGAATCAACTAGAATTGGACCAAAATATGTGGTGCTCTGAATCAGTCTTCTTCTAGGTTAAATATATACCACTTCCTTTCTCACTATCTCTCTCTCCTCTTTTAAAATCCTCTGTTGCTTTCATTCACACACAACTCAAAATAGCTGCTTTCAGGAAGTGCTAAATATAGGTACTCTGAAAGAGCTAGTTTTGTCCTTCCTTTCAAGATCCTGCTCCCTTTGAGTTCTCTGAGAAGAAGTTTTCCTGGGGAATTGGGGAGGGATTTGCTTCTGTTTCCTGATGTACAGCCAGAGTCCCCTTGTGATGTCTTGGGGCCTCCTCCTCCAGCCGCCAGGCCAACTGGGGCCAGTGGACACCTTGCTGCGGGTCAGGGTCTTTGTGATAGGTTGCCACCCTCCCCACACAGCATTAGTAGAGGGCTGCGAGGAGCTCGGCTGTGCTTCTGAAGGTCTATACTTAGTTGTGTATAAGGAAAACCTTAGTGACAACGGCTAGAATTTCCTCAGTACTGGCTTGATTACTAAGATCTTCCTCTTGGTAACCAGGAAGCTTGAAGGGGCGCATTGCAGGGGTCCTCGGATTTCCCCCGATGCCTCCATCTTGGTTCCATGAAAGAGCTGCTTCAGCACCGAGAACTGGACCACATCCCATGCAGCAAGCAAGAGGAAGGGCGGAGGGAGAGCAAGGGTGCCATGGCAGCCGAACTTTAAATGGAGTTTTCTGGAATCCCTACCTCACAGCCTGAGCTAGAATTTCACAACCAGCAGTGTCTTCCATGGCCACTCTTCCACAAAGGAAGCAAGAGTGTTACTGGTAGACCTGACCACTCACGGTGAAGTTGGTGTTCTTCTGACACAAGAATGGTGTGTCAAGAGTTTGAGGAAGCTGGTGATGGACAGGGAGAAGTGGCATGCTGCAGTCCATGGGGTTACACAGAGTTGAACACGACTAAGCGACTGAACTAAACTGAGCTGGACTAGGTTGGTTATAGCTTTCTTCCAAAGAGCAAGCGTCTTTTAATTTCATGGCTGCAGTCATCATCTACAGTGATTTCAGAGCCCTCCAAAATAAAGGCTCTCAGTGTTTCCATTTTTCTCCCCATTTATTTGCCATGAAATGACGGGACCGGATGCCATGATCTTAGTTTTCTGAATGTTGAGTTTTAAGCCAGCTTTTTCACTTTCCTCTTTCATTTTCATCAAGAGGCTTTTTAGTTCTTCTTCACTTTCTGCCATAAGGGTGGTGTCATCTGCATAACTGAGATTATTGATATTTCTCCCAGCCATCTTGATATCAGCTTGCACTTCATCCAGCCCAGCATTTCACATGATGTGCTCTGCATAAAAGTTAAATCAGCAGAGTGACAACATTCAGCCTTGACATACTCCTTTCCCTATTTGGAACCAGTCTGTTGTTCCACGTCCAGTTCTAGCTGTTGCATCTTGACCTCCATACAGATTTCTCAGGAGGCAGGTAAGGTAGCCTGGTATTTTCATCTCTTGAAGAATTTCCCACAGTTTGCCGTGATCCATACAGTCAAAGGCTTTGGTATAGTCAATAAAGCAGAAATAGATGTTTTTCTTGAACTCTCTTGCTTTCTCGATGATCCAATGGATGTTGGCAATTTGATCTCTCATTCCTCTGCCTCTTCTAAATCAACTTGAACATCTGGAAGTTCACAGTTCATGTACTGTTGAAGCCTGGCTTGGAGAATTTTGAGCATTACTTTGCTCGCGTGTGAGATGAGTGCAATTGTGCAAAAAGTCTCAATTATTCACTCCAAAATAATGCTTTTCTAACTTGAACAGTCAATGAATAACTCTGAAAAAAAAAAAAAAAAGTGGTTGTTGAGCCTCTGGGTAGTGATTTACACTATTTGTATTTGAATGTTACTTAACATGTGAAATGGGACTTCCCAGGTGGCACTAGTGATAGAGAACCCACCTGCCAATGCAGGAGACATAAGAGACATGGATTAGATCCCTGGGTCTCAAGATCCCCCGGAGGCATGGCAATTCACTCCAGTATTCTTGCCTGGAGAATCCTAGGGACAGAGGAGTCTGGTCGGAGGATGACAAAGAGTCAGACATGACTGAAGTGACTGAGCAGGCCTGCACACATGCAATATGTAAAGCACAGAATCTGGTTGAACTTCTTAAGTTTTTCTCTTTCATGCATTTTTAAAACAAAAGCAAAATTTCAGTGCAATTTCAAGTAAAACCATCAACTTTTGCAATCAATTAAAATCATATTAGCATAATGGTAATGGGACAGGGCTTTTTTCCTCAGTGGCTGCTCACAGATGCATGAGGCAGCCATGGTTCTGATTCTGCAGTGTGAAGGCCTGCAGCAGACTGTGTTAGATGCTGGCTCAGGTCTCCTATCATTCTTTTCTTTTTAAGTCATTGCAAAAGTTTTTATTTCATGCTGCCCCAGATGCCATTTGGCCTCCATTTCTTTCCTGCCAATGATAAAGTTAATTTCCCTTGGTACTGAAGGTATCATAGATGAAAGTGGAGTTTCAAGGCAGGATGACATCTCAGGTGATCTTCCTATTGTTGCTGGTCATGGCAACAATTAACTCCTTCTATTTCCCTCTCCACTTTCTCATCAATTTTTGCCTCTGGTTACTTCCTGAAATAAGAAATTTCCTTAGAATATGAAAACCAGAAAAAGCAAAACTTCTTGTAATGGTTGATTAGTATCTCAGGCAAGTCCTATTATCTACCTAGAATAGGGGTGAAGTGGGTGAAGGGGAAGATTGGGTTCTTTTAGTGGAATATAAATGTTTCTCATATTTTTAAGAGAATGAAACAGCTTAATCAGGTGTCCCCACGCTTTTGGCCTTGGGCTTTAGTCTGTCATCATTATTGAGTATGAAATCTGTTTAGATCACTGCAGTAAGTGGGATGGGAAAAGGAAAACTTGGTTCTCTCATCAACAGCAAAGACTAGGGAGAAGTTGGCATATTGGAAAACCTGGAGCAAGGTAATACAGAAATTAGTTTACCATCTGTTGATGGAAGTACATTTTTGTGATTTTGCTATATAGTTTAACATCAGAATTTCTTCTCATGATTTCTTAAGAAATTAATGACCACACACTATCCTAGCATTCCACTTTGCTAGAGAGTCTGCACTAAAATGGAGTGGAGATCAGAGTTTTGTCTAACATCCAGAGAAGAAAGGGAATCAGCTCCACAGATCAACATATATTTGAAGGGACACTTTAGGACTCGAGGAATGTATTTATCAATCATTTTCTTAGGAATGACACCCAGCTACAAACAAAACTCTGATCCGTAAAATTGCTACACTGTTAGTGATAAGAACGGGAAGCTAGATCAAATCCTGTTTTTTCTTGACATAGACTGATTAAAAATTGAAAAAAAAAAAAAAAGCAATGGAGAAAGTTAGGGGAAATGTGGGCAATATTTCAGAATCACTTGCATGCAACATAGGCTATCCTAACTAATACTGTTGGGAAGTTCACTTCTTCACAACTTCTGAAGGAGTAATGCCAGTTACCCAGGGCTATTTCACTGCTTTTTAAAGGAGACCCTCTACCCTGCCAGAATAGTGGATTGGCGGGCAATCTTTAGTGCCATTTCCCAGCTATTTTCTTTCTTGTTGGCTTCTTTCTTCTGGGTATGGGGAAAAACTATATTTCCTAGCCCCTTTAAAGTTTGGTAGAAACAGATGACTAACTCTGCCCTATGGGTTGTGAATAGAAATAATTTGTGTTACTTTTATTCCAGAGATCCTAATTGCCTGTCTCAAACCTTCCAGAGCTCTAATTTATGGCTGCTTTAACATCCTAGATCCTGTCAGAAGACATGCCCAAGCTAAGAGACAGAAGATATGCAGCAGGATGAGAAATAAACCTTTGCTGCTTCAAGGCGCTGAGATTAGGGAGTAGTGAAATTGCCCTGGGTAACTGGCATTGCCCCTTCTGTTGGTAGGTCTGTAGTTTGTTCTGAGAGTATGCACTTACAAAGGAGGATGCAAAACCCTCTATACTGGTGTTTGGAAATGATATTATGTGTCACATGGGGAAATGGTGTCTGCCTACCCTAATCTCATCTATCATTTTGGTTTACATTTACCAGTTATTTTGTTCAAGTTATTTTCAATTTCATGCACTATCCACATGACTTTGGATTTAGACAAAGGCCACTGTCTCAGAGGAGCTTGCTGAAGGTGGTTTTCCAGGCAAGATTTTGGAGGCAGGAATAGCTCTTTCAAGATTCAGGAACAGTATCTTAATTTCCCATAAATAAAAGTACTAGCTACAGTGGGAAAGGTGAAGTAAATGGTTTTAATGAGGCTTCAAGGAGCAGCCAATGTTGGAGCAGCATTTAAGGCCTCTTACTATCAGTTGACAGTGAATTTTAGATATTCAAATCTGTTTCCATGACAATTAGTTGTAGGAAGGTGGGATCATTTTTCAGAAGAGAGATTCTATATCATCTAAAGGAATACAGACATACTTAGCCTCCAAGTTCTCTAATTCTGCAGGGGAACATAATTTTAGATGGCATTTGAAATTATTTACATAATACATGCTTTATTATGCACTATGAAGAAAAAACAAGAATGTCATTGGCAACCATGGAAACACTGGCAGAATCTGACAATAGTAGTATTTCTGTCTCTTCCTCTCTCCATAGCATAAAGAAGTTAAAAAACTGGAAATGGAAACCTAACAGACATAAACTACAGAGAAATGGAAATCTTTATCTAAAACAAGGTAATTGTATTTGTGATGCATTATATTTGTATACAGTCTTTTTCTGTATAGGCCCTCAAAATACAATGAACCATGGAAATCATGCTCATATGCTTTGTAAACATAAATCCCACTTATACTGAAAGATCAAATAAATACCTGGAATACACTGAAGTACCAAAATAATGTGCTCACCTTGACAGAGGATAGAATGAACTGACATCACCGTCAACTTCTGATGAAAATTTCTGTATTCATCATAGCTCCTATGGAATGTAGCTCACATTGTATATGGTAAAATTTGATTAGTTCCTTGAAAGATGTTGAAATTGTGGGTAATTAATCAAGTCCATTTCACCTGCCTTTACCAGTCAAGGTCACTTGAAGACTTGCATGTCCTCTAAGCTGCACAGAGTCTAAATAATAAGATATTTACCTGAGCTGTTTTCAGTGGAGTCCAGTTTGAGCTGAACTGGTTGACACTTGATAGGCCACCAGCACTTCAACTGGGCATACATGAGTGTCTACTGGCTCCGTGACCTTGTGAACATACAGAGACCTGAGCTTAGTTAATGCTTGCACAAAAATATAGTTGTTTTCACCTTTTTCCAATCACCATGCCCCATGTTCCCTATGCCTCAGACCACCCTTTTTCTTTATTCTTTATCCCATAAATACCCTGAACCCCTTGTGTTAAGGGAGGCAGACTTGAGACTCATTCTCCTGTCTCCTTGCTTGACTGCCTTGCAAATGAACCCTGTCTTTACTGCAAACCTAGGCATTTCAGGGTTTGGCTTGCTTCCTATTGGGAAAAGCAAACCTGGTTTGGTAACCACGTGATATCTATAATAAAATTTGGATTATAATCTGTAGTACATGGCTGCAAAGGTGAAAAGCAAACTCAAGCTGTAGTAGTTAGGAATTTTCTATGGTAAGTGGAAATCACTTTCAGACTTTATAGGTAAAAGGCTTTTCTTTTATAGCACTCATCATGAATGTCTATGTTTTCTGTTGGAGAAGTTAGCGGTAAATTAAAAAAGAGGAACAGCAACATGTTGCAAAAATAGGCCCCTCAAAAAAAGGAAGAGTGGTTTTTTGTGAGCTTTTAATTGTCTCCAAATTCTGTGGATCTGAAACAGAAGGCAAGGGAGCAGGCACAGCCTTTAAAAGAATGACATAGCCATAGGATGTGATGAAAACTGGTTAGAACCTAATAGCTCCAAGATGGAGGATGAGTTGACTTCCTCTAGACCTTGAGCCTCAGTATACATTCACTGTAACACATCATCATGCTAAATGACACACCCACAGACACCATGACAGTCCCAAGGTTAACTATAAGGGTCAAAAAATGGGGGGGTGTGTGGCCCAATTCCTGGAGATCCCCACCCCTTTCCCCAAATGGCTGGACTATTTCTCCCCCACATTACCCTATGAAATTACCCACACTGATCAAAACTGATGCCCCTGACACCTTCTGAGATGGCCCAAACTGTCTGTGAAGGGTGTAAATAAACCCATTCCTTCTCACTTTGTTTCTCACTGAATTCTTTCTGTGAGAAGACTTTAAGAGCCTAAGCTTCTGTGAGTCCTGAAACTAAATGTGTCATCTCAGTTAAAAGACTGTGGGTTCCAGTTCAATCCCTGGTCAGGGAACTAGATCCCACATGCCACAACTGAGAGTTTGCATGCCTCAACTAAAGATGCTACATACTGCAGCTAAGACTTGGTGTGTTTGATGTGCGTGCGGTCATGTCTGAGTCTGCAACCTCATGGATGGGAGCCCACCAAGCTTCTCTGTCCATAAAAAAAAAAAAAAAAAAGACTATGGGTTCAAGTCCCAATCTGAGTCACATGTTTCTAGATCTAATAAACAGACAACCAATGTCTTCTGTCCCATACTATACCATGTTTGAGTGGAGAAACCCAAGGGTTAGCACAGATGATGTAAGCATTACAAAGAAAAAAAAAAAAAAAAAGAAGATGTGTGTGTCTGGGCTCCTGAGAGTCAGAAGTTGTGTGGGGGAGGTGACTGTCACCCTGAGGCCTAAACAGAGACAGAAGACTGAGAAGAGTCTTGCAGTTCTGGACAACAGCACCTGTAAACACAGTTCCCCCGTGAGACTGATTGCTGCTGCTGCTGCTGCTAAGTTGCTTCAGTCGTGTCCAACTCTGTGCGACCCCATAGACAGCAGCCCACCAGGCTCCCCTGTCCCTGGGATTCTCCAGGCAAGAATACTGGAGTGGGTTGCCATTTCCTTCTCCAATGCATGAAAATGAAAAGTGAAAGTTAAGTCATTCAGTCATGTCCCACTCAGCGACCCCATGGACTGCAGCCCACCAGGCTCCTCTGTCCATGGGATTTTCCAGGCAACATTACTGGATTGGGGTGCCATTGCCTTCAGGACCAGCTTAAAAAGGTGGATGGGGCTTCCCAGGTGGTGCTAGTGGTAAAGAACCTGCCTGTCAATACAGGAGACACAAAAAATGTAGGTTCGACACCTGGGTTGTAAAGATCTCCTAAAGTAGGAAGTGCCACTCCATTCCAATATTTCTGTCTGGAGAATTCTTTGGACAGAGAAGCCTGGCAGGCTACAGTGCATGTGGTTGCAAAGAATCAGATGCAACTGAGTACACAAAAAAGGTGGATACCATGTAAGATTTAAAATATTTTTTCTTTTACATTTTAAATTCTATTGCTTATTTTATATATATTAATATATTGATCCCACATTCCTAGTTTATCCCCCACCCCCTTTCCCTTTGGTAACCATAACTTCTTTTATTTTTTATTTTTTCTAAGCCTATGAGTCTATTTCTGTTTTGTAAATAAATCCATTTGTATTATTTTTTAGATTCCACATATAAGTAATATCATGTATCTGTCTTTATTTGACTTACTTTACTTAATATGATAATTTCTAGGTCCATCTATGTTGCTGAAAATGACATTATTTCATTCATTTTTATAGTTAAGCAGTATTCCATTATATATACCTTACCTTCTTTATCCATTCATCTTTCATGGATATTTAGGTTCCTTCCATGTCTTGTCTATTGTAATTAGTGCTACCATGAACACTGAAGTGCATGTATCTTTTTGAATTAGAGTTTTCTCCAGATATATGCCCACTAGTAGAATTACAAGATCATATGGTAGTCCTCTTTTTAGTATTTTTAAGGAATCTCCACACTGTTTTCCATAGTGACTGCACCAATTTACATTCCCCCAACAGTATAGGAGGGTTCCTTTTTCTCTACTCTCACTAGTATTTATTATTTGTAGACATTTTGATGATAACCATTCTGACTGGTTTGAGGTGTACCTCATTGCAGTTTTGATTTGTATTTCTCTAATAATTTCTTTAGTCATATATGCAGAGTATATCATGCAAAATGCTGGGCTGGATGAATCACAAGCTAGAATCAAGATTCTTGGAGAAATATCAACAACCTCAGATATGCAGATGATATCACTCGAATGGCAGAAAATGAAGAGGGACTAAAGAGTCTCTTGATGAGAGTGAAAGAGAAGAGTGAAAAACCTGGCCTAAAACTCAGTATTCAAAAAACTAAGATTATGGCATCCTGTCCCATCACTTCATGGCAACTAGATGGGGAAAAAGTGGAATCAATGACAGATTTTATTTTCTTAGGCTCTAATATCATTGTTGATGGTGACTGAAGCCATGAAATTAAAAGACACTTACTCCTTGGAAGGAAAGCTATGACAAATTTAGACAACATTTTAAAAAGCAGAGGCATTACTTTACTGAAAAAAATCCCTCTAGTCAAAGCTATCCTTTCTCCAGTAGCCATGTGTGGATGTGAGAGTTGGACCATAAAGAAGACTGAATGCCGAAGAATTGATGCTTTCAAATTGTGATGCTGGAGAAAACTCTTGCGAGTCTGTTGGACTGCAGGGAGGTCAAACTAGTCAATCTTAAAAGAAATCAACCCTGAGTATTCATTGGAAGGACTGATGTTGAAGCTGAAACTTCAATAGTTTGGCCACCGGATGCAAAAAGTCAGCTCAATGGGAAAGACCCTGCTGTTGGAAGAGGCTGAAAACAGGAGAAGGGGGTGATAGAGGATGAGATGGTTGGATGGCGTCACTGACTCAATGGACATGAGTTGTGAAAATTCCAGGAGATAAGGAAGGACAGGGAAACCTGGCGTGCTACAGTCCATGGGGTTGCAAAGAGTCATAAATGACTTAGCAACTGAACAACAGCAATACTCAGCAATGTTGAGCAAATTTTAATATGCCTATTGACCATCTGTATGTCTTCTTTGGAGAAAGGTCTACTTAGGTATTCTGCCTTAAAAAAAAAAAAAAAAGGACTTGAGCTTTTTTTTTTTTCTTAATAGAAAAAGCGTTGTCTTTCGTCTTTCATCTTCTTTCATTTTCCAAGAACAAGATGTCCCCCACCCCCAACCCACGAATTGGTCATGTTCTTGGAGGCAGGATTCAGTAGAAGGTCCTTCACACACCTGGGATCAGTCACCTGCAGAATAAAAGGATAGCCAGGAACACAAAATCCACTGAGATTTTATTCATGCCAAACTGTACAGGTTTGATGAGCTTTTCAGCCTCATTTCTGAGACGGCATTCTCAATATTCCTTATTTCAGAAGCAAGAAAGTCTTTCCTCTGTTTGCATTCTTTCCTATCTCCCCTTCAGTAAAATATCTTGTTGGAAGGGAGACAAGAATCCTCTCAGGAGAGACTGTGGGCACAGGTGATAACCTCTATTCTTCAGCACAGGTGCCAACTTCCATGCTTTCTTCACATCTCCTTGGGTTTACATGGCTATACGGAAATTATTTTGTGAAGAGTTGGTTCCAGCCCTTTATAAAGAGCATATTTTTAACACAGAAAAGAATATGAAATGAATTTGTCCAGTGAACCATCAATTGCACTCTTAGGCATTTCTCCCGGAGAGATGAAAACTTATTTTTATCCTGAAATTTGTACACAAAGGTTTGTAGCAGCTTTATTTGTAATAACTCAAAACAGGAAATTACCCAAATGTCCTTCAATGCATGAGTGGCTGAACAAACCCTGGTCCATCTATGGCAAAGCACACTCCTCATCAATCAAAGTAGACAGACTATTGATGTACTCAACAGCTTGAGTGGACCTCAAGGAAATTATACTGAGTGAAGAAAGCCAACATGGCCTATTTCAAAACATATATACTGGATGATTCTTTTTTTTATAGCATTCATGAAATAACCTAATTAAAGAGATGGAAAACAGGTTCATGGTTACCAAGTGTTAGGAATAGGGGAGGAAAGTTGGGATGCCACTAAGTTTGTGACAGTTTGTTATAGCACTCATGGGAAATTAATGCAATCAATTTTTATTTTGAAAAAAATTTAAACTTCTGATTCATTGTAAAAATAGTATGAAGCACACCCATATGACTTTCACCTGGATTAACTTGCCACATTCAATTCTTGTCTATATGTTCATGCATTTTGCTGATTCATTTCAAAATGAGTTACAAGCATTATGTTACATTTCCCTTTAATATTTCAGCATGAATTGAAGAACAAGGACACTCTCCTGTGTAGATAATAGAATTGTCACATTCTGCTACTTTAACATTGATGCAATACTTTTATGTAGTAGAGTTCATACCCAAAATTTTCCAATTATCTCAATAATATCACTTATTCTTGTGCTGTTTTCTCCTAATGCAAGACCTCATCAAGGATTCCACATCACATCTAGTTGTCATGTCTCTATTTACTCTTTTAAGTCTGAGAAGTTTCCAGTGTTTTTGATTTTTGCTCTTAAGATATTGACAAACTTGCAGAATCTGAGCCAGTTTTTTGGTAGAATGTCTCTCAGTTTGGAACAAAAAATAGATTCTTTTTTCATGTTCAGGTTCAAGATAAACATTTCAGAAGGAGTATTACATAATGTTGATTTGAATTTTTCAGGGCCTCACATCAGGAGGTATATATACATATATAACTTCAAATTTTATTTTTAAAAAGTATCATACAGTAAAAGAGACAATGGCTTCTCTTGTGGCTCAGATTGTAAAGAATTTGCCTGCAATGCAGGAGACCTGGGTTAAATCCCTGGATCAAGGAGATCTCCTGGAGAAGGAAATGGCAACCCACTCCCGGATTCTTGCCTGGAGAATTCCATGGACAGAGGAGCCTTATGGGCTACAGTCCGTGGGGTGGCAAAGGGTCAGACACAACAGACTGACTAATACACTTTCTATGAGTATGAAGATATGTATTAATTAACGTAATTCCCAAGTTCTATGAATTTGAAGATATGAATTGATTCATGCAATTCCCATGAAAATTGATACACAATATAGTTCCATTCCCACAAAAGCTCCTGAGCCCCTACCCCAATCCTAAAGAATCAGAATCAGCATTTTAGCAAAACCTTCAGGGACGTTAAAATTGAGAAGCACTGGTTTAGAGAATTTAAATAATATTTGAAAACTTCTTGGCACACAGAAGGATCATCAATAAACTATGCCATCTTAAATCTCTCTCTCCATTACTATTAATAGAAAGTTTTCCAAATGCATATATTTCTGTTGAATTATGAGACCAAGATTCACTGATTTTTAGTTTCAATAAAGCAAATTACACATTGGTCAAAGACATGTTCTTGCTGTAATCACCACTGCTACATCACTTCACTGGTCATTAAGCCATCATATCTCTATTTTGGAACTTAAGGAAGCATTCATTAGCTGAGAATATTGACACCTACCCCCTCTGTGTATATGTTTACACAAACCCATGCACACTTGCAAACACTCAAGATAGCTTTTTGTTTTTTCTTATGTAAGATGCTGGTATTTTAACTAATTCCCCAAGTGAGCCTTCTACTAAAGAAAGCATTCTACTAATATGGAGGAAGCTGAATGGGGTTTTTTGGGTCGCCTGTCCTTTATCCTCATTCTGTAATTGATATATGGGAGACAGTGCAAAGAACCTGCAAAGGGTAAGCTGGGCTCATGTAGGCAGTTTGTGGTCAGACTTTAAATGTCCATCTAGAGCCGAGTGAACTAGAAAGGCTCAATTCTTTCTAAAACTTGAGCAGTTGGAGACTAAGACCTCCATGTCTTGGGAGGATCTTAAAAGACCTAGGTAATATTGGAAACAAAGCCAGTCTAATGTCGTTAATGGCCAATTTTAAGACCATTTCAATACATCAACCCGTTAAATCAAAGTGAATATTCACATATTTGTGTGATGTTGCATTAAAGGCAAGGGTCTCTTAGAATTATATGGTCCACAAATGTTAGCTGTCAAGTCTCCAAAAAAAGATTACTCCTCAAATTCCTGTTGATCACAAAAAGCTAATTTGTTTCAGATTTATTGAGTATAGGAGAACAATATCCTTGATAATTAAAGTGTCTCAGAGTTGGAAGTTAGAAGAGGTTCATAGAATTTTATTATTATTTTTTGTTTGTTTTCTTTCTTTCTTTCTTTTGGTTTCCCATGAATGTGTGGTGCATGACCAGTGAGGGTGTGGCTATCTTTCTGGCTATGCCTCGTGACCTAGGATGAAGGGTTCTCAGCACCAAACCCCTGTGCCAATGAGGGGTGGGGGTTCATAGGATTTTAAGAATGTAGATGACTTATTTTTTCAGCAATTTTCCACGACGGAACTAGTTAGGCAGGGAACTGGTTGGGCAGACTTTATGCCTGGGGTTGGTGTGCAGAGAGAGAGAAGGTTGAGAAGAAAGTATTGAGGACACTTCAGTTTTGATAATAAGTTCTTGATGTTTCAATAGTTCCCAGTCTTATCTTTCTTACTTTTTTTTTTTTCATTTATTTTTATTAGTTGGAGGCTAATTACTTTACAATATTGTAGTGGTTTTTGCCATATATTGACATGAATCAGCCATGGTTTACATGTGTTCCCCATCCTGAACCCCTCTCCCACCTCCCTCCCCATCCCATCCCTCTGGGTCATCCCAGTGCACCAGCCCTGAGCACTTGTCTCATGCATCCAACCTGGACTGGCGATCTGTTTCACCATTGATAGTAAACATATTTCAGTGCTATTCTTTCAGAATGTCCCACCCTCGCCTTCTCCCATAGAGTCCAAAAGTCTGTTCTATACATCTGTGTCTCTTTTTCTGTCTTGCATATAGGGTTATCGTTACCATCTTTCTAAATTCCATATATATGCATTAGTATACTGTATTGGTGTTTTTCTTTCTGGCTTACTTCACTCTGTATAATGGGCTCCAGTTTCATCCATATCATTAGAACTGATTCAAATGTATTCTTTTTAATGACTGAGTAATATTCCATTGTGTATATGTACCACAATTTTCTTATCCATTTGTCTGCTGATGGGCATATAGGTTGCTTACATGTCCTGGCTATTATAAACAATGTTGCGATGAGCATTGGGGTACACATGTCTCTTTCAGTTCTGGTTTCTGTGGGATTGTTGATGCCAAGGAGTGGGATTGTTGGGCCATGTGGCATTTCTATTTCCAGTTTTTTTTTTTTTTTTAAAAGAAATCTCCACACTGTGCTCCATAGTGGCTGTACTAGTTTGCATTCCCACCAACAGTGTAAGAGGGATTCCTTTTCTCCACATCCTTTCCAGCATTTATTGCTTGTAGACTTTTGGATAGCAGTCATCCTGACTGGCGTGTGATGGTACCTAATTGTGGTTTTGATTTGCATTTCTCTGATAATGAGTGATGTTGAGCATCTTTTCATGTGTTTGTTAGCCATATGTATATCTTCTTTGGAGAAATGTCTGTTTAGATCTTTGGCCCATTTTTTGATAGGGTCATTTATTTTTCTGGAATTGAGCTGCAGGAGTTGTTTGTATATTTTTGAGATTAATCCTTTGTCTGTTGCATCATTTGCTATTTTTTTCTCCCATTCTGAAGGCTGCCTTTTCACCATGCTTATAGCTTCCTTTGTTGTGCAGAAACTTTTAAGTTTCATTAGGTCCCATTTGTGTATTTTTGCTTTTATTTCCAATATTCTGGGAGGTGGGTCATAGAGGATCCTGCTGAGATTTATGTTGGAGAGTGTTTTGCCTATGTTTTCCTCTAGGAGTTTTACAGTTTCTGGTCTTACATTTAGATCTCTAATCCATTTTGAGTTTATTTTTATGTATGGTGTTAGAAGGTGTTCTAGTTTCATTCTTTTACAAGTGGTTGACCAGTTTTCCCAGCACCACTTGTTAAAGAGGTTGTCTTTTTTCCATTGTATATCCTTGCCTCCTTTGTCGAAGATAAAGTGTCCATAGGTATGTGGATTTATCTCTGGGCTATCTATTCTGTTCCATTGATCTATATTTCTGTCTTTGTGCCAGTACCATACTGTCTTGATGACTGTGGCTTTGTAGTAGAGCCTGAAGCCAGACAGGTTGATTCCCCCAGTTCCATTCTTCTTCCTCAAGATTGCTTTGGCTATTCGAGGTTTTTTGTATTTCCATACAAATTGTGAAATTATTTGTTCTAGTTCTGTGAAAAATACCATTGGTAGCTTGATAGGGATTGCATTGAATCTATAGATTGCTTTGCATAGTATACTTATTTTCACAATATTGATTCTTCCAATCCATGAACATGGTATATTTCTCCATCTATTTGTGTCCTCTGTGATTTCTTTCATCAGTGTTTTATAGTTTTCTATATATAGGTCTTTCATTTCTTTAGGTAGATATACTCCTAGGTATATTATTCTTTTTGTTGCAATGGTGAATGGTATTGTTTCCCTAACTTCTCTTTCTGTTTTCTCATTGTTAGTGTATAGGAATGCAAGGGATTTCTGTGTGTTAATTTTATATCCTGCAACTTTATATTCATTGATTAGCTCTAGTAATTTTCTGGTAGAGTCTTTAGGGTTTTCTATGTAGAGGATCATGTCATCTGCAAACAGTGAGAGTTTTACTTCTTCTTTTTCTATCTGGATTCCTTTTATTCTTTCTCTGCTCTGATTGCTGTGGCCAAAACATCCAAAACTATGTTGAATAGTAATGGTGAGAGTGGGCACCCTTGTCTCATTCCTGACTTTAGGGGAAATGCTTTCAATTTTTCACCATTGAAGGTAATGCTTGCTGTGGGTTTGTCATATATAGCTTTTATTATGTTGAGGTATGTCCCTTCTATGCCTGCTTTCTGGAGAGTTTTTATCATAAATGGATGTTGAATTTTGTCAAAGGCTTTTTCTGCATCTATTGAGATAATCATATGGTTTTTATCTTTCAATTTGTTAATGTGGTGTATTACATTGATTGATTAGGGGATATATAAGAATTCTTGCATTCCTTGGATAAAGCCCACTTGGTCATGACGTATGATCTTTTTAATGTTGTTGGATTCTGTTTGTTAGAATTTTGTTAAGGATTTTTGCATCTATGTTCATCAGTGATATTGACCTGTAGTTTTCTTTTTTTGTGGCATCTTTGTCTGGTTTTGGTATTAGGGTGATGCTGGCCTCATAGGATGAGTTTGGAAGTTTACCTTCTTCTGCAATTTTCTGGAAGAGTTTGAGTAAGATAGGTGTTAGCTCTTCTCTAAATTTTTGGTAGAATTCAGCTGTGAAGCCATCTGGTCCTGAGCTTTTGTTTGCTGGAATGTTTCTGATTACAGCTTCGATTTCCGTGCTTGGATGGGTCTGTTAAGATCTTCTATTTCTTCCTGGTTCAGTTTGGAAAGTTATACTTTACTAAGAATTTGTCCATATCTTCCAAGTTGTCCAATTTATTTGCATAGAGCTGCTGGTAGTAGTCTCTTATGATCCTTTGTATTTCAGTATTGTCTGTTGTGATCTCTCCATTTTCATTTCTAATTTTGTTGATTTGGTTCTTCTCCCTTTGTTTCTTGATGAGTCTCGCTAATGGTTTGTCAATTTTATCTGTCTTTTCAAAAAACCAGCTTTTAGCTTTGTTGATTTTTGCTATGGTCTCTTTTGCTTCTTTTGCATTTATTTCTGCCCTAATTTTTAAGATTTCTTTCTTTCTACTAACCCTTGGGTTCTTCATTTCTTCCTTCTTTAGTTGCTTTAGGTGTAGAGCTAGGTTATTTGTTTGACTTTTTTCTTGTTTCTTGAAGTAAGCCTGTATTTCTATGATCCTTCCCCTTAGCACTGCTTTTACAGTGTCCCATAGGTTTGGGGTTGTTGTGTTTTCATTTTCATTCATTTCTATGCATATTTTGATTTCTTCTCTGATTTGTTGGTTATTCAGAAGTGTGTTATTTAGCCTCCATATGTTTGAATTTTTAATGATTTTTTTCCCCTATTATTGAGATATAATCTTACTGCACTGTGGTCAGAAAAGATGACTGGGATGATTTCAATTTTTTTGAATTTACCAAGGCTAGATTTATGTCCCAGAATGTGATCTATTCTGGAGAATGTTCTGTGTGCACTTGAGAAAAAGGTGAAATTGATTGTTTTGGGGTGAAATGTCCTATAGATATCAATTAGGTTTAGCTGGTCAATTGTGTCATTTAAAGTTTATGTTTCCTTGTTAAATTTCTGTTTAGTTGATCTATCCATAGGTGTGAGTGGGTTATTACAGTCTTCCACTATTATTGTGTTATTGTTAATTTCCCCTTTCATACTTGTTAGCATTTGCCTTGCATCTTGCGGTGATCCTATGTTGGGTGCATCTATATTTATAATTTTTATATCTTCTTCTGGGATTGATCCTTTGATCATTATGTAGTGTCCTTTTTTTGTCTCTTTTCACAGCCTTTATTTTAAAGTCTATTTTATCTTATATGAGTATTGCAACTCCTGCTTTCTTTAGATCTCCGTTTGGGTGAAATATTTTTTTCCAGCCCTTCACTTTCAGTCTGTATGTGTCCCTTGTTTTGAGGTGGGCCTCTTGTAGACAGCATATGTAGGGGTCTTGCTTTTGTATCCATTCAGCCAGTCTTTGTCTTTTGGTTGGGGCATTCAACCCATTTACATTTAAGGTAATTATTGATAAGTATAGTCCCATTGCCATTTACTTTGTTGTTTTGGGTTGGCATTTATACAACCTTTCTGTGTTTCCTGTCTAGCGAAGATCCTTTAGCATTTGTTGAAGAGCTGGTTTGGTGGTCCTGAATTCTCTCAGCTTTTGCTTGTCTTTAAAGCTTTTGAATTCTCCTTCATATCTGAATGAGATCCTTGCTGGGTATGGTAATCTGGGTTGTAGGTTATTCTTTTTCATTACTTTAAGTATGTTCTGCCATTCCCTTCTGGCCTGAAGGGTTTCTATTGATAGATCAGCTGTTATCCTTATGGGAATCCCCTTGTATGTTATTTGTTGTTTCTCCCTTGCTGCTTTTAATATTTGTTCTTTGTGCTTGATCTTTGTTAATTTGATTAATATGTGTCTTGGGGTGTTTTGCCTTGGGTTTATCCTGTTTGGGACTCTCTGGGTTTCTTGGACTTGTGTGACTATTTCCTTCCCTATTTTGGGGCAGTTTTCAGCTATCATCTCCACGAATATTTTCTCATGGCCTTTCTTTTTGTCTTCTTCTTCTGGGACTCCTATGATTCGAATGTTGGGGTGTTTCACATTGTCCCAGAGGTCCCTGAGGTTGTCCTCCTTTCTTTTGATTCTTTTTTCTTTTTTCCTATCTGCTTCATTTCCCCCATTTTATCTTCTACCTCACTTATCCTATCTACTGCCTCCATTATTCTACTGTTGGTTCCCTCCAGAGTGTTTTTTAATCTCATTTAATGTATTATTCATTTTTAGTTGACTCTTTTTGATTTCTTCTAGTCCCTTGTTAAACATTTCTTGCATCTTCTCAATCCTTGTCTCCAGGCTATTTATCTGTAACTCCATTTTGTTTTCAAAATTTTGGATCATTTTTATTATCATTATTCTAAATTTTTTTCAGGTAGATTCCCTGTCTCCTCTTTTGTTTGGCTTGGTGGGCATTTTTCATGTTCTTTTACCTGCTGGGTATTTCTCTGCCTTTTCATCTTATTTAGATTGCTGTGTTTGGGGTGGGCTTTCTGCATACTGGTAGTCTGTGGTTCCCTTTTATTTTGGAGGTTTCTCCCAGTGGGTGGGGTTGGACGACTGGCTTGTCAAGGTTTCCTGGTTAGGGAAACTTGTGTGGGTGTTCTGGTAGGTGGAGCTGGATTTCTTCTCTCTGGAGTGCAGTGGAGTGTCCAGTAGTGAGTTTTGAGATGGGTCTATGAGTTTGGTGTGACTTTGGGCAGCCTGTATGTTGACGCTCAGGGCTATGTTCCTGTGAAGCTGGAGGATTTGCATGGTATGTCTTGCTCTGGAACTTATTGGCTGTTGGGTGGTGGTTGGTTTCAGTGTAGGTATGGAGGTTTTTGGATGATCTCTTATTAATTAGTGCTCCCTGTAGTCAGGAGTTCTCTGGTGTTCTCAGGTTTTGGGCTTAAGCCTCCTGCCTCTGGATTTCAGTCTTATTCTTCCAGTAGCCTCAGGACTTCTCCGTCCATACAGCACTCCTTTTAAAGACAATGAGCTGCTTTTTATGGTACCTGATGTCCTCTGCTAGCGATCAGAAGTTGTTTTGTGGAATTTGCTCAGCATTCAAATGTTCTTTCAATGAATTTGTGGGGGAGAAAGTGGTATCCCCGTCCTAAACCTCCACCATCTTAGCTTCTCATCCCCCGTCTTATCTTTCAAGCAAGTATTTTCTGGAACAAGTTGCTATAATATCTTTCCACAGTCCCACTATCATTTAGCACAGAAGCGGGAAAGTGTCTTTGAAAAGTATTTAGCACAAGAACGTTGTTGGTTTCAGTATTAGCAAATGACTCCTTAGATCTTGGATCATTGTAGAGCAGTCCTGGGTCATTATAGGCATTTAAAATCTGAGAGTGACGGGGTACCACTGATGTTCTACTTTCCTGCTGAGATGTACACATGTGCATCTGTCAGGAATGTGTGGGTGTTAGACCAAGCAGGAGAATCAGTCTCAAGCTCACCTTCTATCATTTCCCATCTATGATTTGACTTTGTTATTTCATGGGGTTGTTTACATGCTTTTCAAAGCCCTGAAAGCTGCAACATATCATAGTAGATACTTACTGCTTAGACTAGGAAAATAAAAAATTATTCTATGAATACGAAAAATATATATTGAAGCAATCTTGTGCATAAATCACTGTATCGACTACAGTTGTATTTCCCTTTTCAGTTCCATGGAGCACTAGATCAATTCTCTAAGAGAAAGAGCTTCTGTAGATGACACTTCTGGAGATATGGTATTAATGTCCCTGGAGAGGTTCTTAATGTTTCTTGATGCCCTATTCAGAGAGGCCCTCTTATGAGGTCCCTGATGAATTTCACTTAAGTGATGCTCAAATGCATTTGACGGTTGAATATCTTTTATATTTAACAACTTCTATCACTTGGTAGAAACTCACTTTAGTTACATTCTTGAACCACACTGATTTTGGAAATTGCAGAAAACCATCTTGACTGTCAACCAGAAAGACAGTGAAGTGAAAAGGGATGGATGTGTTGCTGAGAAAACATTTTTATAATAACAAGTGAAAACCTGTCAATAGTTTTGACATTCTGGAATCAAGTATATGACATCCAGAGTCATTTCATTTTACTGGCATCTGTGAGGTAAAACCTTTGGAAATACAACCTAGTCAAACCAGAGACAATTGCATAATATAGACTAGAACAATATGTAAGGATGGCCCCTGGCAGCAGGAGATCTGTCTCCATTTATTATGGAGTGCTAGCACTGAATCTGGTATCATGACACTGAATGGTTACTCAATAGGGCTTGTTAAACTCACCGTTATACAACTATGTGTGACTAAAGAAGCATATAGATACACTTGTAAAATTTACTCCTATGGATTATCTTTTTTTATTAAAAATGTGCTGTTTATAAAAGTAGTACCTGTTCACCTTTACTAATTATAATTCTACAGATGACATTACTTCCATTTTAATGCACAATTCAGTTCATTACATTTGGTGTGAATTCTTTTAAATTAAAATACTATATATTTTCTCAATCTTAATCTTTCCCAACATAATCAGAGAAAAACAGCCCATTAATATTTTAATTTGCCTTTAATTAATTTACTACAGATCTTTTTTATTTTCATTTTGTGATATAGTTGTATATCTGAAAACAAATATTTTAGTCAGTATTTTGTGTCATAACATAGAGATGTTTTATGTGGTTTTGTGATTGATCTTTGTTATCTAGCACTTCTTTTGAAGAGTACTTTAATGTTATCACCCATTAGGAATAGGAAAAAAAATGGAAGAGTTAATTTTGCTATTTGATTGAATTTGAGGATAATAATGGTCTGTAAGGAGAACATTGATATAAGGGACCTCCAAGAAGTATTTACTCAGTTTGGGAATTCTATTTATTCATAATGTGTCTGTTTTCCTACATGCTAAGCTATAGCTGGTAGCTTCAGAATGGCTGTCATGACCCATCTCCTGAAATTCACCCCTCTCTGTCTAGGAGCTGGACACAGTGATTTGCTTCTAACCAACAGAATAAGATAAAAGTGATGAGATGCTACTTCTGCGAGTAGGTTATAGGACACAGTAACCTCCATCTCTTGTGACTTTTCCATTTTCTTACACTGATGAACCCAGGCTGAATGTCCTAAGGAGATACCCACGTGGTAGGTAGCTGAGAGATGCTGCTTCTAGAATATAGCCTGTGACTAACTGAATCCTGCCAACTACCACACAAGTGGGTGTAGGAGCATAACTCTCCCAGGTGAGACTTAAGCTGATGGTAGCCCCAACCAGCACCTTGGCTGCAGCTTTATGAGGAACCCCGAGCCAGAGCTGGGCTGTTGTTGGGTTTCTGACTCACAGAAATAGAGACATAATCAATGCTATAGTTTCACTCCATTAAATTTTAGAGTAAGTTTCTATGCAGCTACAGATAACTAATACTATAATAGTTAATCGCTAATTGAGCACATATTCTACAATGCATAGATCTATCTTAAGTTCATGTATGTTTTCTCCAAACAATATTTTTTTATCTTAATAAGATATATATTTTTCCTTAATAAAAAAGAAAATATTAATTTATGTGTGATAGTATTTTTTAAAGTGGACAATAGTATAAATCCAAAAATATCTTTGGGCTTCACTGCTATTGTTGTGGAGTACACAGTTAGCCTTGAAAAGATGGGTCTGTGATTTACTTCTATAATTTTGAAAAGTTTTAGTCTTGGTTGCCCAGTTCAGACTGGCATAGTTAGATTCTATGGTATACTTACAAGGGTGACAGAAAAAGCCCTCTACCCACTGGTTTTAAAATGAGATGACTTTTCATTTTGTCCTGGGATCTTGAATCTGAGCATCTATGACTAACTTCTGTAATCAGGTTAATAATACTGTATAAGCCTTCCCTTGGAAACCTCCAATTACTACCCACAGCAAAAAAAAACACCCATTAGGAACAAAAGTCTGCATAATTTGAGAATGTGCTAAAAAGCTTAAATGAGTTGCTCTTTATGATAATATCTGCCTTGTATACTGAATAATATCTTCTGGACCCCATGAGTGCTAGAAAGCCAATATTGTAAAAAACCTAAGCATTGTGTCCAGTGCTCACAGTGGGAAACCACCAACTATCAATTTAATTACAACTTTATTACTTACCATTCAATTTGGTTTCTACAGAGTGTATGTTCCTTCAGGGAATACAAAAAATCGTGTTCTAATTAAAGTATAATTATACATCAAGGACAGAAGGGCAGGAATCATTTCACTTGTGTACTTGCTCACATCAGAATGGACATGAAGCTCCTCCATTCTCAAAACTGACACCTGATAATCTTATAGTACATATGGTATTTCTACTGAAATACAGGCTTTTACAAAATGCTTTTATTTCAAGCTAATGAGAATTATATCTCAAAGACCCAAAGAGATTGTGGGTAGTAAGATTTATACTGATTTCAAGACATTTGCATTTTTCATAGAAGTGTATTCTTTCAGGTTTATCACTTTTTGTTTTGTTAAGTACAGTCTCACAGTGTAATACAGTTAGTAACATACAGAGTTTACCACGAAGGTACAGCAATTTTGTTTCTACCTTTTTATCTCCTTGTGTCCGTACAATCTTACTCTGAGCATCTCTCAGAGTTTTTGCATTTTCTTATGCCTACCTATGATTTCTGCTTTCCTGTGTTGCTGTGTTGTGCTAAGTCGCTTCGGTTGTATTCGACTCTTTGCGACCCTATGGACCACAGCCTGCCAGGATTCTCTGCCCATGATATTCTCCAGGCAAGAATACTGAAGTAGGTTGCTGTGCCCTCCTTCGGTGGATCTTCCCGACCCAGGGATCAAACCCATGTCTCTTATGTCTCTTGCATTGGCAGGAAGATTTTTTACCACTAGCGCAACCTGGGAAGCCCCTTCTGCTTTCCTAACCAGTCCCAATATTTATTGATGTATTCTTATCTTTATCTTATGCAGTATGGTATCTTTCTGGTTTACTCCATTTTTTTTTTTGCTGCCATGCTTTCAGTTTGGTATCTAATGAATAACTAGATCGAGAACAACACAGAGAGAATTTTGGAATCAAGAATGCGACAAGATGTCAGCACTTATTCGTGCAACCTGGGCCGGAGGAAACCCTAGATTCTGTGTACTTTTGCATTTTCGTTGGTTAGATCTATGTATTGAAGTTAAACTTATCTTAGTTTTTAAATGAAGTGAAAATGATCACCAACTGCATGGATATTAAGCTGTCAGAAGACAGGACACAACTATGTGAAAGAAAATGACTATAAATGGACAGAATTCCTACAGGACTTGTGTCTGCCTAAAGAATCACGAAAATACCGTGATCGCTGTCACACTCTCAGATATCTTGGTGAGAATGAAGCATAAGCAAAGACTCCTGCCATTTTACTCATTTCTCACCTCAGTTGCAGAAACATTCACACTGCCAGAACATTCAAACATTCATTTGATATGAAGCTCAAATTATTTTATACCTGTTTCTCTCTTGTGTTCAGTAGTTTTAAAACATAACAGAACACAGCCTCTTGAAATATTCTTCAGAGGCTGGATTTGGGAAAAGAGCACTTTTGCATATTTTGGTTTAAATGTTGGTGAGGCACAGACTCAATTATTCAGAGACTGATTGACTCCAGTGAGGACATAAGCATGGGCTTAAATAAGGAAGAGCAAGCGAACCCAAACCAGAGGAAGAAAAGATGTCATAGTTCATTCCCCTCTTCCTCATTTATATTTCTGATCTCTTCCTCAGGGAAAGGCAATGCAGAGGCCATGCACACAATAGAGGCAACAGGTGACGCTTTTCACTAGGGACTTACTGAGTAGTAGAGGATAGACCTTGTACAATCTTGATTACAGTTATAGAACATATCATCAGGTGAGATTTGTGGATTTCTTTCAAGAATAGAGAAAAAAAATACTTAAGTCAAAGTTTTCTATAAAGAAACAAAAATCAGGTTCATTTCAGACTTGTAGTCTATAAAAGTACCGCACACACAAAAAATTGAAGAGTATTCAGAAATAGGCAAGAAAAAAATGTATAACACAATACATAAATCATGTAAATTTCATGAATTATATCACTCATTAATCCAATCTAGTTAGTACTCTGCTGAAAGTAAAAGTGAAAGTCGCTCTGTCAAGTCCAACACTTTGTGGCCCTTCTAGGCCAGAATACTGGAATGGGTAGCCTTTCCCTTCTCTGGGGATCTTCCCAACCCAGGGATATGAACCCAGGTCTCCCGCATTGCATGTGGATTCTTTACCAACTGAGCTATCAGGGAAGCCCATACTCTGCTGGTCAACAGCAATTATGCTAGTAGCGAAATCAAGAAAATGACAGACATATACTATCAAAAACAAATGACAATCAGGAGTGATATTTAATAGCTGCTATTTCACTTTTTAAGTTTATAATAGAAAACACTATAAAAATGGTCATATTAGACAAAGCTTTTATGGGAAAAATAGCTCAACAATGGAAAAAAAATCCATAAAAAACAAAGTAGTTTCAAGTTTATAAACATGAACCAAGAGTCACCAAGAATTAATTTGAGGAAAGAGAAGGACTATAATGATTAAAACAAACAAATAGAAAATCAAAATATAAAGCAAAACAAAACTTCTGCTGGAGGAAATAAATCATCCCTCAAAAAAGGAAAAAAAAAAAAAAAAGGCTACACTAATTTGGACATCTTTGGAGAGATTTGCAATGTCTAACTACTAAAATAAGAAAAGACTTCCATGGAAAGGAAACAGTAGAAAAATAGTAAAATATTTTTGAGAATTAATATACATAGTCATAAACTGAAAAATTTAGTAAAGGGTTGAATGATGAAAATGAAACAGCCAAAGGTAGAATCAATGATCTAGAATATGTTGAGAAACTCTCCAAAAGTGATCAAGAAAAAAGAAACAATGAGAAAATAGAAAATACAAAGCAAAACAAAACAAAACAACCACACAACAAACTTAGTATCATGGATATCCTCTTCCAGGAATCCCCCTGTTCATTTAATAAGATTTCTAGGAGAAAACAAAAACCAAAAAAAGGGGGAAAATTTAGAAAAACTTCAAAGATAGAAAAATAGTAAGAACAGTAACAGTGTTTAATAAAATAAAATATTCACAAGTTCACACTGAAGTGAGCAATTGGGATACTGAAAAAGGTAAATCAATAAAATTTGAAAAGACACTCATCTGCACATTCCTAGTATGCTTGTTAACTCCAAGTGCAAAGAGATAATACTCTAAAAGTTGTCACAGGTGGCAGACAAACAAATGACCATTTAGATTATGTAAGATTTCTAATCAGTAACAACAGGTTTCAAAAAACAACCTAATGATTGCTAAAAGTTGAGAGACAAAATTATTTTCACTTGAGAGTTCCTTGCTAGACTATTCACAAAGTCAATGTCAAAGCAAAGACATTTTCTGATAAGTAAAGAGTAACTGTTTGTTCCACCTGTGCACTATGTATAAATTAGAAATTACTGAGACAATATCAAAGTAAAAAATAAATCTAAATAATGACAATGTAATATACAAGATTCAGTGAAGGAAGAAATATTAAAAGCTATATAGGAAAATTTTAAATGGATTAATTTCAATTAGGAAAGCTTTTAAAGGTCATGTTTCTTTCATATCTTTCTAATCATAGTATGTAATTCTACAAAACTATTTCCACAGTAGTAATATTATAAACATCAGGTTTAGTTTATCATTCTTACAACCAACTTTAGAAAACAAGTATAGTTTAAAATGGCATACTTGTGTTATAAACCTTAAAGCATAATAAAGTATAAAATCAACAAGATTAGGATGGCAGGGGGAAGAGTAAAGAAAGAAAAAAGAGTTGAATAAGCTAGAAGAAAATGACGCAATTGTATTATGCAGGTAGTGAATCGTAAGTAGAGCTCTATAAAATATACATGCATACTTATATTTATTTTAAAAATAAATATGTCAAATAAACTTTTTATTTTAGAACAGCTTTAGACTGAGAAATATTGTAAATATTGTACAGAGATCCCTTACACTCCATACCCCGTTTTCTCTATTATTAACATTATACATTAGTATAGTATATTTGTTACCATTAATGAATCAATAGCGATACATTATTATTAACCAAAGACAGGTCTACTCAGGCTCTGCCCAGTTCAGTTCAGTTCAGTCGCTCAGTCATGTCCAACTCTTTGTGACCCCATGAATTGCAGCACGCCAGGCCTCCCTATCCATCACCAACTCCAGGAGTTTACTCAAACTCATATCCATTGAGTCGGTGATGCCATCCAGCCATCTCACCCTCTGATGTCCCTTCTCCTCCTGCCCTCAATCTTTCCCAGCATCAGGGTCTTTTCCAATGAGTCAGCTCTTTGCATCAGGTGGCCAAAGTATTGGAGTTTCAGTTTCAACATCAGTCCTTCCAATGAACATCCAGGACTGATCTCCTTTAGGATGGACTGGTTGGATCTCCTTGCGACTCTCAACAGTCTTCTCCAACACCACAGTTCAAAAGCATCAACTCTTTGGCGCTCAGCGTTCTTCACAGCCCAACTCTCATATCCATACATGACCACTGGAAAAACCATAGTCTTGACTAGACAGAACTTTGTTGGCAAAATAATGTTTCTGCTTTTTAATATGCTGTCTAGTTTGGTCATAACTTTCCTTCCAAGGAATAAGTGTCTTTTAATTTCATGACTACAATCACCATCTGCAGTGATTTTGGAGCCCCCCCCAAAATAAAGTCTGACACTGTTTCCACTGTTACCCCATATATTTCCCATGAAGTGATGTGACCAGATGCCCTGATCTTAGTTTTCTGAATGTTGAGTATTAAGCCAACTTTTTCACTCTCCTCTTTCACCAGGCTCTGCTAGGCTGTGACAATTTCTCAGAATTTCCTTGTTTTTAATGACCACAAGAGTTTTGAAGAATAGTGGTTAAGTATTTTGTAGAACAGTCCTATTAGGATTTATCTGATGTTTTCTGGAAGATTGCAGAGTTAAAGTGTCATTTTACCCCATCATACCAAGGACACATACGATTCAAATGATATTCCACCATTCATGTTATTAACCATGACTATTTGACTGAGATAGTGTTTGTGAGATATCTCTATTCTAAAGTTACTCTTTCCCCCGCCCCTCCCATTTTGCATGCTGTCCTCTTTGGAACCAGGTCAATATGCACAGCCCAAACTTGAGTACAGAGAGATGCTCCATTCACTTGAGATTGGCTTATCTATTAATATATAAACAGAAAGAACAAGTTCCTGAATGAGAATAAAACACTTGCAGATGCTATGAATGATGAGGGGTTAATATCCAAAATATATTAACAGTTTGTACATCTCAACATCAAAAAAGTTGATTAAAAAATGGACAGAAAACCCGAGTAGATGTTTTTCCAGAAAGACATACAGATACCTAACGGGCATATGAAAATCTGCTCAATATTGTTAATCATCAGAAAACTGCATGCCACAACCGCATGAGATATTATCTCACAACTGTCAAAATTGCTGTCATGAAAAAGACAAAAAATAGCAAGTGTTGGTGAGAACATGAAAAAAAAGGGAATTCTCATGTATTATTGGTGGGTATGTATGTAAGTTGTTAGAGCCACTACGGAAAACATTATGGAGGTTTCTCAAAAAACTGAAAGAAGAACTACCATATAACTCAATAATTTCACTTCTGGATATATATCCAAAGAAAACAAAAATGATAATTTGAATAAATTTATGCAAGTCAATATTCATAGCAGCATTATTTATAGTAGCCAAAATATGGAAGCAACCTAAGTGTCCATCAACAAATGAACAGATAAAGAAAATGTGAAATATATATGTATACATATACACATAATATTTCTCTTGCATGCACACACACACACACACATATATACATATACACATATACATAATCTCACATGTATATACACGCACACACACAGTGGAATACTACTCAGTCATTAAGAAATAATGAAATTTTGCCATTTGTAATAACATCAGTTATATAGTGATTACTTATATAATATATAAATAACTATATAATCATTATTACCTACCACCCAATTTAATAATTGTTAAAGTTTAAATATACTTTCTTCAAAAACTCTTATTATGGAAAATTTTAAACATGCATAGAAGAAAAGCCTCCATATATCCATCACCCAGCTTTGATTATCATTAGCTCATAGCCAATCTAACTTCTTCTATATCCTCATTCATCTCCCTACCTTGAATTATTTTGAAAAAAATTCTAGGTATCATATTATTAATATTTTAAGTTTATTTCAGAACATATTTTGAAAAGATAAAGTCTATTTAAAAAAACAGTCACAGTTAACCTCATCACACCTAGGAGTGAACAATAATTAATTAACATAATTAAAACTCAGTTAGCATTCAAGCTGTTTATTCTCATAAATATCATCAGTATCTACAGTTTTCTCAGTGTGTTTGAGTCAGCCCCAAGTAAAGGGCACTCATTACTCTTGCTGGTATGTCTCTTAAATAGCTTTCTCTTTTTCTCCCTCTTTTAATTTGTTGAATGAATCTAGTCATTTGTTCAGTGGTTTCTCACATTCTGGATCCTGCTAATTGTCTTTTGGTAGTGTTAAATTTAACATGTCCCTTGTAGATTTCAGTTGGACACTTAGACATTTGATTTAGATTCAGATTTTTATTTTTGGCAGACTGTTGGTTTTTCCAACACGAAGTACATACTCTCTTATTCCCTCCATTTGTGATGCTGACTGACCTGATGCTCAAAGTCTAAATCCATTAATTCTTAAGAATCACAAAATGATACCATTCTATGTTCATTCTACACCCATTAGCTAGAATAAATATGTATCAAAAACAAGAAATTCTTCCTCATCTACTCTTTGACTAGCCACTGGTAGAATCAATAAGGAAATGCAGGATACACGGCTCTTTCCCTTTATAATGTTTGCTAGTTTTCAAAATAATGACTTGAACCATTTATATGCCAACTGTTTTATCCTTCATAATAGTTTTTAGATACTTTCCAAAGTTGTTAAATCAAGAATTAATGAAGGACTTCCCTAGTGGTCCAGTGGTTAAAAATCTGCCTGCCAAAGCAGGGGACGTGGGTTTGATCCCTGATCTGGGAAGATTTCACATGCCATGGAGCAACGAAGCCTGTGTGCTACAGCTACTGAGCCTGCAGGTTGCAATTGTGAAGGTTGCACCCTTTAGAGCCTGTGCTCTGTAGCAAAAGAAGCCACCACAGCAATGAAAAGCTGGTGCTCCTCTGGGAAGAGTAGCCTCTGCTCAGTGCAACCAGAAAAAGCCCATGCTCTGCAATGAAGACCCAGTGCAGACAAAAATAATTAATTAATTAAAAAAAGAAGTAATGAAATACATACATTCTGTTTTACTGAGTTACATTGGTCATCACTGTAAAATGAAAAGGGGCTTCCCAGGTATCCCTAGTAGTAAAGAACCTGCCTGCCAATGCAGGAGACGTAAGAGACCTGGGTTCAATCCCTGGATTGGTAAGATCCCCTGGAGGAGAGAAAGGCAACCTGTTCCACTATTCTTGCCTAGAGAATTCCATGGACAGAAGAGTCTGTCAGGCTATAGTCCATAGGATACAAAGAGTTGGGCATGATTGAAGAGGCTTAGCAGGCACATGGAGCACACATGCATAAAATGGGAAACACAAAGTGTTGGCAATGGTTGTCTCTGGATAGAGAGGTTGCGGATGGTGCGAAAGATTCTGTGTAATCTTTGAAAAAAGACTATGCATGAAAACAATATTGTAAATCAACTATACTTCAACAAAATAAATTTAATAGCAAATGGAGGTAGTAAGATTCAAAAAACACTGCAAGCAGATTTTACTTTAACAATACAAAATTTTCAGGAATTTTTAATTATGTTGTAAAATGCTTATATTTTAGCATTTGAGTGACAAGAGTAAAGAAATATACATGTATAAATATGTATTCAGGAGGCAGTGAATACAGTTTAATGGAGAAAAAAGGCAGCTAGTAGATAAGCATGAGAATAAGAATGGCCAAGAGGCTTAGACCCTTTAGGTCAAAGGCATAGGGTTGAATTCTTGTCTCATAACATCAGTGTGACTTAGTATTGATATCAAAACTTCCTCAGGGTTTTAATCATTTTCCCAGCATAACTTGGTCTGGCTTAAATTCTGGAGGCTCTGAATGGAGAATCTCTTTGCCTTTTCTAGCTTCTGGAGGCCACCTGAACTCCTTGATTGAGACCCCTTCCTCTTATCACTAAAACCTTTTGTTTCTGTTGCCACATTCCCTATTAACTAATTTCAGGATTCCTTTTTATTTTGTAATTACATTGGGCCCACATAGATAGTCCAGAATAATTTCCTTAAGATCCTAACTTAATCACATCTGCAAATTCCCTTCTACCATACAAGGTAACATTCAGACATTCCAGAAATTAGAATGTGAAAATATTTGGGAAAAGGCATTTTTCAGCATATTGCAATTTTATATGGGAAATATCTGAGGAACAGAATGAATCTCTCTGGGGCATAGGTTCTTGTCATTCAATCAACCTGGATCTTTCTTTACCTATTTCAGTGGCTGTTCCTGCTAACTTCTTTCTCAGGAAGACTAGGAGACTGGGAGGAATATATTCACTGTAAGATACTTTACAGCAGGATTTTAGAATGTGCTTGGCATTTGCTTTAGTCAGGTATGGTAAGGCACACAGACACAGAAATTCCTATCATGAAGGAAGTTTTTATACCCACAAATTTCCAGAAGTTGGAGGCATGTCACATAGGTCACACAGGCAAGCACCAGGGTGGGCCAGGAGGCAGAGAGGAATATAGGTGGCAAGCGCCTTTACTGTTTTTGTTTTTGCAGGGAAAGCAAAGCAAGACATGTTTAAGATTGGCTAGTTTGAATAATTTCACCAATTTCTGGTGTGCAGAGGCTGTGTCTAGTTGTCTGGTATTCTAATCAGAATTATTAGTGTGGGGATGGTCGCCCTTCTGTCAGGCTCGCACAGGACTCCCACACTTTTTATCTCTAAATCTCTGATGTATGTGGGGTCTTTGACACTCTCATGTATATGGGGTTCACATACATGTGAATTAAAATTTGATTTTCTCCTGTTAATCTGTCTTTTGTAAGGTATAGTTTGGGCCGAGGCAGAAGAGAAGGAAAGACAACCTCAGTGAAGGTAGGTTACCTTTATTTGGGTAAGGAGGGGCGACAGTCGGCCTAATGACCAGGCTGAGCGTGAGAGGGATTAGGGAGGTTTCATATTTAAAGGGAGGTTTGTGGAAGCAATAAGGGAAATGTAAGTCAGGTGGGATGTTTTGGGTAATCTTTAGTTGGGATGGCATTTGTAGTTGAACAGGGAGTGGGAGGTTTTGGGCAGGGGGTGATAAGTCCCAGATAGATGCAACTGGCCTGGAGCATCAGGGTGGGACTTAAAGTTTGGTTTTGTTTCCTCTGAAGTTAGATGATTCAGAGCAAGGGCCTTTGAGACCGTTGTTTTCTTTTCTAGGCCCAAAGACTCCATATTTCATCATTTTAATAATTTGACCAGCTTTCCACCACCCCCCCCACCCCCCCAAATAATAATAAAAACAAGCAAAAGAAGGAAAGGGGGAAGGAACATTTTCACCTTCCTGACGTTTCTAAGGAGTGCCTTTTTCCAAGAGTCCAGCATATTGTATTTGGAAAAGTGAAAGATGTGCCTTGGTTACTATCAGTAATGTTTATAATTCTGAAAGGAATAAGGAATGTGCTAGCAAGGCCATGTATTGTGGCCTTAATATATGTGCAGACATTTTGATTTATGCTTTGAGTATCTGTGAGGCAAGAGATCCCCATAGTTCTTTACTCGAAAGGGTCAACTCTTAGGCAGTGGTTTAATAGTTCATAATGATTGTGAAAATGGGGTCATTTGTTGTTGGTTCATGCTAAGATACCTGACTGCCTAAAGTTTGGTGAATTTGTTGACCCTTGGGTCCCATCCTTTACCAAGACATTCTGACTAAGGAATTAAGCAACAACCTTCCACTGAGTTCTGTCTTTCTTATAACAAGGGCAGTGCCATTGTAATTTGCTCAGTTAATCCCAAGGACTCTGGGGAGAACTGACTTCCTGTAGCACCATGGCCTCTGGCAAGGGTCTGAAAACAGGGTATAAACCCTCCTGTAACTCCTCAGGGGTGGTGCTGTCCAAGTAGGCTTGGGACATAGGGACAACACCCCAAGGGCACTGGAAGACACAGCATGATGCCAGATTATTTTAGAGCCTTAGAAGCTAATGGAGGAGCTATTGAAACCACGTGGGGCATGCAATCCATATAAATGTGGAAGACTGGGGGCTCCTGGAGGTCAGGCCAGAAAATGGCTGTTTCCAAAAGTGAAGTAGAGACCTTGAAGGAATGAAAGGACTTGCAAGTGAGTTCTAGGACTTCCAGGTTTCTGCTCTCAATGCAAAGTGTGCTTCCTATCCCGTTTTTGAGATGAATGGCACCATGTTGTAGATCAGACCCCAAGCCTTTGGAGTGGGAGCACTGACTCCCAGACCCAAGACTACCAGAGAAATAACCATAGGGAGTATCAAATAGTGAGAACTCACACAAAGGAAACCACTTAAATAAAAGCCTCAGAATCACCATAGCACCCTGTGCAGGATGCCTCCTCTAAAAAACAAACAAACAAAAAAAAAACCCAAAATACAAACCCAATCATCAGCATACAGGATTTCCATCTCACTCAGCCTTACCCATCAGAGGAAAAACAAACAAATAAACAAAAACTCAGCACAACTCTCACCCTATAGGAAGCTTGCACAAACCACTGGACCAAACTTAGGAGGGCAGAAACAAAAAGGAAGAAAGAATTCAACCATGAAACCTGGTAAGAGGAGACCTCAAGCACAAGGTTAAAAAGTAATGAAAAGCCAGAGAAATACTACACAAATGAAGAACAAACTAGAAACACAGAAGGCCACATAAATGAAGAGAAAATAAGCAAATTACCTGAAAAAGAATAAAAAAAAAAAAAAGATAGTAAAGATGATAAAACATCTTGACAACAAAATGGAAAGAATGCCAGAATCAATTAACAAAGTCCCAGAAGAATTAAAGAATAAACATGCAGAGACAAACAACATAATTACTGAAGTTAAAAATACTCTAGAAGGAATCAAGAGCAGAATATCTGAAACAGAAGAATGAACCAGTGAACTGGAAGATAAAATGGTGGAAGTAACTTTTGAAGAGGAGAATAAAGTGTAAAGAATGAAAAGAGCTGAGGATAGTCTCAGAGACCTCTGGGACAATATCAAACGCACCAACATTTGAACTATAGGGGTCCCAGAAGAAGAAGAGAAAAAGAAAAGGTATGAGAAAATTTTTGACAAGATAATAGTTTAAAATTTCCCCAACATGGAAAAGGAAATAGTCAATCAAGTCCAAGAGGCACAAAAAGTTCCATATAGGATAAATCCAAAGAGAAACATGCCAAGACACATACTAATGAAACTAACAAAGACTAAACACAAAGAAAGAATATTATTTTTTTTCATTTATTTTTATTAGTTGGAAGCTAATTACTTTGCAATATTGTATACATTGACATGAATCAGCCATGGATTTACATGTGTTCCCCATCCTGAACCCCCATCCCACCTCCCTCCCCATCCCATCCCTCTGGGTCATCCTAGTGCACCAGCCCTGAGCACTTGTCTCATGCATCCAACCTGGGCTATTAAAAGCAGCAAGAGAGAAGCAACAAGTAGCATATAAGGGAAACCCCATATGCTTAACAGCTGATCTTTCAGTAGAAACTCTGCAGGCCAGAAGGGAATGGCAGTATATATTTAAAGTACTGAAAGGGAAAAATCTACAACCAAGATTACTGGACCTGCAAAGGATCTCATTCAAAACTGATGGAGAAGTAAAAAGCTTTTCAGACAAGCAAAAGTTAAGAAAATTCAGTAGCACCAAACCAGCTTTACAACAAACATTAAAAGGACTTATATAGTCAAGAAATACAGGAAAAGAAAAACAATCTACAAAATCAACACCAAACAATTAAGAAAATAGCAATAGGAACATATATATCAATAATTACTTTAAATGCAAAAGGATTAAATGCTCCAACTAAAAGGCACAGAATGACTGAATGGATACAAAAACAAGACCCATATATATGCTGTCTACAAGAAACCCACTTCAGACCTCAAGACACATATAGACTGAAAGTGAGAAAATGGAAAAATATATTCCATGCAAATGAGAAGCAAAAGAAAGCTGGAGTAGTATGCCTTATATCAGACAAAATAGACCTTAAAACAAAGAATATTATTAGAGATAAGGAAGGACAGTACATAATGATCAAGATATCAACTCAAGAGGAAGACATAACAATTGTAAATATTTATGTGCCCAACATAGGAGCACCTCAATACATAAGACAAACACTAACAGACATAAAAGGATAAATTGACAGTTACACAATAATAGTAGGAGACTTTAACACCCCACTCACACCAATTGACAGATCATCAAAACAGAAAATTAATAAGGAAACACAAGTCTTAAATGATACATTAGATGAGATGGATCTCATTGATATTTTCAGGACATTCCATCCAAATGCAGAAGAATACTCCTTCTTCTCAAGTGCACATGAAGCATTCTCCAGGACAGACCACATCTTGGGGCACAAGTCAAACCTCCGTAAATTTAAGAAAACTGAAATCATATCAAGCATCTTCTCTGACCACAACACTATGAGACTAGATATCAACTACAAGAAAAAACCATAAGAAACACAAACACACGGAGATTAAACAACACTCTTCTAAATAACCAACAGGTTACTGAAGAAATCAAAAGGGAAAGTAAAAAATTTCTAGAAGCAAATGAAAATGAAAACATGACAACTCAAAATCTATGGGATGCAGCAAAAGCAGTTCTAAGAGGGAAGTTTATAGCAGTACAATCCTACCTCAAGAAACAAGGAAAACATTGAATAGACAATTAAATTTACCCCTAAAACAACTGGAAAAAGAAGAACAAAAAAAAAAACACACCAAAATTAGTAGAAGGAAAGAAGTCATAAAGATCTGAGCAGAAATAAATGAAAAAGAAATGAAAGAAAAAATAGTAAAGATTAACAAAACTAAAAGCTGGTTCTTTGACAAGATGAACAAAATTGACAAACCTTTAGCTTGACTCATCAAGAAAAAAAGAGAGAAGAATAGATCAATAAAATTAGAAATGAAAAAGGAGAGGTTACAGCAGTCAATGCAGAAATACAAAAGGATTATAAGAGACTATTATGAACAACTATAAGGAAAAAAATGGATAACCTGGAAGAGATGGACAGATTCTTAGAAAAGTTCAATCTTCCAAGACTGAACCAGGAAGAAATAGAAATAATGAGTAACCCAAATACAAGAACTGAAATTGAAGCTGTGATCAAAAATCTCCCAAAAAACAAAAGCCAAGGACCAGATGGCTTCACAGGAGAATTTTATCAAACATTTAGAAAAGAGCTAATACCTATGCTTCTAAAATCCTTTCAAAATTGCAGAGGCAGGAACACTTCCAAACTCGTTCTACGAGGCCACCCTCAGCCTGATACCAAAACCTGACAAAGACAATGCAAAAAAAGAAAACGACAGGCCAATATCACTGATGAACATAGATGCAAAAATCCTGAGCAAAATTTTGGCAAACAGAATTCAGCAACACATCAAAAAGCTCATACAACATGATCAAGTTGGATTTATTCCAGGAATGCAAGGATTCTTCAATATACACAAATTAATCAATGTGATACACCATACTAACAAATTGAAAGGTAAAAACCATATGATCATCTCAATAGACACAGAAAAAACCTTTGACAAAATTCAGCACCCATTTATGTTTAAAACCCATTATGTTTAAAAAAAAGCGGGGGGGGGGGGCATAGAAGGAACCTACCTCAACATAGTAAAGGCCATATATAATAAGCCTACAGCAGACATTATTCTCAGTGGTGAAAAACTGAAAGCATTCCCCCTAAGATCAGGAACAAGACAAGGGTGTCCACTTTCACCACTATTATTTAACATAGTTCTGGAAGTCCTAGCTGCAGCAATCAGAGAAGAAAATGAAACAAAAGGAATCCAGATCAGAAAAGAAGAAGTAAAACTCTCACTGTTTGCAGATGACATGATACTGTACACAGAAAACCCTAAAAATAGTATCAGAAAATTACTAGATCTAGTCAGTGAATTTAGAAATGCTGCAGGATACAAAATCAATACAGAGAAATCACTTGCATTTCTATATACTAACAATGAAAAATCAGAAAGAGAAATTAAGAAATCCATCCCATTCACCATTGCAACAAAAAGAATTAAATATCTAGGAATAAAAAGGAGGAATAAATAAACACACCTATGGAGACAAAAGAACTATACATAGAAAATTATAAGGCACTAATGAAAGAAGTCAAAGATGACATTAATGGATGGAGAGAGATTCCATATTCCTGGGTAGAAAGAATTAATATTGTGAAAATGACTATACTACCAAATGCAATCTACAGATTCAATGCAATTCCTGTTGAATTACCAATGGCATTTTTCACAGAACCAGAACAAATATTTCACAATTCATATAGAAACACAAAAGATCCCAAATAGTCAAAGCAGTCTTGAGAAAGAAGGATGGAGCTAGAGGAACCAACCTTCCTGACTTCAGATGATACTACAAAGCTACAGTCATCAAGACAGTATATCACTGGTACAAAAACAGAAATATAGACCAATGGAACAAGATAGAAAGCCCAGAAATAAACCTATACACCTATGGGTACCTTATTTATGAAAAAGGAGGCAAGACTATACAATGGGGCAAAACAAGCCTCTTCAATAAATGGTTCTGGGAAAACTGGACAGCTACATGTAAAAGAATGAAAATAGAATACTTCCAAAACAAAGATAAAGCCAAAATGGATTAAAGACCTAAATGTAAGACCAGAAACTATAAATCTATTAGAGGAAAACATAGGCAGAACGCTCAATGGCATGAATCAAAGCAAGATCCTCTATGACCCACCTCCTAGAGTAATGGAAATAAAAACAAAAGTAAACAAGTGGGACCTGATTAAACTGAAAAGCTTTTGCACAGCAAAGAAAGCTATAAGCAAGGTGAAAAGACAACTCTCAGAATGGGAGAAAATAATAGGAAATGAAACAACGGATGAATGATTAATTTCCAAAATATACAAGCAGCTCATATATCTCAATGCCAGAAAAAGAAACAATCCAATCAAAAAGTGGGGAAAAGTCCTGAACAGACATTTCTCCAAAGAATACAGACAGATGGCTAACAAAAACATGAAAGGACGCTCAATATTGGTCATTATTCAGTCAGTTCAGTCACTTAGTCAAGTCCAACTCTTTGAGATCCCATGGACTGCAGCATGCCAGGCCTCCCTGTCCATCACCAACTCTTGGAGTTAACAAAAACTCACACCCACTGAGTTAGTGATGCCACTCAACCATCTCATCCTCTGTCTTCCCTTTCTCTTCCCACCTTCAATCTTTCCCAGCATCAGGGACTTGCAAACGAGTCAGTTCTTTGCATCAGGTGGCCAAAGCATTGGAGTTTCAGCTTCAATATCAGTCCTTCCAATGAATATTCAGGACTAATTTCCTTTAGGATGGACTGGTTGGATAGACTTGCTGTCCAAGGGACTCTCAAGAATCTTCTCCAACACCACAGTTCAAAAGCATCAATTCTTTGGTGCTCAGCTTTCTTTATAGTCCAACTCTCACATCCATACATGACTACTAGAAAAACCATAGCCTTGACTAGACAGACCTTTGTTGGCAAAGTAATGTTTCTGCTTTTTAATATGCTATCTAGGTTGGTAATAGCTTTTCTTCCAAGAAGTAAGTGTCTTTTAATTTCAAGGCTGCAATCACCATTTGCAGTGATTTTGGAGCTCCCCCAAAATAAAGTCTGTCACTGTTTCCACTATTTCCCCATCTATTTGCCATTAAATGATGGGACCGGATGCCATGATCTTCGTTTTCTGAATCTTGAGTTTTAAGCCAACTTTTTCACTCTCCTCTTTCACTTTCATCAAGAGGTTCTTTAGTTTTTCTTCACTTTGTGCCATAAGGGTGGTGTCATCTGCATATCTGAGGTTATTGATATTTCTCCCAGCCATCTTGATTCCAGCTTGTGCTTCATCTAGTCCAACATTTCTCATGATGTACTCTGCATATAAGTTAAACAAGCAGGGTGACAATATACAGCCTTGACAGACTCCTTTTCCTATTTGGAACCAGTTTGTTGTTCCATGTCCAGTTCTAACTGTTACTTCCTGACCTGGATACACATTTCTCAAGAGGTAGCTCAGGTGGTATGGTATTCCCATCTCTTTAAGAATTTTCCACAGTTTGTGGTGATTCACACAGTCAAATGCTTTGGCATAGTCAATAAAGCAGAAATAGATGTTTTTCTGGAACTCTCTTGCTTTTTCGATGATCCAGAGGATGTTGGCAATTTGATCTCTGGTTCCTCTGCCTTTTGTCAATCCAGCTTGAACATCTGGAAGTTCACGGTTCACATACTGTTGAAGCCTGGTTAGGAGAATTTTGAGCTTTTCTTTATTAGTGTTTGAGTTGAGTGTGATTGTGTGGTAGTTTGAACATTCTTTGGTATTGCCTTTCTTTGGGATTGGAATGAAAACTGACCTTTTCCAGTCCTATGGCCACTGCTGAGTTTTCCAAATTTGCAGGCATATTGAGTGTGGCACTTTCGCAGCATCATCTTTTAGGATTTGAAATAGCTCAACTGGAATTCCATCACCTCCACTAGCTTTGTTCAAAGTGATGCTTCCTAAGGCCCACTTGACTTTGCATTCCAGGATGTCTGGCTCTAGGTGAGTGATCACACCTTCTTGATTATCTGGGTTGTGAAGATCTTTTTTTGTATAGTTCTTCTGTGTGTTCTTGCCACCTCTTTGTAATATCTTCTGCTCTTGTTAGGTTCATACCATTTCTGTCCTTTATTGTGCTCAGCTTTGCATGAAATGTTCTCTTGGTATCTCACATTTTCTTGAAGACATCTCTAGTCTTTCCCATAATATTGTTTTCCTCTTTTTCTTTGTATTAATCATTGAGGAAGGTTTTCTTATCTTTCCTTGCTTTTCTTTGGAGCTCTGCATTCAAATGGGTATATTTTTCCTTTTCACCTTTGCTTTTTGCTTCTCTTCTTTTCACAGCTATTTGTAAGACCTCCTTATACAGCCATTTTGCTTCTTTGGATTTCTTTTTCTTGGGGATGGTCTTCATCCCTGCCTCCTGTATAATGTCATGAACCTCCATCCGTAGTTCATCAGGCACTCTGTCTATCAGAGCTAGTCCTTTAAATCTATTTCTCACTTCCACTGTATAATTGTAAGGGCTTTGATTTATGTCATACCTGAATGGTCTAGTGATTTCCCCTATTTTAGAGAAATGCAAGTCAAAACTACAATGAGATATCACCTCACACTGGTCAAAATGGCCTTCATTAAGAAGTCTACAGACACTAAATACTTGAGAGGGCGTGGAGAAAAGGGAACTTTCTTGCGCTATTGTTGGGAATGTAAATTGATATGGCCTCAATGAACGACGGTATGGAGGTTCTTTAAAAACTAGGAATAAAACCATTATATGACCCAGCAGTCCCAGTCCTAGGCATGTACCCTGAGGAAACAAAAATTGAGAAAGACACATGTATCCCATTGTTCATTGCAACACTATTTATGATAACTAGAACATCAAAGCAACCTAGATGTCTATTGACAGATGAATGGATAAAGAATTGTGGTATATATGCACAATATAATATTACTCAGCCATAAAAAGGAACACATTTGAGTCAATTCTGAAGAGGTGGCTGAACCTAGAACCTATTATACAGAGTGAAGTGAGTCAGAAAGAGAAAGATAAATATTGTATTCTAACAAGTATGTACAGAATTTAGAAGAATGTTGCTGAAAAATTTATTTAAAGGGCAGCAATGGAGAAACAGACATAGAGAATAGACTTATGGACATGGGGAGAATGGAGGAGAGGGTGAGATATATGGAGAGAATAGCATGGAAACTTACATTACCATGTGTAAAATAGATATCTAATGGGAATTTGCTGTATGGCTCAGGAAATTCAAACATGAGCTCTGTATCAATCTAGAGAAGTGGGATGGGGAGGGAGATGGGAGGAAGGTTCAAAAGGGCAGGGATAGATGTATACGCATGGCTTATTCATATTGAGCTTTCACAGAAAGCAACAACATTCTGTAAAGCAATTATCCTTCAATAAAAAAGAAAAAGGGTAGAAAAAAAAAAGCTAATGGAATAAGACTTGCATGGGATGTTTGACCCCTTTCTTCTTTTTGATTTCTCCTTTTTAGTATATCTATCCTATGCCTGTTTCACAGCTGTATTTTGGAAGCAATAACTTGTCTGTTTTCATGGGTTCAGAGGTGGAGAAAAATTTTGACTCAGGATGAATCATACTTGAGTCTCACCCACACATAATTTAGGTGATATTGATAAGGGATTGAAGACTTATGGTTGATCTTGGAATGGGGTGTGACTTTTGGACCTCAGAAGAAGTCAAACCTGCCCACACCTTGATCTCAGACTTCCAGCCAATGAAATTATGAGAAAATGAATCTCAGTTGTTAAGCCATCTAGGCTCTGGTATTGTTTTATGGTAGCCATAGCAAACTAATACAGTATGTAATAAGGAAATAGAGAAAAAAATGATTAATTATATGAAATGAGACTGATAATTGGAGAAGGGGAGTCACTCCATGCCCAGCCTTGGAGCTCACCATAATGATAATTGTTTATCTGAAGAGTTATTGAATCCATTGCAGAGTTTGGGGCAGGAAGATGATATGATCAGAGTTATATTTTAAAATTACCACTCTAACAGAAATGTGGAGTGTGAATCTGGGAGAGGAAAATCAATTTATGTAGATTAGTCACATCATAATCCAGCCCAAATCTTTCGTAACATGTACCAGCAATAATTTTGTTATGTCTATGTATTCAGTGGGTCAGAAATTCAGACAGGAAAGAGTGGGCAAGAGTGGACAGGAGAGAGTGCCTGTCTCTGCTCTGACATTTTCGCTACTTAACTCTAATAGCTGGTGGTAACCAAAATGTCTTTAACCTAGGGCTATTAAGAGATCTCTTACATATTTGATGGGACTATTGACCATCTATGTGTGACCTTTCCTTGTGGCTTGAGCTTCCTCATATCATGGCAGCCATAGGTAGCCAGGACGGATCAGGCCAGGTGCAGTAAGTTAGTGGAAACGGTCAAGTTTCATGACCTTTAATGACTTAGCTTGGAAGCCACATAGCATCACTTCTGCTGAACTCTACCGGAAGTAGGTTATGGATCTCTGGCTTGCATGGCTAGATGAATGGTGATAACAGTTGTTAAGGTGTAGAGCCCTACAGTGTCACTAACCATCGGGGAAAGGCAAATCAACACCACAATGAAGTATTACCTTACATCTGTTAGAATGGCCATCATTTAAAAGACAAAAAATTTTTGTCAGTCCTCTCAGCCTCTGCTGCTGCCAGTGGCCTGGCACCACCTAGGCACCTGGCACTGGGGATCCTCCGCAGGAGGGAGTGAGACAAAGGGCGGCGGCAGGGGTGACTGACAGGGGTGGCAGCATCTTGTCTTCAAGGGGTCAGGCCAAAAAGAAAACGTAACAAGTGCTGGTGTGGATGTGGAGAAAAGGGAATCATCATGCACTGTTGGTGGGATTGTAAATTGGTACAGTCGTTAGAGAAAACAGTATGGAGGCTCCTCAAAATATTAAAAATGAAGCTACCATATGATTCAACAATTCCATTTCAGTTAAATCTCTCTCAATAAGTTGAGAGGACCTACTGAAATGTTTTTGAAACCTATGTAGATAATGCTAAATATATATATATATGTATGTATGTATAAAATCCCTAGCACCCAACTGAAGTGTATGTAAAAGTGAAAGTGTTAGTCACTCAGTCGTGTCTGACTCTTTACGACCCCATGGACTGTAGCCCGCTAGGTTCCTCTGTCCATGGGGATTCTCCAGGCAAGAATACTGGAGTGTGTTGTCATTCCCATCTTCGGGGGATCTTTCCAACCCAGGAATCGAACTTGGGTCTGCCACATGGCAGGCAGATAATTTACTGTCTGACTACCGAGGAAACCAAAAGAGGTCAATAAATAATTGTTGCCATGAATGCCAGATGTCAAAGAGTAAACCTGATATCCAGGTGAACCAGATCACATGATATAAAATGCTTCCTTAAAGACAGCATTTGGCATCCAAATTGAGGGAAGTGAGTATAATGATACCTGACCTCTGAGACTGTGTTCTTATTTGCTAGCTATTTTCTGCAGCCAATACCAAGGAGTTTGGGTGACCAGAAAAAAGAGGAGGCCATTTCTCTGCTAAGGCAGATCCCTCTGTGACAACTTTTACCCTCTTTTTTCTCTTTTCCAATAAAAAAAATGTTTCTACTGTCCAAATGCACATGACATCTTATTCTCAATGAAAAGAAAGGACAACACTATGAATGCCCACAGAGACGAAGCACTCACCATGCCCTTGGGAGGTTTGAGGTCTGGACACATGCAGCCCTGTCCCCTGCTTTTCTTTCTGGGGACATATTTCATTTCTTTCTCCCAGTCCCTTAGCAGGTGGACATTTTAAAATTTAAATTTATTTATTTTTAATTGGAGAATAATTGTTTTACATTATTGTGTTGTTTTCTGCCATATATCAACATGAATCAGCCATAGATATAATGTCCCCTCTCTCTTGAACCTCCTTCCCACCTCCCACTCCCATCCCATCCCTCTAGGTTGTCACAATGCACTAGCTTCCCACTAGCTATGTATTTTACACATGGAAGTGTAAACAATGTCAGTGCTACTCTTGCAATTCATCCCACCCTCTCCTTTTCACCAGAAATCTGTTCTTTGTCTGCATCTCCATTGCTGCCCTGCCGATCTGCATGAAGAGATTCTTGATGCATTGTCTTTCAATTTCTTACTGAAATCAGAGCTTTAACAAGTTGAAGTCTCACTCATTTGGGAAGCATGATAGGCAGAGTAATGGCCCCCAAAGACATTCATGTCCAAATCCTTGGACCCTGTCAATATATTATCTTTCTGGATAAAATGGCCTCTGCAAATGTGATTCAGTTAAGGGCCTTGAGATGGGGAGGTGATCCTGGATAAACTGAATGGGCCCTAAATATGATCATGAGGAAACTTCACAAAAGAGGATGTTTGCTTCCTGGGTGTGGGCAGTGGAAGATGTAACTGTGAAGAAATGATTAGGGAGGTGCACTCTTGCTAGCTTTGAAGGCAAAGGAAAGGTCCATAAACCAAGGCATGCAGATATCCTCTGGTAGTGGAAATTGGCAAAGAAATGGATTTTCCTCTAGCATCCCCAGAAGATACACAGGCCTGTCGACACTCTGATTTTATTCCCTGTTTGAGTTTTCATCTACAAAAATATAGTATAATAAATATGTGTTGTATAGTTTTAACCATTAAGTTTGCAGTAATTTGTGATAGAGCCCTCAGGAAACAGACAAGAAGGATTCTCTGGGCATAGCCCCAGGGACAATTCTGACCATCATTTCTGTCAGTTTTTCTCTGACTGTCCAACCAAGTTTCATTCTCAATCTGCACCAGTGGAGTCTGCATTCAGCCCATCACTGAACTAGAGAAGCTAGGAATGCTCCAAGGACAGGATAGCTGGAGAACCTGACACCACCAACACTACCTCTGACATCCTATCAGAAGATGGTGGAGAATGCAGCTCACCTAAGGCCAGGGATGAATGAGTCCCTTGGCTGATATTTTGCACTCAATAAGCCAGTATTTCCAGCCCCAGCCAGTCTCCTTTGAATATGTGCCATTCTCTAAACCACCCTGGTTCTGAACCATTCTCCTCACTGTTCTGGAGTACAGACATCCACCTCCTCACTGTGTCCTCACATACAGAAAGAGTGAGGGAGCTCTGCTTTTTATGAAAGCATTGATCTCATCAAGGGGGCTCTACCGTCATGACCTAATCATCTTCCAAAGCCCCACCTCCAAAAACTATCTTCTGGGGTTTAGGGCTCAACATATTAATTTTCTGGAGGACACAACCCTTCAGTCCATAAGAATCTTTTTTTTTCCCTCTAATTTTCCCTGAACACCACCAAAATGGTTAAGAGCCTGCAGTTTCATCTTTGATCTGTCTCTTCTGGACACTGATCCAGGCTGTTCCTGAATCCTGAATTAGTTAAGAAATAAGTTTACACTAAACAAAGTTAGCTAAAATCTAGAGATACATTGAGTGTATTAGGAAGGAAGAAGTTAAGTTTTACCCTGTTATCTTGCCAAGTCTTTATCACTTCTGTGTTAAAGTACTGAAATTATTACTAGGGTAAAATGAAATAAAACTGAAATCTCATAAGAAAACTCTGCAATAAAAAATTATACTCATGGTGATATAATTCATGTTAACTAACAAAAATGACTCTAAATTACTTTAAAAATATAATATTCTCCACAATATTTGACAGCTCTTTCCTAGAGCCACACAACCATCCAGAATTTATCTAGGGATTACATTCTGCTCAAGAAAGTGAATTGATGTGACAATTTTTAGAGTTTTATTTATTCCATCTAGTTTTATTACCAGATGGATGTAGTCTTATACACGTGTATATTTAAAAATGTATACGTATTATAAAATAGCAAAAAGACATTCAATATAATCAACAACAACAAAAAATGTGTGAACTCTGAAAGATACCTTTAATATCTATATAATTTTTTAGCAATTATTTTTCTAGGTCATGATTTATTTGTGCCATTGAAGAGTTAAAAAAATTAAAGTGATATCTATACAGAAACCATACATTTGTAAAATATGCTAGAAATTGTATTGGAATTTAGTTCTAAATCTCTGTCAGAGAGAGATAAAATCAATGAGCTTTATTAAGGGCAGGATGATACAAAGGCTGGGCAGCCTGGAGTAAGAATTTGTACCAACTTGAGAAATGAAAAATTTGACAAGTAATTTTATATAACTTACACTTTTTCTTATAAAATAGGACATTAGAGATAATTGGGAGAAAGAATGTGACATAATTATTATAAAGATGTAGGAAAATTAAATTGGCAATGATTTCTAGTGTGATGAAATTGTTGTTTTATACACCAATATGAATCTGGAAAAGTCTTTAGTTTAATCAGCAATGGGGAAGATGTAGAGATTCTAAATGAAGGCTTTACTAAGTGTGCCTAAAACAGTTTTGGTTACCATTGGTGGGGGTGCTCAGCTGTGTCCTAATCTTTCAGTCCTATTGATTATAGCTCACCAGGCTACTCTGCCCATGGAATTTTCCAGGCAAGAATATTTGAGTTGGGTGCCAGGGGATCTTCCCGACCCAGGGACTGAACCTGTGTCCCTTGTCTCCTGCATTGGCATCACCCGGAAAACCCTTTAGTTACCATAATCAGCTAAAAAGTGACCTCATCTTTTCTAAATAATAGTCTTGTGACCTTGGGAAAGTTAATTATCTTTCCTGAACTTAAAATCATTTATGGCACATAGCATGCTTTCAATAAATGTAGATCTTTTTCCTCATCTTCCTCATGAGTTTGTAAGAATTTTCTAGTCTCATAGACTATAAGTATACCTCTAGGTCAAGGATAGCAAGCAGTCTTCATCCCACGTATCAGCTTAACCAAACAATGAGCAGAGGAGGCAGACATGACTTCAAGAAACATCTTTTCTATCTGCTGTTCATATTTGTTAAAGGACAGAAAGATTGGATATTTTTAACTATATTTTGGTCTGTTTTGGTTCAACAGTACATTTCTTTCCTGTACCATTGATGAAATATCCTTGAAGACATGAATCCTTGGTGGTGATTTAGTCATTATATAATGTCCGACTCTTGCAACCCCATTGGACTGTAGCCTGCCAGGTTTCTCTGTCCATGGGATTCTCCAGGCAAGAATACTGGAGTGGGTTGCCATTTCTTTCTTCAGGGGATCTTCCCAACCTAGGAATCGAACCCAGGTCTCCTGCATTGCAGGCAGATTCTTTACCGACTGAGCTACAATACACCTATTGTATTTAGCATAATTCATGCTATTATACATAAACAATTTTCATGATTACACAATAAAAGAACTTTAGGAAAGAAATACAGAGAACCACAGAAAGCTTAACCAATTTAGTATTTTGTTTTTATTTTACAAAATCTTTCTTTTTATGCTTTCACATCTTCTTTTTGTCAATAAGGCCGAAAAGCTTATCAGACTGACTGAGGTTTAGATTAGACATGCTAAATATTTTCGCTATAAATAATACTCTTTTTAAAAATTGAAATATAGCTGACATATGCCATTTTGTAAGCTTAAGGTGCACAGCACATTGATTTGGTACATTTATTTATTGCAATATGATTACCACCATAGCATTAATATCTCTATTGATTCATAAATGTATTCATTTTTAAAATGCTACAGGAAGGGGAACTCGAAAGGAATTTTTAGTTCAGTCAATCTTGACTGATTGCCCAACATGCTCTAGTCCCTGTGAGACAGGCTGGGACCTGGGACTTTGCTGCAGTGCTGGACAAATGCCTCCTCTTCAGCAACAGAATACAAAGAAACTACAAGGAATTAAAAGTAGTCTGTTGTTCCATGTCCTATTCTAACTGTTGCTTCTTGACCTACGTACAGGTTTCTCAGGAGGCAGTTAAGGTGGTCTGATATTTCCATCTCTTGAAGAATTTTCCAAAGTTTGTTGTGATCCATGCAGTCAAAGGCTTTGGCAGAATCAATAAAGCAGAAGTAGATGTTTTTCTGTTTTTTTTTTTTTTTTTTCTGTTATTCTCTTGCTTAGAACACTCAATAAAACAGAATTCCCAGAATTCACTTTGCTTTTTTCTATGATCCAATGGATGTTGGCAATTTGATCTCTGGTTCCTCTGCCTTTACTAAATCCAGCTTGCACATCTGGAAGTTCTTGATTCACACACTGTTGAACATGTGTGTGTGTATGTAAAATTTCCTGATATTTTTGCACAATCATGCATGTACTTTTATAAAATGAGATTATGGAGAAAATGGAAATGAAACCAATATCTCAAATGGATATCTATACCCCCATTTCTGTGATTACTCTTGACTTTGAGCAATTTTCCATTATTTTCATTGTGTTCATTAGTCATCAGTGTTTTCCTTTCTTGTAATTTTTGTTTGTAGTCTTTGCTCATTTACCCAGTTGATGGTTTTTGATGAAGCTTTTCTTCATGATTTGTATGAACATTTTTTGTATTCTAAGATTATTAATATTTATCAATTTGTATATTCCAAATTCTTTACTTTTGAACTGTTTCAACTGCCTTTTATTATGTAGATGTGGATGTGAATTTTATTTCAATTTTATTTCAACTCTCTTGAGTTTTTAATGGCTCACTAGTTGTGTTTTATATCTCTGAAATTGAGTTTACTAAGAGAATACTAAATTAAACTCTTACTTTCCTTTTAAACACCTGTTTAAAACACCTGTTTTAAGGTGAAACAGTTCATCTTTCCAAAACTTCAGCTTTTATTTTTAATCGAATTATTTCCTCTTTCAATCCTTGCATATTTATTGGAAGAACTGATGCTGAAGCTCAGGCTCCAATACTTTGGCCACCTGATGCAAAGAACTGACTCATTTGAAAAGACCCTGATGCTGGGCAAGCTTGAAGGTAGGAGGAAAAGGGGAAGACAGATCATGAGATGGTTGGATAGCATAACTGACTTGATGAGCATGAGTTTGAGCAAGCTCTGGAAGTTGGTGATGGACAGGGAAGCCTGGCATGCTGCAGTCCATGGGGTCTCAAATAGTTGGACATGACTACATAACTCCTTATTGGAAGATTATGTTACTGAAACTCTTTACAGTCAGTTTCACAGACAAAAGTGATTTAAAAGTCTATTTTGCTTGATAAAGAACAACATAAGTTTCTTTGTAAAAAACAATGATGCTGAATTTTTATAGTTTTCCCCTAACTGATTCTTTAAATGCAGACCTCTGGTTCAATTATTCCTCTGAAATAGACCCTATTAATCTTCACATTCTCATCTCCTGTATCCTCACCATGCTCCTGGCATAGTGCCAGCTACATGAAGGCTTGGGGAGACAGTCTTCCTTAGCAATAGTAGACAGTACAGGGTTTCCTAGAATGCTAAACTGCTGTGAACCGAATTTCTGGGGGCCTGACTTCCAGCATCCCTGCATTCATTAGGTCATGACCAAGCTTGAGAAATTCTTCCACTATCTCCTTTTCTTTAGTGGTGGCTCATCGGTGTCGCAATTCACAAAGTTAACAAATATTACCATAACTCTTACACCTCTATGAGCCGGAGAAGAGAAATAGTTATGTTTCCTGGTGCACTTACAGAACCAAATGAGATGAATGAAGTCAGGACTCACCCTGCAGTGCATGCTTTCATGATATTGTAATAGGGAAGAACGAATTTGTCTCCATGTTGGGTTGATTTCTTTTACTTTAACCTTTGTATTCTATTACTTTTGCTACTAGGTAAAACATTGCCCAAAGCCTGAAATATGCAGGCTCAAGGTTCTGACCAGAACCAACTCAGGGTTCTGACCTTTAAAGATCCCTTTTCCATTTATAGAAAGACAAAAAGTTGCAGAAAAGAAAATAACACTTGTCATGTTGGAGGATTATGAAACATTATAACCTGACCTTCTACTGCAATAACAAAGGATTCCGAGACCAAGAAGCATGCAACAACCAATAATAACCTTTCCCTTTTTCATATAACAGAATCCTGAATTCTTACATGGTTAAATTGGTTTTTTGGGACACTAGTCTACCATCTTCTTGGTCCATAGGCTTTCCAATAATGTCACTATTCCTTGCCCCAACAACACTTCTCAATGCATTGGCCTGTCTTGAGGCAAGTAGTATGAGCTTGGATTCAGTAACAATATTGAATATTGGTTCCATTTTCAAGATTTGTGGGAAAATTATGAAAGAAAATACCGAAGAGAAAGAAAATACTTCCTCTTACACAAAGTTTATATATAATGGATTCATCATAGACAATAAGCAGCCTAGCTGGCCAAAACAGAGGGTCATTCTCCATTAGTATTTATCAGTCCTCGCTGTTGGTGGTTGAAATGAACACGAAGGTTCTGACCTTTATCCGGTGCTTATTCTCGTTTCCTTCAACATATGTCTCCTTCTGCCCCAGAGCTCCTCTTTGCCCAGCCTCTGGTCTGCCACCATGGCCCTATTCCTAATTCCACACAAAGTCAATTCCAGACACAGCCCTTCCCCAATGAGGCGGAAAGCCTTAGTGTCCAAAGCACGGAGCTTACATTCCTTCTATTTAATAAAAATTGAAGACCAGATGTTGAAAGAAAAGAAATCTTGATTGCTAACCCTCTGTGAGCTACAGAACTAGCAGGCCTCAGGAAGTGACAAGGTGGGCCAATTTGTAGATTTCCAAGACCCAGAAGTTGCATATGTCTTAGGCAGTCAGGGTAATCTCAGGTGTGCTGACAAGTGTGGACATGTAATCAAGAATAATGGTATCCGTCTATTGATTCTGGATTTCAGATATAGAATTTCCATGTCTGGGAAGTAAAATTTTAGCCCAGGAGGAAATTAATTATGGGAAAGAGGTGAGCAACTCACCTACTTGAATAATAACTGGTAGCCCATGTTGCTGGCCATAATGCTAAGCAATTCTGGCCAGGAGGTAGGAGCTTTATGAGAAGAATCATTGGATTCAGGTTTAGAACACACAAATCCCAGTAGCAGAACATGTCCATCATTTTCTCAAGGGACAAGTTAGTTCCACACCAATTAAGGACGGGCAAAAGTGGGGTCTGAATGAAAGGGCATGTCACAACATGGGGACGAAGACTCCAGCAGGTTACGTGGATTTTATTTCTTCAAAATAAGAACATTTTTCATTCAAAATTTCCACTCAGTTCAGAGGAACTGATCATTGAAATGCGGGAAAAGGAAACAAAACATTACACTATCACCTAAGAAGGTAAAACTCCCACCAAGGTACTACATAAAAATAATGATTTCTGAATATACATGGTTATGGAAAATGGTTGTCCATTATAAACAGCAGTCTCTGACAGTCTGCCAGCAAGTACTTATTGGGGTGAACTAGGATGAGGAAGAATTAGGTGAAGGAGAGAGAACTTTTATGATCTTTAAATAAAACATTAAGAACTTTGTTTTTTGAAAAAGAAAACTCTTTCCTATTTGCACACACACACACACACACACACACATATATATATTGCACACGTGTAATATATATAATATATAGTTCATATATACGTGTGTATGTGTATGTATGTCTCTACCTATCTATCTATCTCTCTTATCTGTATTACCTATTTTTCATATCTATCACCTCTCCCTCTCTCTGGACAACTCCATGAGCAGGGAGGGGAGGAAATTCCATGCATGCGGGGGTCCACCTAGGTAAACACTCTCTGGATTAAGAAACCCAAGTGTGGTGAGCCAAATAATGGCCTCCAAAGACAACCAAGTCCTAATGTCTGGAACTTGCAAATGTTACCTTATATTAAAAAATGATTTTCTGATGTAATTAATTATTTTCCAGTGGGGAGATTACCTTTGCCTGTCTTTCAGTTCAGTTCAGTTCAATCACTCAGTCCTGTCCGACTCTTTGTGGCCCCATGAATCGCAGCACACCAGACCTCCCTGTCCATCACCAACTCCCAGAGTTTACTCAAATTCATCTCCATCAAGTCGGTGATGCCATCCAGCCATCTCATTCTCTGTCGTCCCCTTCTCCTGCCCCCAATCCTTCCTAACAATAAGGTCTTTTCCAATGAGTCAACTCTTCCCATGAGGTGGCCAAAGTATTGGAGTTTCAGCTTCAGCATCAGTCCTTCCAATGAACACCCAGGACTGATTTCCTTTAGGATAGACTGTTTGGATCTCCTTGCAGTCCAAGGGACTCTCAAGAGTCTTCTCCAACACCACAGTTCAAAAGCATCATTTCTTCGATGCTCAGTTTTCTTCACAGTCCAACTCTCACATCCATACATGACTACTGGAAAAACCATAGCTTTGACTAGATGGACCTTTGTTGACAAAGTAGTGTCTCTGCATTTTAATATGCTATCTAGGTTGGTCATAACTTTCCTTCCAAGGAGTAAGCGTCTTTTAATTTCATGGCTGCAATCACCATCTGCAGTGAGTTTGGAGCCCCCCCAAAAAGTCTGACACTATTTCCACTGTTTCCCCATCTATGTCCCATGAAGTGATGGGACCAGATGCCATGATCTTAGTTTTCTGAAAGTTGAGCTTTAAGTCAACTTTTTCACTCTCCTCTTGCTCATCATCAGTTCAGTTCAGTTCAGTCACTCAGTCATGTCTGACTCTTTGTGACCCCATGAATCACAGCACGCCAGGCCTCCCTGTCCATCATAAACTCCGGGAGTTTATGCAAACTCATGTCCATCATAGTGGTACCTAAATACATCACCAAATATCCTTATAAGACAAAGGCAGAAGGAGATTTGACTACAGAAGCAAGAGGTTGGGGTGCTGCAAGGAAAGGATTAGGAGCCGAGGAATCCAGGCAGCATCTGGGAGCTAGAAGGATGAGGAAACAGACTTTTCCCTAGAACTTCCAAAATGAATCAGCTCTTATGACACCTTGATTTGAGCTGAGTCTGATTTCACACTTCTGGCTTACAGAACTTTAGGAGAATATATCTCTGATGCTTAAAGTGCCAATTTTGGGTAATCTGTTCCAGCAGTCATTGGAACATAATAATCAAAGAAATAATAGAAGATCTTTCTTCCTTAAGTATAGATTTCATGTGACGACACACACTATTCAGAGCATCTGGTATCAGCAATGAATCTGTGAATTACTTTTTATGATTGAAAACCTTTAATGCAAGGGAATGGGACCTCACAGTGCAGAGATTGGTACTAACTCTGGGTTTTGGAGTCTTGACTTCTCTCATATTCCAGGTGAGGGTTTTAGGTTTAATCCCAAGTCCTTTATGTACCTATGTGAGATTGAGCCTAAACTCGACCAGGCATTCTGATAGAAGTCTAGAAAAGGAAACTCACTAATAAGATTGCAAGTCCCCCATTGTGCCTAATTCAGTCCAGCATGGCCCTGAGGATTCATGTAGGAGTCCTGGCTAAGAGTCTCTGAGAGCTCTAAGAGGTCCAGCTGACCAAAAACCCCTTCCCAGAACTATGGAGCTGCCACCTGACATCAGCCACTGACCTGCAGCCTTATCCTCACTCACCAGCATGATTTTCTTGTGCTCTTGTGTTTTCTTTCACAATAGCAATCCTGAGGCTGATAGTTTTCCACAAGGAGTCATTGCTCCCAAGGTGTGTGTAAAAGCTAAATTTGCTTCTGTTCTGACAATTTTCAGAAAGAATGCTCAGTGAATACAACCATTTTAGGGTGATAAATTGGAGCGTTTTGAAAGAGCTATCCTTCAAAAATAATTTGAGCCTTATGCTTGATTAAAGTTCTTGTAACACTTCAGTTTCTCTTTTTGACACACAAAAAGGTGTACACATTTAACACATACTATTTGATGAACCATTATTACAGTGTAGACTATGAACTTATGAATAACTTTCTTCTTGACCTCTCTTTCATTGTTATTTTTTTAATGAGGACCATAAACATAACATCCACTCTTTCAGCAAATTTTTAAATTTTCTACGTAGTAGAGTTATCAGTGAGAACTCTTCTGTAAGCAGATCTCTAGGGCTTATTTATCTTGCTTAACTGAAACTTTTTAGCTTTTGGTCAACACCTTCTGGTGTCCCACTTTTTCTAGACCCTGGCAACAACCATTTCACTCTCTATCTCTATAAAGTTGACTATTTTGAATTCTACATATAAGTGATACCATATGATAGTTATCTTTATCAGACTTAACTCACTTAGTAGTATGTTCTGTTTATTGTTGCAAATGGCAGGATCTCCTTTTTAAAAGTACTGAATAAAATTTCATTGTCTGCACATATAGTCTTTATCACAGACCTGTAGGTTGTAATCAGTTGGACAGGTCCTCAGGAAACTGTATGACCTAGTTCCAATCCCTCAAAAGGGACACTGGTCAACTTTTAAGGACAAATGGAGGACTTGATTCTACAACCCTAACAGGCACACAGAAACTCAGAGTATCTAACAACATTTACTATTTGTGCATTTTCCTTAGATTTCCCCTGCTTCCTTCATAGTGCAATTTATGTTTGAACATTATTAAGTCACTTAAAAATCATCTTAGCTACAGGAAATAAGGAATGCTTTCCTAATTCATTAATCTTGACTATGAATGGTCTCTGAGTCCTCTCACAATATCATATATCTTGTATATATCTCTACTTGTTGGCTGGAAATCATGCAAATGTACAGATAGAGACTGTCATCTGACTTGAGGATGACAGGACTAAGATGTAATGATTCTGTTCTTAGTCCTCTTGTTCAGGAGCCAATACAGAGTCTAAGAAGGATCACACTTTCTAAAGGAAATGGTTCCTTTACATTTGGTATTAAAATACAAGCTTTGTATCTGTTGCCTACTAACTTATGCTCCCTGGTGGCTCAGAGGGTAAAGAATCTGCCTGCAATGCGGGAGACCCGGGTTTGATCCCTGGGCCAGGAAGATCCCCTGGAGAAGGAAATGGCATCCCACTCCAGTATTCTTGCCTGGAAGATTCCATGGACAGAGGAACCATGTAGGCTACAGTCCATGGAGTCGCAGAGTTGGACACAACTGAGTGACTTCACTTCACTTCCCTTCAACTTTTGCTCAGATTTCTTGTTTAACTTTCACTGTTAGAACTTACTCATCTTTTCTTCAATAGAGTTATGATATTTTCTTTCACTTTCAAGTATTTTTTTAAATTGTGAAATCACACACTTAGGAAAAAACACATACAACATAATTGATGAAGAGAATTTTAATAAATCACTATTAAGAGAATACTTCTGTAACTTTTACTTAGGCCAAGGCATGTAAAACATTGCTAGAACACTAGAAGTCCTAATTTCTTTCGTTCCTTTTGTAGTAAACATTTTGTTTAGTTTTTTTTTAATTGAATGAAAAATTCTTTAGATTCTATAATGCTTTACAATTTTTAAAAGTTTCATATAAATGATTTCATATAATCTCATAACAACCTGTTTTGAATTTCCTTTAATGCTCAAAATTCTCCAAGACAGGCTTCAGCAATATGTGAACTGTGAACTTCCAGATGTTCAAGCTGATTTTAGAAAAGGCAGAGGAACCAGAGATCAAATTGCCAACATCCACTGGATCATTGAAAAAGCAAGAGACTTCCAGAAAAACATCTATTTCTACTTTATTGACTATGCCAAAGCCTTTGACTGTGTGGACCACAATAAACTGGAAAATTCTGAAAGAGATGGGCATACCAGACCACCTGACCTGCCTCTTGAGAAACCTGTATGCAGGTCAGGAAGCAACAATTAAAACTGGACATCGAAAAACAGACTGGTTCCAAATAGGAAAAGGAGTACGTCAAGGCTGTATATTGTCATCCTGCTTATTTAACTTATATGCAGAGTACATCATGAGAAATGCTAGGCTGGATGAAGCACAAACTGGAATCAAGATTGCTTGGAGAAATATCAATCACCTCAGATATGCAGATGATACAACCCTTATGGCAGAAAGCATAGAAGAACTAAAGAGTCACGATGAAAAAGTAAGAGGTGAGTGAAAACATGGCTTAAAACTCAACATTCAGAAAACTAAGATCATGGCATCTGGTTCCATCACTTGATGGAAAATAGAGGGGGAAACAATGGAAACAATGACAGACTTTATTTTTGGGGGCACCAAAGACATCGCAGATTGTAACTGCAGCTGTGAAATTAAAAGACACTTTCTCCTTCAAAAAAAGCTATGAGCAACCTAGACAAATGGTGGTGTTGGAGAAGACTCTTGAGAGTCCCTTGGACTGCAAGGAGATCCAACCAGTCCATCCTAAAGGAAATCAGTCCTGAATATACATTGGAAAGACTGATGTTGAAGCTGAAACGCCAATACTTTGGCCACCTGATGCGAAGAACTGACTGATTTGAAAGAACATTGATGCTGGGAAAGATTGAAGGCGGGAGGATAAAGGGATGACAGAGGATGCGATGGTTGGATGTCATCACCAACTCAATTGACATGAGTTTGAGTAAACTCCAGGAGTTGGTGATGGACTGGGAGGCCTGGTGTGCTGTAGTCCACAGGGTTACAAAAAGTCGAACCCAACTGAGCAACTGAACTGAACTTAACTGTGCTACATAGCCAGCCAGACTCCTCTGTCCATGGGATTTCTTAAGCAAGAATACTGGAGTGGGTTGCCATTTCCTTCTACAGGGGATCTTACCAACCCAGGGATCAAACCTGAGCCTCCTGCATTCACAGGCAGATCCTTTATGAGGGAAGCCCCAGATGGGTGTTACCTCTTCTATTAAATATACCTGTTTACATAGTACAGGTGGATATATGAGGCTAGCCCACTATCTACCCCCCTACACTGACTGATATATCTATAACTTACTCCCTTACTTCTTCAGGTCTTTGCTCAAAAGTCAATTATCAGAGAGATCTTCCCTGATGCTCCAGTAAAGTAGCAATCCTGATTCCCTATCAGTCTCTGGAGTGTTTTCTGATGCCTCTTTCCTGAAAACTAAAATCCTTACTGTGATGAGATGCTCATTAAGCATACATGTTTCCAATAAGATATATTGTGATAGAATCCTAGGTTATGAAATAAGGGTAAATAAAACAACATAATAGTTTGAACCTCAAGAGTGCCTTTAACATCAACTATTTTCACCTAGTCCATCCAGTTTACTTGAAGAGACCTAATTCAAGATGTCTCAAACCTCTAATTCTTCTTCCTCCAGCTTTTCCTCTGAACTGATGACCTTGAAAATAGAACCAATCAGGAAAGAAATTTCACAAGTTACCACCACCACATACACCTGCCCGCCAGTTCTGCCCTCATTGTTTACCTTCTTACTGTCCCTTGTTCCTTGGCCAGTCCCTCTAGATCCCATCTTCTCTTGCCTCCTTGAGGATATTGCTGCAGCAAGGATCTCCTCTCACCCCTATAGAATCAAACTGTCCTTTCCCGGATCAGAATACAAAACAAAACTCATTGCCCTGTTTGTCCCCTGCCATGATAGCTTCATTGTCTGATTCCCTTTGCAATAAAAACATTTCTGGAATTGCCTATACTCTGGCTCCAGTTTCTCTCCTCCAATTCTCTTTATTCTGGTATTTCCACTATGCACATGTTACACCCTGCAGTGTTATCATATTGTAGTTTTAATTTGCATGTCCCTCATGACTAATGAGGCAGTGTGCTTACTCCATCTTTCCCGGAATCAGATGAAACCAGATTTCATCTTTTGTGAAATGCCTACTCACATCTTTCTTCATATATAGGTTTTCCATAGGGTAATTTTTCTCTCTAAATCTATCCTCTGTACTTAAAAAGAAGCTCCATAATTAGGTAGTTTGCTTTAACTTCTAATGATTCCTTTGAATCTCGTATTTCTCAAAGTCATATTAACATTAGCAGGATCGTCTCAGAGTTTTGTCCTCCTCTTGAACATTTTCTACTTTTAGAGGGATTATATTATACATTCTATTTCAAAAAAATAAACTTTAACATCCTTTAGTACTAAAGCAGAAAAGTGAGAGTTGCTTCAGAAAGAGACTAGTGATAACAGCAGCAGGATATTGGCATAGACTTGTTTTTTAAACTTAAGTCTTATTCTTAGGATTCTGACAGTCAGAGGGGAGCAATGCAAATGTGGATCTCACTGTCAGAGCTAATGCTACAATTTTATCAAAATATTTCACATCAAAAGCACTCTGAGGGATTCCCTACTGGCTCAGTGGTAAAGAATCTGCCTGTCACTGCAGGAGACACGGGTTTGATTCCTGATCCGGGAGGATCCCACATGCAACTAAGCCCATACACCCCCACTGCCGAGCCTGTGCTCTAGAGCCCAGGGCCCACAGCTACTGAGCTCACCTGCCACAACTATGTGCACCCTAGATCCCGTGCTCCCCATCAAGAAAAGCCACTGCAATGAGAAGCCCACGCACCACCATTACTAGAGAGTAGCTCCCAGTCTCCGCAACCAGAGAGAGGCCCATGCAGCCATGAAGACCCATCACAGCCCAAAATAACTAAATAAACAAAAATTAAAAAGAAAAAAAGAAACAAACACTATGAAATGGAAGAAGCTTGTATATTCTTACACAGTTTCACACACTGATACAGATACTTTAGTAGATGGAATAAGGCGATACAGTTTAAAAAAAATCACTTAGAATAGCTCTGAATTTCAATAGAAAGACTATAAATTCTAGTTGCTTTTAATATTTTTAATAAGGCAAGTAGTTTATTATTTACTTCTTTGATATTTATTTGAGTTTCTTATTCCTTGCAAATTTTAGACACATTTAACAAATATTGAATTGATGTACTCCTATCCAATATCTTTACTAATGGATTTGGTAATATATTTTTTCTGTATTAAATTGATTCAGGGAAACTGTATAGAAGTATCCTACTCTTTTGAAAAATTAACTTTGTTGTGGCTTCTCTCTTTATTTAAAGTGTGTTAAAATCTTAAAAGCATCATTTTTGCCTGTGTGCAACACATTACTGATGTAACACATCAAGACATTAAATATATCTAGTGAGAAGTATTATTTATAATATTGAGTATTCTTATGACCAAATACAGAGTTTTTATGGAAATAAATATCATATAAGTATAGCTTATTATTGGTTATGATGCTAATACTCTGTTAGTTACTTTAGAGTATTTTAATTCAGACCATAATTATGGACATTTTCCTATCTAATCTGCTGAAAGTGGACATAGCAATTACCATGTGTGATAGAATTCTCCACCTGGCAACTGTAGTTGCCATGGTGATGACCATGTGGGCAAGAAACACTGATTCACTGTGCTTTCTCTGGCTTCATCATCTCCAAAGAGAAAGAACATGCCTCTGGCTGAGGATTGCCTCTCAGCCTCCTTTGTTATCTTCCAAACTTCTAGTTATTGGGGGGAGGGATCAGAAATGAGAAGTTGACTTATTACAAACTCTTTCTCCACATAAAAGGATGGGTAATTGGTTTTGCTAAAATACAATATGCAAGAAAATAAAGAAAATTTGATTTTATATCATAAAAACAACATGATTATTGTGGTACAGCTCCTGAAACATGATTGATACTATGTTCTCTATGATAAAATTTAAACATATGTTCACTCTTTATATTCTGTGCTACATTTCAGCTAACACAGCATTTGCAAAATGAAAGAAAAAAATATATTATTGATAAATTCCAAGATTTCTTTCATTTCCTAGCTTTGAGTTAAATTTAAAAAAATATTCTGTCAGTTCAGAGATGTCTGGGCAACTTTCAGTTAAGATTCAAATATATAATTATGACTGATTGACATGGCTGTATGGCAGAAACTGACACAACTTTGTAAAGCAATTATTCTCCAATGGAAAAAAATGTTAAAAAATGTAAAAAAACAGATTCAAAACCTCCATAACAGCTTTTAGACTTTCAGAATATTATTTAACCTGTCTGTGGTTTGGTTCACTCACACACAAAAGCAAAAATAAAAGTAAGTTTGAAATGAGGACTAAACATGAAAATATGTTAATATACTTAAAATAGTTCCTGGTATCTTAATTATTAAATGAATGCTTGCTATCATTGTTAAGTATCATCATTCCTATTGAGAGAGGCTGAGGCCTGGGACTCTTTTCTGCAGTGCTACAGTCCTTGCACCTGAACATGCATCTCCTCAAACAATAAAATACAAAGAAAAAAATAACTACATGCATGTTCAGTTGGGGTAAATTCTAGACAAAATGTCCAAAAACTGCCAACAGCCACTTCTGAAGAGCTCAGAGCAAAACCTAGGTGTTGAGAGCAGGCTGTCAGGTGTTCATGCCCTTTGCATTCGTCACCACCAAAGGGGTGGGCAGACCACCTAAGACAGCTTCTCGCAATCAGCTCAAACCCCCCACCTTGAGGAGTGAGCAAGGGAAGCTGTTGCTTGTTTTCATTCTCTTCTGTGGCCACAGGAGCCCCAGTAAAGCCTTGCCTGAATTTTTTGACTGGTTTACTGGCAATTTTTATTGATTGGGGGAGGCCAAGAACCCTGGTTGGTATCACTGTAGACTGAAATCCTTGCATTATTCTAGGTTCCCCGGGGAGTGATTTCCCTTAAACACTTTGCCTCTCTTATTCCACACCTTCATTCTCCACTTGGAGTTGAAGTATAATACAGGTGGATCCTTGGAAACCTTTGTTTCACATTTCTCCCCTAGATGAAACTAATCTGTCAAAAAACACCAAAAAGGGGGTGCTTCCTTTAGTGCGGGTGGTAGTAACATAGGTAGGTGTGTCCCCCTGGTGACTGGAACTTTCCCTCTGGGGAACTGTCCCAAAGTTTATCTCTAAGAGTGAATTGGCAGGACCATCTATCTTGGTCTGAGCTGTTCTCCTTCCAAATTAATCAGTAACTCAGAGCTCATTTGATTTCCATCTGCTGGGGCTATGCTGTTTTAGTTCTCACTCTCATAGAGGTAAGAGCTCAGATGGGAAGAAAACAATTGGATCTTCTCAAAAGTGCATCCTTGCTGTTCAAAACTTTCTATTTAATTGATTTATCTTGCTGTTGTTTTTGTTGTTCAATCACTCAGTCTTGTCCTACTCTTTGCATCCCCATGGACTGTGATGTGCCAGGCTTCCCTGTCCATCACAATCTCCTGGAGTTTGCTCAAACTCATGTCCATTGAGTCAGTGATGCCATCCAACCATCTCATCCTCTGTTGTCCTCTTCACCTCCTGCCTTCAATCTTTCTCAGCATCAGGGTCTTTTCCAGTGAGTTGGCTCTTCGCATCAGGTGGCCAAAGTATTGGGTCTTTAGCTCCAGCATCAGTCTTTCCAATGAATATTCAGGATTGATTTCCTTTAGGATTGAATGGTCTGATCTCCTTGCTGCTCAAGGGACTCTCAAGAGTCTTCTCCAGCATCATAGTTTGGAAGTATGGGACATTCAGTCTTCTTTATGGTCTAGCTCTCACATCTGTACATGACTACTGGAAAAATCACAGCTTTGACTAGATGGACCTTTGCTGGCAAAGTGATGTCTCTACATGGTCAATTATTCCTATGGGAAAATGTCAGTTACTGCCTCTAGCAGGAAGAGAGGAACCCTGCACTTCCAAATAGGAAATTCAAATACTTTACTACCCCAGGAGAGGAAGGAAGACTTTTCTTGCCCAGCAACAAGCCCAGCCAATAGAAAATGCAGTAGCTCAGCCAATGAGAAACTGTCATCTCCTGAACTTTTGGTTTTTGTTAAACCCTTGTCCCACTTCCTTTACCTTAGGAGGCACCCAGTCTGATATAATTATAAGGTGTGTACACCTTAGAAAATGTATTATTGCACCAATAATAATTTAATTTATTTGTTTATTAATAATTTAATCAATAACATCTTTTAACTATTATAATATACTTTAAACATGTTAAGTAATTAAATAATGCATGTTAAATAATCATATATTATTATTTTGATTACAGTTGCATTTAAAACTTTGTTCCATTTTGTGGCTTTTATTCTTCTGTTTTAAAAATGAAATCTGTTAGTAAGTGTATATCAGGTTCAATGGCTCTCAAATTATTTGATCTTTAGAGCTCTTTATAGTGTTAAAAATTATTGAGCATTTCAGAGAGCTTCATCTTACTGTAGTACATCTATCAATAGTTACTGTATTTGAAACTAAAATTAAGAACATTAAAAATATTTATTAATTTATTTGAAATAATAAAAATACATTTCACATTAATATATATATGACATATTTTTTGTAAAAGATAACCATTAATATATTCTGTAAAATATTATTGAGAATAGTGAGTGACATTGTTTTAAGTTTTTGCACATCTCTTTAATATTGGGCTTACTGAAGACACTTGAATTCTCACATTCTGCATTCAATTTATTGCAATATGTTGTTTTATTTGAAATTCAAGAAGAGATTCTGGCTTCAAATACTTATGTGGCTAGAAAAGCAAGGAATATTCTATTAATTTTGTCAGCTTACTGTAGATATCCTTCTTTGGTACTCTAATGAAACATGACAAAACTTGACGAAACAATTTCTCAAAGGTTAGTGCATGTGACATCTGAAACCATGGCAGTCAGTTTTTCATACTCATTTACATTAAAATACATTAGTCTGATTTATTATTTGAATAGATACTTTGCTCATGTGTAATGCTATAACATTACACACTGATCACTTAAAAATATTCACTGAGTAATGCAAATCTTCCTAATGTTGATACATGTAATTCTATAACACGGAAATGCATCCATATCATATCATCACCACCCATACGATCAGGAAAGTCTGTTAGTGTTGAGAAACTGTCAAAATACCAAAATTCCAATTTTCATTTGAAGGTTAAAATCTTTTTTCTTTATTATTTTCAATTAGAGGCTAATTGCTTTACAGTGCTCTGTTGGTTTCTGCCATACAACGTGAATCAGCCACAAGTATACATATGTCTCCTCCTTCTTGAACCTCTCTCCTAACTCCTACTCCTCCCCAGCCTTCTAGGTTGTCACAGAGCACCAGGTTGAGCTCCCTGTGTTATATAGCAACTTCCCACTAGCTATCTATTTTATATGGTAAAGTGTGTATTTCACTGATACTCTTTCAATTTGTTCCACACTTTCCTTCCCCTACTCTATTCATAAATCTGTTCTCTACATCTGTGTCTCTATTCTTGTCCAGCAAATATGTTCATCAGTACTACTTTTCTAGATTCCACGTATGCATGTATGTGTATATGTGCGTGCTCAGTTGTGTCTGACTCTTGCAACACCATGGATTACAGCCCCCCAAGCTCCTTTATCCATGAAATTTTCCAGGCAAGAATACTGAAGAGATTGTCTATTCCTCCTCTAGGAGATCTTCCCGTCCCAGGAATCCAACTTGCATCTCCTGCATTGGTAGTCGGATTCTTTACCAGTAATGCCACCTGAGAAGCCCAGATTCCATGTTTATGTGTTAATAGAAAGTTCATATCTTTCTAATGGGAACAAATGACATCAGTTATGTTCCTTTTTTCAAATCCTAAAAGATGATGCTGTTAAAGTGCTGCATTCATTTTGCCAGAAAACTTGGAGAACACAACAATGGCCATAGGACTGGAAAAGGTCAGTTTTCATTCAAATCCCAAAAAAAGGCAATGCCAAAGAATGTTCAAATTACCATATGATTGCACTCAATTCACATGCTAGTAAGATTATGTTCAAAATCTTTCAAGCTAAGTTTCAGCATTATGTGAACCGAGAACTTCCAGATGTACAAACTAGATTCAGAAAAGGCAGAGGAACCAGAGATCAAATTGCCAACATCTGCTGGATCATAGAAAAAGCAAGGGGATTCCAGAAAAAAATCTGCTTCTACTTCATTCATTGATTATGCTAAAGACTTTGTGGATCACAACAAACTGTGGTATTTTCCTAAAGAGATGGGAATACCAGACAGCCTTACCTGACTCCTGAGAAACCTGATTGCAGGACAAGAAGCAACAGTTAGAACTGTACATGGAAAAATGGACTGGTTTAAAATTGGGAAAGGCTGAATATTGTCACCCTTTTTATTTAACATATATGTGGAGTACATGTGAAATGCTGGGCTGGATGAATCACAAGCTGGCATCAAGATTGCTGGGAAAATATCTATAGCCTCAGATATGTAGATATTACTTTAATAGCAGGAAGCGAAGAGGAACTAAAAAGCCTCTTGATGAAGATGAAAGAGGAAAGTGAAAAAGCTGGCTTAAAACTCAACATGCAAAAAACTAATATTATGGCATCTAGTCATATCCCTTTATGGCAAATAGATTAGGAAAATGTGGAAATAGTGTAAGATTTCATTTCGTTGGTCTCCAGAATTATGCAGACAGTGACTGCAGCCATGAAATTTAAAGACACTTGCTCCTTGGAAGAATAGCTATGACAAACCTAGACAGTGTCTTAGAAAACAGATATCACTTTGTAGACAAAGGTCTGCATAGTCAATGCTGTGGTTTTTCCAGTAGTCAATGTACAGGTGTGAGAGCTGGACCATAAAGAAGACTGAATGTCCAAGAATTGATGCTTTCAAACTGGTACTGGAGAAGACTCTTGAGAGTCCCTTGGACAGCAAGGAGATCAAACCATTCAATCCTAAAGGCAATCAACTCTGAATATTCATTGGAGGGATTGATGCTGAAGCTGGAGCTCCAGTACTTTGACCACCTGATACAAAGTGCTGACTCACTGTAAAATACCCTGATGATGGAAAAGATTGAAGGCAGGAAGAGAAGGGGGCAAGAGAGGATGAAATGGTTGGATGGTATCCCTGACTCAATGAATATGTTTGAGCAAACTCCAGGAGATAGTGAAGGGCAGTGAAGCTTGGCATGCTGCAGTCCATGGGGTTGAAAGGAGTTGGACCTGACTTAGTGACTGAATAACAGCAACAATTGACCCTGAGTGGTACGACATGAGAGCTTCCTCTGTAGGCCTTCACAACTGCAATTTTGCATTATGTGTGTGCATGCTCAGATTTAACGACTGCATAACAAATTTTCCTTGAACTGATAGGTTCGCTTTGTTCATTTTTGAGAATACGTCCGCCAAAATCTATTTCTGATAACTATAGCGTGTCTTTCAGTGGTTCTATGAAGTACAGAGGATGTTCAATGAAAAATGAGACTGTTTGAACTTGTAACTCAAATAACTACACAAGTGATGTCCTTGAGCTAACTCTCATGCGTCAGTGTACAGCAGGGAGGTTTTGTGGGTATTTCCCATTTCATCATACATTGTATTAAAGAGGTGTACCTATAGGTCAAGGTTTAATAAAATCAAAATGAATATTTTTATTATTTCATCAAGGATGAAACTTACACTTAAATATGCAGATATGGTAGTGTTGAGTGTAATGACCACGCATACAATTTGTTGCCATTGTTTGGTTTGTGCTAAGGCTGTAGCTTCTTTATGCCAGTTTGCTGTGTACCATCATTGCAAATATTAGTGCGGTGGGCAAAAGCAAATAATACCCTCATATTATTATCAAAGTAGCATTGGCCTCAAACTCTCTGAAATGATCTCTGGGAATTTCTAGGGTCCTCAGACCACACTTGAGAACTGGGACTTTAATTCATTCCCTCTACATGTTTAATACTACGAATACTTGAACTAATACATAGCATGCACACCATTACCTACTCAAGGGGATTTTCCCCACCCAGGGATTGGACTCATGTCTCTTGCATTGCAGCCAGATTCTTTACCATCTGAGCCACCACGGAAGCCCCTGTGTATAACTCTGACACTATAAAATGAAATTACTGAGATTTTAGAGAAAAAGTCATCATAGACCTGGGGTGCATGTTGAAATTTAGATAGATAATCTTTAATTTTCTAATAAATACAATAAATAAATGTAGTTTTCAATAAGAAGATATACAGATTGAGTCAAACAAACCTTTTAGAGTGAAAAAAAGAAAGAAACAACTAGCATGTCAGAGAATAATTGGAAAAAACTTACCAGGATACAATTTGTCCATAATACAATAATTATAAATATGACAAGAAAGGACTTCTACCCATTTACATACTATTGTATTCTTATGTATCCAATGTAAAAATCTTATAAATATACTTCACTGTTCACTGTCATCTTGGTCCACTGGAGAAGGGAATGGCAAACTACTTCAGTATTCTTGCCTTGAGAACACCATAAACAGTATGAAAGGCAAAAAGATAGGACACTGAAAGATGAACTCTCCAGGTCAGCAGGTGCCCAATATGAAAGACTGAAGGCGGGACAAAAAGGGGACGATAGAGGATGAGATGGTTGGATGGCATCACCGACTCAATGGACATGAGTTTGGGTAAACTCCGGGAGTTGGTGATGGACAGAGAGGCCTGGTGTGCTGCAGTCCATGGGGTCGCAAAGAGTCGGACATGACTGAGCGACTGAACTGAACTGATATAATATGATATAATGTCCAGTTTAGTAAATTATATTTTAAAAACATTTGTATCATCAATCTATTATTGACAGGTTTTCCATTAAATTCCTAAAGAAAATCTATGGCTTCTGTTGACAACTATAATTTTATCAAATTCTCTCAGGAAGAATCAAAGAAGTTGACCTGATGGCCATTTTTTACCAAGTGGCCTTATCTAGTTACTCTGATATTTTAAAAGTACTTGACAATTCACTCTCTTTCTCTTTTCTGGAGCAACTTGAAGATAAGAAAGATCTTCTATATGTTTCAAAGGCAGGCAGAACTTACCTGTGAGCTTCTAGTACCTGGAATTTGGGAAGTTTATAGTTAAATTCAATTTCATTAAAATATATTTACTTATATGAATTTTAAGGAAATTTTCATCCTGTGACAATTTTGTCACTTTATATTTTCTTGGAAAATTATCCATTTCATATAGGTTAAATGTTTACTTGTTCAAAATATTTTTTAAAAATGTATGTCTGTTTTTTTCCCTTTCATTCTACTTTCTGTTCAGTTGTTCAGTTATGTCCGACTCTTTGAGACTCCATGGACTGCAGCACGCCAGACTTCCTGTCCTTCACCATCTCCCGGAGCTTGCTCAAATTCACATCCATTGAGTCGGTGATGCCATCCAACCATCTCATCCTTTGTCCTCCCCTTCTCCTCCTGTCTTCAATCTTTCCCAGCATCAGGGTCTTTTCTAAATTGTTTGTGATTTCTTTGATAATCCTGGATACTTTATGTTACACTATTGCAAAATATATCCCTTTTAAAATACCACAACTTTTTAGTTCTTTATTGTTGGTATATGGAAATACAGTTGAATTTGGAACATTGAGTTTGTATTTAGTAACTTTAAGAAGCTTTTTAATAATTCCAATGGTTTCTATATACATTTACTTCTGCAGGATGATCTTCCTGACTCATGGATCAAACCCAGGTCTCCTGCACTGCAGACAGATTCTTTACCATCTGAGTCACCAGAAAAGCTGGTTATGTATAAATTATTTTAGCTTAACTGTATGTAAAATGATATATCTGTTAATAAGGACTGTTTATTTTTTTCATTCTCATTTTTGCACCTTATATTACTTTTTTTGCCCTACTGAACTGGCTTGCATCTCCAAAATAATGCAATGAAATGATCAAAAACAGCACACTTTTTTGGATCACACAGGAAAAATTTAACTTATAAGAAAGTTAAAAGAAAATTATTAAGAATTTTATTTCTTGAGTTGCAAATACAAGAAATTTAATTTCCAGTGTTTCTTATCGATTGATTTTCGGAGATGTAAATGTCCTCTAAAATAAGATCATGTACATGTGTTATTTTCATAGTCTATCATTTTCAATTCTTTTGATGTACAAGTCACTGAAACTAAGGTTCAGGCAGTTATGAGATCTCCACTCTTAGAGAACATGACATTCAAACCCTCTGAGCCAATTAGAGCTTCCCTGTGGCTCAGATGGTAAAAAATCTGCCTGTAAAGCAGGGACACGTGTTTGATCCTTGGTTGGGAGATTCCCTGGAGAAGGGAATGGCTACCCACCCAGTATTCTTGCCTGGAGAATTCCATGGACTGGCGGGGTACATACAGTCCATGGGTCACAAAGAGTCAGACATGACTGAGCAACTCACGCTTTGAGCCAGTTATCTTCTACCATATTTTCACTCAGTAGACAGAGTCAGCCATTGATAAACCACATCACTGTCCATAGGAAAAAGCCATTCTTCATAGTTTGAGTTTTCATGACATTCAGCACTTTTTGGCTTGTAATGAAACATTCTGGGCTAGTGAAAGTGAAAGTGCAAGTCACTCAGTTGTGTCTGACTCCTTGTGACGCTATGGACTATACAGTCCGTGGAATTCTCCTGGTTCCAGAATACTGGAGTGGGTAGCCTTTCCCTTCTCAACCTGGGTTAGTGCCCTCAGTCAAAAAAACCACATATCTTTGAGGCATTTGTTGTTTATTACTCCAGTGAAATATCTTCTACAGAGCAGAACTGTTGATAAATTGGCCAAGAAATCTGGTGATTATGACATGACTCATAGTGTTTTACTGTTACCACAATAATGGTGCTTTGACTGTTATCCCAGATTCTCCACAGCCTTTTTCTAAACAATGTTCACTCTAAATGATGTCCCAATGTGTGCACTGCTTGAGGCTTTTGGTTTGTGTTTATGATCTAAACCTAGAGGAACAATTTGACGTGTTGCTCTGATCTATAAATCCCAGACTAGAGGGTTCTAGGTTATACACTCTGGTACTGGAAGTCAACTTGAGGCGTTGTTTGGAAACTTTAAACTAGCCTCTAGCCATTGGTTGTGATATCAACTTATAAAGGGTATTTTGATTGGAAGAAAAATCTACATTCTTGTTGCTGATTGCTGTCACAATATGCAGCATAAGAATTCACTTGAAAGAATGTTAGAATTATGAAAGTGAGTCCTATATTTAAAATAAAATATAAGGCACAGCTATGTAATATACCAAGTTCTAATTAGACTCCTAGACTTCCTCCATGCAAAATGCTGAAGGCAAATGGACTGATGTGGAATTACCATATTTGTCAATATTTTCTCCTGAGTGACTCATTGCCATGAGTGATATATATTTTTAACATTATCTGGTTTTGAACATTTTGGGAACATTTTCCTGTATATTCAACAAGGTCACTATGAAAGAAAGCAATGCTCTTTGACTTCTAGCAACATTTCTGAAATGAGTTCCTTTATTTACAAGTCCTGATATTTTTACTTCCACTTATCACTTAAAGGATGGCTCTTTAAAAGGAAACTTGCTTTCTACATAAATTTGTTAGCTCAGGGGTCATGTGAAAAGTTGTATTTGTAGGACACTGAATTTTGTGTGGCACCTTCTGGTTATTTATTTATTTAGTAATTTTATCTTCTATTTCCATTTATTAGTTTTTTTTTTGTGTGTGTGTGTGGTGATAAAGACCTGATATCTTGCAGGGATGCTTATTCTTTGAATAGATAATACTATTACTGCTTTTTACTCTTATTCATGACAAAGAAGCTATGTTTAGAGCATGAAATACAAAGAAAGAATAGACCCATTGCTTGGGAATAATGATTGAAGGACATAGATGACATAGAGAAAGAAGAAACTCGTGAAAACCCATTTTTGTTCATATCTGAGCAAATGCACATTTTCTTTGCATATTTTGTGAAGTCACTCAGTCATGTCTGACTCTTTGAGACCCCATGGACTAATGTAGCCCACCAGGCTCCTCTGTCCATGGGATTCTCCAGGCAAGAACACTGGAGTGGGTTGCCATTGTATTTTAGGCAATAAGAAATATTTCCCCATTACATGTATAGACTTTGTATATGACAGATATATTTAAGCGAGTCAGAGGCTCAGGGCAAGATTGCTTTTGCTTGGAAAATCCATTGACATTCCAAGCTCTTGCAATTAGCAGGAGATTCAGTAAGATCACACTATACAGCAAAAATTTTCCTGGTTGAACTGACATTTCCAGAAGACTTTCCTCATTGCTGCAACAAAAATTTACTGAGCCCAGTGCCAAAATCTAGAGCTAGCACTTCAGGCCCTTTATTGTTTTCTAGTCTTAAATTCCTCCTTCTAAAAACACCATCTTGCTTTTTACCCCTCTATAACTCAGGTGTCAAAGAAAAATTAGAAATGATAATAATTGATAATAATAATGGCAGACATTAAACATTTAATATCTGTGTCTGAGGATCAAATAGGATAACTCATGTGAAGGTCTTAAAGAGTATCTAGTATATATTTAGTGATGAATAAACATTAGTTCTTACTGTACTTTTTAGCTCTTTAAAAAACATTATTTGACATTTTTTTTTCAAATGAGCTTACCTTGGGGTTCAGTGCATCATGAAACCTCTCTTTGCATGTCAGAGTTAATCACCTTTATTCTAGCTCCTCTAAAATTATTTTTTCCACTTTAGACAGGAAGTTCTTGCTACTATCCACAATGTGACACGCTTGTTTCTACATCAAGCTTGTTAGTGTGACACACAGACTCGCTCCTTCAGTTTCTACTCCTTAAGTCAGATCCATCCTGAACTCTTTTCTGAGTTCTCTATCATCAGCCTGAACAAGATTCCTATTCTTGTTGCTTTGTTTCTTTGTCTCACTAGTCCATACATTGTGCCTGTACCATTGGCGGTCCTGACGTTCATTACGTACATTTCCTGTATACGCACTCAGGACTGCAATCCTATGAGGAGGTATTGATTACACTTCTTTCATGTGGTCCATAGATCTAGTAAAAAGCCAGGTATGCAATTTATAATCAATATTGTTGACTCATTCATTGAATTTAATTTTTAGCGACTTCTATTTTATAAGTATGAAGTTCACAAGTATTTTCAAATGTACTATCTTTAATAAGATTCTTTTATCTCACAGAATATTTTCATATGGGAACCTGTGTTGTATTCTACTTTAAGTACTATTCATTTTTTCATGCTTAGAATCAGCCATCACAGGAATCACTTTTTAAATTATAGTAAGGTGCACAATTTATTGGGGTTGGTTAAAAAGTTCATTCAGGTTTTCCCTAAGATATGGTTTTTCCTAAGACATTGCCAAATCAATATTTCTAAGAATAAAATGAAATAGGGCAAACTTTAATTTTGGAAATCTTCAGGTAATGATGGATATTCAATCAGCTTTATCATCCATCCTAAAAGCTTCTACTGAGCAGAACAAAATAAATTTATGAGAAACAATGGATCACTAGCTTAGTTCTCAATTCCTGGAGATAACTTGCCAGGCACTCCATATTTTAATCATTATCTGCTTCATTAGACAGCAGAAAAAACAACTATCATATGCTAGACATCAAAAAAATGCCAACCATCAGATTGTATCTGTCACTCGATTCAGTATGATAGCTACATTCACAGCTCCTAAAGCAACTAGAACCTTATTTCAACATCTCCCAAACCTCCAGTTTCACAGTAAAACTTAAGGACTGCTGACAAGGCAACTTCTGGGTTAGGTCCTCATCTCTGAGATTTATTTTCCAGGGATTAAATTCCTATGAATTCTGGAGCCAGCTGGAAGTTGAAAGCTGAATTAAAGAGGTAATCTGTAGAAAAATACTTTAATAACTGTAAGTTATGAAGTCCCAGATAGATTTCAGATGTTTCTTTTTATCTGATAGGAGGCCCCATGCAGCATCCTAACTTCTTATATAGGCAGGAAATGAAGATTATAATTTATAAGAACTGAGGAGACACCGGTTTGATCCCTGGGTCGGGAGGAAATGGCTACCCACTCCAGTACTCTTGTCTGTAAAATCCCAAGGACAGAGGAGATGGATGGGCTGCAGTCCACAAGGTCTCAAAAAGTTGGATACAACTCAGCAACTGAGCATGCACGTGAGTAGTTGCAGTTATTTTTCATTGCCAGCTAGGGTGAGATAGAGAGAAATATTTCCCATATTCAAGAGATTATAAAGGTGTGGATCCATCTTGGTTCTTTTCACTATCTTTTGATATCCAGCACTCAAAATGTGTCTTTTATTTTCCTGATTTGTAAACATGAAGCCAACATTCTAAAAACTCACATTATAGCATGTGCAGGTTTCAATAGATGTGTTTGCTACCCTTTATAAATTGCAATCATAAACACAAAAAGGTTGTAAAATTTGCAGTCTAATAAATATAATAACTAACTTTCATTGAAAAAAAAGTAGATATCAGGCACTTACTATGCACATTGTTGTTGTTCAGTAGCCAAAATTGTGTCCAACTCTGCAACCCCATTAACTGCAGCATGCCAGGCTTCCCTGCCTTCACTATCTCCCTGAGTTTACTCAAACTCAATCTTTATTCTAGCTTATGAGTCAACCAGTCTGGCATTTTGCATGTACTCTGCATATAAGTTAAATAAGCAAGGTGACAATGTACATCCTTGATGTACTCCTTTCCCAATTTTGAACAAGTCCATTGTTCCATGTCCAGCACTGTTGCTTCTTGTCCTGCATACAGGTTTCTCAGGAGGCAGATAAGGTGTTCTGGTATTCCCATCTCTTTAGGAATATTCCACAGTTTGTTGTGATCCACACAGTTAAAGGCTTTAGCTTAGTCAATGAATGAGAAGTAGATTTTTTTTGGAATCCCCTCGCTTTTTCTATGATTCAGGGAATGTTAGTAATTTGATCTCTGGTTCCTCTGCCTTTTCTAAATCCAGCTTGAACATCTGGAAGTTCTTGGTTCAGGTACTACTGAAGCCCAGTTTGAAGGATTTTGAGCATAATCTTGCTAGCATGTGAGGAATGAAATCATATGGTAATTGGAACATTCTTTGGCATTGCCTTTTTTTTTTTTTATATTGGAATGAAAACTGACCTTTTCCAGTCCTGTGGCCATTGCTGTGTTTTCTAAATATGCTGGCAAAATGAGTGCAAGCACTTCAAGAGCATCATTTTTTAGGATTTTAAATAGTTCAGCTGAAATTCCATCTCCTCCACTAGCTTTGTTTGTAGCGATGCTTCCAAAGGGCCACTTGACATCATACTCCAGGATGTGTGGCTCTTGGTGAGTGACAACACTGTCATGGTTATCCAGGTCATTAAGAGCTTTTTTATACAGTTCTTCTATGTATTCTATTCTTCATATTTTCTGCTTCTGTTAGGTCCTTGCTGTTTCTGTCCTATCTGACACAGATACTCAGGGTAAACTCATGAGATTAGTGCAGTTTTTATTCCCATTCTTGTAAGAAGATTATTGTTCATTTAGGTCAGGTAAATGCATCCAAGTCATGAATCTAAAAGTAGTTGAACTTCAAAATCTATGTTCTTCTCTCTATAGACTATTGAGAAAACAGGGAAGCAAGCTAGATTTCTTTTCTTTATCCCTCTAGGTTCTTCCTCACTCTTCCCCATCTTACATGCCCCTTGGAATTTAAGTTGGATTTGGTCAATGGAGCTCAGCAACAGATGAGGGGAGAGGAAAAAAGTAAAATTAGGGTACTTACTTCCTCCCTGCAGGGACACAAACTTGTTAGTGTCTGGGTGACTGTTCACAACACATGCCAGGCAATCCTTCCACACAACATTCTCTCTCTCTGAGTTCAAGTAACCCACCCCATTTCACCTCTCCAGGCTTAACTCAGTAGTAGAAATAGCATTCCACAGGTGGTAGCTTTGGGGTAGAACATTCTCCTACCAAGTTGAGTGCCATCTCTTTCTTGCCAGGATTCTGATAAATTTGTGGTATCCACTAGAATGTGTTTCAGCAGAAATAATTAAATTGCAAAATTCATGTGTGTTCATGTGAAATCATCTTATCCCTATAAAGGGGATATAACCACAGAATATTATAAGATGCAAGAAAATAGACATATCAGAACCCCTAGCACACTTTGTGTATCATATAGAATATTTTATACTTTTAGTTAAAGCAAAATATACATTAATAAGTGCTTTAAATAGTCAAAATGCTAATTTCTTTTACCATGCTTCTATATGAATATATTATGGTACTCTCTCTTAGGTTTTTTTCCTTCTCTTTCTGCTATTCTGCCATTTAGGATGCATGTTATGCTCTAAAAATGTTTAATTAGTATTTTAACTGACCTGTGTCATCATTTCATATCAAACTCAAAATGACATTTCTCAAAAGGACCATGAGGAAATGCAATTTATTGAAGAATAAAGTTTGTGGTTCCTTATTGTTAAGCAGAATATAGATAGATTTGAATAAAATTAGAAAGTACAGAGTCATCCTCATTGAATACTGAGATGGTGACAAACTTAGAGATAGTATCAATTATGACATGAAAATGTTTCATTATCTACCCAGCTAAGCCAGATCAGATCTGTTTACCTCACTCTGTTGGTCTCAATCATGTTCACTGTTATTTGTATCCTTTGGTAATAATGAAAATATTGCAAATAAGATTTTTCATGAAGATGTTAACAGCACTACTAGATTTCCTTGGCCTTTGCTCAAACACATGAATACCATGAACCAATGGTACACAATTAAAAAAAAAAAAAGATCTAGCTTAGTGAATATAGTTTTGGCAAACTATCTGACTCTTTTTGTGGATTCCCTACTCTATAGCAGATCATGACTCTTGGTACCTTGATATACTCCCCTATTACCATGCAACTGTTAATGTGTCTCCATTATTGAACTGTGGTTCTTTATGAGTATAGCATAGAACATGATGTAGAGGAAGAACTCAATCAATATTTGCAGAATTTAAATAAGAAAACAATAACAACAATTAAAAATAAAGTATCCAAGAACACAGTCTGTATGTTTGTTGGATAGTAGGGCATGATATTTAGTATTATGGTTGACATTTTCTTTGATGGCTTTGGTTTTATGGGAAAAACCTCAAATGTTTCAAAGTAAAGATAAACAAATAGGTACCTAAATCACTTTATTTTATAATTTAGCCTTAGTTATGTCTCATTTGGCTTCCCTGGTGACTCAGAGAGTAAAGAATCTGCCTGCAAAGCAAGAGACCTGGTTTCAATCCCTAGGTTGGGAAGATCCCCTGGAGAAGGTAATGGCAACCCACAGCATTCTTGCCTGGAGAATTCCATGGGCAGAGGAGCCTGGCGGGCTGTAGTCCATGGGGTCACAAAGCATCAGACAGGACTGAGCGACTAACACACACATACACACACATCTTTCATTACCCTGCCCCATTTATAATATAATTGTCATAAATATTTATTTTATATACATTTAGAACCATATATGTGTGTAATAGTTTTTGCTTTAACCAAGTATAATTTATAAAACTTGAGAGGATTGAGTATTTTATTTTACACACCCCATTTTTATTTTTTTTCTTCTTGATGTTTCAAGATTCCTTCTTGTATTATTTCCCTCCGCTTAGGTATTTCTTTCAGTCATTTTTATAAGAGTAGGTCTGCTGTTGACAATTCCCTTAATATTCCTTTATCTGAAAATGTTCTTTTTTAAGACTTCTTTTTGATGTGGACCATTTTTAAAAAAGTTTTACTGCATTTATTACAATGTTGCTTCTGTTTTACATTTTTGTTTCTTTCATCATGAGGTTTATAGGATCTTAGCTCTTTGACCAGGGAGTGAATCCATACTTCCTGCATTGGAAGGTGAAGTCTTAACCACTGGACCACCAGGCCCTCTGAAAATGCTTTGATTCTTCTTCCTTCTTGAAGAATATCTCCACTGGAGATAGAATTCTGGATTAACAGGTCTTTTACTTCAGTACTTGAAACAATGTTTTGCTAATTTCTTCTGGCTTCCAGGATTTGTGATGAAAACTGTGTTGTCATTATGATTTTTCCCTCTATTGCAAGCTATCATTTTTTTGTGACTATTTTGTGTTTTTTTCTTTGTCTTTAGTATTTAGAAGTTTAATATTATGTGTTCTGTGTGGATTCCTTTGGACTTATGCCTTTTTGGAGTTCACTTATCTTCTTGAATCAGTAGGTTTATATTCTGTGCCACCAAATTTGGAGAATTTCAGTCTTTCTTTTTTTGAAAACAATTTTTTTAGAGTAGTTGTGAGTGTACAACAAAATTGTGAGTTCAGTACAAGATTTCCCATATATTTTCTGCCTTCATACATGCATAATTTCCTCCATTATCAACATATTGACCAGGGTGTTGCTTTTTTTGTAACCAAGGATAAATCTATGTTGACCCATCATAATTGCCCCCAAAATTATTTACCTTAGCTTTCTCCCTTAGTGTTTTATGTTCTATGGTTTTGTACAAATATATGGATATAATGACAATATTCATCATTATAGTGTCATACAAAGTGTTTTCACTGCCCTAAAATTCCTCTGTGCTCTGCCCATTTGTCTCCCCGACTCCTTGACCCTCACAAGCACTAATTATTTCCATAGTTCTACAAAGTCCAAAATGTAATATGATTGGAATCTTATAGTAGTTAGGCTCTTCATATTGATTTCTCTCACTTAGTAACATGCATTGAAATCTTCTCCATGTCTTTTCAAAGCTTGATAGCTCATGAACAATGTGTTCAGCATTAGATAATATTCTATTGTCTGAATGTGCCCCAGGTTATTTATCTAACTACTTTTTGAAAGACATCTTTGTTGCTTCCAAATTTTTGAAATTATGAATAAAGTGGCTATAAACATAAGTGTGCAGAGTTTTGTATAGGCAAACACTTTCAACTGTGTTGGGTAAATATCAAGGAGTGTAATGTTGAATCACATGGTTAAGAGTATGTTTAGTTTCATAAAAACACACAAAACTATTGTTCAAAGTGGCTGTACCATTTTGTCTTCCTACCTGGCAATGTATAAGGCTTCCTTTTGCTCCATATCCTCACTAACATTTGATCTTGTCAGTGCTTTGGAGTTTGATCATTCTAATAGGTCTGTAGTGGTATCTCACTGTTGCTTTGATTTGCATTTTTCTGATAACATAAGATGTGGAGTATCTTTCCATATGTTTATTTTCCATCTGCACATCTTTGATGAGGTATCTGTTAAAATCTTTGGCACATTTTGTATTCAGGTTATTTGTTTTCTTACTGCTGAGTTTAAGAGTGTGTGGTATATTTCATATAATAATCCTTTGTCAGATGTGTCTATTGCAAATATTTTCCCCCAGTTTGTGACTTGTTTTCTCCTTCTCTTCAGATTATATTTTGCAGAGCAGAAGTTTTTAATTTTAGTCAAATTCAACTCACCAATTATTTTTTCATGGAATTTTTCTTTGCTGAATCTAAAAAGTCAATGCCATTCCAAGTTACCTAGGGGTTCGTTATGCTATTTTCTAAGAGTTTTATAGTTTCATGTTTACATTTGGGCTAATGATCCGTTTTGAGTTAATTTTTATGAAGGGAGTAAGATCTATGTCTAGATATATATTCTTTGCATTTTGATGCCCAGTTGTTCCAATATCATTTGTTGAAAAGATTATCTTTTCTCCAATGTATTGCCATTGTGGATATACATAAAATAACTTGCTGGAATTTTTCCTGATACTGTATTGGATATATAGATCAAATTGAGAAGTTCTGACCTCTTAACAATGTCTTCTTTTCCATCAACATGTATTTTGTCTCCGTTTATTTATTTCTTTTGTTGATTTGTTCATCAAAATTTTGTACTTTTCCTCATATAGATCTTGTACATAGTTTGTTAGATTTATATTTAAGTATTTTTGTGGTGCTAATGTAAATAGTATCATGCTTTTCAGTTCCATTTGTTCATAATTGATACATAGGAAATCAGTTGACTTTCATTGATTAGCCTTGTATCCTGCAACCTTTCTATTATAATTTATTAGTTCCAGGAGTGTTTTGGAAACTCTTTTAGAATTTTTACATAGACGATCATGTCATCTGTAAACAAAGGCAATTTTATTTCTTTCCTGTTGTCTTTTACAAGACAAGAGAGTTCCAGAAAAATATCTATTACTGCTTTATTGACTATGCCAAAGCCTTTGACTGTGTGGATCACAATAAACTGTGGAAAATTCTGAAAGAGATGGAAATACCAGACCACCTGACCTGCCTCTTGAGAAACCTGTATGCAGGTCAGGAAGCAACTGTTAGAACTGGACATGGAACAACCGACTGGTTCCAAATAGGGAAAGTAGTAAGTCAAGGGCTGTATGTTGTCACCTTGCTTATTTAACTTATATGAAGAGCACATCATGAGAAATGCTGGGCTAGACGATGCATAAGCTGGAATCAAGATTGCTGGGAGAAATATCAATAACCTCAGATATGCAGATGACACCACCCGTATGACAAAAAGTGAAGCAGAACTAAAGAGCCTCTTGATGAAAGTGAAAGAGGAGAGTGAAAAAGTTGGCTTAAAACTCAACATTCAGAAAACTAAGATCATGGCATCTGGTCCCATCACTTCATGGCAAATAGATGAGGAAACAATGGAAACAGTGAGAGACTTTATTTTGGGGGGCTCCAAAATCACTGCAAATGGTGATTGCAGCCATGAAATTAAAAGACACTTACTCCTTGGAAGGAAAGTTATGACCAACCTAGACAGCATATTAAAAAGCAGAGACATTACTTCGCCAACAACGACCATCTAGTAAAGGCTATGGCTTGTCCAGTAGTCTTGTATGGATGTGAGAGTTGGACTATAAAGAAAGCTGAGCACTGAAGAATTGATGCTTTTGAACTGTGGTGTTGGAGAAGACTGTTGAGAGTCCCTTGGACTGCAAGAAGATCCAACCAGTCCATCCTAAAGGAGATCGGTCCTGGGTGTTCATTGGAAGGACTGATTTTGAAGCTGAAACTCCAATACTTTGGCCATCTGATACAAAGAGTTGCTGGAAAAGATTGAGGGCAGGAGGAGAAGGGTACGACAGAGGATGAGATGGTTGGATGGCATCACCAACTCAATGGACATGCGTTTGGGTAAACTATGGGTATTGGTGATGGACAGGGAGTCCTTGCATGCTGCAGTCCATGGGGTCACAAAGAGTTGGACATGACTGAGCAACTGAACTGAATTGAACTGAACTGAAGTATATGAACTACATGCTTTTTTGGTAGAGATTGTCTATCAAGTTGAGAAAATTCCTCTCTATTTCTAGTTTTCTTGAGAAGGATTTTTTCTTTTTTTTTTTTGCTTGTGAAAAGATGCTGAAATTTGTCAGCTTTTAAATGCTTCTATTAATATGGTCATGTGATTTTCTTTTTAATTTTCAGTCTGTTAATGTGGTAGAGTTCACTACATTGATCCCTATGTGTTGACCAGCCTTGAATACCTGGGATAATTCCTTCTGGTCATGGTGTGTAATTCTTTTTGTACATTTTGCAATTCAATTTGTTAATTTTTTAAGGATTCTTACATCTCAGTTTGTGAGAACTATTGGTCTGTAGTTTTCCTTTCTTATAATGTATTTGTCTAGTTTTTATATTAGGATATGGCTGACCTCAGAATGAATAGCAAGTGTTCCCTTTGTTTTTATCTTTTGAAAGAGATTATAGAGAATTCACATAATTTCTCCATTACTGTTGGGTAGAATTCACCAGGAATCCACCAAGACATGATGTTTTCTGTTTTGAAAAGTTACTAATTACTGATTCAGTTTCTTTAATAGATATAGCCTTTTCCTATTGTGGTCTAAAGGTGGATAGCATATCATTTCTATTATTTTAACTTCGTTAAGGTGTTCCTCACGGCTCAAGATGTGATCTATCTTGGTGAATGTGCCATGTGAGCTTAAGAAAAAAATTGTATTCTGGTGTCATTGAATGAATTAGTCTGTAAATGTCAATTATATCTAGTTTCTTGATAATATTGTTAAGTTCAACTCTGTCCCTACTGCTTTTCTGCCTACTGGATATGTTCATTTCTGAAAGAAGGGTGAAGGTATTATTTCTTAGAGTAGTTCAGCAGTCCATTCTCTTCTCTCCTTTCAGGATTCTGAATGCAATAGCATTAAATTTTTGCTGTTGTTGCTATAGTCCCATAGGTTGCTAGGCTCTGTTTACCTTTTTTTTTCTTTCTATTTTCTGTCTCATGTTCAGTTGTTTAATTTATGTTGTTATATTTTAAAGTCCATGGATTGTTTCCTCTGTCTTCCATTCTGCTATCATGTTTACTCATTCAGTATTTTCTTTGGCTACTGTATTTTTCAGGTATAAAATCATCATTCAATTCTTTATATCTTCTTCTACTTTGTTGGGATTGTCTTTCTCTCTTTCTCTTTTAATTTGTTCCAAATGTGTTCATAATTGCTCATTAAAGTGTTTTTAATAGCAGTTTTGAAATGTCTGTCAGAAAATGCTAACATGTCTATGATATACAGGTTGAAATATGTTGATTGTTTTTTTTTTTTAATTCAAGTTTAAATTTTCTGAGTTTTCAATGTGACATAATTTTTATTGAAATTTAGACATTTCATATTAGTTGTGAAACCCTGGATCTTATTTAAGCCTTATATTTTAGCTGGTTTTCCCTGACACCATTCCAGGAGTAGGAGAGAGTATAGCATCACCTTTGTACCTCCAGATGAGGGTAGAAACCCATGATACTCAGTTGACCTCCACTGACACCCACAAATGATTGGCTGGAAGAGGCAATGAACAAAATCTCCCAGGAACTTTTGGACAGAGCACGGTCCTGTTGATATCTTGATTTCAAGCTTCTAGCCTCCAGTACTCTGAGGGAATGAATTTCTATTGCTTTTAAACCATCCAGTTTGTGATAATTTGTTACAGCAGCTACAGAAAACTAATGTAATTGTCCCTATAGAAAATCCAATAAAATCTACCCAAACTCTACTAGAACTAATAAATTAGTTTAGCAGTATCACAGAGTATAAAAATCAATAGTATTTATGCAAATTAATAATAAAGAAAAATTGATGCTTTTGAATTGTGATGTTGCATAAGACTCTTGAGAGTCCCTTGGACTGCAAGGAGATCAAACCAATCAACTAAAGGAAATCAACCTTGAACATTCATTAGAAGGACTGATTCTGAACCTGAAGCTCCAATATTTTGGTCATCTGATGCGAAGAGCCAACTCAATGGAAAAGACCATGTTGCTGAGAAAGACTGAAGGCGGAAGGGAAAGGGGATGGCAGAGGATGAGATGGTTAGATGGTGTCACTGACTCATTGGATATGAATTTGAACAAACTCCAGAAGATAATGAAGGACAGAGGAGACTGGTGTGCTGCAGTCCATGTAGTTGCAGAATTGGATATGACTTAGTGATTGAAGAACAACATGATAATAAAGATAAGCTATGTACTGAAAGAAAATATTTGCAAGGCATATGTATGTGAAAACATACTTATATCCAGAATAATAAATACATACAGTATTTAATAAGAAAACAAACCAATAAAATTGAGCAAAAATCTTGAGCATACACTTTATTAAAGAAGATTACATGTGGAAAATAAACCCATGTAAAGATGCTTAAAATCAACTAGGCATTTGGGAAATGCAAATTAAAACACACTGTGATGTTACTATACACTTTCTAGAGTGACTGAAATTAGGTCACTGACCATATCTAGTGTTAGCAAGGATATAGAAAAACTGAAACTCATATACACATTGGTATATGTGTATATACTGAAACTCATATACACTATTGGAATTATAACAAGTTTGAAAAAAATGTTTAGTATATTCTTTAAAAATTGAATATTTAAAGATATTTTATCATTATTGAGCCATTATAATCTTAGAAATCCATTTTTTTTCCAAGAAAATGAAAGAATGTGTCTTTGTAAACAATTGAGGAAAAAAGAAGGAATGAAGCATTGGTATCTGCTACATGTAATTGTATCTCAAAATAATTTATCCTGAGGGAAAGAATTTGGACAAAAAGTATACATACTGTATAATTGAAGTGACATACATTTTTAGAAAATGCAAATTAGCTTATAGGGGCAGAAAGTAAGTTGGTGGGTTTTTGGTGATGAGGCAACAGGGTGGGATGTAATGAAAGATTACAGAGTCCTTAAAAAGCTTTTGGGAGTAATGGATAGATTCAGTATTTTGACTCTAATGAATTTGTTGGTGAATGTATACATACATAAAGATTTATCAGATTGTTTACTTTAAATGTGTGCAGTCCTCTGTATGTCAATTATACTTTGAAAATTTGTTTAAAAAGAATATATTTATAACGGCATTAAAAGATGTCTAGGAATAAACTTAACGAAGGATGTAAATCACTGTAGGACTAGTATTTGTGAACATACACAAATTGATTTTAAAATTCATATGAAAGTGTAAAGGGTAAATGGCATCTGGATAATTTTGCAGCAGAGGAAATGAGTGGACTCACTCTATTAGATATCAATACTGATTATAAAGTCCCAATAACAGAATGTGGTACTAGTGCAATATAGACAAAGAGAATAGAAACTCTAGAAACATATAGCAGATAATATTGAAACATAATATACGACAAGGCAACACTTCAGAGCCATGGGTAACAGTGGTGCTGAATGTTGACCTTGGTCCACCATACAGAAATCTAAATACCAAGTCAATTGTAAGTGAAAATATTAAAGAAAATATTGGGTTTTTAAAAGGTAATATAGAATAAGATCTTTTCAAGCTTATGTAGAGTAACATTTCTTAAAGCATAAAAGAACTACCATTAAATTTTTAACAAACTAACATATTGGACCCAAAAACAATTCAACAGTACACCAAAAGAGCATGAGATGTTTGATAAATTGGACTACATTAAATTTAGAAACTTTGGTTCATCTACGTTTGTTTGAGGATGATGATGTTAGAATGAGGTCGGGTACTAAACAATACAATTTTTGAAAGACTTATGTGTGGTAGTTATTATTTATTTCCCTATTTCCATGCGAACTATGACAATAGGTAATCTGGTTTTGAAACTACGGTATGAGATATTTTGGTTAGTTTTTAGATGAAGTTACTGAGATAATTCAGAAAATTTATTTGAATATTTTACAATATTTAAATCTAGTGTCATAAAATAGTAATTTATTTCTCTGGTAGCCCGTTACTGCTAAAAATAACTTATTTGGGGAACTGTGTTGTTCTCTGATCTCTTAATACATTCTCTAGACTGTTGACAGTAATAGGCTGACATTTTAAAACTCACATCTCTATTCCTAACAGAATCATAAATTTAATGGCGTATTCTACCAAATGATGATGATTGGGACAGTCTTCTAATCCAGCTTCCCAGTGAGTCTCAAAAGAAAAAAGGTTGCAATGGGAATGCAACCTAGGAAAGTGTGGGTGGCAATGGGGAGTCATATTTTTATAAAACAGCTATTTAAGTTAGAAAAAATAGTCCAAGAGAAGGGACTTTTGATTCCAGTCAAGAAGGCGTAAATATAAAACTGGACAAATATGTGAAGCAATGCTTTTCAGGAGCTGGAATACAGAAAAAAGAAATAAAATAGTTCAAGAAATCTTGAAAAATAAGAACAAATTTATGGAATTTACAAATTTATGGAATTTACTGATTTAGGAATTTACAAATTTATGGAATTTACAAATTTATGGAATTTACTGATTTAGGTGCTAATTACAGTCTTAATAATCAATGGAATTGGTATTGGGGTAAGAATAGGTAAAAAGATAAATAAAATATAAAGTCTAGAAACAGATCTTCATATTTATGGTCAAATTTTTTGAGAAACATGTTGAAGCCATTTAATGGAAAATGAGAGGCTTTTAAAAAAAAGGTCATGGACCAACTCTATAACTTTACAGGAAAAACTAAATTTTAACCCCATGTCACACCATATAGAAAATTAATTTGAAGCAGAAAATAGACCTAGACCTAGCTATAAATTTGCTGAAAGAAAATAAAAGAGTATATCTTCATGATTTGGGGAAAGACAGAAATTTTGCAAATAGGGTATATACAGAAAAGCACTAAACATAAAAACTTTTATAATGATAGGCTGATTAGCATCAATACTACAATATCCTGTTTATCAAATACATCATGAAAAGAAAACAAAAAGGCACAGCATATACTGAAAACAATATTCTTGCTACATATACAAATGATTTATATCCAATATACTAATGCTATTTTACTAATTCATAATAAAAAGACAGAAAACACCAAAGATGGTTAAAATATTTGAACTTTGCAGAAGATCATATAATAATGATCAGTAATCAAGTGGAAATATTAGTATTAGTATTAAGTATTAGCTAATTGCAAATGAAAACTAATATATATATATATATATATATATATATATATATAGTTCCACATCCAGAATAGCCAAAATATAAAGAAGTTCACAACACTAACTATTGGTAAACACATGGAATAACTAGAATCTTGAGTTATTGCACTTTGGAAATATCTTTCTAAAATGTGAAGCATAATGTCTATCCTATGATGTAGCAAGTCTACTAAGGAATATACCCAAGAGAAATAAAAAATATATGTTTAAAAAAACTTACGCAAGAGTATTTACAATAGCTCAGAGCTAGAAAAAACACAAATATCCATCAATAAAAGGATGAATAAGTTATTGCGGTATATTCATCTTAATGAAATACTACTTAGCAATAAAAAAGAATTTACTGCTTATAGACAAACAACATAGAAGTAACTCAAAAATTACACTTTGCACAAGAAGCCAAACCTACATTAGAGTATAGTAGTAAAATTCCATTTCACCTAAAGTTCAGAAGCAGAGAGAATTAATCTGTGATGATAGAAATCCATAGTGGTTGCTTATAGGAGGAAGAGTGGCTTCAGGTTGACTGGAAAGCAGCATGTGGGATCTTCGGGGGATGATGGGAATGTTCTTCATTTTGGTGTGGGTGTTGGTTATATGATTAAAAATATTTAACAGAAACTCATTGTATTATATGCCTAATTGTTACAAATTTGTCTATACATCTTCCTTCAGTAAAAATATTTAAACACAGGAGCTAATATATGCAAAATGTATGCATGTTGTGCCTCACATAGAAGATACAGTAATGGTACCCAGAGACTGCAAATTTTATTCCAAAGATGTGTAGAAGAGGTTAATTTTACTCACCATGCCCTAGACTTCACAAAATCACAAAGGCATTAGAGTCATCACTAGTTAAGAGTAATTCAATATTTATCACATAGTATATTAGTTAAGGTCACAAACATAAGAAAATTCGAAATACAGAATGACTTGAATGCAATAAAAACTCATTTATGATTCACATAATTTCTAAACTGATGTTCTTGATTGGCGGGTAGATCCCTCTGAAATGTTCATTCAGGTAACAACAATTCCACTGGTGGCTCTGCCATTTTCAAGGCCACACCCCATGTTGTCTGCATCCCAGCCTGCTGGAAGAGGAAACAGCTTGGAGAATCACACCTGGCAAACTTGAAAGTGCTGGGACTGGAGGGAGCACATACCACTTTTACTGACATTCCACTTTCTAGAACACAGTCACATGGATATGTCTCATTGCAGAGGGAGAATGAAAATACAGTCTAGCTATGTGCTCTGTGAGAATGCAAGTCTAGTGAATGCATAGCCAATCCTGTCACATCTATGAGAAGTTCATGTGCAAGGAGGGAATTCTGTTTCTTTCTTCCTCCTTTTCTTTTCCATTGTCAGCTTCCATTGAAGATGTGCAAAACTTACCCTGTATGAACCTGAATATAAAATAGTTATCACTCATTCTTAAATATTCTGAAAGCCAAATTTCTAGGCACGTGTGTGAAGCTATCACGGTTTTTATGTTTGCTGGGAACAAGTAACCCAGAAGAAATGACTACCTATCTATGATTCAGAGAGCCCTGGAGAACCTCAGAAAATGATCAAAATCCCCATGAATTCACATAAAACTAAGTAAGCATTGTCTGCAGAAATAACATTTTTCACACATTTGTGTCCTTCATTTTTCACAAATAATAGCACATTCTAATTAATGTCTCACTAAATCATAGTAGATTTTTGTCACCATACATGCTTTAAATTACCTTTTATTTTCATCTTAGAAGGAAGTCCTTACATTGCAGTGCTTGGAAATCACATAGTGTAACTGATTACCAGCTGTCATCATTACTGAGGCCAAAACAACAGACTGTTTCAAGACATGAATTAATCCAGATTTTTAAAAAGTCAATTAAATTATTTCTCTGCATTAAAATCTTATACATTCTTAAACTCTCAAAGCAATTATTTTTTCTTCAAGACTTTTTCATTTTAAGAATTAAAAGTCATCAGAACAAATTTCCTGTTGGGAGGCATCCAGGCATCTAAGGAGGAAATAACAAGACCACTGAAGGTTTTTTTTTTTTTTTTTTTCCATTTATTTTTATTAGTTGGAGGCTAATTACTTTACAATATTGTAGTGGTTTTTGTCATACCCTGACATGAATCAGCCATGGAGTTACATGTATTCCCCATCCCGATCCCCCCTCCCACCTCCCTCTCTACCCAATCCCTCTGGGCCTTCCCAGTGCACCAGGCCTGAGCACTTGTCTCATGCATCCCACCTGGGCTGGTGATCTGTTTCACCATAGATAATATACATGTTTTGATGCTGTTCTCTTGAAACATCCCACCCTCGCCTCCTCCCAGGTTTTTATATAATCACAGATTTACCTTCTGGCTAGGTCTCTTAAGGAAATATTTCTTTCTGTCACTCTTTAATCTTCTTACTTTTTTTCTTAGATTTTGAGATAGGTAGAATCTCAAATTTTCACTCAGTTTCTGAGGATTCTCTCAAATTGACCATCAAAGCATCGTATCTGCTACCCATGATTCTACTTTCTATTTACACTGTACCAACTCCACCAACCAACAGATCTTTATGATCAATATCTAGTATTATACTAGTATTATATCCTTTGTATTATTAACTGCATATAAAAATACAACTTCATTCAATTTATTTTCACATCTACAACAAGAGGAAACATTATTTCTCTAACAGTGAGAAGTACACAAAACCAGGAATCCAGAAAAATTATGAAGCCTCAATTTCCATCCAGAATCTAGGTTTCCCATAAATCAGAGAAGCTAGAATCTGGCTATGAATAGAGTAGACATGTAAAATATTTCCTAAAAGTTAGAAATTTAAAAAGATATATACCTTTCAGAACCTTTCATCTTGTGTTTCTAAGGCAAATTAAGACTAGTCATTTTACCCTATAAAAAAGTATTTGTCTTCTATGCTAAGAAATAAACCAGTGATGAAGGTAGAGTATAAGATGTTGTGACACTGATGAATGGAACTGAGTTGAAACATTCCAAGTTCCTCAGTGCCAGGCACTGGCCACTGTTTCTTCCTGAAAGTACAGACTCCTCTCATGACAAACTTAAGATGCTTAAAGTGGATGACAGTGTTTAAACAACAGAGAGCAATGTAAGTATTGAATGAATGAATATTTGTCATCTTGATTTATTTCATTATTAAACAGTGAGTCTTTCAAATCATAATCAAAACAGGGATTTCCAAACAACCCCCATCTAACATCACACTGTATAATTGGTATTATTAAGTTACATTTTATAATAAAGTTCAAAACACAGATTATTCTAAAAATCACAGAAATATCTATGATCATTTCTTACGAACTTCCTTAAAAAGGTTTAAGATATTAAAAGCCTTCCAAATCAGGGCAGCCTGTGGCTGCCAATACTTTTGAGTTGATTGCCTGACTCTAAGTGAATTATTCTAGCATAAAAGCTTATGTTGTTGCCTGAGCAGAAATGAGAAAAAGCAAAATCGTCAATGATAGTTTTTAATAACTAAATGTTAAGAAGCAATGTCTCCTAACACCCTCACTAAATTCCCTCTTAAAAGTCATTACAGATACTCTTCTTTTCTGAGGGCTGGGTTCCCTTTTGTGCTCTAAATAGATGTGGGGGTGGGGAAGCTACTGCCATGGCTGTCACTGTTAATTAGCGTCTCCTGCATGCCTCTTCCTGCCCAAGGCACTCGCCATCCCCTGCCAGACCCAACAGGAACTTGCAGAAAAACCTTGTTTACTCAGCATGGCTCTCACGCTTATATTATTTGATGGCATTATGGAGAAGGACTCATCAGTGCCTCTCTGTAGGAGTGAAAATCAATTTTAAATGTGGTGAGAACTTCACCTAAGCTAATCTAGGAGTGATGAATCCTCAGCTGGACATAAAATTTTACAAAAAAACCCAGAAACCCTGTGAGGTGAATTATCAGGCAGATTATAAATTACAAGCAGTGAAAACACTTCTGTTGTGTTATCCTTATAAGTTTATTTTTATTCAATGTCATTTCACACACTCATTATTATTAATTTTCCTCTTAAATATTGTCTTGCTTCTCATGAGAAAATGACTTTCTGAGGAAATAGACATGGCAGTCTTTTCAGACCTGGCAGATAGTTTTTTTTTTTTTTTTTTTAATTTATGGTTATAATTACAGAAATTCTTTCTGAGGGCATTTATAGACCCAGACACATACTAATGTGCCAAATTGAGCCATATTTTTGATTGGAGGTATTTGAAATGTATATATTGTTTTCATAATTCTTTCCGTTCTATTTTTCCTTCTTCTGGTAACGAGATTCATCTTCCAGAATTGGGTTTGAGACCCACTCAAGACCTGTTGTGACCTTTCCAGGACTTTTCTCACTGCACTGTGGAGAGAGGAAGCTTGCTTGTCTGCAGCTTCAAGCTTGAGATGAGGAAGCTGTTAGCTGCTGGCAGTCATGGTCCTTCCTGAAGGAGAAGCAGCCTGGGGAGATGAAGCTGAGGAGGGGAGAGACTCATAGAATATGGAGTGAGGCCTGGGGCTCTTGAGGGTTTACGGTTGTTGGTGAGGAAGGATCCTCCTTTCTACAGTATGGTAGTATCAGATGATGACCCCTCCCTTTTATTTAAAAGCATTTGATTTGGATGTCCATCCTTCAGCTGCCCTAATCAACCTGGCAACAAATGCCTGTCTGGAATGGAGGGCGCTATTCAAGTCTTTGTAGTGTTCAGTCCCTCCGCTTTCCATCCCTACCTTCTCTGATTAATGATGATTCAGTTCAGTTCAGTTCAGTCACTCAGTGTGTCTGACTCTTTGTGACCCCATGAATCGCAGCACGCCAGGTCTCCCTGTCCACCACCAACTCCTGGAATTTACTCAAACTCATGTCCATCGAGTTGGTGATGTCATCCAGCCATCTCATCCTCTGTCGTCCCCTTCTCCTCCTGCCCCGAATCCCTCCCAGCATCAGTCTTTTCCAATGAGGATTAAAATAGATAACTGCTTCTATAAACTAGTACTTGCTGTATGCCAAGCACAGGGCTAAGTACCTCACAAGCATTATCATGTTGAACTCTCTCCACGACCCTGTGAGGAAGATATAATCATTATATCCTTTTGAGAGATGCAGAAGATACTCAAGCAGGGCGCATTGCCTGATTTGAACCCAGAGGCTGCATTCTTAATTTCTCCATCAGGTAATCTGGAATTCTCAACAGTGGGCTATAGGGAGGCATCCATGTAAAGGAGTGGCAGAGGTGATGTCTCACTCTTCAAGTTTGCTGATTCTGTTGAGATCAGTCCACTCTTAGCATAGGTGGTGCCCGATTTGTTTCTATGGGTTTCTTGTTCACAACCTATAATTTGAAATCTCTCATTTACAAAAAATGTTAATTTTTGGAACCACAGACCAATGTCAGACTTTTGTAGAAAGCTACTGAATATTCATCACTTTCATGCAGAATGATGGCCTTATAGTTTTCCATATACTCAGTGTTCCCAGGTATTGACATAAAGAAGTGATTTCTCAAACACCCACAGAATCCTACAAATGCTATCTTCCCAGTGATATTTATGACAAAAATATTCACACTTTCTCTCACTTCCTGATACAGAGGAATGGGAAACTTTGCAAATGACTAAATGACAGTTATTAATTTATAGACTTGATTTTTTTTTTCTTTCAAAATCTCTGGGCTCTTTGTTTGATGTCCAAAAGTCAGAAATCAGTTCTGCCAAAAATTTTGGGCTGTGACTCTACTTCTAGCTTTGTTAGCAAAGTTATATAATCCATATGAACTTTGCTTCTCCAATCATAAAATGGAGATAATAAGAGTGTCATAACTATGACTGTTGTGAGAATTACAGCCACGTCAACACACAAAGAGTCGGACATGACTGAGCAACTGAACTGAACTGAACAACACACGGTAACTGGTGAGAAGGCAATGACACCCCACTCCAGCACTCTTGCCTGGAAAATCCCATGGACGGAGGAGCCTGGTAGACTGCAGTCCATGGGGTCGCTAAGAGTTGGACATGACTGAGCGACTTCACTTTCACTTTTCACTTTCATGCATTGGAGAAGGAAATGGCAACCTACTCCAATGTTCTTGCCTGGAGAATCCCAGAGACGGAGGAGCTTGGTGGGCTGCCATCTCTGGGGTTGCAGAGTCTGACACAACTGAGGTGACTTAGCAGCAGCAGCAGGAGTAACTGGTGCCGGGCACATTAGTGATAACCTAGAAGCTACTATTTTTATTTTTTATTAGTTGGAGGCTAATTACTTTACAATATTGTAGTGGTTTTTGCCATGCATTGTCATGAATCAACCATGGATTTACATGTGTTCCCCATCCCGATCCCCACTCCCACATCCCTCCCCATCCCATCCCTCTGGGTCTTCCCAGTGCACCAGCCCTGAACACTTATCTCATGCATCCAACCTGGGCTGGTGATCTGTTTCACCCTTGATAGTATACTTGTTTCAACGCTATTCCCTCAGAACACCCCACCCTCGCCTTCTCCCATAGAGTCCAAAAGTCTGTTCTGTACACCTGTATCTCTTTTTCTGTTTTGCATATAGGGTTACCGCCACTATTGTTAACCGTATAAGTAGCTTTGTGGCTTTATGCTGGCAGATTCTCACCCTTGCTGCTCCTCCATACACACTCCATCCTCTCCTTGTTGCTCACAGCCTTTATGCTGTTTGTGGCTTTTGGTATAGCTCCACCCTGTAAGAAGTTAGGAGACAGTGAAATGAAAAGGGACACAAAAAATGGAGGTGTGTTGAGTAGAGCCTACCAAGAATAACTGGGAGCTCACTCAGAGAAGGGATAAGTGGATAGCTCTCAAGTGAAGCTCAGTTGCTTCCAGAGAGGGCTGAGTAGACTGTATATAGACTTGTCAAATGAATGTGGACATTTGGAATTGTCTTGAGACATCCCCATTGCCAATTCCTTCTGTGACGGCAACAAACAGTTGTTAGCTCCTAATACTTGGTACCCAGAAGTCAGCCACATCTGGGATAATCAGTGGTCAAGTCAGTGGGCTTCAAGAATTGGCCAGAAGAGAGCCTGTAAAGAATTAAAGCCTTAATTCTCTTTACAGAGCTGTAAAGAGAATTAAGAAAACTCTGCAAAGGATTTGGCCAATGAGATAGAAGATCACCATGAAGTAGGTACTGTTTTCAGAAAATATGACCAAAATTAACTCAAGTGATAAAATGCATCAAGAGAAAAAGTAATAGTCTAAGAACTCTACTGAAAATGTATATGTGCTGCCGAAGTGAGCACAAGAACTCTACTGAAAATGAACCAGATCCAGTTTAAAAGATGAGTACTATGACTTTTTAAAGAAAGAGCTAGGACCTATGGTATAAAGTGAGTCTATAAATTGAAAGAAAAGTTGTCCAACTCAGTTGTCTGAGTTTGCCAAATTATGATAATTAATCTGTACTAAATGAAAAAAACTGGAAATTCTTGTCTGAGGATATAAAAAAGATATAAATACATCAAGATGATGGTATTTCTAAAGGGTACACTCTATCTGGCAATTTTCCCCAAACTGATAAATTTAATGTAATTCTAATAAAAATTTCAAGACATTTTTATGCAACTTGACAAGTTAACTTTTAAGTTCATATAAAGGAGAAAATATAGACGATTAGATAAATAAATTATGGGAAAAGAAAAATGGAAGTGCTTGCTCAGCAAATATCACAACATAGCATGAGACATGTAAGAAAATGAAATGATAAAATGCAAGATAAAAGCAAATTAAGAATTTAGGGAGCCAAACTGAATTCACACACACACACACACACACACACACACATGCGTGCGCACGCACACACACACACACACATGCACACACACACACAGAGTATGTATATTATGTTGTAGCTCGTGCTATACATATTATATTGCATGTGTGTAAGTCACAGTGTTTCAGTGTAGTGATGAATGTATGAAAAGGATATACTTCTCACCTGGTGTCAGATATTCTTGCTGGAGAGTGTGAGACTGGAGGATTGTAAAAGGGTGTAACTCCATATATTAATAATTCTAAGTGTTTTAATCTTTCACATCCAGAAGTATCTTTGCAATGAATTATGTAATGTTTAAAAATTCTCTGAGCATTTGTGTATTTTCTCTTTTATTTGCTTGCTTTGCTATTGCATTTATTTTGTAAAATGGAGGAAGGAATTTGAAGAGGGAAGACTTTCCCTAGATAGGGACTGGGTTTGGATCCTGGCTATCCCATTTTCCAGCTGAGGGAATCATGGATGAGTTATTTATCTTCTTTCCCTCTCAAGTTCCTCATTCTATAAAATGAAACTAACAATACTTTATGTGGCTATTACTGAAAAGCAGCATATGAGCTTTAAAGAGGCAACATTATCAACCTCTTTTTCATTTACTCTAAATAAATACATGTAAGTCTTATGACATGGAGGGATCATAGGAGGCTATTTTTTATCTAAGTGACTTTTGTTTCCTCAGCTTTTGACATTTAATCTTTCAAAAAAAAATTGTGAGTATAGTCAGAGAAAAACAACTCCCTTCTATAATGCCAGAGAGAGAAAAAAAAGACCTCTTGGAAAACACCTTGATATAATGGGTATTTTGCTGCCGAATGTAAACAAAGATATTAACGTCACTATTGAACTAAGAAAACAGCTGTGAGGAAGCAGGAACACTTGCTCATAGCTTTGGTGTTAAAGAGAAACAGATGCATCTAACACAGAGCATTCTACTAAATGTTTAAATATATACTTACTAGTCATTTTAAGAAAAGTGAATGGATGGTAATATATATAATGAATATATTTCTAATAGATAGAAATATTTAGTCTTAAATTCATATCAGAAATGTTTATTAAGACTCAAAACTCTGCTTTACTAAGATAAATCGTAGTCTTATGTGTGAAATTTCTAGGATCAGAGTTCTGGAAGAGGAGATTCCTTCTGCCCAGGCAAAGATACAAATGCAGCCTTCATTTAAATTTTGTGGAATTTATTGAAAGCAAATAATATGCAAAATAGTCTACTGAGTTCAGTCACTGGAAATATTCATCTCTGGGAATACTGCTTTTTACAGCAAATCTTACTGATCACTAGTAGACTGCATGGTTTTTAAGTGTCTATTGTAATTGCCAATATTTTTATTATTAGTCTCATTACTAATGCCCTTAATTGGAAATATTTTAAATTTCTAATGGAAATATTTGTAAGGTTATATTTAATACATAGAATTTCAAAGGAAAAAAGCAAAGCATGAACAGCCCCTATAGCCCTCACTTGCCACATTTCTGTTTCTGTTCACTGCTCCTTCCAGAGAGAGCCACTTTAAACACCATGGAACAGGTTTGTCTGCTTTTATACTTTTCAACTGGTTTTTAAAGCCTTGGTTTTAAAATATAAGGGGTATATAGACTCAGTCATGGGAGAAGAGAAACATGATAAAGGATTTAGACCTCAGGGCCAGTGTCAGATGGGGGCTATCTGTGTTTTATCCTAATGCAGCTGGAGAATCCTCAGGGTGACTAATGAGGATGTCCTGGCCAACATCCCCAGTTGTGTAAGGTAAGCCCTGGGATCTCACCTGCATCAGACTTTGTCCCCCAAGCAACAAGTTTGGAAACCAGTAGCAAATAAACTAAATCTTGTCAGACATTTTCCAAATTACCCCTCATATTTACTCCATTTCTTTCCCCCTGCTCTGTGTTCTGGGAGCTGGTTGTAGGAACCTGTAAACAGGGTCCCCACACTCTGGTTCCCATATGTGTCCCATTAGTGGGAAGGACTGGCAGGAGACTTGGGGAAGAGGAAAAACAATCAGGAAATTGATTCCCCCAGAAATTTGTCCAAAGAGAAGCTGTTAAAGAAGAAGTTCTGACACTTGTGAGCATGGTAAGAAAGATTTTATTCAGGATTATTGCAACACTCTTGGTGTCAAGAGTGTTGAACTAGGGAAGCAGAATGAGGCCCAACTCCTAATATAGCAAGTATGAACAAGGCTTTATAGCCAAGGAGCAGCTTGAGGGTCAGTGGATGGAAGATGACTAAGAGTAAATATCAAGGATGGGGCACTATTGCTAGGCTGGCCTGCTAGAGTTCAGTCAAGTAGAGTGGTTGTTGGTGCCACCTGGGGTCCATTCTTCTATTTCCTGCTCCCTGCTCATGAAGCCTGCAATTGGAGTTGGTTCCCTGATATTTCAGACTCCCATTTTTTAGTTTTCCTTGACTTTGACCATACATTTGCAAATAGTGTCTAATAAATTCTCCTCAGTTATCCCACTGAATAATTCATCTGATACCATTCTTAGTGTCTTTCTCTCTCTCTCGCTATGTCTCTGACCTTCTTTTATCCAAACTCTAGCCACTTGACCTTCTTCCCCTTATTAAAATTTGCATCACATTCAAGGCTGATATTTCCTCTGACCTGAAACTACACTCCCATTCTTCTCTCTGCTACATCCCTCTTTTTACTGAGGTCTTAGCTCACCTCCCATCCTCTTCCAAAATATTTTTTTTTCAACCTTGCCTTGTTCCAATATTAAATTTTATTTTTTTCTAAGCACTGATTCCAATCTGAAACTATATTGTTTAGGTACTTGTTTCCTGTATTGGTTATGCCTCTCCTGTAGGCAATGACTTTACCATTTTAAAGCAAAAATAGTGGGGGTTTTTTGGGCTTTGTTTATTTGTTTGCTCTGCATACTTTGGTTTACAGAATCTCAGAGAGGTTTAGGAAACAAAGTTTGGTTGTTACACACCAAGAAGAAATCTACCTAGAAAACTACCCATCCATAATGTGGAACTGTTGACTATCCCACTGCCACTGTCTTGTGTTGCTGGGGGACCTACAGACCAAACCTAAGATTCTCAGTAATGATAAACAATACATACAGGCCTGTTCATCATGAAAAACACAGGACTTGGCCTCCTGAAACTCACTTCACCTCCCAGGTCTTCATGATGCAGAACCTAGCTGTAAGAGAGTCTGAGAAGTGGATACTGATGTCCTAGATCCTACCAAGGAAGGTCAACTTCAGGGGATGAAAATGGTGTTGAGAAAGCTGGCTGCATTTTCTGTCCCACTACTGCCTGTAAAAACTGAACTCTCCTGACCAGCAATTGTGTAGATGGTTTTTACCACTGATTAGCGAGGATCTTAACTACTGAGACGCCACAATGCAGGAGACACAGGAGATGCAAATTCGATCCCTGGGTCAGGAAGATCACCCGGAGGAGGAAATGGCAATCCACTCCAGTATTCTTGCCCGGTGACCTGCAGTCCATGGGGTCGCAAAGTCAGACACAATTGAGTACACATGCAGTCAGGGTCTAGAGTAGCAACGGCTCTGCTGTAAGTGTTCAATAATGTTTTGGAGGAATAAAGTTTAAAATATATTTTTGATTTTTAATTACACAAAGGGATTATACTATATATTCTGCATGTTTTTCCTTTAATAATATATCTTACAAAATTTCCTTATGTCAGCACAGATAGGTTTATCATGTTATTTTTAATGAGACACATAGTTATCATTATATCATTGCATCATAATAATAAAAAACAAAGTTCTTTATGGTACATTTGTAATCAATTTCTTTTTAATGCTTAATTAATGACAATGAAAAAAACTTAAATTCATACCATGCCAGAAACATCTTAAGGTAAATGTCTATGTGAAGTTGATACCTGAAAGTATTTGTATACATAACAATATAACAGCATTGCCTGATTTACTTTATACTGAGAGCTCATAGCCCTTTTATTTCAATTTTTATTTTTTAGCTACTCACCATGTGGGATCTTAGTTCCCCAAATAGGGATCAAAGCCATGCCTCCTGCATTGGAAGTGCAGACTCTTAACCATTGGACTGCCAAGGAGGTCCCCTTGACTAATTCTTTCTAAGGAAAGCAAGCTTTTGCTAACTGTAGAACCTAGCTCCCCACATTATCTTATTGTGCTAAATATACATCACATAAAATTTACAACTGTAGCCATTTTATGATTTAAAAATTAGTAGTATTAGGCAAGTTCAGGATACTCTGCAATCATCACCACTATCCAGCGTTAGAACGTTTTCGTCATCCAAGATGGAAAATGTTGGGTGATGGTTAACAGTCACTCCCCATTCCTCTCTCCCTCCAGGTCCTGGCTAACACAAATCTGCTTTCTAGCTCTTTGGATTTGTCTATTATGGATATTGCATATAAATGGAATTGGTTTCCTTTATATAACATGTTTTCAAGGTTCATCCATGATTTATTAACAGCATGTATCAGTACCTCTCTTCTTTTTATGGCTAATAATATTCTATTGTTTGGATAGAACACATTCTTTACTCATCAACTGATGGGCGTTGGTTTGTTTCTACGTTTTGGTTATTATGAATCAGGCTATCAGAAACAGTTGTGTACAAGTTTTTAACTCCTGTTTGACCAACATATTCTGGGAATATAGCTAGAAAGGGAGCTGGTGTGTTTATTTTATTGACGAGCCATCAAAATGTTTCTATGATGGCTTTACTATTTTACAACCAGCAATTTATGAAGGTTTTGATTTATTCATATCCTCACCAACATTTGTTATTTTTCATTTTTCAGGTTATGGTCATCTTAGTGGGTGTGAAATGATTTGTCCTTGTGATTTTTATTTGCATTTCTCTGATAATTAGTGATGCTGAACATTTTTGTGTGTTTGTTGGCTATCTGCATATCTTCTTTGGAGAAATGTTTATCTAGGTCCTTTTCCTATTTTTAAAATTGGGTTGTCTTTTGTTGTTGAGTTTTAAAAGTTCTTCATACTTTCCGGATACTAGGCCTTTATCAGATATGTGATTTTAAATTATTTTCTTCCACTCTGTGGGTTGTCTTTTCACTCTCTGATAGTATCCTTTGATGACTCCAACTTCTAAATTTTGATTAAGTCCAATTTTCTCTTTTGTAACTCAAACTTTTGGTATCATATCTAGGAAACCATTGCTAAATCTTAGGTCATGATTTACAGCTAAGTTTTCTCTTAAGAATTATAGAGTTTGGGCTCTAATATTTAGGTCTTTGATCTATTTTGTGTTAATTTTTATATATACAGTGAGGAAAAAAGCCCAAATTCATTCTTTCTGCATGTGGACATTCAGTTCTCCTAGAATTTGATGAAAAGATTGTTCTTTCCCCATTGAATGGTCTTGTCCCCCTTTTCAAAAATCAATTAACTGTAAACATCGTAGTTTATTTCTTGGCTATCAATTCTAGTCTCTGGATCAATATGTCTATTCATATGCCAGTATCATGCTATATTTTTTAATATTTAAAAGGTACTTATGAAAAATAAAAGAAAAAGAAATAGTTTGATTGCCTCCTTCCTTGCTTTTTCCTGCCATGGCAAGTATCACCAGTATGACATCTTCATTTCTATATGCAAGTATATGCATGCATATGTGCTAAGATGCTTCAGTTGTATCCAACTCTTTGTGACCCCATGGACTGTAGCCCACCAGGTTCCACTATCCTTGGGATTCTCCAATCAAGCATATTGGAGTGGCTTGCCATGCCCTCCTCCAGGGGATCTTCCTGACCCAGGGATTGAACCCTCGTCTTTTATGTCTGCAGTATTGGCAGGCAGGTTCTTTATCACTAGCACCACCTGGAACACCTTCTGTATCACTACCACTGGAATTAAGTTTTACTGTATTGTTTAGAAGCTAAAACCACACCTGGGAGTACCACAGTTTTGATAACTATTTTGAAATTAAAAATTATGAGTCTTCCAATTTTTCCCTTCTTCTCTAAGATTGTTTTGGCTATTTGGAGTAGACTGGGCATCAATTTTCCTATTATACCAAAGTCAAAATTATGCACAGTGTTACTTTAAATTTTATTTCTTTAATTATAGTCTAACCTAGCCATCCCATATGTTTATATGGACCTATTATATTATTTTTCTTTCTTTTATTAAAAAATAAACTCCCTATTTATTTTTGTTACTCATTTTCTTATTGAGTTTTCAGTCTTTTAAAAATTAATTTGCATCAGAATTTTAAAAGTTTAAGAATCAACTTCTCAACTCTCATGTGAGATTTTTCCATTGTTTTTGTTTTATTATTTGACTTAGATGTGGAAATTCTCTAGCTATACAAATGTTCAAATTTTTAATAATTTCAATGTTAGAGATATTTTCTTTTTGACCTTCACCTTAAGATATAAAATCACCAATTCTTTCTGATAAAAAAAAAAAAAACATGTTTTTTTTCTGTTACCTTTAAGTTGCTGATCTATTTGTAATTTATTTTTAAACAAATCGTGGTGTAGAGATTCATTTTTATATCTTTTTTTTCCAAAAGATTGGTCCAATGGGCTGACATGAAACTCATTTCTTTATCATATGTGTTTCTGATGCATTCATTTGTATTTATCAATTTTAAAAGTTCTTCATGAAAAGACATGTAGGTAAAGATCACAGTTATAAGTATACAACTCAATGAATTTTTACAAAAAGAACACATCTATGCAACCAGCTCCAAAGTAAGTAACTTACCTTTGTTAGTTGCTCAGACATCCTTGTCCCTCCTCTCCAAAATAATTTTTTTCTTAGGCAACCACTACTCTGACTACTAATAGTACAGACTGCTTCTTTCCCTCCAACTTTCAACTTTATACAAACAGAATTGGAGAAAATTATACACTTGTGTATCTGGATTTTTTACTTGACATGTTTGGATATTCATCCATCATATTTTGCGCATTATAGTGCTTTTGTTCTCATTGTTGCATAGTATTCCACTTCATGAATACACCACAATTTATATACCCATTCTACTGTTGATGGACATCTGGATAGTTTCCAGTGTGAATCTATTATAAGCAGTGCTATTATAAGCATTCTTGTAAATGCCTTTTGTTGAACTTACACATGCATTTCTTTTTTTAAATTTTTTTTTCAATTTATTTTAATTGGAGGCTAATTACTTTGCAACATTGTGGTGATTTTTGCCATATATTCACATGAATCAACCATGGGGTTACACATGCATTTCCATTGAGCATGGAATTGTTGGCTATGCATACAATTGGTTGTAATAGATAGAGACAGGGACTGCCAGTTTTCCAATGAGATTGTACTAATTTATACTCCGACAAACATTGTGCCAACATTTGAAAAGCAAGAGAGTTCCAGCAAAACATCTACTTCTGCTTTATTGACTATGCCAAAGCCTTTGACTATGTGGATCACAACAAACTGTGGAAAATTCTTAAAGAGGTGGGAGTAGCAGACCACCTACCTGCCTCTTGTATCCAGGTCAGGAAGCAACAGTTAGAACTGGACATGGAACAACAGGCTGGTTTAAAATTGGGAAAGGAGTGTATCAAGGCTATATATTGTCACCCTGCTTATATGCAGAACACATCATGAGAAATGCTGGGCTGGATGAAGCACAAGCTGGAATCAAGATTGCCAGGGGGAAATATCAGTAACCTCAGATATGCAGATGACACCACCCTTATGGCAGAAAGTGAAGAGGAACTGAAGAGCCTCTTGATGAAAGTGAAAGAGGAGAGTGAAAAAGTTGGCTTAAAACTCAATATTCAGAAAACTAAGATCATGGCATCTGGTCCCATCACTTCATGGCAAATAGATGGGGAAACAATGGAAATAGTGGCTGACTTTATTTTTGGGGGCTCCAAAATCACTGCACATGATGACTGCAGCAACGAAATTAAAAGATGCTTGTTTCTTGGAAGAAAAGTTATGACCAACCTAGAGAGCATATTAAAAAGCAGAGACATTGCTTTGCCAACAAAAGTCAATCTAGTCAAAGCCATAGTTTTTCCAGTAGTCATGTATGTATGTGAGAGTTGGACTATAATGAAAGCTGAGTGCCGAAGAATTGATATTTTTGAATTGTAGTGTTGGAGAAGACTCTTGACAGTCCCTTGAACAGTAAGGAGATCCAACCAGTCCATCCTAAAGGAAATCAGTCCTGAATATTCATTGGAAGGACTGATGCTAAAGCTGAAACTCCAATACTTTGGCCATCTGATGTGAAGAACTGACTCATTGGTGAAGACCCTGATGCTGGGAAAGATTGAAGGAGGAGAAGGGGACGACAGGGCATGAGATGGTTGGATGACACCACCGACTCAACGGACATAAGTTTGAGTAAACTCCTGGAACTGATGGACAGAGAGGCCTGGTGTGCTGCAGTCCATGGTGTTGCAAAGAGTCGAACCGACTGAGCGACTGAACTGAACTGGTTGATGTACCTGAGTTTCAGTTATTCTAAATCCTCATAGATGCTTCAGATTGTGGATCTTTCAATTTTAGTCATTTTACTGGCAAAATTGAGGTTTTAATTTGCATTTTCTTGATGAGGGGGAGTGCATGTTTTTCTTGGAGTGTATATGTTTCTTGGCCATGTAGATGTCATCTTTATTTTCTTGCCTATGTCTTGCTTGGTTGTCTATCTTTTCTTATTGAATGTGGTGGTGGTTTAGTTGTTAAGTTGTGTCTGACTTTTGTATCCCTTGGACTGTAACCTGCCAGGTTCCTCTGTCCATAGGATTTCCCAGGTAAGAATACAGGAATGAGTTGCCATTTCCTTCTCCAGGGGGTTTTCCCAACCCAGGAATTGAACCCACATCTCCTGCACTGCAGGCAGATTCTTTACCACTGAACCACCAGGGAAGCCCTAACTGAATTCAGGAGTTGCTTATATTATTTATATATTCTTTCCATTATCAGACATATGCATTGCAAATATCTTCTTCCATTTGATAACCTGATGTTTTCCTGTCTTATAGTGATTTATCTGGACATGGTTTTTGAACTTAAGATATTTTAATTGGTCAATTTTTTCTTTATAGATTTTTTTTATGTGTCCTTAATAAGAAATCTTAACCTAATCTAAGGTCATTAAAATGAATTATTTTTTGCCATTTATATTGAGAACTGCAATCCACCTGTAATTGCTTTTCTTTATGTGTGAGGCAGGGATTAAGATTTAATATTTTTTGTATTGTACTTAGATGGCCCAGGACTACTTATTGGAAAGGCTGTTCTTCTCCACTGCATTGCAGTATCATAAACATGAGTCTGCTTCTGAACTCTGTTTTACCCTTTGGTGAGTTCATAATCCTTGCAATAATACCACACTGTTGTTACTTCTTTTAATTAACTTTGTAAGATTTAATTGGTTTTGTAAAAGATCTTGATAAAAAATAGTGTAAGTTTTGTCCTTTAAGTAGAAATGCAACAGAATCTATAAGTGAACTATTGTAATTAAATAATCACAGCAAAATCTCTGCATATAAGGTCATATATAAAAAGATGTTGTCGCACATCAGCAATAAACAAATTGAAAATAAATTTTAATAAGCATTTTTTCATCGATGTGATTTCAAAATAATCAATTACATAGTAATAAATCTGAAAAAAAAAGTTAAGCAAGATCTCTCCCGAAAAATTTAAAACACTCTTGAGAGAAACTGAAGAAGCTATACATGTGGAAGCAAGTACAGAATTAGTGGATTGAAAAACTCACAGTTGTTAAGATGTCTGTTCTCTCCAAAGTTGATGTGTAAAGTACACTTCTAAAAAACTCCAAAAGTTTGTGTGACTGTGTATATGTGCACACATGGAATTTGATAAGCTCTAATTGTAAAGTTTATATGTAAATACAAGGGACTAACAATAAAGGAAATTTATTTGAAAATTATTTATTAAAAATTCATTGTTTTAAGGTTTATGTTTATTTTATGTTACATTTTATGCTTTCTTTGTTTTTGTGATTTTCTCTTATTTGTTATAGTCATAAAATAATAAGATTTTACTATCTTGTAATTTAACAAATATTTATAAAATGGGACTAATGTAAGTACCTATAACCTGAAAGATTGAGAGACTTCAATGAAATTATCTGGATCAATTACATATATATACCTCCTTTTATTTTGTTTTTTTGCTAGATTATGGGGTAGCTTTTTCAAAGTGATATCAAGGTTTTAAATTCTTTTTTTTTTTCTGTTGGAATTTTATGACTCTTTTGAGGACAATCATGTTAACATTTCCCCCCAGAAAATTAGCCATTTATCTAGATTTTTAAATGTGCTTACACCCATATTCACCCATTAAATTTTTATTATTCTTGAATTTTATTTCTGAGGTTTCTCATTTTTTTTTCCTCAAATTTGGAGATATTTGCCTCCTCAATTAAATAAATGTGATTATCTTAAAAAATTTTTTTCTTCCTGGATGCAGGTTCTGAATTAAAAGACTGCACTGTTTTTTGGAGGAAACAGCTTTGTGCTGGTGCCTTGATGATCTTACAGGTGTATATTCACAAAGACCACATAAGCAAAGATTGAACCACGATTGGTAGGAGTCCAGACGGAACATTTGGTGAGCGTACCAGAACATAAGAGGATGGGAGCCTGGTAAGTTGCTCCTATAAAACCATTTCTCATATGTTTCCTGGTCTATGAAGAGGCTAGCATGACATAGTGTCTTACTGCCAGCTGGGTCCTGACAAGGGTCAGTGTCTCTGCCTTGTTGACCTCAGATTATAGCTGCATGCTGTAGAACTGACTAGTAAAGCTTGTCTTTGGTTCCTCAACAACAGAGACTTTCCACTTACTGCCATCTGACTCCTTTGTTTCCATTTAGCCCTGTGCAAGGGCTAGGAAGCAGCGTCTGGGTCACCTTTGCTTTCATTGCCAATGTGAGAAATTAACAGCTTGAAACTAAAAAAGGGCTTGTTCCTTTATCAGATGAATCCATCAAGCTTGGCCTTGCCTTGTGTATGATATGTTTTATTCTTTTTCAATATATAAATTTTAAGCTTTTGTTTACCTTTACTTCTTTCTGTTTCTTTTGTTGTTTAGTTAAACATTTTGAATTATATTTGAGGTTGAATTTTATTTTATTTTTTTTTCATTTATTTTTTTTTCATTTATTTTTATTAGTTGGAAGCTAATTACTTTACAATATTGTAGTGGTTTTTGTCATACCCTGACATGAATTAGCCATGGATTTACATGTATTCCCCATCCCGATCCCCCCTCCCACCTCCCTCTCTACCCGATCCCTCTGGTCTTCCCAGTGCACCAGCCCTGAGCACTTGTCTCATGCATCCAACCTGGGCTGGTGATCTGTTTCACCCTTGATAATACACATGTTTCAATGCTGTTCTCTCGAAACATCCCACCCTCGCCTGCTCCCACAGAGTCCAAAAGTCTGTTTTGTACATCTGTGTCTCTTTTTCTGTTTTGCATATAGAGTTATCATTATAAGGTTGAATTTTATTAGTCTCCTTCATCTCATAAGAAAGTTCTTAGCTGTAAAAGTTTTTTAAAGAATTTTCTTCTGAGCACTGTTTTAGCATATCTTGTGAGATTTAATATGTTTTATTTTCTTTATAATTATTTTCTAGATTTTTAATCTCTTTCTCGACTCAACTTTTACCTATTCAAAAATATCTAACCGTTTTTTATTCATTTTTTTGTGATTGCTTTCTAGCTATTTCATAGATCAGAGAATGTAATCTGTATAGTTAAGATTTCCTTCATTTTATTGTGCTTTTTCTTTGTGATCTACATGGTTCAATTTTGTCACTATTTCATGGATGCTGGAAACACACTCATTAGTTTCTTCAGAATGTCTGTCTTCTCACTTGTTTGTGTCTGTCTGACACAAAGTCTGACAGTTAACGATCTCTGAAACTCACTTACTGTTATGTTTAAATTCATCTCTCCTTCATTTCTTGTCCCTGAGGATTTTTATGAGTGCCTTTATTACTGAGCATAACTTTGTCATGATTCCTTGCCTTAACAGCTTCTGCCTTGAGCCCAAGCTTATTAGATTTTAATATCACAAACCCTACCTCTTTTTTCCTTGGGATTTTCTACTACGTGTTCCTAGATCCTTTTGTTTATAAACTTTGGTAGAACTGCCAGCAAGAAATAACATACTGTTGGATATTGATTTATTTCCTCTGTGGCATTAATTGACTTTACTCCCCTTACATATAAACATACAGGTATAATTTTACACACAGGAACAAGCTTCATGAACAACTGTGATTCATTAATTACCTCCCTCGCATCTTTGGTCTGGTTCTTCCCTTCCCCTGATTTTTCCCTTCCTTCCAGTTCAGGCCCTTCTTCCATGCAGAGAAACCATGATGACAGGTACTGTTTACCTTCTGATTTCCCCCATGCTGCACACACACATCATCCTTGTTTACTTCTGTGTCTATGAATGTCTCTGCATTTACACTCCTGGTCCCTGCACACCCACTTCAAAGTTCATATCTTCCTTAGCCTCTGCATGTCTCCTGCATTTGTGTGCTAGCATCTGAATCCCATCTTTCAGTTTTCCCCCTTTCATTTCTTAAAGTCTTAGGAAATTTAAACATTTCTAAAAAAAATATAAAAAATTTACCCACTTTTAAAAATTGGTTTCCAGTGGATGATTACTCTAAATGACTTTGTCTACCATGTTTGGAAACTAGAAGTTATACTTCAGAATTTAGCTTCACTGTGTATTAAATTTTGTAAAATTGGTGTGTCTATGGAAATCATTTTTACCCTTTCCTCTTGTTCAATTCTTGTTTTTGAGTCTTCAGCGACATTATATAGCTTCTCTCTGTGTGTATATGTGTATATATATATATATATATATATATATGTATGTATGTATACATATATATATGTATATTTCCTCTAAGAATGACTGGTTTGATCTCCTTGCAGTCCAAAGGATTCTCAAGAGTCTTCTCCAACACCACAGTTCAAAAGCATCAATTCTTCAGTGCTCAGACTTCTTTATCGTCCAACTCTCACATCCATACATGACTACTGAAAAAACCATAGCTTTGACTAGACGGACCTTTGTCAGTAAAGTAATTTCTCTTCTTTTTAATATACTGTCTAGTGGTAAAGTACCTGCTTACCAATGCAGGTGACAGAAGAAACGCAGGTTTGATCCCTGGGTTGGTGAAATCCCCTGGAGGAGGCCACAGCAACCCACTCCAGTACTCTTGCCTGGAGAATCTGTGGACAGAGGAGCCTGGTGGGCTACAGTCCATAGGGTTTCACAGAGTCACACCTGACTGAAATGACCTAGCATACTTGCACATCTGAACATAGAATTTATTTATATTTTAATATATGAGATTTTCCTATTTTAAAATATTGATATAACATATATTCAGTCTTAATATCTCTTCTGATTTTAAGTTTCCTTTCCCCCCCTATCTTTTGCTATTTAGCCTTATCTTTGTAATTTTAGGATTGTTTTATGTATGAATATGTGTACGTGTGGGTCCATCTGTTAGTGATGTGGAATTCATAGATTCTGCTTTTGGGTTTTGTAGTGGTTCTTTTTATAACTCTTTATATCACACTTAGCCCTCTGTTCCTGAATTTAGAACTCTTACAGAGCATCTGTTGCCTCTGTTATGACTAAGAGAAAATTACCACTCTCCCACTTCCTTTCTCTTCCCTCCACCTCCAGACTTTTCTTGGTTTTCCACTTATTTTTAGTCCTTTTGGTGGTTCCTTTCACAACTCCAAGTAAAACTCAGAGGTTCCTTTTCTTGGCTTACCCACTTCGTGCTGTGACAGATGAAGAAATGGCTGCCCTTACATTGTCTTCTTCCTGCTTTGATTCTGCTGATTTTGGAGTGAGTTTTACTTTTTTAAGGTTCTTCAAATATACTTTCTGGAATCAACTTGTCTTCAGAATATTGTTTTAACTTCTACTGAAATATTTTCCTCTTTACTGTCACTCCATTTACTGGTACTTCTTTCATTGTTTGCATATCCATATTCAAGTTGTTGTTGTTGTTTAATAAATAATGGGCTATGCTAATATACTCTTGATCTATTTCCTAATGTGAGCTCTTCCACCTCATGACATATATTTAAGCTACAGCTTCTTTTATGTGACTTCGTGTGTCCAAGTTTCTTTCCTGAAGCAACTATAACATGAAAATGCTCTTGTTGTTTTCTGAGGGAGATCCAAGGCAGGTTGTTGCCTTGTCTCTGCCTTAATCTGTTACTTGTTTTGTTGCATCAAGAATGGCTGAAGAATGGTTTTCTTTTTCTAATTATGTCTAAAACCTCAACTGTATTCTGTGTCTTTGTAGATAATTTTGTGCCAATTTTGGAGGGTAATAGCTTTCCCTTTAGGTTTGCAGACTGTTTTTTTTTTTTTTTTTTTTCCCAAGTTCAGGAAAATATTTTCTATTATATCTTTGAATGCACTACCTTTTTTCTCTGAAAGGGTCCTGTGTATGGACGACTGTGGTCTTGTGCTAGATGTCTCTGCACTCCACCTTGTTATCTCCCCTTCGACTGCATTCATCTGCCTGCCTTTCCCCTTCTGCACTCATAGAGAAGGCCTCAGATGTTTCCTGTTAATGAGTAACTTGGCTTTACCACAGTTAGTTCTGTTGCATGGGTGCGCTAGTCACCCAGTCGTTTCTGACTCTTTGCGACCCCAGGGACTGTAGTCTGCCAGGCTCCTCTGTCCATGGAATTCCCCAGGCAAGAACATTGGAGTGAGTAACCATTTCCTTCTCCAGGGGATCTTCCTAACCCAGGGACCGAACTTGTGTTTCTTGCATTTCAGGCAGATTCTATACCATCTGAACCATATATGTATGTGTGTGTGTGTGTGTGTGTATATATATATATATATATATATATATATATATATATATATGTAATCCAATGGAATTCCCAAACCAACTTTTTTGCCAACCCAATACATACTTTTTTGGATTCTTTTCCATTATAGGTTCATTTAAAATATTGAAAATACTGAGTATAGTTCCTTGTGCTATACAGGAGGTCCTTGTTGGTTACCTATTTTATATAAAGTAGTCTGCATATATTAATCCCAAACTCCTAATTTATCCCTCTCCACCCCCTCCCCTTTGGTAGCCATAAGTTTGCTTTCTGTGTCTGTGGATCTGTTTCTGCTTTGTATATAAATTCATTTGTATTATTAATTTTTAGACTCCACAAATATGTGATATCACATGATGTTTGTCTTTCTCTATCTGGTTAACCTCAGTGTGATAATCTCTAAGTCCCTTCATGTTGTTGCAAATGATTTTATTTCATTCTTTTTTTATGGCTGAGTAATATTCCATTGTATGTATGCACCACGTCATCTTTATCCATTCCTCTGTTGATGGACACTTAGGTTGTTGCCATGGCTTGGCTCTTTTAAGTAGTGTTACTATGAATATTGTCATGAATGTATCTTTTTGAGTTAGGATTTTCATCTCCTGAATATATGCCTAAGAGTAGAGTTGTAGGATCATCTAGTTGCTCTATTTTTAATTTTTTAAAGGAACCTCTGTATTGTTCTCTGAGGTTTCCCTGGTGGCTCAGTGGAGGCTTTCCTGGAGTAGGAAATGACAACCAACTCTAGTAGTCTTGCCTAGAAAATTCTACAGACAGAAGAGCCTTTCAGTCTGTAGTTCATGGGGTTGCAGAGTTGGACACAACTCAGCACATTGGCATGCATACTATGCACCATAGTGGCTGCACCATTTATTTATTTATTTAGTACTATATTTATATAGGTCTTTATAGAACCATTCAACTTCAGCTTCTTCCGCATTACCAGTTGGGGCACAGACTTGGATTACTGTGATATTGAATGGTTTGCTTTGGAAACAAACAGAGATCATTCTGTTGTTTTTGAGATTGCACCCAAGTACTGCATTTTTGACTCTTTTGTCGACTATGAGGACTACTCAATTTCTTCTAAGGGATTCTTGTCTACAGTAGTAGATGTAATGGCCATCTGAGTTAAATTCACCCATTCCAGTCCATTTTAGTTCACTGATTCCTCAAATGTCAATGTTCACCCTTGCTGTCTAATCTTTGACCACTTCCAATTTACCTTGATTCATGGACCTAACATTCCAGATTCCTATGCAATGTTGTTCTTTACAGCATCGGACTTTACTTCCATCATTAGTCACATTCACAACTGGGTGTTGTTTTTGCTTTGGCTCCACCTCTTCATTCTTTCTGGAGTTATTTATCCACTGATCTCCAGTAGCATATTGGGCACCTACCAACCTGAGGAGTTCATCTTTAAGCGCCCTCTATCTTTTTGCCTTTTCATACTGTTCATGGGGTTCTCAAGGCAAGAATACTGAAGTGGTTTGCCATTCCCTTCCCCAGTGTCATTCAATTAGACAAGGCTGTGGTCCATGTGATCAGTTTGATTAGTTTTCTGTGACTGTGGCTTTCATTCTGACTGCCCTCTGATGGATGAGAATAAGAGGCTTACGGAAGCTTCCTGATGGGAGAGACTGACTGAGGGGGAAACTGGGTCTTGTTCTGATGGGTGGGGCCATGCTCAGTAAATCTTTAATCCAATTTTCTGTTGAAGGGCAGGGCTGTGTTCCCTCCCTATTGTTTGACCTGAGGCAAAAACTATGGTGGAGGTAATGAAGATAATGATGACCTCTTTCAAAAGTCCAGTGTGAGCACTGCTGCACCCACTGTCCCCAACCCTGAACCAGGCCACTGCTGACCCACACCTCCACTGGAGACTCCTGGACACTCACGGATAAGTCTGGGTCAGTCTCTTGTGTGGAGACTTTTCATTTTAGGGGACTGGAGTGTAAAAGTAGGAAGTCAAGAGATACCTGGAGTAATGGGCAAATTTGGCCTTGGAGTACAGAATGAAGCAGGGCAAAGGCTAACAGATTTTTGCCAAGAGAGCACATTGGTAATAGCAAGCACTCTCTTCCAATAACGCGAGACTCTACACATGGACATCACAAGATGGTCAATACCAAAATCAGACTGATTATGTTCTTTGCAGCCAAAAATGCAGCCACAGTCAACAAAAACAAGATCAAGAGCTGACTGTGGCTCAGATTATGAACTCCTTATTGCCAAATTCAGACTGAAATGGAAGAAAGTGGGGAAAACCACTAGACCATTCAGGTATGACCTAAATCAAATCCCTTACAATTATACAGTGGAAGTAACAAGTAGATTCAAGGGATTAGATCTGATAGACAGAGTGCCTGAAGAACTATGGACTGAGGTTCCTGAGACTGTACAGGAGGCAGTGATCAAGACCATCCCCCCCAAAAAGAAATGCAAAAGGCAAAATGGTTGTCTGAGAAGTCCTGACAAATAGTTGAGAAAAAAAGAGAAGCTAAAGGCAAAGGAGAAAAGGAAAGATATATCCATTTGAATGCAGAGTTCCAAAGAATAGCAAGGAGAGATAACAAAGCCTTCCTCAGCTATCAGTGCAAAGAATAGAGGAAAAATATAGGAAAGACTAGAGATTTCTTCAAGAAAATTAGAGATACCAAGGGGACATTTCATGCAAAGACAGACACAATAAAGGACAGAAATTGTATGTACCTAACAGAAGCAGAAGATATTAAGAGGTAGCCAGAATACACAGAACTACTATACAAAAAAGATCTTCAGGACTGAGGTAATCATGATGATGTGATCACTCACCTAGAGCCAGACATCCTGGAATGTGAAGTCAAGTGGGCCTTAGGAAGCATCACTACAAACAAAGCTAGTGGAGCTCATGGAATTCCAGTTGAGCTATTTCAAGTCTTAAAAGATGATAGTGTGAAAGGGCTGTACTCAATATGTCAGCAAATCTGGAAAACTCAGCAGTGCCATAGGACTGGAAAAGGTCAGTTTTCATTCCAATCCCAAAGAAAGGCAATGCTCAAGAATGTTCAAACTATCACACAATTGCATTTATCTCCTATGCTAGCAAAGTAATGCTCGAAATTCTCCAAGTCAGGCTTCAGGAGTATGTGGACCGTGAAATTACAGATGTTCAAGCTGGATTTAGAAAAGGCAGAGGAGCAAGAGATCAAATTGCCAACATCCGTTGGGTCATTGAAAAAGTAAGAAAATTCCAGAAAAAATCTACTTCTGCTTTATTGACTACATCAAAATCTTTGACTGTGTGGATCACAACAAACTGTGGAAAATTCTTAAGGAGATGGGAATGTCAGACCAGCTGACCTACCTCCTGAGAAATCTGTATGCAGCTCAAGAAGCAACAGTTAGAACTGGACATGGAACAACAGGTTGGTTTCAACTTGGGAAAGGAGTATGTCACGGTTGTATATTGTCACCCTGCTTATTTAACTTATATGCAGAGTACATCATGAGAAATGTTGGTCTGGATGAAGCACAAGCTGGAATCAAGATTGCCAGGAGAAATATCAATAACCTCAGATATGCAGATGACACCACCCTTATGGCAGAAAGTGAAGAGGAACTAAAGAGCCTCTTGATGAAAGTGAAAGAAGAGAATGAAAAAGTAGGCTTAAGCTCAACATTCAGGAAACTAAGATCATGGCATCTGGTTCCATCACTTCATGGCAAATAGATGGGGAAACAATGGAAACAGTGAGAGACTTCATTTTGGGGGGCTCCAAAATCACTGCAGATGGTGATTGCAGCCATGAAATTAAAAGATGCTTGCTCCTTGGAAGAAAAGCTATGACCAACCTAGACAGCATATTAAAAAGCAGAGACATTAATTTCCCAACAAAAGTCCATTTAGTCGAAACTATGGTTTATTTCATAGTCACGTATGGATGTGAGAGTTGGACTATAACAAAAGCTGAGTGCTGAAGAATTGATGCTTTTGAACTGTGGTGTTGGAGAAGACTCTTGAGAGTCTCTTGGACTGCAAGGAGATCCAGCCATTCCATCCTAAAGGAAATCAGTCCTGACTATACGCTGGAAGGACTGATGTTGAAACTGAAACTCCAATACTTTGGCCACCGGATTCAAAGAAATGACTCATTGGAAAAATCCTGATGCTGGGAAAGATTGAAGGCAGGAGGAAAAGGGGATGACAGAGGATGTTATGGTTGGATAGCATCACAAACTCGATGGACATAAGTTTGAGTAAACTCTGGAAGTTGGTGATGGACCAGGAGGCCTGGCGAGCTGCAGTCCATCAGGTCTCAAAGAGTTGGACATAACTGAATGACTGAACTGAACTGAAAGATATTTATGTAAATGCCAATTTCTTTTTTCCATCTTGTATGGGCTTAAAGGGTGTAGTCTGTCTTGATCATCTTTCTATCCTGATGCAGTTGAAACAGATTTTCTTTGATAACTTTCCCCTCCCCTCTGAGACCTGGTTTTGTTTCTCATGGACCTCTAGGTTTCCCTGAGGTTGTACTGACTCTCTGGGCTTTCTGCATCAGGAGAGGACAGTGTGCATGTTCTGGGCTGTGATGACTTTCCTGCTGCTTGTTTGAGTACTGTGCTTCATGCTTCCTTCATCCTGTCAGGGTGCAGAATTCCCTGCAGATTTCCCCTCTCCCAGAAGAGCGGTCTGGAGTTCCGCTTCTGATAGCTGTTTCTCCTTGGTGCTGGCTATCTCTGGAGACAGAGAGGCTTCTAAGTGGTGTTTCTACCCAATTCCCCTACTTCTGCAGCATTCTCTCAGATCCACTTGGAGCAGAAGGCTGAAAAGATATTTGGAAGTGGGTCTGGGTCCCCTGAAAGAAGCCCACAGGGAGTGGAGAGGCTTTACATGATTTCTTCTAGTTTTCTTCTCTCATTTCCCACTGACTTAGATTGTTTTCCTATATATTTTCTCTTTGACTAATTGCTGCTTAGTTTTTGGAGTTAGTTGCCTCTGCTTCTGTGACCTTTGTGTTTTTACTCCTCTGCTCTGGGGGGAAATGGCATTGACTGGGGGAAGTAGTTTTCCCTGGGTGGACATTTTCTAGTGATTTCTCAGCCCTGCCCAAACCCCACTTACTTGACATTTCTCTCCTTGCATTATCCATAATCCTCCCCCAGCCTCTCACACATATTTATGCATCTAACCTTTCCTCTCTAATGTTTCCTTCAGATGCAGAGTGGGGGTTGTGGTAAGCCACCCTCAGAGGCTTCCTAGAAGTTTCTATTTCTGTGACAGGACAGCAGCCCTTTTGGTTGTTACACTGTGGGTGTTGGGGTTGATTTTTTTCTCATCCACCATTCAATATTATAGGTTTCCCAGAATATAGGCTTTGGTTTCTCTCTTTACTCTGTAATTTTATTTTATTTTTTTCATTTATTTTTATTAGTTGGAGGCTAATTACTTTACAATATTGTAGTGGTTTTTGCCGTACATTGACATGAATCAGCCATGGATTTACATGTGTTCCCCATCCTGAACCCCCCTCCCACATCCCTCCCCATCCCATCCCTCTGGGTCTTCCCAGTGCACCAGCCCTGAGCACTTGTCTCGTGCATCCAACCTGGACTGGCGATCTGGTTCACACTTGCTAATATACATGTTTCAATGCTATTCTCTCAGATCCTCCCACACTTGCCTTCTCCTATAGAGTCCAAAAGTCTGTTCTATACATCTGTGTCTCTTTTTCTGTCTTGTATATAGGGTTATCATTACCATCTTTCTAAATTCCATATATATGCGTTAGTATACTGTACTGGTGTTTATCTTTCTGGCTTACTTCACTCTGTATAATGGGTTCCAGTTTCATCCATCTCATTAGAACTGTAAGTCCTGAAATTTGGCTTTTTGAGGGTGACCAAGATGGCATCTCTCAGCGGAAGACTTAATTATAGGTCACTACCCATCACAACTCTGGTGTTGGAGAAGACTCTTGAGAGTCCCTTGGACTGCATGGAGATTCAACCAGCCCATCCTAAAGGAAATCAGTCCTGAATATTCATTGGAAGGACTGATGCTGAAGCTGAAACTCCAATACTTTGGCCCCCTGATGCAAAGAACTGACTCATTTGAAAAGACCTGTATGCTGGGAAAGATTGAAGGCAGGAGGAAAAGGGGATGACAGTGGATGAGATGGCTGGGTGGCATCACCAACTCAATGGACATGAGTTTGAGTAAACTCATGAGTTGGTGATGGACAGGGAGGTCTGGAACACTGCAGTCCATGGGATCACAAAGAGTTGGACATGACTCAGCAACTGAACTGAACCCATCACACATCTGTCAGAAGCCTGTGTGATTTTGGTGAGAATATATAAGAGACTTATTACTCACACGTTGTTCAATTCATTTAAACCTTGCTGCTGTTAGATTGTCAAAAGGAGAAGTCAAAATACTTAAATAATATGTTTTAAGAGAAAATTAATAAAATTGGAGGACTCTTTGGAAGGGTGAGCCATGGTTCTGGAAACCATGCTGTGGAAGACAAAAAAGCCACCAACCTAAAAATTTGGAAAGATCAGTAGATAAATCAACAACTTTAAAGTGTCCAGGTATAAGGCAAAGGTAGCAAAGGAGGAGCTGCAGTGAATTATAACATACATGGTACACTTAAATCATTCATAATATGGTCATTCATATTCACTGGTGCAGGCCGAAGTTGGAAGGAGTACTCTTCATGCCTTGGGTTAGAGAAAGTGTACTGGCTTAATACATCTAACAAAATCTCTTATGACCAGTTAGATTATGGAGTCATATACAGTGCACATATATCTAATATAATCTATAATGTTATCTGTGTTATTACACATAAGCACAAATTTACTCTTTCTTCCTCATAAATCACTCATTTAGGTTTTGTATCTTTTAGTTGATTTATAATCAAGAGCCAGTTTTCTAGCTGCTCCTATGAAGGGCTATTGTTTTTCCCCTTAAAAGGCTATCAGGGATAATTCAAGATTTTGGAATGTGTACATAGAGAAGTTTCTGACTTGATCTTCTTTTCTGTGACTGGTCATGTTGTCATTGTTCCCATATAGCCACTTACACATTTACCCAAGATTTCATTAACAGATGTACAAATAATTTTTAAAAGACCAAAGTGCAAAATGAGGCTGGAGGGAGAAGAGAGAGTTTTCTTCAGAGAAGGTTGTTAAATCTAGAAATCATTGAATTTATATATATACATTTTTTCTTCTTCAAGCAAAATACAACCCAAGAGCCATGCCTTATTTGGTGTTCTATAGTAGGCCTTGGTTCTTTACACTGACCATTTTATTTTTTTGTTTATTTTTCATTTATTTTTATTAGTTGGAGGCTAATACACTGACCATTTTATTCAATGCTGATCCCACGCAGACAATGTGACTTTCATTGCACAATGAACCATGGAAACAAGCTCATTCTTTTGTTCACTCTAACCCAGTTACTGGACCTCGTTAAGTGGTGTGTCTCCAACTCTGAGCTGACTCTAACACTCATTTGATCATTCAATTAACATTCTTAGTTAATGAAAGAGAAAATCCCTGGAAGAGAAACCAGACTCTGTTTTATTACTGAACTATTGTTTAAATTATCGTCTGTTTTCTTGATTAACTGTTTTCCTTTTGTTTCTGCATTGTCTAACTTCCCTAATTATTAATTTTGCATGTCTGCTCTCTGGAACTCAGGAGGTCTAGGAGACAGAAGCATTTTCTACAAATAAGAAATGGGAGAGAAGGAGGGGCTATTGTGCCTGGGAAGGCCCTGCTGGATCCAGCTTGCTTTCCATTCTTCCTTTCCTCTGATACTTCCCAATCCTCAAACCAGGAGACAGGACAATGAAGAGAATAAATTTTGGATAGAGAGATTAATTATAAGTTGGCAGGGGAACTCAGTTTTAGGCGGTCTCAATTTGAGTAGCAGAGCCAAGACTGAAATTCAGGACACACACACACACACAAAAGAAATTCAGGACAGCATGACTCTAGAAACAGTGATCTTGTGATGATTTGTAGCTGTTTCTTCTGAGCTCTTCCCTTGATGGCTCCAGAAACTCTTTTAAGCCCCAACCTTTGATAATGACAGTTCATGATATAGCTAATGGATCTGTGCCTCTGCTTCCAAGCAAGTTACAAGGTTCAGTTCAGTTCAGTCGCTCAGTTGTGTCCAACTCTTTGCGACCCCATGAACCTCAGCACGCCAGGCCTCCCTGTCCATCTCCAACTCCCAGAGTCCACCCAAACCCATGTCCATTGTGATGGTGATGCCATCCAACCATCTCATCCTCCATCATCCCATTCTCCTCCTGCCCTCAATCTTTCCCAGTTATAAAGTTATTTCTTGAAAATATTTGTAGGTGAGTTTTTTTTTTTTTTGCTTTAATAAAATATATTTAGATATAAGCCTATTAACAAAGAATTTAATGCCTGAACATGTTCCATTTTCAAACAGACTTTCAAAAACCAATTATCATATTGTTTGCAAATATCCACTTCCACAGTAGAAGACAAGTGTCTGGTGAGATGGATGGACTTTACATATGTCTATATGCGTGAGTTAGAATTTGTGAGGCACATCAGACACAGAAAAAGTCAAACATATCTGAGTATGAATGTAGATGGAAAGGGGTGGCAGGACCACAGAAGCAGTTTATATTCATGATGCACTAAATATATGCAATCCATGTGGCACTAAATATTTATGAGGCTTTAAACCAGCCACACATCAGTGACACATTTTCTAACCCCAGGTGTCCTTGTCAAGGAAAGCAGGTAAAATCCAGAGCTGTTCCTTAAATGGAATGCAGCAGCAGCCATGGCTAGGCATTCTTGTCCCTGCATCTCACTGATGGAACAAGTGTGTGTTGGCTCTAAGTGTCTTTTCTCTGTTTGGCCCCCTGGTTCAAATCCTAACTCTGGTTCTTTTGACCACACTGTGTGGCCAGAAAGGCTGGTGCTGGTACTATAGTCAGATAGTGGGAGAGGGAACATGTGGCTGTTATATATATAATATATATATAAAATCCAGGATGCAGAAAGAGTACCTCCCCCAGCACCCTGCTTGCACCCAATCCTCTGGGTCAGCCTGCCTCATTTCTCTCCTTTCACCTTTCACTACATTTCACGTTGATCCCAATAACTGTGTGATTTGCTCTGGAAGTCTTTCATTCTGTGGCCTCTGGGAGAGGACCAGATGATGTATTTTGAGGTTACCAAGGCATCCATCTACATAGCTTCTTACAAGCAAATCAAGCATTTTCACTATGCTGAACAAAACAGTTCTATTCCTACTGAGCATGAATGAATCAATGACTATTGACTGTTGTCTCTCTTTGCAAGCAGACATTACATCTTTAGTTCAAAAACTATTTATGGAGCTTGTCATATGTATGAGATGTTGTGCTGGATTTTAGAAATGAACAAAGATCTTCCCAGAGCTTATGGGCAGATGGTGGAGAAAAAGTAGGACCTTCTTATCATGCTTGAGAGAAGCTCCAAATTTCCTCTGTGATAACCCTGCCCTTATCCCCTGGGGCTCCATCTCCTCCTGCTTTGAATGTCCCTATGGACTGTAGCCCATCAGGCTCTTCTGTTCATGGGATTTTCCAGGCAAGAATACTGGAGTGGGTTGCCGTGTCCTTCTCCAGGGGATCTTCCCAACCCAGGAATTGAACCGGGGTCTCCTGCATTGCAGGCAGATTCTTTACCAATTGAGCTATGAGGGAAGCCCCCACTCACAGCAGCCCCCTCCTTTCTGCTGCTCCTCCACGTGCTCTCTGCCTCAGGACTCAGCATCTATGATCCCTCTCCCTGTGTCTTTTCTGGCTAGGATCTTCTCAAGTTTCACAGCTTGATCGTCCAGATGCCTGGTCAAATGCATCCCCTTAAGAAATCACTTCCTGAACACTGTAGTAAGAGAATCCCAGTTGCTTCCTTCCTTCTTTCCTTCCTTTTTTTTTTTTTTTCATTTTCCCTCCATTTGCTTGCTTTTCCTTTTCCACAGAAATGTTATTGCCCGAAATGAAGGTGCTTCTTCATGTGTTTTCTTGTTTTTTTCTGCTTCTTTACTATAACATTTCCCCAGGCACTTAATCTTGCTTACTTATGTCCTCCCAGTATTGGAATGCCTACCTTAAAGGGGGCACTTGATATCTACTTGATAAATGAATAAAGCAATGAGTAAATAAATGTGTCTTTTATAAAGGCATTTGGCTGCAAGTTACAGAAAATGCATTCACAAGAACTGAAACAAATTTGGGTTTATTTCTCTGTGTAATACAAGTTCAGAGAAAGGGCTTTGAAACCTCAGGTCAATTCAGTGGTTGACTGATGTAATTTCTGAAGTCTTTGAAGTTCATTCAGAATGTCTCTCATTGAATTAAGTTGGACCATTCCCCCTAGAGTCTCTCAAGCAGTATTTTGCAGTATTTTGATGATGTATATTTGAATATAAGAAGACATAATTAAATAATTGAAAGAGTTTTCTGTGGTCCCATAACTTATGGTATGCAATTATAAAATATCCTGTCTTTTAACATTTATTTTCTGGAACTAGTTTTTATCCTGCCTTTGATGAAAGCTTGAGCAGGCCCATAAATGTGCTCTTGGATATCACAAAATCCTCTGATCAATAATTAAATTTGTTGGTAACATGTAGTTAAAACATCAATGCCTGCTGCTGACTATACAGTCTACATTTTGGGAAAGAGGCTGGGTTCCTTCTCTCTGTGCTAATTCTCCTTCTCCTTGAAGATGGAGAAGAGTAAAGGGCACATGGAATTTTTATTTGATTGGTCCTTTCTTGATTTGGGCTCATACTCTCTGAATTTGCTGACGTTTTAAAGTAACTTCATTTCTAGTGAGTGTCTTTAATGGTTCCTCAAAGTGGCTTGTTTGTTGCATAACAAAGCATCCCGGAAGATATGGGCTTAAAATAACCACAGTTTTATTATATCTTACAATTTTGTGGGCCAGGAATTTGGGCAGTACTCAGCTTGAAGATTCTTCAGCTCCTGTAGCCTGGATTCGGGTCAGTTTTTCTTTGACACTGAGCTGGCGCTCAGTCTGAGGTGACCTGTCACCTGTAACTCCTTGGTTTGATAACTGACCACTCCCATGACTTACCTTGTACCTCACCCTCCATCCTCGGTCCCTAGCCATCTGTAGCCTCTCTTTTTTAGGACCTGCCTTCCCTTCCAGCTGGCCCTCCTGAGCAGACCCTAAGGTGGCCCCAACTGGCTCTCTTCCACCTGGACAGAACATCTGGTCCAGAGGAAACAACTCAGGTTCCTTTTGTCCTGCTAACTTCCCAGATGTAACCACTTCCCCACAGCCCACGAGGCAGCACTCTGAGACTGTCTTTGACTCTGGATTCCATGGGGTGAAGTCAGACTCTTCATCGCAAAAAATCATTAGGTTAGTGGGAAGGGAAAGCCCATACAGAGACAGGTATAGCCTTGTTTTATACTGACAGTGTGGTTAATGCAGGGACATTGGGCTATATAAGAAAATCATGCTATTTATAACCTCCTTAGCTAGTCCTTAACATATATAATAAGTTGCACATTATGCATATTTAAAGTGTAATTTTTTTTAAATTAGTTTTTTATTGGAGTATAGTTGATTTACAATATTGTGTTCATGTTGTATAGCAGAGTTGTAATAATATTACATTATTGTAAAAAATATCCAATTGTAAAAAATCCATTGTAAAAATATCCAATATTTTTTATTCTATTCTCATATAGGTTATTACAGAGTACTGAATAGAGTTTCCTGTGCTATAAAGTAGGTTCTTATTAGTTGTCTGTTCTATATGTAGTAGTGAGTATATGTCAGTCCCAATCTCCCATTTTATCTCTCTCCTCGTCTTTCACCTTGATAACCACAGACAGGTTTGTGTTCTACATCTATGATTCAACTTTTGTTTTGTAAATAAGTTCATTGGTACCATTTCTTTAGCTTCCCCATATGAGTGATATTGTATGACATTTGTCTTTTTCTGTCTTACTTTATTCAATAAGACAATCTCCAAGTCTATCCACATTGCTGCAAATGGAATTATTCCATCCTTTTTTATGACTAATATTCCATTGTACATATGTACCACATCTTCATTTCTCCATGGACATTAAGGTTGCTTCCATGTATTGGCTATTATAAATAGTGCTAAAATGAACATTGGGGTGCATATATTCTTTCAAAGTATGGATTTCTTCAACACTGTAGGAGAGTTCTCCTTTCTCCACACCCTCTCCAGCATTTAATGCTTGTAGATTTTTTGATGATGGCCATTTTGGCCAGTGTGAGGTGATACTTCATTGTAGTTTTAATTTTCATTTCTCTAATAATTAATGATGTGGAACATCTTTTCTTGTGTCTCTTGGCCATCTGTATGCCTTATTTCAAGAAATGTCTTTTAGAATACACTATAAGTTAAGATTTAGCCTTTGGAGCAATATGCCTGAATTAGGTGATCATGCCTCATTTTGTTATCCTGGATCTAGCAATTTATTTCATCTTTTCAGCCTGAATTCCCTCCTTTGTAAACTGGAAAAATAATATATGCTTCATGAAGATTAAATAAGACAGACATGCAAAGTATTATAGTGTTTTATGCTTTCTTTTAAAGGAGGCAATAATACTAATTAGTAATAATCTCTGATTAAATTTTCACAGATTGTCAATTAGAAACAGCTTTTAAAATCTTTCCCTGAAAATTGTCACTTCAAATGCTGTGATATGTCATCCCATCATACTTCATGTGAAATTTTATTGTCAGTTTTATCACTTTAAGAATTAATTGAGTGTTTTGTAATGAGTTGCCCAATCTATCCATCAAACTATTTTAATTTGCATTTAAACTTTATCATTTTGACAGTGAAGAGTTTGAGTAGAACTTAACTTTATGGGAAATGATGCAGTTTCTGAATATTATAAGATCAAATTAGCAAAATACAGTTCAATCTGATTAATTTTCCAACCATCATAGCCGAAAAAATGACTGCAATAGCAATGTGACTCATCATCAGTTCACAAAACATAAGGAAGCAATCAAGACTTGTTCAATTAAAATAGCAGTGATATTTGCCTCACTAAGAGACCCTGGAAAAGGTCAATTTTCATTCTAATCCCAAAGAAAGGTAATGCCAAAGAATATTCAAACCACCGCACAACTGCACTCATCGCACACGCTAGCAAAATAATGTTCAAAATTCTTCAAGCCATACTTCAACAGTACGTGAACTGTGAACTTCTAGATGTTCAAGCTGGATTTAGAAGAGGCAGAAAAACCAGAAATTAAATTGCCAATATCCGTTAGACTATTGAGAAAGCCAGAGAGTTCCAGAAAAACTTCTATTTCTGCTTTATTGACTATGCCAAAGTCTTTGACTGTGTGGATCACAATAAACTCTGGAAAATTATGAGAGCGATAGGAATACCAGACCACCTGACATGCCTCTTGAGAAATCTGTATGCAGGTCAGGAAGCAACAGTTAGAACTGGACATGGAACAACAGACTGCTTCCAAATAGGAAAAGGAGTATGTCAAGACTGTATATTGTCACCCTGCTTATTTAATTTATATGCAGAGCACATCATGAGGAATGCTGGGCTGGATGAAGCACAAGCTGGAATCAAGATTGCAGGGAAAAGTATCAAGAACCTCAGATACGCAGATGACACTATCCTTATGGCAGAAAGCGAAGAAGAACCAAAGAGCCTCTTGACGAAAGTGAAAGAGGAGAGTGGAAATGTTGGCTTAAAACTCAGTATTCAGAAAACTAAGATCATGGCATCAGGTCCCATCACTTCATGGCAAACAGATGGGGAAACAGTGAGAGACTTCATTTTGGGGGGCTCCAAAATCACTGCAGATGGTGATTGCAGTCGTGAAATTAAAGGCACTTGATCTTTGCAAGAAAAGTTATGACCAACCTAGACAGCATATTAAAAAGCAGAGACATTACTTTGCCAACAAAGGTCAGTCTAATCAAAGCTATGGTTTTTCCAGTATTCGTGTATGTATGTGAGAGCTGGACTATAAAGAAAGCTGAGTGCTGAAGAATTGATCCTTCGAACTGTGGTATTGGAGAAGATTCTTGAGAGCCCCTTGGACTGCAGGGGATCCAACCAGTCAATCCTAAAGGAAATCAGTCCTGAATATTCATTGGAAGGGCTGATGCTGAAGTTGAAACTCCAATACTTTGGCCACCTGAAGTGAAGAACTGATTCACTGGAAAAGACCCTGATGCTGGGCAAGACTGAAGGCAGGAGAAGGGGATGGCAGATAATGAGATGTTTGGATGACATCACCTACTTGATGAATGTGAGTTTGAGCAAGCTCTGGGAGTTGGCGATGGACAGGGAAGCCTGGCGTGCTGAAGTCCATCATTGTGTCACAAAAAGTTAGACAAAGCTGAGCAGCTGAACTGGACTGAACTGAACTGATATCTGCCTCCAGTGGTTTTGAGTCCATCCAAGAGAACATGCCAGATTCAAAAAATGTGAATTCACCTTGTAGTATGGCTGTAACATCTTCAAAAAGATAAAAGAGGTTACTGGTGTGGATCTCTGTATGTCAATGCAAGGGGAGTTTGGGTTACAAAAGATCTGTAAGGTCAAATTATAAATCATTTGTTCATTAGTTATCTTTTTGTTCACCTGTTTGTCCATACAGTCAGTCAAATCAGTCAACACCAGCATGATGCAGTGGAAGAGGTTTGACTCCGAAGTGGACAAACCTGATTCTTAAATCTAGCTCTACCATATACTAGCTGTAAAACCACAATAAGGCATCATTTCCATTCTTGACCTCAGTTTCCTTTTTTGCAATTTGCAGAAATAATTACCTCTGATGTTGCTAAGAGGATTGCATGATATTAATGGTTCCCATCTGAGGCAATATCACCTCTTATGCAAAATCTGAAAATTCGCTGAGCATTTAGAGAATAAAGATTGAAATTCTAGATAGTCTGCAATGTCTAGAACCCTTAAAAATCTGTAGTATATGTTTCTGTATCTTAGAAAGCCATGCTTGTTCCAAATTACTCTTGAATGTTCCAGTGAAAATGATGGAACTTTGAAACCTGAGTCTAAACCCTAGGACTATTTCATGTTCAGTTCAGTTCAGTTGCTCAGTCGTGTCTGACTCTTTGTGACATGAAGACAATATTTTATCACAGTTGTGATATGCATTGAATTTTCAAACGAACCTGCCATATAAACCAAGAGAAGATTGCTCATTGTTTACTTGGTACTTTACTAAGAATTCATCGTTATTTGGGAAACATGTTGCCATCAAAAATTTTAGCTATCAAATTTACAGTTATGTGTATATATGTATATGTATATATGTATGCATATACACACACACATATATCTCTCTACATATATATGTAGAGACAGAGAGAAATGCAACTTTAGCCATTATTTTAAAAATATTAAAATGCCAAATTGTGTTCAATAAAGCATTTTATATTGATTTTATCCTAATATTTACTCTACTAAAACAGAGTAGAACCAAAATTAGATAAACATTTCCCCAAGAAATACACTAGGGTTGTCAGAGATATACCATATTTTCAAGATGTAAAAAAGTGATTTGAAAAAGGTAATAATAAAACTGAAATATTGCATTTGACCAGAAAAAAAAAAAAGATTTCTTTGGTTCTTAGATAAAACCACAAATTAATCTAAAATATAGCAAGTTGCACAATATTAGACAAAATTAGTTTATTAGTATTATATTAATATTTTACTATCAGTATAATATTAGTATTATATTAATATTTTACTATCAGTATAATATTAGTATACAAAAGTGGAAAGAAATTCAAAAATGTAATTTTCAACCAATCATTTATCATGTTTGAGAAGAATGGTAACGTGGGGAAAGAAGTAAAATACAACTTTACAATGTGCTTTAGTGACATAAATGTTCATTATAGGTGGATGAACAATTTTTATATGACAATGAAGATTTGCTGTTGCATATGTTATGTTTGTAAGAAAGGACAAGTTTTAAATGAAATATTATTTTCAAAGTTGCTGTGAATGGCTATAAAGAAAATTTCAGTACCCAAAAGCCTTAAAATGTATACAAATAGTTCATTTCTCCATGCCATTGCTTCTGCTGCAGATGGAGCAACAGACATGGTGAATCCGGTGGAGACCATGGGGGGACTTTTAAATGCTGCATCAGGTGTCTTTAGCACTTATTTGCCTTCTGCTCAACAATGCTTCAGGGCCAAAGATTGCACTGAAAAATCACTGAATGGACAACATTGTCATTGCTCCTAAGGCATGAAGACTGCTCCCATGTACCTCAGATAGTTTCATGATCTGTACATTACCACCAAAGACATGTTTGGATATCTCCTTCTATACGACAAAGGAAGTAACTGTCCAAAGGAAGTGGTTGCTGCTGTTGTTTGAAGATTGTTGTTTTTAAGATCTTATTCACTTTTGGATATTACTAAATAACTTTTAAGTTGAATTATTTAAAAGGTGTACATTGAAATTGTATTATTGAGAAAGTATGCAACATATGTTTTAGACTTATTTAAAAATGTTAAATGGTTTTTTTCCTAAACTATAAGGAAATGAGATCAATTTTATTAAAATGAAGGAGAATATCAAGGTATTTATCTCACTCACTAAGAATGACATATGGATACAATTAAAAGTTCTAATTTGGAAACATTTGCTCATTATTAAGTACTATTTATGTATTTATTTTTCCCATTTATTTTTATTAGTTGGAGGCTAATTACTTTACAATATTGTAGTGGTTTTTGCCATACATTGACATGAATTAGCCATGGATTTACATGTATTTAATAGGTATAAATAATTGATTTAAAGATCTTTATCAGAATAATTTACTAATCTACTAAAAATGGCTAAAGACTATGTTAAATATTTGCAGGAAGTTAAATAAGTTAAAAATAATGCCTTTGAGACCAAAATATCTTTTAATTGATATAGTTAGAAAAGATTCTGTATTTAAGATTTCCCCACACACTCATTTGGAAGGAAACTAAACTACTTATTTAGACCAATTTCCAATTCTGTATTTAACTAAAGATGGTTCTAGTGCAGTAGGGTGGTTACTAAAAAAAGCTGTGGAACCAATTGTAATGTCTAAGGAAAGGATGTTAAAGACTCCTATTAACAGTTGGAGAACCAAATACCATTAAGTTACTAAAAACACAGGAAACATGGGGATCTTGGTGTATTTCATTAATGTAGCTTGCTTTAGAGATATTTTGAATTATGTATATGTTTACATGTAGTAAATATACACACACTAGTGTGCAGTATGACCATAGGTAACCCATATTAAGAAAAATGTGCACTAGGGCAATTTAGGAGTTGCCTCCCAGGTCTACCACATTAATTATGTTACGCTACCCACTTATGTCTTCTTCTCTTTCTTTGTGTCACCAGCTGAGGGATACGGTCCCCAATATATGGTCCATCATGGTGTGAGGTGGAAAGAGGTTTCCTGGAATAAACTATGATAACACAGGGTCTTATTTCATGTCTGCATCTATAAACAAGACCAAGTTCATATGTATGAATTTCATGCCTCATCACTTTTCCCCCCATTTCATCAGTCTGTAATTTGCCTTGGATTATTCCCCCATTTCAATTAAAGGTATTTCCTCTATCTTTTATTACATAATTACAACTTCTAGTTGTTTCTTCTAACATTACACTTTATTTTAATCTCTGTTTTTCCCCTTGCATTTTCCCTATCCCATGTCTCTTGCTAGAATGGGCTCTGAGTATCTTTCTTATCTTAATTACAAATTTATTCATTATAAAAAAGTTGAAGTATTGGTCTATTTTATTATGTTCTTCAGGATAGCTGTATCCGAACCTTTGCTTCTTGAATGTATGCTGTATAATTACAACTTAGTTTCCATTTATATCTGTGTCATATCTAATTTCAAAGAGGTCACATCAATTTGATATTTTATTGGTTAAACATTATTAGATTTTGGCAAAGTTATTCAGTTCAGTGAAATACCATTATGACATTATATTGTTATTTTTGTGGGTGCAGCCTCAAGACCACCCTCAGTTTCAAGAATTCACTAGCAGGACACACAGAACTTGCTGAAAGCTCTTATACTCATTGTTACAGTTTATTATAGCAAAAGAATATGAGTAATATCAGCTCATGAAAGAGACATGTGATGCAAGGTCCAGGAGAATTCTACCTCTGTAGCTCCCAGTCATCCTCTCCTGCTGGAGTCATAGACAGCCCCAACTCCCCCCTTTACCACAGGATAGGATGTGAAGTTTCATTTCAGGATAGCAATGGGAGCATCATAACATACTCGTTATAAAAAAAGAGCTTTGCTCTGATGGAACCAAGAACCACAAGAAGCAGGGATGTAGCTGGTCGAGTACTGGTAGAGGGGTTCCGGTGCATGGCCATCTCTTTCATGAGTACCGTTAAATCATGCAAGTCCTCATTCTGAAGATGACTGTATTTCTCCCACTTACTTCTCAACCTCTCTCAAAGTGAAGAAAGTAAGATAAGATGATATTAGCTTCATGTTGCTAGGGAGATCACACCATGAAAGCATCACATTTATCAGAGGCTCAAAACAGTCTGATGAAATGTTGGATATGCACTGTATATTATGTATGTATTCAATAAGCTCACAGTTTCATTTTTTCCTAAACCTGAAGAAATAAAAAATCAAAACATTCATTTAAATCTCTGTGTCAAAATTTTCCTTTCGTGGAGTCACAAACAAATGTTTTCTGTGTAGATGGTCTAAGTTTCAGGGTGACAGCAGAAACAAATTTAAGAATATTAATTATAATCTCTTAGAACAGTTACAATAAATTGGATTCTATGAACTCTACCCCTCAAGCCTAGTGAATCTGTAGCAACTTGTTTCTGCTAATCAAGAAAACTTGAAATTACTCTAAACATATTAAATTCCAGCAAGAGTATAGTTTTTACTTCATCCTAAGGGATAATAAAAACGTACTGTTTTAGGCAGTAAAAATCTAGCAACAAGATGGTCATCCAGGGATGCACATGGTAGATAATGTTGGTAATACTTATCTTGGCTGATGACATTTGTATGAGAATCATCTATCACATCAACCCCATGCTGATCTTTCCTCCCCAGTCCTGATTTGAATGCACATGTCTAATTTTCATTAAATGCCAGTCTGGAACCCAAACAGTGTTATTTACTGATATCTTGCCTTCCACACTAAAAATATTGTTATTCAATAGATTTAGTGCTATGCATTTTAAAGAAAAAATCGGAATGCGAGCTAAGTCACTCTAGTCATGTCCAATGCTTTGTGACCCTATGGACAGTAGCTTACCAAGTTTCTCTGTCCATGGGATTCTCCAAGCAAGAATACTGGAGTGGGTTGCCATGCCCTCGTCCAGAGGATCTTCCTGACCCAGGGATTGAACCCAAGTCTCTTACAGTCTCCTGCATTGGCAGGCAGGTTCTTTACCACTAATATCATCTGGGAAGCCCCAAAATTGGAATAGTAAGTATCTAACTTACCCCAGGCAATACTTAACCTAATATGTTATTTATATGCTGCCTGCCTTCACACACACTGTTCCCTGATCTGGGGAGTACTTTCTCTTCCCCACCTGCCAACTTTGCTGACTCACTCTTTCAGATCCAGTCTGTCCAATGGGGCTCGTCCAGGCCGCACCTGAGCCATCACCCATGATGATGTCCTCAGAGCTGTGGTTGAGCACACAGTTTTATAACAAGACTCCTTACAATGCGCTTGCCTTCTCTTAGATACTGTGGATTCTTTGAGAGCAGAGGTGAGGGTTTTTCATCTCTGGAGCCAAAGCACAAACATGGGGTGGACACGGTAAATCCTCAATGTTCAGTGAATGAAAAAAAAAAAAATGTTTTCCTTGCAAAACTTGCAGCCTCCTTATAATGGTATGGTGCAGAAGCAAGAAGGTGAGCCTTCTGGCCCCTGAGGGACAGGGCTTAGATACCCAGCACTAGCCAGGCAGGACACCGTACAAGCACTGGGAAATGATGCCCTGACCCTTCAGGATACACCCTGGATGCAGAGCCCTCGGATCAGGATCCTGGCCTCTCCATCAGGGGGTGCCCTCACCATGATGTCCCACTGCCAAGCAGAGAGCTAATGGGAAGAAACAATTACCAAAGTTCCCTGAAGCAGCTGAAGGCCTGAATATAACAATAAAGATATTGTTATATTTCTTCTGAAATAAATTATGGCATACCTTGCAATAGAATATGCAGTTATTTTTAAAAAGCTGAGGCAAATCTATGAATACAAGAAAAAGATCAGTGGTTTCCAGGGTTTAAGAGGGAGGAAGGGATGAATAGAGGTAGTGCCGGGACCAGCTGGCAAAGAGAACAAGTCCTGACCACAACAGCATGGAAGCTTGAGAAAAAGAGCCGATAGTAAAGAATGGGGTCGAGAGGACTGAATGCTCTTTAGGCAAGTCAGTGATTCTATTGAGTAAAACAGCTACCTTTATAATAGTACAAGCAGAAAACATAGTTCATAAAAATGCCATCTGATTTTTGTCACATCAATACAATTCTTTGTCTTAAGTGATTGCAGAAGCTTACATCTTATTTTTGGCATTCCAAGATAAACTACTAAGTGAAGGTCACTACTATATTTTTCTCAAGGAAGAACAAAGGAGACCCGGCAAATGTTTTACTACTTTATCATGGGGTGGTGGGACAGGGAACGGCCTCTTTCAAGGCTTTCCCAGGGCCTTTTTGGGCCTTGAGCAGGCCGGCTCCCCTCAGGGTAGCAGAGAGGATGTTATAGGAGAAACAATTCTGTGTGATCCTGTAATGGTGGATACGTGTCATTATGCATGCAAGCTTAGTCACTTCAGTCATGTCCAATTCTTTGCAACCCTTTGGTCTGTAGCCCACCAGGCTCCTCTGTTCAAGAATTCTCCAGGCAGGAACACTTGAGTGGTTGCCGTGCCCTCCTCCAGGGGATCTTCCTGACCCAGGAATCAAATCCACATCTCTTATGTCTTCTGCGTTGGCAGGCAGGTTCTTTACCACTAGCACCAACTGGGAAGCCCACAGTTCACTAAACATTTGTTCAGATTCATAGAATATACAACACCAAGAGTGAACCCTAAGTAAACTATGGACTTTGATTGCAATGAATCAGTGTAGCTTCATTGATTATAAGATACTTACCACTCTGGTGAGAGATTTAGATGATGGGAGAGGCTGTGTGTGTGTGTAGAGGCAGGGAGCATATAGATTTCTATACTTTCTTCTCACTTTTACTGTGAACTTAAAATTGCTCTAAAATAGTCGGGATTTTTTGTTTATTTGTTAGTTTTTTTTTTTTTTTTTTAAAGGATAGTGTTGGAATTTTCTTGGGTAATGGGGGACTGATCAGAGGTAGTTATATTCAACCTTGGGCTGTTTTGCCAAACACATGAAGAGAATGACCCAGGTGAGTTGGTCTTACAAAGTGGACTTAATTGAACTTTGTGACTGGACTGATTTTGTCAGTTTGGAAAAATTTCAGGGTTGGTTTCCATTTCTTTTAGATTTGAACCAACTTTAATTGAACTCTCCCCCTTTTCCCTTCCCTGCCTATGAGTATAACCTGCTCCAAACCCTCATCTGTAGCTTGCTACAGTTTCCTTGTCCTGAATTAATCTGCTATTCTCAAATATTAGTTTCTTTTCAACTTGCCTCAGTTTACCTCTCTATTTATGTCAACAAGCTATTTTAATTTAGAAAAAAATAAACCTGGCTTTTAAAAACATTGAGTTGATATAATTGTATAAATTAAATAAGTGATGACACAGATGCTGGCAAACAACAATATTTCATTTTGGAAAGTAAGAACTTTAAGTGGGAAGTCAAAGCAGGTATGTAAAAATCTTGCAATCTTAACTTTAAATTTGGTGTATCAGGAACATTAGTGTTTATTTTCTCACTGCAACAATTTTGTATGTATTTCCTGGTTTAATACACTGGAAAGTTCCAGGAGCAGTGGAAATGCAGTAGCATTGAGCATACCTACTACCCAAAGTGTGATCACCAAATATCCATTACCAAGGAATCCAACAAAGGCTCCTTAAGAAACAGGCTGATTGCAACACAATGTTAAAAAATGTGGAAGATAAGTCTGGGATTGCACATTATATTAGAAAGAGATGAAAGCTCACTGGAGTCAGGGTAAAAGGACCCAGAGCTTTATCCAAAAACTAATAATAATAGGAAAAGGTCAAGTGCTTACTTTGCTTCTCTTATATGAAAGGTAGCTCAGTGTAAACAAATAACTATTTAATTATATGCTTTTATAAACATTTGATAAACTTAAATTTGAAGTATCATTATGAATTCATTTTTTTTCACACATCTATTTACTGAAATACTTGAGAAGAAAGGCAAGCCAGTATTATGCCTGTTTTTCAATAAAAGGATTAAGATTTCTTGGAGAAATTGTCAGGAAATGTGCAAATGTATACAATTCTCCATTCAGGGCTCGGACAAGAAATGTGAACTTAGGATATCATAGTCTGCCAGAAAGCAAGGAAATGTTCGAAGACAAATGGGGTTGTGACAAGATAACCTACTGACTTGATCAGATTCTCAACTGCTAAAAATGTTACACCTTAATCAATAAAAGTAAAGTGATGACTGGGGACTGAAAACTGATCATGTGTAAAATCTATGATTACTTTTGCTTTCATCTTGTATATTTAAAGAGTTTGGAAAATTGTCATTTCCATCATCATAATGGGAAAAACCTAGACAAACTGAAAGTCAGCAGCTTTCTTAGGACACATTAGAGAACTAAGTTTGAAGGTCAAACTACTACCCTGAATTTGAAGAGAGATCCAGAAAGATAGAGCAACTGAGATCTACTTATCGAGAGCAGACACACTCTAAACATCAACTGCTAGTACTTAACATGGTAATTTTGACAAATTATTGGAGGTTTAATGTGAACTAGTGTGAAAACAAGAAAAACCCAGGGCTACAGTCTTAGGGGGTACTCTGCATTCATGGGAGTTTACTCTAGGAACCCCTAAGAAAGATCTCAGTGTGGCCCTGGCCCAGGGAGAAGAGTAACTATTGTGAAATGCCTCAGAACCCTCTTCATAAATAAGGCCTACTTTCCAAGGGAAAGAATTTCACCAGTCTCCTTTATCTTAGCTAGAGAAAGGGAATTCCTCCCACACCAGTCACCCTTCAATATTCCTGTCTCACCCAAGAGGGAAAAACATAGTCAACAGGGGAGAGAGATAAAGGATATAGATTGGCAATGCCGTACCCAGAAGGAAGAGGATGGAGCGAAGGGCGAAGGTTGTACCACGGGAGGAGGGATGTAAATGCTTATGAAGGCCATAACCCTGAGACACAGACCCACAAAAAGACTGAGACTTGATCAGAACAGCATAGAATGCTCCCCAAAACCCACATTTTACCATCATATGGACCAGGCTGCAGGATAACAACAGGACATTGCAGCTGAGCTGCAAGATTCAGGCTCTAAGCAGGAAAGCTTAGAAACCAAAGTCCAGAGGAGAGAAGTCTCTGACGCCTGCAGCTACAGCAAACAGTAAGCCCAGTTACTTACCAGCCAGGTGAACAAAGATTCTCACAGTAAGACTGATTTATCTCTGTTCACATTACCTGAAATAACATGTCTTGTTTTCAACAAACAAAATTATGAGATACACAAAGACAAGAAGCAACACCACTTTGTGAAGAAATAAGCCAATCATTAGAAATAAAACTCAGATATAACACAGATGTTGAGATTATCAGTCAGGGAATTTAAAATAACTTATGATTCCTATCTTAATGACTGTAACTAAAACATATTTTTGTGAGGCTGCTAGGGTTAATACCATGACAGGCAGCCTGGACCTAAGTTTTAGCTTCCCCCGAAATGGTAAGATTCCCTACCCCCATCAGGTAACCTGGAGCCAGCCAATCAATATGCGTCCAGTAAGAAACAAAGGGAGAGTTGAAAAGCCCGCGAACGCCCAGGTTTGAAAAAGCGCGCGAACGCCCAGGTTTGAAAAAGCCCGCGAAAGTCTGTACCAATAGAATTGCTTTGCAAACATGTAACCAATCCGCTTAAGCCAGCTACTAATTGCTTATGCATATCTTATAAATTTGCTAACAGCTTGGGCTCGGGGCTTTTTCTGACCCTGCACCACTGTGATGGGTGGGGCAGAAGGGCCTGGCTCCAGTCAGTAATAAACTTCCCTTTTTTTGCGAGTTGCATTGTCTTGGAAGCCTTCTCTCTTCCCGCTCAGGGATTCGGACATCGGGCATAACAATAATAGATAAGAACTGATGGCAAATGTAAACAGGAAAATGGGAGCTAAGAACTGAAAGGAAATGCTAGAGGTAAATGATATGGTAATGAAAAGAAAATGTGTCTTTGATTGGTTAATCATGCCCACTCTGATGGGGCATGCCAAAGAGTCATAGGAGCGAAACAAAAGATCTCCCAGTGGCCAAGCCTGGACAATTTGAACAATAAAATAAAGTAGTGTTGGATTATAATCCAAAGTTTAAAACAGGTGTTTCAACCCATACTGCTTAAATATATGTTAAGGATTGAATACATGAATAAATGGAGAAAAGATAAAAATCTCTGGAACAGAATAAATACAAATAATGTACATAGATAATGTTCTACTCCTCAAGTTCAGCCTGTGTGTAATAACGTTCTTCTTCTACTTTTTAGTGGAGAATCCTGAGAAAATCTACCTCAGCCAGGTGATCAAAGTCAACATCCACAGTATCAGTCATGCTGATGGCATGTACTTTTGCTACGAGGAGATTAAAATGACACTGTCTTTGCAGTCTTCCTTCCAAAAATACATAACTTTGGTCTAATCATGAGAAGATTATGAGATAAAATCCAATTGAGGAGTATTTTATAAAACACTGAGTACTCCTCAGAACTGTAAGGGTCATGAAAAGCAGAGGAAAATCTGAGAAATTATCATAGTCAAAAGTGGCCAGGGACACATGACAATTAAAAGTAAGTGTTTTGAATGAGATCCTGGAACAGAAAATGGGCATTAAATCTAAAAAATATAAAGAAATGTAAACATAATATGAACTTAATAGTAATATATCAATATTCTTTCATTCATTGCGACAAATTTATCATCTTGATGGAAGATGTCAACAGAAGGGAAACAAATAATGTATCATTATCAATGATTTAACTGATATCAGCTATCATTACTTGGGGATCATAGGCCTATTTTCAAAAATAATTCAAAAGGACAATATATTTGAAAGAACTTGAACTGTGTCATACTGAAAACTTCTTTTTTATTTTACCTCTATATTTTCAGCCTATCATCTCTCTCTCTCTCTCTCCATTTCCTTCTCCTCCTTCCCTCCCTCCCACTTATCTTGCCTTCCTTCCTTGTTTTCTTCCTTCCTTCCTTCCTTTTTCTCTTCTTTCCTTAACTCCTTCATGTGGGATATATAGGAGTTCTCTTCACCATCTCTGGTGGTCATTTTTATTGTCAATTTGAGAGGCTAGACTATTCAATCAAATACTAAGGTAGGTGTTGCTGTGAAGTTGTTCTGTCAATGTGGAAAACATCTGCAATCAACTGACTTTCAGTCGAAGATTGTTTTCCATAATGCAGGTAGGTTTCATTCAGTCAGTGGAAAGGCCTTAAAGGCAAAACTGTAGCCTCTCTCAACCCTGAACTCTCCAGTCTAAATTAGATCAAAAGATTCCTAGTTCTAATCTGAGAATGGTATAATTTTACCCCACACTGACATTAACTAAATTTTTCTGAGCAAAAGTGAATTAAAAAACAAACAGCAAAATTAGAGTTTCCTGAGGAAATTCTGTCCCAAGACTGAAGCATCAACTTCTGTCTGAGATTCCAGCCTACTGGTCTGTCCTACAGATTTTGGAATTGCCAGCCCCACAATGGGAGAAGGAAATGGCAACCCACTCCAGTGTTCTTGCCTGGAGAATCCCAGGGACAGAGGAGCCTGGTGGGCTGCCATCTATGGGGTCTCACAGAGTCAGACACAACTGAAGTGACTTAGCAGCACCAGCAGCAGCCCCACAATGACGTGAACCAATTTCTTGAAATAAATTTCTATAAATAGAGAGATATGTAGATGATCCTATAGATGTACATGATATAGTTAAAGATGTAAATACAGATCCTACCAACTTTGTTTTTTGAAGGTACACTATCTTCACAACTTTCCTATCTCAATCTATTCTAAAATAAAAAGCATAATTTAAAAAGCTATTATTTCAAAATGATATTTTAAAAGATTTTATTGGTAACTATTGGTAATTGCTAAGATTCACTGTTCTAAGACTTCAAAAACAACTGGTAGGAATTAAACATATTTTTCTGTTTTTTAGAGTAGCCAACAATTACATAATAAATGGTTCTTTCTATATAAACTATTTACATCTAATAAATGAAGAGGAAATAATGGAATTAGAAAACCATCATTTTATAAACTCCAAAGGATCAAAATCATCCAAAGATTTGTTGGTGTGAAATTTTTATTTGGACGGATCACACTGACACAACCTGAATGTTACAGAGAATGTTAACACCACTAGTTAGCACCACTAGGAGAAGCGGAGGATAGAGGATGAGATGGTTGAATGGCATCACCAACGCCATGGACATGAGTTTGAGTAGGCTCTGGGAGTTGATGATGGACAGGGAAGCCTGGTGTGCTGCAGTCCATGGGGTTGCAAAGAGTCGGACATGACTGAGCGACTGAATTGAATTGAGTTAAATTTCTCATAAAAATAGGAAATTTACAATACCATGTATGATGTCTTATTGAAAAATATCTACTTGAATTATAACTGCACCTCACTACCAGGGTATAGGATACATGCTGAGAAAGAGAAATATGTTAAATGATGCCACAAATAATTCATTGTGATATGCTGTGCTTAGTCGCTCAGTCGTGTCCGACTCGTTGTGACCCCATGGACTGCAGCCCACCAGGCTCCTTTTTCCCTGGGGATTCTCCAGGCAAGAATACTGGAGTGGGTTGCCATGCACTCCTCCAGGGGATCTTCTGAACCCAGGGATTGAACCCAGGTCTCCTGCATTGCAGGCAGATTCTTTGCCATCTGAGCCACCAGGGAAGCTCAAGAATACTGGAGTGGGTAGCCTATCCTTTCTCCAGGGGATTTTTCCAACCCAGGAATCAAACCAGGGTCTCCCGCATTGCCAGAAAATTCTTTACCAGCTGAGCTACCAGGGAAGCCCAAAGAACTCATTAACCAGATGCAAAATGTGAGAATTCTACAGAATAAATAATGGATTCTTTCCTAACCCTTCAGAAACAGCCAATGGGAAAATCAGAAAAGATGTAAGAACCAATATGATTTATGGATATTATTTGAATTCTGATTCAAAAAATCTCACAGTGAAAAAAATGGTTTTGAGATAATCAGGGCAATCTGAGTATGAAATATTGGTGTGAAATACTGCTTTATTTTAATTTTAGATGTGTTAATGGCATGATGAATGTGTAAAAAGAAAGTGTATGTTAGCAGTGCATGATAATGTATTTAGAGGTGAAATGGCATAATGCCTGGCATTTTGCCCTGAAAAAATCCCCAAAATTGTAAAATGAAAGTGGGGAGATCAGTGAAACAAAACTGTTCATAAGTTGGCAATTGGTGAAGATGAATATTGAGTAAAAGGGATTTATTTTACCATAATATCAGTTTTTGGTATGTTTGAAATTTTCCATATTAAGATATCTTTAAAAATGTTTCTAAAAATATGCTTCATTTTGATAATTTTACATTTTATAAAAAAATGAAAAAAAAGTAAAATTAAATTAATATTGTGACAGCTTACTTTTCCAAAATGACAACTTTTTCCCCAATATGTTTGGATTATGAAAATGCAATGATCATCCTCTAAAGTTACACAGCTCTAAAATAAATAATATAAACACAAAAGGGAAGCAATGGATGGATGAAGATAACAAAAGAAAGAAGAAAAGCAGAAGAATGAAGGAGAGGAAAGAAACATCATCGGTTGATAAATTTTTTATCTTTAAAAAATATTGCTTCCGCAGTAAGCATTATACCTATTTTTTTTTTTTTTTTTTTTGTGGGAGAGGTGGGGTACCAGGACCGATGACTACGAGCTGCCTAAGTACAAAAAAATTATGCTTCTGAAATTTCTTGATATTGACTCCTCAGGAAGGACAAACTGCCCTACCTGTGTCACTTGTAACAGAAGCCCCCCTTTTTAATATCTATTTTTTAAATCTTCAAAAACCATTATTTTGCCTAACAGCATCCTAACAAGAGATTCTTGCAAAACTGTAATTTGACTATCTTCTTATTAAACATTTATAAAGCAAGACAAGCAAGTGGCTTAATGATGAAGCAGAACAGGACCCTACGGGGCCCTTCCAGGTACAAAAGCTCCTTCTTGTCTCCTCTTTCTTGGTTTTAGATAAAAGCTTTAGTCTCCAAGGCCTTCTCTGTGTTCCAAAGAGCAAACACATGCAGTTATTAATTAGAGGAATGAGAAAATGAAAAGACAAAGGAGAAGCAGTTAAGCAAGAAAAGTAATGATGATAGTTCAGTCATAGAGTCCTACATTCAATAAAGACACAAAAATGATCCACATCAAAACATCTGAAACAAAGAAAAACAGCAACAAACCCCCCCCCCCCCAGAGTCCTAGTTCCCCCTCAAGTAATATGTATAGCAATTTGACACAGATCTTTGAGTTGTTCTGCAGTAACTAAGTACCCCCTGTCCTAATTTACCCAGACTGGTAGATGATGGTGACTACATGCCGAACAGAAGGTTGTGAACTCCAGACTGCAACCAGAAGTTTGATGATCAAGATTCTTGAAACATCACTCTTTTACCTCACCATCAACCAATCAGAAGAAAGTCATGCCCCATGCAGCCCTCACCCCAAATGCTGCCTTTAAAAACCTTTCCTTGAAAACTTTCAGGGAGTTCAGGTTTTTGAGCATAAGCCACCCATACTCTTTGCTTTGTGCCTGTAATAAGCACTGTATTTTTCTTCACTGCAACCTGGTTTCAGTAAATTGGTTTTGCTGCATGGCAAACCCAAGTTCAGTTCAGGAATGAAGCTAAGAATAATTACATTGTGTACCCTAACCATCACTGAAGTTGCATAAATACTTTCAAATAATCCATTAAGAAAGTAGTTTTCACAAGTTTGTCTCTGACTTGAATGGTGTTGGAATTTAATACAAGGCACAGAAGGAAACAGATTTTTTATTCTTTGAGGAAGAAGAAAGACAGTCAAGTCATTATGTAGAAGTCCTGTATCCATTTGTGTTCTGAGAGTCAGTGTCTTAGCAAGCATTCTGACAGTACTGAGAACCTTTGAAAGCTAAAGTGACAAAGAAACAGAGGGAAAAATTAATGATTCAACAGAAGAGAAAGATGCTAGACAATTTGTTTCCAATATGAAATAATTAAGTATGATATATTTGCAAAAGAATTTTTTTTTTTTAATTTTTAGTTTCACTTCAAATTTTAGTACTGGAATTTAAATATATTTTAGTATGTTATATGGTCCTTGAAATGCACTGTCAGACCACCTGACCTGCCTCTTGAGAAACCTGTATGCTGGTCAGGAAGCAACGGTTAGAACTGGACATGGAACAACAGACTGGTTCCAAATAGGAAAAAGAGTATGTCAAGGCTGTATATTGTCACCCTGCTTATTTAACTTATAAGCAGAGCACATCATGAGAAATGCTGGGCTGGATGAAACTCAAGTTGAAATCAAGATTGCCAGGAGAAATATCAATAGCCTCAGATATGCACTTGACATCACCCTTATGGCAGAAAGTGAAGAAGAACTAAAGAGCCTCTTCAAGAAAGTGAAAGAGGAAAGTGAAAAAGTTGGCTTAAAGGTTAACATTCAGAAAACAAAGATCATGGCATCCGGTCCCATCACTTCATGGCAAATAGAAGGGGAAACAGTGGAAATAGTGGCTGACTTTATTTTTCTGGGCTCCAAAATAACTGCAGATGGTTATTGTAGCCATGAAATTAAAAGACACTTACCCCTTGGAAGGAAAGTCATGGCCAACCTAGATAGCATATTAAAAAGCAGAGACATTACTTTGTCAACAAAGCTCTGTCTAGTAAAGACTATGATTTTTCCAGTAGTCACATATGAATGTGAGAGTTGGACTATCAAGAAAGCTGAGCATCGAAGAATTGATGCTTTTGAACTGTGGTGTTGGAAAAAAGACTCTTGAGAGTCCCTTGGACTGCAAGGAGATCCAACCAGTCCATCCTAAAGGAGATCAGTCCTCAGTGTTCATTGGAAGGACTGATGTTAAAGCTGAAACTCCAATACTTTGGTCACCTGATGCAAAGAGCTGACTCATTTGAAAAGACCCTGATTCTGGTAAAGATTGAGGGCAGGAGGAAAAGGGGACAACATAGGATGAGATGGCGGATGGCATCACCGACTCAATGGACATGAGTTTGGGTAAACTCGGGAGTTGGTGATAAACAGGGAGGCCTGGTGTGCTGCAGTTCATGGGGTTGCAAAGAGTTGCACATTACTGAATGACTGAACTGAACTGAAATGCTCTGTAAATTTATTGCAATTTTCTTTGTTGTCTTTTTTTTCCCCTTGTACATAACTTTAAACATTATACTTCACCCCTTTTGTGATTTATTAACTTTCTACCCAAAGATTACCTCCTCGGCCAAGCTTTGGTCAAGTTTCTCTGAATTCTCTGAATTCTTCTTCTAGCTTGGCCTGCCAAGCCTGGTTTTAGCAAAGAATCCTGCTGTCAATTTATTGAGAATCCCCCAACCCTCTATATCCAATCAACCTCCTCTTCCCCTTCATCTTTGATTAGTAACTAAGTTCCTCATTGCAATTGTCCATCCTTTCTTTTATTCTGCTCACTAGTGATAAATCCCCACTTATGTCGGTTGTATTTGGAGTTAAGGTCAATCTCTCTTTTTTATTGCAATAGTCTCTTCCCCATTGCCATAATCTTGAATAAAGTCTTCCTTGCCATTTTAAACAAACATTAGAATAATTTATCTTATTATACTATACCCAATTTTAACCTTACTATTTTTCTGGTGGCAGTTGGAAAAATTTTAGGAAACAAACGAATATACTTTCTTAGATGTATATATCTTTGAAATTTCAAATACTTTTAAGTTGAAATAAGGATACTAGCACATTTTTTTTCTTGTATTATAACTTTTACAATTATCAGGAAAAGTTATGAAGGATTGAAAAAGGAAAAAAGAAAAAAAAACTCAGTAAATACTCTGTCACGGTCATCTATTTCAGCTGTCTCTGCCTTTCATGGTCTTGGAACTGTTTAACAGCTCTGTAAGTTACAGAAATCTGACAATAATGTACATGATTCTTGTTTATAGAAACACAAATGAATTAGGCCCAGTGTGTTGCAATTGATTATTGACCTGTAAACAGATCTGTTTTGCATCAATTTGCAACTTGATTTGAGAATTATTTTATTCCCTATATATACATGTGTGTTTTGAATTCTCTTTTGAACTTGTTATGATGTATTACAGATTCTTTCATTAATTATGAATTATAATTTTTGACATATGTTCCATATGGTAGTCACAAATTCCCTTGAAAAACCTATTCTTTAACACACGTTGGAATTTATAATAGTAGTTAACCTTTTGAATCATACTTCCCACAGCTTAGTCATTTTTCTATGTGTGAGTGTTTAATGCCTTATACCAGACATTTTTCCTGGCTTCTGGTTTGAGCTTTTGCTTGGCTAAATTCTACTTTTACTGGGTTCTTTTTCAGGAAATGCTTATGGGTGTCATAAGTTTCTTTATGTTTGAGAAGGTCTGACTGCTCTCTTCACCCTTGAATGACAAAGTCACCAGGAAGGACATCATGAACTCGAATTGCTCTAGTCAGTTTGTTTCTTACTCTTTATTTATAGTGATTATTTATATCCTTTTCCTTTAGCAATAATTCAGTACTAAGCTATTATCTTTTTTTGCTGGGTTTATTTTCTCTTTTTATTTAGTAGTATATTGATTTTATTTGTAATTTTCTGTCTATAATCTCTCCTTTTAGCTATTTTTATTTTAATGCCCCTCATTTAAAATCTATTAAAATAAACCCATTATTAATATGTATTTCTGTGTACAGTAAAATATTGGTGTTTCATATTTCCTGGGTGCGGGGAGCTGGCCTGCTCAAGGCCCAAATAGGCCCTGGGAAAAGGCCTTGAAGGGGGCCATTCCCTGTCCTGCCACCCCATGATAAAGTAGTAAAATATTTGCTGGGCCTCCTTTGTTCTTCCTTGAGAAAAACGTAGTAGTGACCTTCACTTAGTAGTTTATTTTGGGAATGCCAAAAACAAGATGTAAGCTTCTGCAATCACTTAAAACAAAGAATTGTATTGATGTGACAGACATCAGATGGCATTTTTTATGAATTATGTTTTCTGCTTGTACTAGTATAAAAGTAGCTGTTTTACTCAATAAAATAGCTGACTTGCCTAAAGAGCATTCAGCCCTCTCGACCCCATCCTTTGCTATCATCTTTTTTTTCTCAGGCTTCCGTGTGGTTGCGGTCGGGACTTGTTCATTTTGCCGGCTGGTCCCGGCACCTGGGGTTAAGATTTTTTTTCCTAATTAGATGCTTTATCTTTCTTTTGCCTGACAATTTCTTTTTTCTTCACTTCCTTTCCTTTTTCTCTCCTTTCTTGTGCATACACTCCCGTCCTCTCTGCTCCCCCCACCTTTTTTTGTATTTTTAACTGGAGGATAATCACTTTACAACATTATGTTGATTTCTGCCATACATCAACATGAATTAGCCATAGGTGTACATATGTCCCCTCCCTCTCGCACCTCCCTCCCACCTCCCACACCATCCTGCCCCTCTAGGTTGTCACAGAGCACTGGATTTGAAGTCCTTGCATCATACAGCAAATTCACACTGGTTAATTTTACATATGATAATGTATATGTTTCAATGTTATTCTTTCAGTTCATCCCTCTCTCTCTTCCTTCACTGTGTCCACAGGTCTGTTCTCTCTGTTTGCATCTTCATTGCTGCCCTGCAAATAGGTTCATCAGTACCATCTATCTAGATTCCAATATATGAGTTAATACATGATATCTATTTTTCTCTTTCTGACTTACTTCACTCTGTGTAATAGGGTCAAATTTCTTCCAACTCATTAGAAGTGACTCAAATACATTCCTTTTTATGGATGAGTAACATCCCATTGTTTTCCCCCATTTTATGTATCAATTGCTTCGTAATTACTGCATAAACGTCATGCTGTTAGAAGTGGATAATCTGTCCAGAACTTTACTTGTACTGATATGGTAAATTCTCCTTGACTTTCCTTTCAAGATTCATGGGCATGCTTCACCTCTTCTATGAAGCGATATGATGGCTATTTGTTCAGGGCTTGGTGTTTCAGGGGTATGAAGGTACGGGACTCAGAGAGAACTACGTATAGTGATGGCTGGCAGTCCTAGACTCTGCCCTCTTTTTTGTAATCATCTTGAATACCTTAAATTTAAGGGAAGACCTCCTATTCTATGATGTCCTAAAGTTCATTATTTGACATATGACTTGACCGTGCACCATTTCTGGGTTTTGTCCTACTTCAGGGGTTGGAGCCCTGTCCCTGCAGCCTGCATCCAACTGAATGGGCCTGGTGCCTGCCCTCATCTGACTGTCTCACTCCCATGGTGATAGCCCTTCCTGCAAGCAGAAATGGGCTAACTAGAAAGTGTTTGGGCCTCTCTGAGACACTGTATGTGTTTCTCACTTATGTTCCACTTGCCTAGTTTTCCATTTATTGCTCACAATAATTAAGCCCTTCCTTTTTCTCTCCGCTTTGAGAAAATCATCAGCATGAAATCTCTGTGAATGTCTGGGAGATTTTTGTTGCTGTTCTTGTAGAATGAGAAGGGTGTAAAAACCTTCAACATTCCTTTTCTTTTTACTTCTCCCCAACCTAGGGCTCATGATGAGATTGTCTGGACCCTCCTCAGCTCTCTCCAAGGTGACTCCATGGGACACAAGTAAAAAACTATGTGGAGAGGTACCTTGCTGAGTTTTGAGGATTTCTGGGTGATCTTTTTTTCTTGCTTAATTGTAAGCCACCAGCCATCAAACCATTTAATTTAAATTTGAGCAAGTGTACTTTTCTCTGCTTCTCCTCATGGGGTCTCTCCTTTCCTCCTCTTTCCATCATAATTGATTTTTTGTTGTTGTTCACATTGTTTGATTCTGCGGTGGGAAGGTTTTCATACTCAGCTTCACTTTACTTATTTAATCCCCAAATTACACAATGCTTTCATGAATTCCTCTGGCTACAAGGCTTGGTGGTAATTTTAAGACAGCTACAGATGTTAAAATGCATACAACAGCTTGGTGCCTTCCGTGTGGCCCAGAGGCACTTTTAAAAAGCAGACTGTGAGCATGTTTATTTCCAGCCATCTCTGGAGAAGCAATGACGATTTTGAAATGTCACTTTTAGATTTTTAGAATGTATGTTCTAAAAAAGAAAAAAAAAAGCATTTTTTTCCCTTCTATTCAGTGTTACCTGACAGTCAAAAATTAGAGTTTTAGAAAAACTGGGAATGGCGAAGGAACTTTTGAGTTCAAGCCTAATCTTCCAATAATACAACCTTGAAAATGATCGCTGCCCCTTTCCTTGACCTGTTGGCCGTGAGTGAATTTATAGCCATTGAAAAAGGTGCAAGAAGGTGTGCGTAGGCCCGTGCTAAGTCGTTTCAGTCACGTCCCACTCATTGTGACCCTATGGAATGTAGCCTGCCAGGCTCCTCTGTCCTTGGGATTCTCCAGGCAAAAATACTGGAGTGGGTTGCCATGCCCTCTTCCACGGGATCGTCCCGACCCAGGGATTGAACCCACATCTCCTGCATTGCAGACGGATTCTTTACTACTGAGCCATGGACGAAGCCCACAAGAACATGTGGGGAGAATCATTGGGATGCTCCTAGTTGCAGGAACAAGAGTGTGGCCTTCCTCCCTTAATCAGAAAGGAGACACTAATTAAGAACATAGACCTTATGTTCAAACAAACAGTGGCTTCTCTTTCCTTAATCCTGTGGCCTTGCTATCGTAGAAACTTAAGTTACCACTTTATTATTATTTTATTACACACAATGATACTATTATGCATTACATGTTTCTTATGTGCCAGGCAGTATTGCAGATACTTTATAGTACAGTATCATGTAGTTCCCAAAACAGTCCTAAGATAAGTACTTGGATTTGGTTGTCAGAACTGAGACATTGAGCAATTAAGTCATCTGCCTCTGTTCACACTGCTAATGTAGAAGCTGGATTTAAACCTTTGCTGACTCCACAGGACACAGTCTCCCTCTCTTAGATGTATTTTTACAAGAAGGCACAGCTCCTTGCATGGGGCTAAGCAGATCATGCAGGGCAAGCAAGTGGAGTACAAGAGAATCTGAAAGACCTTTCGGGGTTTCCAGCCCTGTAGCCTCCAGCACCATAGGACTGAGAGCTTCACAACTTCTTTGAACCTGTTTTCCATTGACTATAAAATGGCCCAATACTATCCACTTTGCAGAGTCGTGCTAGGAATTCCAGAGATGATCTCTGTGGGGTGTCTAACTCTGCCCTGCAGCGCCTAAGTGTTTGGTTATTGACTGACCCTTGGTGTAGAATTGACATTGTCGACCTTTTATAAACACATACATTTCCAAAGAAACAATTCAATGAAAGATGAGCAGTTGTATAAATACTGTCAGTAGAAAATAGTTTAATATATGTTTTCAGAATTAAGCTGGTGGTTTAATGATATTCAGAAAGTAAAGATACACTAACACCTTCAAATTGCATGACCTAAAAAATGAGTCATCCATCCACAACTCTGGTAATTATTTTAGCTAATTGTAGTCCCTTCCTCTGGCCGCATTTCTAGCTAGTGAGAACAGAGGACCTATTCCCAGAGAGAATGAGTCACCTATAGGGACTGTGAAATTTGCCTCCAGCTGCTCCTTCTTTTGTGCAGATGGGAGAACTGGCATTTGAGTCTGTGTCCCGTGGGCCCCACTTATTGACAGTCTTCTTTATAAATGGGAAAGAAAAGGACAGTTATCTTGGCCACAGAGAACAAATATGAAGTAGTCTGTTATGAAATAAGGTGTGTCACCACAAAAGATGTTAAAATTCTAACCCCAGTACCTGCGAATGGGATGTTATTTTCAAATGAAGTCTTTGCTGATGTAGTCAAGATCAGGTCATTAAGGTGGATCCTAATCCAATATGACTGGTGTTCCTTAAAAAAGGGATAAATTTGGTTACAGAGATAGACATACAGGGGAATACCATGGGGAGGGAAATGAAGAGATCAGGGTGATGCTTCTGTAAACCAATGGATACTGAAAATTGTCAGAAACCACCAGTGACTTGGAAAGAGGCCCAGGACAGTTTGTCCCTCAAAGACCTTGGAGTCTGAGGGATAACCAATCCTGCTGACACCTTGATTTCAGAGTTCCAGCCTCCAGAACTGAGAGACACTACCTTTCTGTTGTCTAACTGCCCAGTTTTTAATACTTTATTAGGCAGCTCCACGCCACCAGTGTGTGGTCCTCAACAATGAGCCAAATTTCCCTTCAGCTCATCTCAAGGTCAGAAGCACTAAAATGCTGTGCCAGACTCAGAATCTCAGGAGACATGAAGTTTGGGACTTTCAGGTGGAGGCCTGGAAATGCAGCGGAAGAGCATGGGATGGAACAGTGAGTGTGGCTAGCCTGAGCACAGAAGCATCATCCTGTCCTTGAAGAGCCGAGACACATGTTGACAAGTGAGTGAGGGCAGGGAGCTAGTGAAGGCAGAGCAGAGCATTTCCAACCTCCTGGCCTGGTGCCTCCTTGTGGACCAGCTGGACAAGATTCATCCCTCGTGTGCAAGAGCATAGAAGATTTACTGAGAAATATTGAACCAATGAGAGCACATATTTAAATGAAACAAAGTCATGGATTAAGGTAAGGTTGGGGAAAATTGGGGCAGACAAGCATAAAAGTGACCTTTACCTGATAATGTTGAATTATTCATAACCTTTGATGCATATTCCCAGCTAGAACTCAACATAACTTTAAAGAAAACAGAAAGAATTTTTCTTCATACTTTATCACAGAACTTTTTGCAAGAAAAATGAAACAGTGGGTATAAACTTACAATAAAGTTATCCTGCAAGTGGGAAAGACATTATGGAGAAAACCTGGAATAATAAATACTGACAATTCTATTACTAAAACACTAAAAGCAATTCCCTACAAGGAAAGAAAGAATAAAAGTAACCCTTATTGCTATACACATTGCTCTCATATATGATGAAAACTTTAATTCTAATAATGGAAAGAAAGATACGATAATAGTATGCTGGAATAATAGCAAAAAGGCATGGATTATCCCTGTTTTACAAATGAGAGATATGGTGCTCACAGTCATTAAGTAAATTGCTTCAGGTCACAAGGCTGGTAAGATTCAAAGTCAGAAATCAAACCCAGGTATATTCAACTTGGAAAGCCAGGGATTTGGGGTCATAAGGAAATCATGACTTTCACCTTTGAGGCAATAATTAACATAGTACAGATAGCTAAATTATTTCTGCCCAGCATATTCTTGAAACCACCCAACTTGAAATCCATTTTTATCATAAAAGTGAAGTGTCTAAAAATAAAACCTGAAAAAAACTGATTCAAAGCAAATGTATTCTGAGGTATTTCCTGGGAAGGGGGAAGACCGTTCCAATCTAGATTTGATAGCATTTGCCACTATGGCTAAATTTCCAGGGCATCAGATGACCAATTGTTTAAAGTTGGTTCCACATCAAGTAAATTTCACAGGACATTAGAATCATAAACAGGCTTCCAAGTAGTTGTCATGAATTAAGTCTATTTGATCAGAAACTGGAGAGGCAAGAGAAATGTCTTAAGAATTCAGAGAAACACAGCCTCAAGTCCAAGAGCATCAGGGCAACAAAATGGTTGTGACTTGGAGGTTAGCTGGATACACATACCTAAGTTATGATAGAAGTCATAGAGATAGTAGTTACCACATAACAAGCACCTAAGTGCCAGGGACTTTGTACACATTGTCAACCTGCGTACCAACAATGGAAGGGGAAGGTATTTATTACTTCCTCTACACAGAGGAGAAAGCAGTTTCAGAGATGACTCACTTCCCCAAGGACAAACACTGTCAGGAAAGATGCAGTGCAGTTCTCTTTGGAGCAATGACCTTATGTTAATATGGAGCCTTAAAGCCATCAGCAGTGACAGTTCTGCAATGGTGGCTTTAGATGTCAGTCCATAGACAGAGTTTGGGCTTGGAAGAACTGTCTTGATGTAGAACTTCTCAGCAGAGAGTGGTCACACAAGTGCACTTTCTTTCAGAACGAATACTTTTTTATTTTTGTGAAGTGAAGTGAAGTGAAGTTGCTCAGTCATCTCCGACTCTTTGCAACCCCATGGACTGTAGCCTACCACACTCTTCTGTCCATGGAATTTTCCAGGCAAGAGTACTGAAGTGGGTTGCCATTTCCTTCTCCAGGGGATCTTCCCAACCCAGGTATCGAACTCGGGTCTTCCGCATTGCAGGCAGATGCTTTACCATCCAAGCCACCAGGGAAGCCTCAACATTATATTAGCAGGTTAGGTGTGATTCTCTGACGGCTGATAAGCTCTTGTTTCTTCTCTTCACAATATGCTGGATGCATGAAAAAGGCTACTTTGGAAGTGATGGTGGGAAAGGAATCAGGATCCTGACTCTGGCTCTTCTTTTTATTATTGTAGTCCTAGACAGAAAAGTAGAGTGCAATGAACTGCCATTTACACATTTCCCAACTTCAACAGCCATCAGCTCGTGGCTAATCTCAAAGGATGGTATCTGTAACTAAAAGAAAAATCTGGATGTGCCCCTGTATCAGCTTTTCTTTTGTCTTAGTTTGTCCACTTGCAGTGACCAATATTTTAGGTGTGGATTTGAAGGGGAAGAAACTGCTAAAACGAAGGGTAGGAATTCCTGAATTAAGAGTTAAACTGATCATCTTGACTACCAATTTGTTAACATGGGCAAAACCTAAAACATGCAAAAACTCTGCACATTTGGATCTGAAACAAAAATTGGACATGTTTTAGCAAATAAATTGTCTTCCTTGTTACTTGTTCATTTAAGACTGTACTCAGCATCCTTCTTGACACCACAACTGGTACTTATTGAATGTCAGTGACTCTGTTATTCACCCAGAATCTCAAATTGTAATGCCCAGGGCTATCAGACCAACAAAACTGAGTGTGTTAGGAGTCCTGGGGAGCTTGGTATTTCTTAAGAATGTATACTTATCAATTCATTGTGTAGGCAGTTTGTCCTACAAGATGCCAGTCTGAGACATTTATTATCTCCCACCAGTTGTGCAGGGATGTATTTGTTCTCATTTCACAAAAGTTCAAAGGGAAGCTCAGCCTCAAAGCAGATGACACAAATCATCTTTCCTTCCTTCATGTCAGCCAATCACAAGGCTGCAAACTAGAACTTGTGAGCAGCGGATATCCAACAACACTGGCATCACAGTATCCAGTGGTCCCACTTCCTGCCTCTCTTGCAGGGCACGTGTTTCCAGCTTCACAGAGATTTCAGTCTTTTGGCTCTTCTGTTATTTACTCATGACTTTACCTCCAAGGTATGGTTGTCTTTCCTCCAGGCATGATTTACAGATAGCTAATTTCATACCACTCTGGCTGTCTGCTGCATACCTGAGGAAAGCACTGTATGATGTGTGGTTTGGTGGCTGGAGTAAAGCCATCCACAACCTCCAATCGCAGATGAGAGGGCAGCTTTGCTAGGTCATCTTTGCATCTCTCACTGACCACTTAAGCGCACATTTAAGGACTGGTTGAGTTCTTTTTTTTCTCCCCCCATTTCCAGGCCATAACTTCCAGACTTTGTCTAATGTTTTCTAGAGAAAGCAAAAAAAGTTCTTTGACTTTCTGTCCCTGCCCCCAGTACAATATATTCCTCCTCTTTCCTACAGCTCAAGGGTACTCTCAGCCTTGCCACTTGCTTGTGCTTTGGGTGCAACTGTCCCTGCCTTCTCAGTGACACCTTTCTACTGAGGACTCCCTCATACCTGATCTTCAGTTCCTCTCTCAGTTCTGTTCATTCCTCACAAGTTCAATTCCTGGTTGTTGTTTTATTTTTTTGTATCAATGCAGGTCCTTTCCCTATTCTATAGTTTCTACTTCTTATCACATCTATCTCAGATCTCCCAGAAAAGGGAAACCAGAATAATGGCTCCTCAAAAATGCCCGAGTCCTAATCTTCAGGACCTGTGAATATGTTATATTTTGTTACACTAAAAGGGGAATTGCCATTGTTAATCAGCTGATCTACAGATAAAGAAATTATCCTGGATAATCCAGGTGGATTCAGAAATTGTTAAAAGAGAAGTAGGTAGAGGGAATGACAGAATAAGTCCATGTGAGGAAGACTCAACCAGCCACTGCTGACTTTAGATATAGGAGACATGAGACAAGGAATATAGGAGGCGTCTAGAAGCTGGAAAAAACAATCACATTATTCCTCTCCTAGAATCTCCAGGAGTACAGCCCTGCTGATATCTTGCCTGATAATAGGTATAATCAATATATTTTGCTTTAAGGCAGTAAGTTTATGATAATTTGTTATAGCACCAATAGGAAATTAATACATACTCCAGCCACATTGGGCTTCTCTGATAGCTCAGTTGGTAAAGAATCTGCCTGCAATGCAGGAGACCCTGGGTTGATTCCTGGGTCAGGAAGATCCACTGAAGAAGGGAAAGGCTACCCACTCTAGTATTCTGGCCTGGAGAATTCCATGGACTGTTCATGGGGCCGCAAAGAGTCAGACATGACTGAGTGACTTTCACTTTTTCAAGTCACAACATCCCTCTCTATGACTGGTCTCCTTTTGACTCAACTGCTCAAGCAAGAATGATGTAATTAATAAACTCAGTATGTCTTTGCATGCATTTAAGTAGTCACAATAGCTTTTTCATATATTTGGAAAAATAATATATTTACATGGATGAAAGTGAAAGTGTTAGTGGCTCAGTTATGTCTGACTCTGCAACTCCATGGGGACTGTACCCCACCAAGTTCCTCTATCCATGGAATTCTCCAGACAAAAATACTGGAGTGGGTAGCCATTCCTTTCTCCAGGGGATCTTCCCAACTCAGGGATCAACCGAGGTCTCCTGTATTGCAGGCAGATTCTTTACTGTTTAAGCCACTAAGGAAGCCATGAATACATGTGTATAATTAGGATTAATTATATGAAATTGCTACTTACAGAGGTCAAAATTGATATTGGCAATTTCATATTGTTCAATTATATATATATATATATATATATATATATATATATATATATATTCTAAAAATTATTATTCCATGTGCTGTCAGTGGTTCTGAGGACAACTCATAATGTTTTTATCCCCCCATAATTGAGGAACAGACTTTGGGAATCATTGTTCTAAGGATACAGACAGATGAAAGATACTTACATTTACAAATCTCTTTGCCTTTCCTACTGTGTCTTCATAGGTTATTTAAGTGATATGTCTATGAGAAGAAAAAAGAATATGTTTTGTAGTAAATATCCCAACTGTTTTTATTTTCTCCCAACTCAGCAGGAGAGGGAAAAATAGCCAAAAAAGGAAGGGAAGAAAGGGAGGAGGAGAAAGGGAGGAAGCAATGAAGGAAAGAGAGAAGAGAAGAGGAAGAAAAGATGGATAGGAGAGAGGGAAGAAGGGAGGAGGAGGAGGGAATGGAGAGAGAAAGACAATAGGCAAAAATATAGAGGTAAAAGAAGTTTTAAGTATGACATAGTTCAAGTTCTTTTGGTATATTTTGTCCTTTTGAAATATCTTTGAAAATAGGCATATGATCCCCAGGTAATCATATTTAATATGATTAAATCATTGATAATGATATGTGTTTCACTGCTGCTGTTGAATACATGTCATTTGACTAGTACAATGGCTTAAATTGACAATAATAAATGTCATTGAGTGTGGCTAAATCTGCTTTTTAGCATCATCTGAGAAGACTAATTTAGCTTTAGGATTAAAGTATTCATATCTAATTTGTCTCTGTTAGAAAAGCTGTGTCATTCTTTGATATATTTCCAATATAATAGAAGTCTCAGTTTATCATTGACATTTTTTTAACATGAACACTGGGATTATTTATAGTTAGAGCATTACAAAGTGAAGTACAGTTCTTAGAAAAAAAGTAATGACTTTGGTATGTAGTAGAATTTACAAGGAGAATAAGCTTCTCACATTACTGTTAAAAATGAAGTTAGGTGAGGTATTTAATAAGTTAATTTTTTCTGTTTTAATATACTTTAATTTTTCTATTTTCTATTGGATCATAGCTGATCTAAAAGGTTGTGTTAGTTTCATACGTAGAGCAAAATGATTCAGTTGATACAAATACATATATACATATATATATATACTTTTTCAGATTCTTTTCCCAAATAGGTCATTACAGAATATTGAGTAGAGTTTCCTATACTATGCAGTAGGTCTTTATTGATTATCTATTTTATACATAGTAGTGTGTATATGTTAATTTCAAATTCCTAATTTATTCCTGCCCCCCGACATTTCCTCTTTGGTAATCTTAAGTTTGTTTTAGAAGTCTATGAGTCTGTTTCTGTTTCACAAATAAGTTCATTTGCATCATCTTTGTTGATTTCACATACAAGCGACACCATACAATATCTGTCTTTCTCTTACTTTCTTAATTTATTATGATAGTCTCTGGGTCCATCTATGTTGCTACAATTGCATTATTTCATTACTTTTTGTAACTGGGTAGTATTCCATTATACATATCATTTTATCCATTCTTCTGACATTTAGATTACTTCTGTATCTTGACTATAGTAGGATTTGTTTGTTTTTTAAAGAGCATTTTCAGGTTCATAGAAAACTTGAGCAGAAATTGTAGAGATTTTCCATATACCCTTTAGCCCCACACAGGCACAGCCTCTCCCATTGTCAACATCGCCCACCAGAGTGGTACATTTGTTACAACTGATGAGCTTCCATTGATACATCTTTATCACTCAAGGTTCATAGTTTACATAAGGATTCATTCTTGGTTTTGTACATTCTGTGGGCTTCAGAAATTGTATGATGACATAAGTGCATCATTGCAGCATTGTGCAGAGTATATCTACTGCCTTAAAAATCCTCTGTGCTCTGTATATTCATCTTTCCCTATCATTTTGGACAACCACTGACAGTCACTTCCTACTATCTTCATGGTATTTTCTTTTCCAGCACATCGCATAATTAGAGTCAAACAGTGTAGTTTCCAGATTGGCTTTTTTTACTTAGCAATATGCATTAAGTTTCCTTTATGTCTTTTCCTGGCTTGAAAGAGCATTTATTTTAGTGCTGAACAATAATCCTTTGTCTGGATATACCATAGCTTATCTTTTCACCTGTGAAGGACATCTTGGTTGAATCCAACTTTGGGCAATTTTGAAAAAAGTTGCTGCAAATATCTGTGTGTAAGATTTTGTGTGGACTTACAGTATTATCTTTTAAAAGAATAGATGAACTCTTTATGATGTAAGATAAAGTACAGTTACATGATTTTACAAAGTTGATGGACAGAGGAGCAAAGTGGCAGGCTCCTATTGAAATCAAGACTTAACTGGAATCAAAGTTATTCAATCTATAAAAATACATGAGTTTATAATTTTATATTAAAAAGAAATAGTAAAGAAAACAATAGAAACAAGAGCCTTAGGTAAAAGGTGTATGGAAAATGTTTTAATAAAGAGGCTAGTACTCACCACTCTCATCCATTGATGATTCTTGGTGTCCCTTGAATGTGGATAAGCAAATTGTAAATGCCTCATATATAATACAACATGAAACACTCCATCATCTAGGAGGCATGCTTGACAGAAAAGCTGAATCTGGGTTTAAAAAACCTTTCAGTTCAGTTCAGTTCAGATTCTCAGTCGAGTTTGACTCTTTGCAACCCCATGCACTGCAGCACGCCAGGCCTCCCTGTCCATCACCAACTCCTAAAGTTTACTCACACTCATGTCCATTGAGTCAGTGATGCCATCCAACCATCTCATCCTCTGTCAACACCTTCTCTTCCTGCCTTCAGTGTTTCCCAGCATCAGGGTCTCTTCAAATGACAGCTCTTTGCATCAGGTGGCCAAAGTATTGGAGTTTCAGCTTCAACATCAGTCCTTCCAATGAACACCCAGGATTGATTTCCTTGAGGATAGATTGGTTGCATCTCCTTGCAGTCCAAGGGACTCTCAAGAGTCTTCTCCAACGCCACAGTTCAAAAGCATCATTTTTGTTCTGTACTTCTGTGTCTCTTTTTCTTTTTTACATATAGGGTTATCGTTACCATCTTTCTAAATTCCATATATATGTGTTTGTATGCTGTAATGTTCTTTATCTTTCTGGCTTACTTCACTCTGTATAATGGGCTCCAGTTTCATCCATCTCATTAGAACTGATTCAAATGAATTGTTTTTAACAGCTGAGTAATATTCCATGGTGCATATGTACCACAGCTTCCTTATCCATTCGACTGCTGATGGGCATCTAGGTTGCTTCCATGTCCTGGCTATTATAAACAGTGCTGCAATGAACATTGGGGTGCACGTGTCTCTTTCAGATCTGGTTTCCTCAGTGTGTATACCCAGAAGTGGTATTGCTGGGTCATATGGCAGTTCTATTTCTTTTGAACTCTGTGGGAGAAGGTGAGGGTGGAATGTTTTGAAAGAACAGCATGTATATTATCTATGGTGAAACAGATCACCAGCCCAGGTGGGATGCATGAGACAAGTGCTCGGGCCTGGTGCACTGGGAGGACCCAGAGGAGTCGGGTGGAGAGGGAGGTGGGAGGGGGAATCGGGATGGGGAATACGTGTAACTCTATGGCTGATTCATGTCAATGTATGACAAAACCCACTGAAATGTTGTGAAGTGGTTAGCCTCCAACTAATAAAAAAAATTTTAAGAAAAAAAATAAATAAAAGAGGCAAGTAACATGAATTCCCCTCAAAAAAAAAAAAAAAAGCATCATTTTTTCAGCATTCAGCTTTCTTTATAGGCCACTCTCACATCCATACATGACTACTGGAAAAAATTACCACAGCCTTGACTAGATGGACCTTTGTTGACAAAGTAATGTCTCTGCTTTTTAATATGCTGTCTAGGTTGGTCATAACTTTTCTTTCAAGGAGTAAGCATCTTAATTTCATGGCTGCAGTCACCATCTGCAGTGATTTTGGAGCTCAGAAAAATAAAGTCTGTCATTGTTTCCACTGTTTCCCCAATTATTTGCCATGAAGTGATGGGACTGGATGTCTTGAACTTTGTTTTCTCAATATTCAGCTTTAAGTCAACTTTTTCACTCTCCTCTTTCACTTTCATCAACAGTCTCGTTAGTTCTTCTTCAAGATCTGCCATAAAGGTGGTGTCATCTGCTTATCTGAGGTTATTGTTATTTCTCCTGGCAATTTTGATTCCAGCTTGTGCTTCCTCCAGCCCAGAACTTCTCACGATGTACTCTGCATATAAGTTAAATAAGCACGGTGATCATATACAGCCTTGATGTACTCCTTTTCCTATTTGGAAACAATCCATTGTTCCATGTGCAGTTCTAACTGTTGCTTCCTGACCTGCATACAGGTTTCTCAAGGGGCAGATCAGGTGGTCTGGTATTCCCATTTCTTTCAGAATTTTCCAGCGTTTATTGTGATCTACACCATTAAGCCTTTAGCATAGTTAATAAAGCAGAAATAGATGTTTTTCTGGAACTCTCTTGCTTTTTTGATGATCCAGCAGATGTTGGCAATTTGATTGCTGGTTCTTCTACTTTTTCTAAAACCAGTTTGAGCATCTGGAAATTCTCAGTTCACATATTGTTGAAGCTTGGCTTGGAGAATTTTGAGCATTACTTTGCTAGTGTGTGAAATGAGTGCAATTGTGCGGTAGTTTGAGCATTCTTTGGGATTGCCTTTCTTTGGGATTGTAATGAAAACTGACCTTTTCCAATCCTGTGGCCACTGCTGAGTTTTCCAAATTTGCTGCATATTGAATGAAGTACTTTCACAGCATCATCTCTTAGGATTTGAAATAGCTCACCTGGAATTCCATCACCTCCACTAGCCTTGTTCATAATTATGCTTCTTATGGCCCACTTGACTTTGCATTCCAAAATGTCTGGCTCCAGGTGAATGATCACACCATAATGATTATCTGGGTCATGAAGATCTTTTTTGTACAGTTCTTCTGTGTATTCTTGCCACCCCTTCTTAATATCTTCTGCTTCTGTTAGGTCCATACAATTTCTGTCCTTTATTGAGCCCATTTTTTCATGAAATATTCCCTTGGGATCTCTGATTTTCTTGACGAGATCTCTAATCTTTCCTATTCTGTTGTTTTCCTCAATTTCTTTGCACCGATCGCTGAGGAAAACTTTTTTATCTCTCCTTGCTATTCTTTGGATCTCTGCTTTCAAATGGGTATATCTTTCCTTTTTTCCTTTGCTTTTCGCTTCCCTTCTTTTCACAGCTATTTGTAAGGCCTCCTCAGATAGCCATTTTACCTTTCTGCATTGCTTTTCTTGGGAACGGTCTTGATCCCTGCCTCCTGTACAATATCACAAACCTCCGTTCATAGTTCTTCAGGCACTCTATTAGATCTAATCCCTTGAATCTATTTCTCACTTCCACTGTATAATCTTTAGGGATTTGACTTAAGTCATGCCTGAATGGTCTAGTGGTTTCCCCTGCTTTCTTCAATTTAAGTCTGAATTTGGCAATAAGGAGTTCATGATCTGAGCCACAGTCAACTCTCAGTCTTGTTTTTGCTGACTGTATAGAGCTTCTCCATCTTTGGCTGCGAAGAATATAATCAGTCTGATTTAGGTGTTGACCATCTGGTGATGTCCATGTGTAAACTCTTCTCTTCTGTTGTTGGAAGAGGGTGTTTGCTATGACCAGTGCGTTCTCTTGACAGAACTCTATTAGCCTTTGCCCTGCTTCATTCTGTACTCCAAGGCCAAATTTGCCTGTTACTCCAGGTGTTTCTTGACTTCCTACTTTTGCATTCCAGATCACTATAATGGAAAGGACATCTTTTTTTGGTGTTAATTCTAGGAGGTCTTGTAGGTCTTCATAGGACTGTTCAACTTCAGCTTCTTAGCATTACTGATCGAGTCATAGACTTGGATTACCGTGATTCTGAACGATTTGTCTTGGAGACAAACAGAGATCATTCTGTCATTTTTGAGTCTGCATCCAAATACTTCATTTTGGACTCTTTTGCTGACTATGAGGGCTGCTCCATTTCTTCTAAGAGATTCTTGCCCACAGTAGTAGATATAATGGTCATCTGAGTTAAATTCACCCATTCCAGTCCATTTTAGTTTTCTGATCCCTAAAATGTCAGTGTTCACTCTTGCCGTCTCCTGTCTGACCACTTCCAATTTGCCTTGATTCATGGACCTAACATTCCAGTTCCTATGCAATATTGCTCTTTACAGCATCAGACCTTGCTTCCATCACCAGTCACATCCACAACTGGGTGTTGTTTTTGCTTTGGCTGCATCTTTTCATTCTTTCTGGATTTATTTATCCATTTTTCTCCAGTAACATATTTGGCACCTACTGACCTGGGGAGTTCATCTTTCAGTGTCCTATCTTTTTGGCTTTTCATACTGTTCATGGGGTTTTCAAGGCAGGAATACTGAAATGGTTTGCCATTCCCTTCTCCAGTGGACCACATTTTGTCAGAACTCTTCATCATGACCTGTTCATCTTGGGTAGCCCTACACAGTATGACACATAGTTTCATTGAGCTTCCAATTACTGCCTGTACAGAGGGTACTAGAAAAATTTAAGCATAAACTTGAGAAAAGTAGACAAATCCAGGATTCAAGATATTTTATAGAAGAATTGACCAAATAATTTTAGCAAATCAATTTTTATTAAAAATGGATAGGAAGAAATTTCAATTAAAGAAGGATTAAGAGACTAAATCTTGATACAGATTTGGGAAAAATATGTATATATACAGGAAGATATTTTAATATTATTGAGACAATTGGATATAGATCCATTATTAATGTTACTGAGAAATTATTATTAATATTGATAAGTGTTGTAAAAACCTTGATACTATGGTTTTCAAAATATTTATTTTGTTTTATGAAATACATGGTGAATAGGGTTGAAATGAAAAGACAAGAAATATTGGTTTTACTTTCAAACACTTGAACAACAAGAAATGAACAAAACAGGGGAGAATGAAGCAAATGCCACATAATCTTGATTACTGTTGGAACTGCAGGTCTATCTTAGAAAATTTTCACTATAGCAGCAACATACAGTATACATATTACATAAAAAACTTGAAATACACTGAGTCTGAAAAAATACTATTCCCTAGTTCTTGTTTGAAAAAAGAAAAAAAAAATTCCTTTGTCCCCAACCGTACTCAGACAATCTGTTGAATTTCAGTCCTGTGTCCTCAGTGCCCTGATGGATACACCTAGGCACCTGAATCACGCTTATTCATAACTGGGACTCACTTCCTTCTCTCCACAACTAGAGTTAGAGTATCTAGAGAAGGAGAACAGTGGAAATGTGCACTTTTACTCTGAATGTGATGTTCTGAGGTTAGTTCTTGAAAGACTTCAAACTCAAAAAGGCAGCACTTACAAATGTGCCAGAGGTCAGTGCTGGGCCTGAGGGCACATGCTGTCTTGACAATTGTTTATGGAGTCATTGTCTCTGACTTCTTTGAAACTTTCTACCTTTGGTCCCATTTGCTCATCTATTGACTGTTTTACCTTCAAACCTGTTTAAGTATCAAGTTTTTATTTTATTTTTTTTAATCTTCCAGTTGTGCTAAAAAACTCTGCACTTTGCCAGGTGCTATTAACAGTATTTGCTCTTCAATCTTCATTCCCTCTCCTGCCTGCTAGAAAGAGACTTGGGACTGCTGCTCTCTGTACATTTTCCTTCATTGCAGTTCACAGAATTATTTCGGGTTCGTGTTCTACAAATAACATGTCCACCTCCCTGTTAGGTAGTTTCTCTCTTTCTTTCACTGATTTTTGAGCATATAGCTATTTTGAAAGTGTTGAAGTTAATGAGCATAGTTTATTCAATACATACTATAAGCCTAGAACTCCTGTTAATCATTGTATATGCATTATCTCACTTAATTCTGTTAACAAAACCACATGGAAAATGTTAATATCCTAATTTTCATTGAAGGCGTCCCTGATAGCTCAGTTGGTAAAGAATCCACCTGCAGTGCAAAAGACCCTGGTTCAATTCCTGGGTTGGGAAGATCTGCTGGAGAAGGGATAGGGAGTTATTTCATGACTTAACTGGGGAAACATAGGAACATAGTAAATAGCAGAAGATTAAGGATATAAATTCATGATAGACCACATATACACACAGGCGCATATATATTGTATATTATGATTGATGTTGATAGACTATTTGTTTGAGATTGGAAAAAATAAAATAAGGTAAGGAGAAAGAGAGTGAAGTGTACTATTTTAGAAGCCAGATAAGCTCTCAAAATGGATAAATGGCTGAGACCTAAATAAAGTGAGACAACATTTCAATGACATTTAGTATATTCACAATTCAATGCATTACCTCTTGTCTAGTTCTAAAATACAATCCCCTACCACTAAGTCATTTTTTCTCATTCTTCACAGCCTTGGAAACCACCAGTCTTTGTTCTGTCTCTTACAGATTTATCTATTATGGATATTTCATATAAAAATAGTCATAGAATGTGATCTCTTGTGTGTGGATCCTTTAATTAGTGTGTTTTGAATGTTCATCTATATGTAGCACATATCAGTACTTCATTCCTTTTTATGGCATGATATTTCATTTTATGTGTACACAAGGGTTTCTCTTATGGCTCAGCTGGTTAGAGAATCCACCTGCCATGTGGGAGACCTGGATTCAATCCCTGGGTTGGGAAGATCCCCTGGAGAAGTGAAAGGCTACCCACTCCAGTATTCTGGCCTGAAGAATTCCATTAACTGTACAATCCATGGAGTTGCAAAGAGTCAGACATGACAGCCATTTTCACGTTCACTTTCAATAATCTGTTGACCCATTCATACATTGGTGGACATTTGGTTTATTTGTACCATTTTGTTGATGTAAATAGTGATGTGTATATATACTTTCCTGAGTCCCTGTTTTCAGTTCTTTTTGGTATATACATAGGAAGAGAATTGCTGGGTCATAGGGTCACTTTCACTTTTCACTTTTATGCATTGGAGAAGGAAAAGGCAAACCACTCCAGTGTTCTTGCCTGGAGAATCCAAGGGATGGGGTCGCACAGAGTCGGACACAACTGAAGTGACTTAGCAGTAGGGTAGTTCTGTGCATAACTTTTTGATGAATCACCAAGCTGTCTTCCACAGCAGTTGCACATTTTTACGTCACCATCCACAGTGCATAAGTGTTCCAATTTTTCCACATCCTCACTCTGAGTTTATATTTTAATTGATATTTTCAAGGAAGAGCAAAGGAGGCAGTGAATTGGAATTTTGAAAATGAGCAGCAAAGAAATTGGAAACTAATATGGAGAGTAACCAGATTCAGAGCTCATAAGGCCTACTTGCTATAATAAAGAATATGCAAGAAATCATTGCCGAGGACAATGTCAAGAAAATTACCCCTATGTTTCTTCTTAGGTCTTATATTTAATGCATTTAGAGTTGATTTTCACATGTGGTATAATTGTTGTTGTAGTACAGTCACTAAGTCATGTCTGATTCTTTGTGATCCCATGGAATATAAGGGTCCAATTTCATTCTTTTGCATGCAGATATACAGTTTTCCAAGTAGCATTTGTTGAAAAGACTATCCTTCCCCATTGTATATTCTTGGCATCCTAGTTGAAGGTCAGTTGACCATATATTCATGGGTTTATTTCTGAGCTCTCTGTTCTGTTACATTGGGCTAATGATCTATATTTATGCCACTACCATACTATTTTGATTACTGTAGATTTGTAAAATATTTTGAAATCAGATAATATGATGCCTTCAGCTTTGTTCTTTCTCCAGATTGCTTTGGCTAGTCAGCATTATTTGTCTAGAGGGATGATAGAATCCAATTAAAGACCGTAGATCAGATAACAATATATGATTTACATTTAGAATGAGAAGTCTGGCTACCTTGTGAGAAACAGAATACAGAAAGTCATATTTGAAAGGAAGGCATCCAGTTAGAAATCCACCAAGATATCTCAGTCTAGACTGGTAGCAGTGAAATTGGTGAGAAGGAGTTAGATTTGCAGTGTCCTGGGAGTAGTTTGTTAGCAGCAGAAATTGATAAATCTCATATTTATAACTCCCATTCTGATCTCACCTCTGAATTTCACACTCCAGCTTGCTGCCATGACTGACTTTCCTGGGGAAATTCAAAGGGTTACATAAACATTAAAAGTAATTTTTGTTTTGCTCTCTCCCAGCCTCACACTATCCAGTAAAAGATGCTTTACTACTACCATTTCTCATCTTACCATACGGTTTCTACAATTTGTTGTCTCCTTGAACTTCTCTTTTCTCTTTTACCCTCCTTTTAGTCCATTCTACAAAGTCTCTTGGCTTGACCTTCAAAATATCTTCAAATTTAGACTGTTTATAGAACCCCAGAAGTGACATTTAAAGCTATAAATCTGATTATGCTGCTCATACACTCAGAACCCTATGAAGGCTTCTCTTCACTCTCAGGAAGACATGAATTTCCATTATAGTGGGCTTGGCCCTACCTACCCTGGGCATGGAACACCTCCCCATTCCATCTTCTCCCTGTCACCCCTCACTCATGTGGCTCTAGCCACACTGGAGCCCTTGCCACTCCTTAGAAAATGGCAGGTGTCCTCTCCTTTCAGTTTCCTAGAGCTTACTGTGGCCTCCCCTAGAACATCCTGCCCACACATGACTGCATGTCAAGTCTCTGCTTATGTGAAACATTTTGAGAAGTATGTTCCCAGACCTCAGGTACCTACAAATTATATATATTTCCCTTTAATGGAGGATAAATTCCATGAGAACATAATCTGTTTTATTCACTGTCATGTAAAGCTTAAAAATGTGACAGGTACAGTATCGGTTCACAATACATATCTGTTGAATGAATGCATTCATGTGTGGTTTAAACCCATAGAATCAGATGAGACCACCTAGGTAGTAAGTGCAAACATGGGAAAGAATAAAGCCAAGGGCAGTTCCTTAAATTATGAAACATTTAAAGACAGCACAGGAGGAGGATTCCATAGAGATGAAGCAGCATTTTATGGACAGGAAGAAATTCAGTAAGAGCAATAGTACAGTAAAGAAATAATTTTAGGGACTTTCCTAGTGGTTCAGTGGCTAAGACTCCACACTCCCAATATAGGAGCCCTGGGCTCAATCCCTGGTCAGGGAACTGGATCCCACAAGCCACAACTAAAAATCCCTCATGCCACAACGAAATATGTCACAGTCAAATAAATAAAATAAGTGCTTTAAAAAAGATACATATATATATATAAAGAAAAGAAAGTGAAAAGTGAAAGTGAAGTCGCTCAGTGTCCGACTCTTTGCAACCCCATGGACTGTAGCCTACCACGCTCCTCCACCCATGGCATTTTGCAGGCAAGAGTACTGGAGTGGGTTGCCATTTCTTTCTCCAGAGGATCTTCCTGACCCAGGGATTGAACCCAGGTCTCCTGCACTGTAGGCAGACAATTTACTGTCTGAACCACCAGGGAAGTCCCTTCAAAAAGAAAGTGTATCATAAACACTTAAGTTTCTTGTTGTGATGAGAGCTGAAAAGTAGCCTTTGGATAAACTATCGAAACAAAATATTTCTCAAAATCTAATGCCAGTTCTCGCTGACCCTTACCCTACAGTCCATCTGAGGGGTGTCACCATTCTCAAGGCCCAAACTCTATCCATATACTGATGAACCTCAAGACAGCACCTTCAGGGTCAGCCTGTCTTCAACCTGAGCACATCTGCCTGGGTGTTCTGTTGGGTCTTCAAACTTAGTATGGCCAGAACTGTGTTATCCTTTATGCTCCCTCAATTTTTATGACTTTGAGACTCTTCCCTTAATTTCTTTTTTTAATTGAAGTATAGTTGAATTACAATGTTGTGTTAATTTCTGTTGTACAGCAAAGTGATTCATATATATTCATATATTGTGAATATAAAATATCCATATATTCTACATTATTTTCCATTATAGTTTATCACAAGATATTGAATACAGTTCCCTATGCTATAGAGTAGGACCTTGTTGTTTATCCATTCTATAAATAATAGTTTCCATCTGTCAATACTAAATTCCCATTCCATATCTCCACCATTCCACTCCCCCTTGACAGCCACAAGTCTGTTCTCTGATTATGACCTTTAACTATTGAAATCATTTCTCAATGTGACCCACTCTCTTTCATATTAGCAACCCCAGTGTCATCCTTTCTTGACCCACCACTCCCAACTTCAGCAATTATTTATTACATCCTCTCTATTCTACGTCATAGAACTTGATACAAATGCAATTCTTTTGTTCTAATATTGATTATTTCTTGCTTATATTCTTACAATAAGCCTTTAAATGATTTCTTTATCATCAATTCTTTTCTCCTTCTGGTTTATTCAATACATTGATATCAGTGTTATACTGACTAAAAGAGCTAAAACCTAGCAGATTTATCATTAAAATCCCTAGGATACAACTTAATTCTTAAAGCTGTGTGTCTAAACAATTAAGTAAAATTTTTAACAGATAACTTATATGAGGATAACATTTTTCATCTCTAATTTGGTATGCAAAATGCTTCATGATCTAGCCTGTTTTATCCCTAACACCATCTCCAGTTTTACCATCTCTTTCCCACATATCTATGACCCTGAACCAATTATAGGAAAATAAGAGATGATTTTCACCATGCTCATTTATCTGAAAGTCACACATTCTCTCTGTGATTGCTTGCCAAGCTGCTTCTACCCCTTTTAGACACAGGTGAAACAATAACTCACTTGCCTTCCTCAATGCCACCAAACAATTAGTGTGTCTTTGTTGCTATGACAACACTTTGATAACATCCACTCAAGAAATTGCTCCTTAACACATCTATTTGTCTCACCTTGTCCTCAGGAATGATAAAAGTTTTTATTACTCATCTCTGTTTCCCAGTGAAGCCCACATACACTCAGCATTTTTGCTCAATGAGTGCAAGGCAAGTGAGCAATTTATCATATTGGCTAATGAATGATAATTGCTAATATTATACTGCCCGTAACTAATATCCCTGAGAGCAAATGATAGGGACTGCCTTTATGCAAAGTTCAACCCATCATTGCCTTACAACTACATCACAAAAACACAAACAGCAAAATAACCTATGTGCTGTCTCACAACTATAGTCTATCTTCCTTCCCAAGGAATTCCAGATATGCCTGGTATCTTATGTTAGCACTTTCCTGGATTTCTGGATATTTGTTTTTCTTTTCAACATTTTCATACTCATCTGGGGAATCTTACAAGGATATGGCAAAATTGTGCAGGGATAGTATCAAACAATTTTTATTTTTTTGTGGGTAGAAACCAGCTGTGGGAAAGCCAGTATGAACTTAATACAAATTCCCACTTACTACTTTTATCATAAATATGTACTTTAGTACCATAGTAGGATCAAAGTAAACAAAAATGCAAGGATAGTGCCTTAGTAATAAGATCAAACTGTCAAATAACACTATGTCTTGATGTTTTAATATTACATACATAGTCACAAAAGCAGGAAAAATGTATGCATTTTTTGTTGTTGATGATGATGATTATGCTTTTATTGATCCATGTCAAGTTAGAACACATACTACTTTCAGGAATAGCCCTGTTCAGTTCTATAGCAGAACATAGAGATTATATGAAATAAACTATTATTTTAGCTTATTTTGTTGTGTTCCTTTTTCTCAAATTCACTTATTTAGACTGGGGAAACAGTAGTTATTTAATATATACCTAATTTAATTTTTTGATACTATTGATTCATTGTTGGTTAATTCTTTGATTTAATCAAATATGACATACCTCTGTGAACCAGACACTGAGGATGCAGCAAAAATGCAATAGAAAAGTGTATTCTTGCCTTCATCATTTGTATGTTCTGGTAAGATGATAAAGATAAATCAATGTATAAATACATAATATATCAGAGAGTGGAAGTTCTATGAATAACAGTTAAAAAAAAATTAACCTGCACAAAATTCAGGAGAGAGGATTCCCCTTTCAGAGCTGTGGATAACACACATGTGAAGGTGAAATAGCTCATTGCTCAGTTCTGTCCGAGTCTTTGTGACCCCATGGACTGCAGCCTACCTGGCTCCTCTGTCCATGGGATTCTCCAGGCAAGAATACTGGAGGAAGTAGCCATTCCTTTCTCCAGGGGATCTTCCTAACCCAGGGATGAAACCCGAGTCTCCTGTATTGCCGGCAGATTCGTTACTGTCTGAGCTACCAAGGAAGCCTGGATAACATACATACTACACCAGAAATAGCAATTTCACTAAGGATCTCTGGCTTAGGTCAAGATAGTGTATTATCAGTGCTCTTTGCCCATAGTCAGGTCAGAGGGAAAATTAAACAAGTTCTTTACAAAATGCGTGACCAGTATCATGATGGGGAGGTAGGTAGGAGAAACAGGCACACCACAAAGGGAAATTCACTTGAGTGTCAGCGTCATCTCCAGGAAAGCTGATATTAAGTGGATACCTGAAGAGTAGCTGCAGTTTATTTAGGCGAGAGAACAGCACTGTGAAAAGCCATACCAAGGAAGGAGGAAGTTCGTGGGAAAAGATTGAGCATCCAGGCTGAACCTTGACCTGTCTGATTATTTGGTGAGATATTTAATTGGGTTGTTAACCACTCTCGAATGGACTTGTCCTTTTAATTTTGGCAATTTTAATTTTATTTGAACTTTCATGATATACTGATGCCATATATATATATATATCTATATCTATCTATCTATCTATATATATATATGTATATAAAGTATCAAAGTATAATTTACTTTGGTACTGAGTCCTTAGGGACATAGTCTACAAATGCAGCATTGATCCTTGAATAAGTAAGATTTATTTTAATAAATTCCATTGATAATATAAATGGGAACTTCTGTATTTGGCAGAAACTTAACCTCTAAATGTGAGGGTTCCAAACATTGCTTTGCCCAAATTCTTCAGACAGAAAATAGAGCTAATTTCTGCTTTGAAAGTAGTTGACATCCAAAGTTTTAGTTGGATGCACTCCTTTTAAAGTCAGTAAAGTACATTTAGTGAGGTGGACAGAGGACCAGACATGGCTAGAGATGACACCTACATTCCCTTGTGAAGTTTCTTTAATATTTTATCTCAAAATGATTCTAAGTTCAACACTTGTAATTCTACAAGTATTGAGACATAAACAGGATAATTATATAGGTGTGTGTATTCCTTGGATCCTGAACTATTTCATCTGGAAGTGGTCTTGAAGATCATCTGCTCTAACCCCATTATTTCAGAAATAAGAGAGCATCATTCCACTAACTCCAGCCATTGTGCAAGTTTTGGCTGGATTAGCTTGTTACTTAAATGATGAAGCATAGTACTACAAGGAGAAATCTTGCCTAAATGTGCTCCATGAAAGAACATACTGTCTGGAGAAGCTCAAGGACATCTCTGGTTTCTACTTATTTTGTTTACTTCTTCAGTATTTGAGTTTTCAAGTACACAGAAAGAAGAAAGTAGCAGTACCATTAGCAGTATACATCCTAAAAATATATTTTCCAAAGGATGATAAAAAGAGATAAAGATTGTCCATTTGCTACATAAGAATTTTCATTCTCACTTTGACTCATTGCATGTTTAACACCTCAGGGGAATGCCTTTTCTGTAGCACCTGCAAAAGTAAAATATTATGTGTCATGTATTCTAAAATGCTGCACTCATTTCGCTTGTGCTTTTATTTATTTACTGCAAATGACCTTTCTTTCTATTTCTTTTCCTTTTTAAGAGTGAACTAAACTGCATTTGCTTTTTTAAGATTTTTTTAACTTGAAAAATAATAAACAAACATAGGAAAACAAAAATCACAATCTTACCAAAATTTTTACTGTGATAAAATAATTTCATCACTCCTCAGAGTTAACACAATTTAGTTCAGTTCAGTTGCTCAATTTGCAATCCCATGGACTGCAGTATGCCAGGCTTCCCTGTCCATCACTAATTCTAGGACCTTGCTCAAACTCATGTCCATCGAGTCTGTGATGCCATCCAACCATCTCATCCTCTGTCGTCTCTTTCTGCTCCTGCCTTCAGTCTTTCCAAGCATCAGGGTCTTTTCCAATGAGTCAGCTCTTCGCATCAGGTGGCTAAAGTATTGGGATTTCAGCTTCAATATTAGTCTTTCCAATGAATATTCAGTACTGATCTCCTTTAGGATGGACTGGTTGGATCTCCTTGAAGTCCAAAGGACTCTCAAGAATCTTCTCCAACACCACATTTTTAAAAGCATCAATTCTTTGGTGTGCAAGTTTCCTTTAAGTCCAACTCTCATATCCATATATGACTACTGGAAAAACCATAGCAAGACTAGACAGACTTTTGTTGGCAAAGTAATGTCTCTGCTTTTCAGTATGCTGTTTAGGTTGATCATAACTTTTCTTCCAAGGAGCAAGTGTCTTTTAATTTCATGGCTGCCGTCAACATCTGCAGTGATTTTTGGAGCCCAACAAAATAGTCTGTCACTATTTCTACTGTTTCTGCATCTATTTGCCATGAAGTGATGGGACCGGATTCCATGATCTTAGTTTTCTGAATGTTGAGTTTTAAGCCAACTTTTTCAATCTCTTCGTTAACTTTCATCAAGAGGCTCTTTAGTTCTTCTTTGCTATCTGCCATAAGGATAGTCTCATGTGCATACCTGAGATTATTGATATTTCTCCTGGCAATCTTGATTCCAGCTTGTGCTTCATCCAGCCTGGCATTTCACGTAATGTACTCTGCATATAACTTAAATAAGCAGGGTGACACTGTACATCTTTGGACGTACTGTTTTCCTGATTTGGAACCAGTCTTTTGTTCCATGTCCAGTTCTACTATTGCTTCTTGACCTGCATACAGATTTCTCAGGAGGCACATCAGGTGGTCTGGTATTTGGTTTCTGGTTCCTCTGCCTTTTCTAAACCCAGCTTGAACATCTGGAAGTTCATGGTTCGTGTACTGTTGACACCTGGCTTGGAGAAATTTGAGCATTACTTTGCTAACATGTGAGATGAGTGCAATTGTGCGGTAGCTTGAACATTTTTTGGCAGTGCCTTTCTTTGGTGCCGGGGTCCAGCCTCGGCAGGATCCAGGGTGTACCCTCAGGATGAACGGCGTCGGTGAGAGAGAGAGACGTGAGACTAGCCTTGATAGGGCCAAGTCTGCGAGGGAGAGAGAGAAAAAGAGAGAGAGAGAGAGAGAGAGAGAGAGAGAGAATGACCAGACGGGGGTGCAGAGAGTCTGGAAGAGTCTGGCAATGCTTTATTTTTTACCATAGCTTTTATACCCTAAGTTAGTACATTTCTAAGGGGAAGATAGTTTAACATTACGTCAGCTTGTCCTTCACGAAACCAGGGTGTTTTTTGCATACTTCTTTGTTTATGAGGGTCTTGTACATTATCTTCTGGCCTTGGGGCTATTAACATTTTATGCAGGTCAGGTGATTGTAAACCTATTTTCCGTTTTTATGGTGACCTTAACTGAAAGGTAACAGGGTCATAGGGAAGTAGTACAGAGTAGAATTATATTCTTGTTAATACAAAAATTAATCTTTCTGCAAAAGTTGTCAGTTGCGTTTATCTAAGAAGTTTACCCCATACAGACTCTGCGGCTTCAGTGAGGCAGCTTCTGCCTAGTACTCCTGGCTGACAATTAACAACCATCTCATTGTTACCACACTAGGGCTAAGTTCTTATTTCCCTAGATCTTTAACTATATTAGGGTTAGGGTTAGGGTTAGGGTCCTTTCACCCTGAATAATCTCATAAAATACCACCACCTGGGAAACTTATTGATTAAAATTCTAAATTGATTCTTATTTGGGAAGAGATTGGGGAAGGCCTTCCTGCCTGTGTCAGAGAAATTAGGGAGTAGTCCATTGAGGCAGGCATCAGAAAGACAGATATCATCTTTAAGGTGAGAGCCGGGGGCAGCTTTCCGAAATCCCTGAAAACCTGATCTGCCTTGCCTGTCAGGCTTTCTCCTCATGACCTTGTCATGGGTGGGATCTCATGAGCTGGCCTTTTCGAAAAACCCCTGATAACCTGATTCGCCTTGCCCATCAGGTTTTTTCCCTTACGGCCTTGTTAGGGGCAGGGTCTCGTGAGCTGACCTTTTCGAAACCCCTGATAACCTGATTCGCCTCGCCCGTAAGGTTTTTCTCCCCTATGGCCTTTCCAGGGGCAGGGTCTCGTGTGTTGGCTCCCGGCACTTTGGGATTGGAATGAAAACTGAGCTTTTCCAATCTTGTGGCCACTGCTGAGTTTTCCAGATTTGCTGGCATATTGAGTGCAGAACTTTCACAGCATCATCTTTCAGAATTTGAAATAGCTCAACTGGAATTCCATCACCTCCACTAGCTTTGTTCCTAGTGATGCTTTGTAAGGCCCACTTGACTTCACATTCTAGGATGTCTTGCTCTAGGTGAGTGATCACACCACTGTGGTTATGTGGGTCATGAAGATGCTTTTTGTATAGTTCTTCTGTGTATTCTTGCCACCTCTTCTTAATATCTTCTGCTTCTGTTAGGTCCATACAATTTCTGTCCTTTATCATGCCCATCTTTGCATGAAACATTCCCTTGGTATTTCTCATTTTCCTCAAGAGATCTCTAGGTCTCTAGAATGATCACTATTCATTTCCAAGGCAAGACATTCAATATGACAGTAATCCAAGTCTATGCCCCAACCAGTAATGCTAAAGAAGCTGAAGATGAATGGTTCTATGGAGACCTACAAGACCTTCTAGAACTAACACCCCAAAAGATGTCCTTTTCCTCATGGGGGACTGGAATGCAAAAGTAGGAAGTCAAGAGATAACTGGAGTAACAGGAAAATTTGGCCTTGGAGTACAGAATGAAGCAGGACAAAGACTAACAGAGTTCTGCCAAGAGAACGCACTGGTCATAGCCAACATCCTCTTCCAACAACACAACAGAAGACTCTACACATGGACATCACCAGATGGTCAATACCGAAATCAGACTTGTTATATTCTTTTCAGCCAAAGATGAAGAAGCTCTATACAGTCAGCAAAAACAAGACAGAGAGATGACTGTGACTCAAATCAAAAACTCTTACTGCCAAATTCAGACTTAAATTGAATAATGTAGAAAAAGCCCCTAGACCGTTCAGGTATGACCTAAATCAAATCCCTTACCATTATACAGTGGATGTGAGAAATAGATTTAAGGGCCTAGTTGTGATACACAGAGTGTCTGAAGAACTATGGATAGACGTTCGAGAGATTGTATAGGAGGCAGTGATCAAGACCATCTCCAAGAAAAAGAAATGCAAAAAGGTAAAATGGTTGTCTGAGGAGGCCTTGCAAATAGCTCAGCGTTAACTATGCTTTCCAATTTCTTGTGAGTCCTCTAAAAAGGCAGGTGTAGTTTCTGTTTTGTATCTAGACCCTATACAAATATGTTTGTGTGTCTCCCAATTATTTTTCTATAAATATGAAGACCAGATAGAAGGAAATACACACAGTTATGTAAACTGAACTTTGTTTGTTTTAATGCTTGTTAGATATCATTCAATACATTATCACAAGTACTATGGAAACGCAGGAGGATTGCCCTCCCTTCTCAATCAGCTCATGTGTTACCATAACAAAATACCACCGTGGGCAGCTGAAATAGCAGACATTTATTTCTCACAGTTCTGAGCGCTGGAAATCCAAGATGAAGGCACCAGAAGATACAGTTCCTGGTCAGGACTCTATCTTTGGTGTGCAGATGGCCACCTTCTGGTTGTATTTTCACATGGCTTTCCCTTGGTGTGTGAACACGAAGAAAGAGAGAAAGATCTTATAAGGACACTAATCCCATAATGAGGGCCCTCTGATGGCCTCAACTATACCTAATCCCCTCCCAAAGGCCCCAACTCCAAGAACATTTGAATTTGCGGGAGGCACAAATATTCAAGTGGCTCAGGTGGTAAAGAATCTAAGTGCAATACAGGAGATCCAGGTTTGATCCCTGGGTGGGGAAGATCTCCTGGAGAAGGGAATGGCTACCCACTCCAGTATTCTTGCCTGGAGAATTCCATGGACAGAGGAACCTGGCAGGCTGCTTCCATGGGGTCACAAGGAGTTGGACACAACTAAGTGGCTTTCACTTACAATCATTCAGTTCATTATATTACTCATTTAGGCCCCAAATAGCCTAGGATAGCCAGTAAAGGAGACCAGACTGAATTTCTATTGTGGTTAGAGCTAGGGCTTACCAGGGTTCCCCCATACACTCAGGGACTTTAGAAACTTTAATCTCCTGTCCTCTCTAAAGGAGAAAGCATCTGGCTGCTTTGTCTACTGACCAGAGGTGGGCACAAGGGGAGGAGGGAGAGATAAGACTTAGAAGTTGTCGGCAGTCAAACACATCAACTCCTCATTAATCAATCTATTCAACTCTGCTTTTTCAATATGATTTACTGGAATTTTAACATTCTAACTTATTGTATCCTGAATGTGGCATGTTCTCGCTACAGTAGTGGAGAAGTAGGGGTTCATCCCAGCCCAGATGTCTCTCCCATGGCCTCTACTTCAGCAAGGGGACCAAGCTCCTCCTCTCAAGACCTCAGAGTCCTCTTGCCTGGTGTTGAGATCGATGCGGTCATCCAGTATGCTGAAGTTGTGATTGGTTTGCAAGCACCAGGTGTGTCTGTGAGGTGTGCCCATGTTGTGTATGGAGGGCAGCTCATCCCATTTGCACGGATGCACAATGTTCCATTCATGATTGTATGATTTACAGTTTGTGTTTCCATTCTGCTATTGAGGAAGGGTTGTATTCATCCCAGTTTTATCATTACACTATTCATTGTTCAAAGTAACAGTGAAACGGTCCTTCTTTTGTATCTCTGGGACAAATGTAAGATTTCTGTTGATTATTAGTAGATACAGGGGCATGGAACTGATGAACAAATGTGTGTGTTTAGGTTTGATAAATACTGTCAGCAGCTTTTCAAATGGTTTTATCTATTTACACACCCAACACAAAGGAGTTGCAGGTGTCCCACACCCTCACTTACATTCAGTATTTCTAGTTTTCTTAATTTTAGAATTTAAATGATAACAAAATAGTAGAATGGTAAATCATTGTGGCTTAATTTTTGAGTATATTTTCTTATTGCTATTGGCCATTTTAGTACTATCTTTTGTTAAGTGCTTATCTATGACTTTTCCTCACTTAAAAACTGGACTATTGTATCACTTCTTTCTTAATGATTTGAAAAATATATTCTGAATATGAGTCTTTTGCTACTTACATGTATTGCAGAATTCTTCTTCTACCCCCACTCTGCAACGTCTTCTTAATAATTTTGGATGAACAGAAGATTTTAAGAAGTCTAACTGCTCAAATTTTTCTGATAGTCTTCATGTAGTTTATCCTGTTTGAGAGATAGCTTTGTACCATGTAATTTTACAGAAGCTTGCTCCATTTAACTTTCACATTCAGGTCTAATATGTATACTCAATTTACTCAGTACTGTTTACCTAAAAGAACTTTTATTTCCCATGTTTCATAGTGTCATCTCTGTCAAAAATTCAAGAACTCATTTATGTTTGGGTCTGTTTAGGAACTTTTCATTGCACTATTTATCTGTCCTTGTGCCAATATTGTAATGCTTTTCTTTAAGTAATATATTATGCCTTTACAATAAATACTGATATCAGATAGTCTGAGTGCTCAAACATTGCTCTTTAAAAAACATGGATTATTAAGGTTACTCCTGGACATTGTATTCCATATACAATTTTTAAGAATGAGCTTGTCAACTTTAGCAGAAAGTAAAAACAAAATCCAGGGAGGATTTATGTGGGATGAAAACTGGAACTGTAGACTCAGTTTGAGGAAAACTGACACCCCCACAGTGCTGATTATTTTTATCCTTAAAGATGATGTATCCTTCTCTTTATTTGTGTTTGCTTAAATAATATCACTTTCAATACAGTTATGAAGGTTTTGTGAAGTCTTATAAAGTCTAGATGGCTTTATACTTAAGTATTTGATTTGTTTTATTTGCTATGTAGCAATTATCATTTAAAATTGCTTTTTGTAATTTTCTGTGACTAGTAGATATGAACACAATTTATTTTTAAATGATAAATTTGTGCCCAGAGATTTTGATAATTTCAGTAAATGATATCCTGATGTAATGGTGGATTCTTTTGGATGTTTCTTATACATGTTCATGCCATCCATAGATAATTTCTTTTCTTTTATTCAATATTTGTACCTTTTCTTTCTTCTTGACTTGATCACATTAGTCAGAACCTCAAGTAAAAGCAAAGAAGAACTGAAGAGTCTCTTGAGGAAAGTGAAAGAGGAGAGTGGAAAAGTTGACTTAAAGCTACAGTTCAGTTCAGTCGCTCAGTACTGTCCGAGTCTTTATGACCCCATGGACTAAGCATACCAGGCCTCCCTATCCATCACCAACTCCTGGAGTTTACTCAAACTCATCTCCATTGAGTCAGTGATGTCACCAACCATCTCATCCTCTGTTGTCCCTGTCTCTTCCCACCTTCAATCTTGCCCAGCATCAGGGTTTTTTCAAATGAGTTAGTTCTTTGCATCAGGTGGCCAAAGTATTGGAGTTTCAGCTTCAGCATCAGTCCTTCCAATGAATATTCAGGACTGATTTCCTTTAGGATGAACTGGTTGGATCCCCTTACTCTGCAAGGGACTCTCAAGAGTCTTCTCCAACACCACAGTCCAAAAGTATCAGTTCTTCACTGCTCAGCTTTCTCTACAGTCCAACTCTCACATCCATACATGACTACTGGAAAAACCATAGCTTTTTCTAGATGGACCTTTGTTGACAAAATAATGTCTCTGCTTTTTAATATGCTGTCTAGGTTGGTCATAGCTTTTCTTCCAAGGAGCAAGTGTCTTTTAATTTCATGGCTGCAGTCACCATCTGCAGTGATTTTGGAGCCCAAGAAAATAAAGTCTGTCACTGTTTCCACTGTTTCCCCATCTATTTGCCATGAAGTGATGGGACTGGATGCCATGATCTTAGTTTTCTGAATGTTGAGCTTTAAGCCAACTTTTTCACTCTCCTTTTTCACTTTCATCAAGAGGCTCCTTAGTTCTTCTTCACTTTCTCCCATAAGGGTAGTATCATCTACATATCTAAGGTTGTTAATATTTCTCCTGGCAATCTTGATTCCAGTTTGTGCTTCATTCAGTCCAGCATGTCTCATGATGTACTCAGCATATAAGTTAAATAAACAGGGAGACAATATACATCCTTGATGCATTCCTTTCATGATTTGGAACCAGTGTTTTGTTCCATGTCCAGTTCTAACTGCTGCTTCTTAACCTGCATACAGATTTCTCAGGAGGTAGGTCAGGCAGTCTGACATTCCCATCTCTTGAAGAATTTTCTACAGTTTGTTGTTATCCATGCAGTCAAAGGCTCTGGCATAGTCAATAAAGCAGAAGTATATATTTTACTGGAACTCTCTTGCTATTTCAATAACCCAACAGACATTGCCAATTTTTATCTGGTTCTTCTGCCTTTTCTAAATCCAATTTGAACATCTGGAAGTTCACAGTTCATGTACTGTTGAAGTATGGCTTGGAGAATTTTTAGCATTACTTTGCTAGCATGTGAGATGAGAGCAATTGTGCAATAGTTTGTGGATTCTTTGGCATTTTCTTTCTTTGGGATTGGAATGAAAACTGACATTTTCCAGTCCTGTGGTCACTGCTGAGTTTTCCAAATTTGCTGGTATATTGAGTGCAGCACTTTTACATTTAACTCAACATTCAGAATACCAAGATCATGGCATCTGGTCCCATTACTTCATGGCAAATAGATGGGCAAACAATGGAAACAGTGAGAAAGTTTATTTTCCTGGGCTCTGAAATCACTGCAGATGGTGACTGCAGCCATGAAATTAAAAGATGCTTGCTGCTTGGAAGAAAAGCTATGACCAACTCAGACAGCATATTAAAAAGCAGAGACATTACTTTGCCAACAAACGTTCATCTAGTCAAAGCTATGGTTTTTCCAGTAATCATGTATGGATGTGAGAGTTGGACTATAAAGAAAGCTGAAGAATTGATGCTTTTGATGTTGTGGTGTTGGAAAAGACTCTTGAGAGTCCCTTGGACTGCAAATAGATCAAGCCAGATAACTCTAAAGGAAATCAGTCCTGAATATTCATTGGAAGGACTGATGCTGAAGCTGAAACTCCAATACTTTGGCCACCTGATGTGAATAATTGGCTCATTGGAAAAGACTCTGATGTTGGGAAAGATTGAAGGCAGGAGGATACTGGGATGACAGAGGAAGAGATGGTTGGATGACATCTCCGACTTGATGGACATGAGTTTGAGCAAGGTCCTAGAGTTGGTGATGGACAGGGAAGCCTGGCGTGCTGAAGTCCGTAGGATCACAAAGAGTCAGACAATGACTGAGCAACTGAATTCAAGTAAAAAGTTGACTATGCATATCGATATTGGACATTCTTATCTTACCACTGGCCTTTGAGCAAATTTTCCAGTGTTTTATATATTAAAAAGTATGATGCTTGATTAAATTTGATATTAAGTATCTTTTCTCAGATTAAAGATGTTCCTTTCTGCTACATCTCAGCTGCAAGTTGCACTCCTAAATAGGGGCTAGATTTTACATAATTCTTTTCATATATTTCTTGGGAAAGTTATGCATTTTGTCTCCTTTTTCTGTAAATGTAGTGATTTATATTGATTAACTTTTCAATTTTAAACCAACTTTACATTCCTGAAGTAAACAGGAATAAACATAAACTTCTTTATGATCTAGTATCACTTTCATATATTTATTTATTCATTTTGCCACTATTTTTAGAATTTTGTATCTATATTCATGAGAATAATTGATGTAAAATTTTCTCTTCTTTTAATCTTCAGTACAAGTTTTGGTGTGCAGGTTATTTTGTTGTCATTAATAAAGCTGGCAAATTTTCCTCTATTTTTCTATACTCTGAAAAAAATATGTGTAACATTCATGTTACTTCTTTATTAATGTTTTATTTTTTAACAGTTCTCTACTGAAGGTCTCTGATACCAAAGTTTTCTTTGTGGAATAAGCTTTTTTATAGGATACTTGAAAATTTTACTTGTTATTGTTTGAATTTTGGTTAGATGTATTTCTCTAGAAATGTATCCAAAATCATTGCAATGAATTTTTTAATAACATTCTGACTATCATTTTCATTTCTATTATAACTGTAGCTCTGTTCCCTTTTGATTCTTAATATTGTTTGTATCTTTCTTTTTTGTGATCATCATTGTCAGTAGTTTCTCATATTTTTAATCTTCTGAAGATTCTGATGAAAACATTATCCTTCTCCATTAAATATTCTTCCTATTTTATTATATTTTATTATCTAGAAATAAAACTTTTTCTATTCTTGCTTTAACTATGTCTTTTCACTTAATTTTTATAATTATTAGTTTTTAACTCCTTACTACTCACTGATTTTGCAGACTTTCTTCTTTTCTAACCTGTGTATTTAAAGCTATTTTCCTCTAGGCAGAGATTTAGAAAAAAGTGTTTCATGAACTTGATAATTTGATCTGTTGTGTTTTCACTATTAATTAATACAAACATTTTCTAACATCTATTATTATTTTCTTGACTCATCGGCTACTTGAAATATTATTGCTACATTTAGAGGTTTCGCAGTTTTGTTTCTTTATTGACAACTAGGTTTACTGTAGTCACAGAATCATACTTGGTCTAATTTCAAATCTTTGACATTTGTTAGACTTTTTTTTTTTTTTTTAAGACTTTCTTTACAACACAGAGTAAGGTCAATTTTGTACATCTTCTGTGTTAACTTAAAAAGAATGAGTATGTTATTTCCTGGTTTTTCTCCATTCTTTTCTTGATCTTGGATTCTAGTTACTCCCTGATTTTTTTATTGCATGTTTTGGAAAAAATCATTGGTTCATATGCAACTGTAAGAAATAATACAGAGAGATACTATATACATTTTTTCCCCTAAATGGTCACATTTAGAAAGATTAGAGAACATCACCACTAGGATCTTAGCATGATGGTGGTGGTGTTTCCCCTGCTGCAAAACCTCCAGGCAATCCTTCATCTCTGGATGATGGATGAGGATCTGAAGGCCCAAGGAGACAAGGTATCTTTCCAAATCAGCCATGTGGTCTGTTTGTTTCTCTTATGCGAACTGCCCACTTAGGTATCTTTCTGCAGACAGGGAAATTTCAGGTCCAGAGTAGAAAAAGATGATTTCTGACAGGGCTTCCAATCCACCTTCCTGATGGTGTGGTCCTGCATGTTGTCAGATGGACTGTTGCTCAAGGTAGTAGGAATACCCAGGTAGTGTTCTCCTGCTATGTGAGCTCCAGGATATACCAGATCTAAGGGGGCTTTTATCTCATAGAAGATGCTTATGCTGTTCCTTCAAGCCTGGAGCCACAAAGTATTTTTCTTCCTCTTCCTACATTCCATAGTTTTCTTATAATATCTTTTACACTACTTCTAGGGTTTTGAAATCTTTGAAAAGATCAGCAAAACTGATGCATACTTAGCTAGATTAACTTAGGGGAAAAAAAAGAGGGAAGGCTATTTAAATTATTAAAGTCAACATCATTATAGTTAAGAAACTTTAACCAATCACTCCGGACCTCTCCTACACAAATCTTTTCTTCATCGGTTGATTCTCTTTGCTGCAGTGCTGTCTATGTCTGACTAGGTCTGGGAGCCTCACATCAGCCTGTCCCAGTAGTTAATGAAAGGACTGGTGGAACATAAAGACTCCCTGTGCTTTCATCTGCATTATTCAAGCATGCTTAAGTCTACAGCAAAAGCCATGTTTCATTGGAAAAGCTTTATTCATCATGTGAAGCACATCTTTGAAAATAGTTTTGAGGTAAGAAATGTGCCCTTATCTAGCATAGTGAGAAAAGATAAATCTCATGATTAAAGACACTTATGCAAGTAAAAATAACTATGGAACACTTCTGGAAGTATGAAGGTAAATGAAACAAAGGAGGATCTTTTAAAAGGATCTAGAAGTAGGATTCGTGACCTTTGTATGAATCATCTTGTACAAAGGCCTCTGCAACTCAACTATCTGCAGAAATGGGCTCCCAGATTTTGTTTCTCCTTTGTCTTGTTCCCTTGGCCTTATGGTTCAGGTCTTCTAGCATTAACAATGTACACAGCTGACTGCTCCTCCAGGCTACAATTTATGTTTATATTTCCACTTGTCAGAAAGTATATTTGTTTTAAAGACATGTTCAATATTTTTTAGGTCTTTTGCCTGTTACATTAAGCATTTATGAAAATATTTCCAAATCTAGATAGATAAAAAATTGTCGGGTGGAGATTTTTGTGCTTCACTGTTTAATTCTGACAATTTGGGTTGCAATGCAAACTGGTTTTCAGCTCACAGACGTGAGGTATTTAGTGGTGTTAAAATAGTTCAGCATTTCCAAATTCCCCACAGTAATAGGAGAGCTCCTGAAGATCATCTTGGGTGCCCTATTAACAGAGCTCTGGGGGAACTAGTAGCTTCTGAACCCTAAGATCTGTCTGCGTCAGACAGCAGTGGTGCAGCGCACATCATTGCCTCAACACTTTGTGGTTGATTTCAAGATTTATATGCTTGTTAAACCTGAACTTACTTAAATGACATTTCAAGAGGACTGTTTGTTTATTTGAAGTATAGTTGATTTACAGTGTTATGTTAGTTTCTGCTGTATAGCAAAATGATTCAGATATATACATATACATACATATATTTTCATATTCTTTTCCGTTATGATTTATCAGAGAATATTGAATATACTTCCCTGTGCTATACAGTGGGACCTTGTTGATCATCCATCCTACAGATAATAATTTGCATCTGCTATTCCCAAACTCCCAATCCATCCCTCCCCCACCCCTACCCCTTGGCAACCACAAGCCTGTTTTCTAAGTTTATGAGTCTGTTTCTGCTTGCTATATAGTTTAATTTGTGTCATATTTTAGATTCTGCATATAAGTGGTATCATATGAAAGTGAAAAGTGAAAGTGAAGTTGCTCAGTAGTGTCTGACTCTTTGCGGCCCCGTGGACTGTAGCCCACCAGGCTCCTCCATCCATGGGATTCTCCAGCCAAGAATACTGGAGTGGGTTGCTGTTTCCTTCTCCAGGGGATCGTCCTGACCCAGGGATCGAACCCAGGTGTCCCGCATTGCAGGCAGACACTTTAACCTCTGAGCCACCAGGGAAGCCCTAGTGGTATCATATAAGTGATCACATATAAGAAATCACATATAAGTGATTCCTCTTTCTGATTTCACTTAGTTGCAGCAACCCATGTTGCTGCAGATAGCATTATTTAGTTCTTTTTTATGACTGAGTAATATTTCATTGTATATGTGTACCACATCTTCTTTATCCATTCCTCTGTCAATGGACATTTAGGTTGTTTCTATGTCTTGGTTATTGCGAGTACTGCTGCTATGAAGACAGCAGTGCCTGTATCTTTTCAAACTATTGTTCTGTGGAGAAGACTGTTTCAAGTCCTTCTCTCCATGTAAGTAATGCTAAAGTTTTCAGCAGCAGTTGTTTCATTTAATAAGGGACATGCTGGTAGAATTGATGCACAGTTTCTGTTTCAAAGGTGAATTGTGGCATTGGGAGGGAAGTTTGATAAGTTGAAGATGCCACGGAAGAAGTTTTTTTCTAACTTTTTTTTTTTATTTTGTTGAAAAAAAAGCTCTTCAGTTCCTTTAAAAACAATACTCAAGGAACTTTAAGAAAAGTTTTTATTTCATATAAACTGGATGCTTTTGCCTTTATACATTCTTTACTGCTCTTGAATTTTAATACTTTAACAGCTGGAAGAGTTCTAAAAAGCTCTTTTTGTTATTTAATGCAAATCCTTGAAAGGAACCCCATTGGGCTCTCCATTTTGATGGAGAACAATTCTTTCAAATTATAGCTAAATTTGCCAGGGTTGGAACTGACACATAATTCACATTTAAGCTAAAAAAAAAATGCATTGAACTTCAGCAAAATGTCAGTTTAAAGAGTAACTATAACTGGTAAGGATAACCAGCATGCTTCTTGGAAAAGGTAATCAGATGGGGCATGGATGTGGAGGGAGCTGGCAAAGTCTTCACCCTTGGAAGTACCCAGCACAGCACCCTGGCCTGGGCTTTGAAGCAGTCCTCACCAATGTAACCCAAGAGGGTCAGCTGGAAACAAAACTCTGCTACAGGTTGAGGAGATCCTCATTGGCTGCACACTCTGCTTGTACTGATACAGGCTCCTGGGTGTTGTTCTCATCCCTGGGTGGTTACTACAGCCTCTTGTTCTCATCCCTGGCCAGTCACCACAGCATGCACCCAGTATGTGCCTCAGCCTGTCTCATGGCAGCCAGAGATGACCTTAAACCAGGTAGGGAAGGCACTGGATGAGTAAACATTTTGTGGTGCTGAGAAATGGAATATTTCCTGCCATACCAGTAAACAAGGGTTTCATAGTCATCAGTGATTGCAGCCCTCCAATGTGAGCTGATGAGCTCTTAGGACACTGAAGAAGGAGGAGAGTATCTAAATCTAGCAGCTATCAGATTGCAGCAACTTCCTACAGTGAGTTCCAAGGGAGCTCAGGATGTGAAAAACACAAGATAATAGCCCCAGATAGTCAAGATACATATGAAAGGAATGATTTCAGTGAGCCCAAACTCTTATATCTTCCCATACATAGAAAAATGTTAAATTCCTTAACTTGGGATATCTGGTTTTCCTTAATTAACAATAATATTTTGATGTACAGACTATCTGCCCTTTGTTATAGAACTTCTATATAACCTGGCTCCTTCCCTTGCCTCCTTGGAGCAGTTCTCTCAGGGCTACCTGAGATGCTGTCTACTGGGTTTGAGGTTTCCTAAAAATTCCCACTGAATAGGACATAACTCTCAACTTTCAGGTTGTGAACATTTTTAAGTTGGCAGTGCTAGGTGCTGGGCCCTGGCAGGGAAAATCCTGCAAGCACCCTTCCACCCTCAGAGCCTAAGGTCAACTTACCTGTGAATGTGCCTTGGATGGGCTTCACTCTCTTGCAGCTGACAGATGGCACCTTTGCTGGGTCTATTTGGCCCATCTCCAAATTTTTGTCAACAGAATTGATGTATTTGCATCAACTGAGCAACACTAAGCTTCTCAGCTACTTTACTGATGACTTTGTCTGCAAGAAGCCCAACGTGGCCACAGAAAACTGCCCCCGGATGACTACTCCAAACAGAACACAAGGTCTGTTCCTCCCTGCCCTGAGCCCCCCTTGGCCACCTATCCTAGTTTGCAGTCATCCTCTGGTTCTTTTTCTCTATTGCTCTTTACTTGTTTCTCTCACCCCTTTTCTGTCTCTGTTTTATTCTCTTCCTCTGCACACAGGGTTCTGAAGCAATACTGCCATAAGCAAGTATATCTTTTTCAAGGTTAGATGTCATATTTATTGCTGTTTTTTAACCACGTTTATATGCACAAATTGTGGGATTATTTGCATTACATTACTTTTTTCTTAAGATTTTTTTTTTTTTTTGATGTGGACCATTCTTAAAGTCTTAATTGAATTGCTACAATACTGTTTCTATTTTATGTTTTGTGTTTTTGGCCATGAGACATGTGGGATCTTTTAACTCCCTGACCAGCAATCAAACATGCACCCCTTGTACTGGAAAACAAAGTCTTAACTGCTGGACCACCAGGGAACTCCCTTTTTTTATTAGATTCTTATCTCTCTCTCTTTTTTTTAGTCACAGAGCTATTAAGCATTGTGCTACTAACCCCATTTTTCCATTTGTTCTGTAAGTTTTCCAGAGTGATCTGGCATAGGTTGGTGATTTTTAAGAGGGTGTGTGTGTGTGTGTGATCCCCAGAGGAGGGCGTGGCAATCCACTCCAATATTCTTGCCTGGAGAATCCCATGGACAGTGGAGCCTGGCAGGCTCCATGGGGTTGCAAAGAGTCAGACACAACTGAAAAAACTTAGCCTGCATGCATGTGTGTGATGGGCATCAGGGCAGGACTGACTGAGGACTTCAGCAATGGAACACTTGACTCAGCCTCTGGTCCAGGGGATTCCATCACAGGGAGGATGGAAGGCCAATCAGGTTACATTAACAAATGTTTGCTAAAAATTCAATGTCTTACCTGCAGAATCCCACAGAGAACTATGAAAACTGAAATAATATTCAGCTGAGGATGGGAAGAATACTCACAAATAATATATAGGAAGTGTCATATTCTAGGGTTTCTGTGCAAGGAAGTCCTTTCAGATCATACTCATTTAGAAGTGGACTCATTCCCTTTCCCTCTATCTTATTTGAGTGTTCATGAAAGTCAGAGGGAAGGAAACCAAATGGAGAGAATGTCCAACCACAAAACAACTCCTCAGCCCTACGGAGCAGAGAACTGATTGTGTATAAAGTCAAGAAAAGACCCCAGGGTGAAATACACAGCAAGCTGCCACTGGCAAGAAATAAGCTTGGACAGCCTATTGAGGGCCACAATGAAAGTCATATTTTTTGTGATTCTGACTGCATGGGCATAGGCAGTACTTAATCAGAGATAATCAAAGCTATATTTAGGGGCCCTGTAAAAACTGTATGGACCTCTAGGAATTTCAGATGAAACTATCAAGGCCAAATTAGAATAAATATGAGAGCCCTGATACCATGAAGTGTCCCATGCACTACAGAACCACACAGACATGAGTGCGACACTCCTTGACATCAAACCCAGAGGATGTGAATGGCTCAGGGATGGAATTTCCTTTGACTATAGTCAGCTCTAACACTTCACTTGACGCCCAGTCTTTAGTGAGCCAGAATAAGTTAATCCCAGTGAAACACAAGACATTATATATAATTTGTTTTATAGATGCTAACACTTCTTTTGTCATTCTGGTAAAGTACATTTACAAGTCCTTACTGCAAAATATAGGTTCCTTCCAGTCACTCTCAATCTTTTTTATATTTTTTAAAAACAGTAGTTCCAAATATTGAAGCACCTATTTGAGATTCAGGTGCCCAGAATGAGCAGGGTTTCTTTGTAATTCTGCTCTAACTTTTTCATTTTAGGAAGAAACAGCACTGTAATGTGTGTGTGTGTTTATAGTTATGAGTGTGTGCATATCCACACAAGTACACACATAAATGTTTGTCTTTTAGGTTGTAAAATTATACTGTTTTTTTTGTCATTTTTTATAAAGAAAATATTTTTAATCTTATAGTATAGGATCTTGAACTTGAAAAGTACAATACAGCAACAACTGGTATATAGAGGCTGGCATCAAGTGAACAGACAAGAAGAGTTACCGACCGGAGGAGGGAGAAGAGGTCGGAGATGGTAGAGCTAAAGGACTGCCAGCAATAGGAGATGGAGAGAAAGTTGCAATTTCACTCACACCTGACATTGATGGCACAGTTCTGATTGCTTGCTGGAGTCAATTCTATCTACCCTCTTGAAAAAAAAAAATCGAAAGATGCCTGTGTAGCAATTCTTTTTTTCCTCATCATAAATGACACAGTAGCACTGGATAGCATTCTAAAAGGCCACTGCAACTTTTGTGTACAGTTCTACATTTGGATCCTATGCATTAAAAACTAACCGCTCAAATAAAGAAAATCCCTTTGTCATTCCCTGTGTTGTGAATCTCTTCAGTTCTTCAGTTACTTTTTCTTCTTCTTGTACTCCCTGAATATAGTAGGAGTGCAAAGGAACTTCTCAGAGGATTTTATTCCTCCTCCAGTGTACAGCATATCCTTCTACTCATTCCAAATAAATCGTCAAGAGAAAACAGTGCAGTTGCTAAGAAAACATGGTGTCAAGAGAGTTCTTCTGGCTCCCATGCTGTCCCTAAGCCTTTTTTAGGCAGAAATTCTTGATCCATTGATTGTATTCCCAAACTAAGTAAAACTGCCACTACTATATAATATTTGAAAAGTGTTTCATAGTTTACAAATTCTGTTCATGTGTCACTTTAAATTTTTACAGCAACTTATGAGGTTGGTAATGTTGCTGTTGTTGTCTCTAAGTCATGTCTGACTCTTTGAGACCCCATGAACTGCAGCACACCAGGCTTTTATGTCCTTTTACAGACTCTATTGAGTCTGTAATCCCATCCAACTAGCTCATCCTCTGTCACCCCCTTTTTCTCCTGCCTTCAATCTTTCCCAGCATCAGGGTATTTTCCAAAGAGTCAGCTCTTTGCATCAAGTGGCCAAAGAACTGGAGTTTTAGCTTCAGCATCAGTCCTTCCAATGAATATTCAGAGTTGTTATCCTTTAGGATTGACTGGCAATTCTGCTCTAAGCTTTTCATTTTAGGAAGAAATAGCACTGTAATGTTTTTCTCAGCACTTTTCAGCACTTTTTCACTCTCCTTGTTCACTTTCATTAAGAGGCTCTTTAGTTCTTCTTCACTTTCTTCCATAAGAGTGGTGTCATCTGTGTATCTGAGGTTATTGAAATTTCTCCCAACAAACTTGATTCCAGATTGTGTTTCATCCATTCTGGCATTTTGCAAGTTTATACACACACACACACACACACACACACACACAGGGCACTGCATAAACTGTTTGTATATTTTGGAGATTAATCCTTTGTCTGTTGCTTCATTTGTAAATATTTTCTCCCATTCTGAGGGCTTCTTTTCATCTTCTTTATGGTTTTCTTTGCCTTGCAAAAGCTCTTTAAGTTTAATGAAGACCCATTTTTTATAGTTTTTATTTTCGTTGCTCTAACAAGTGGGTCATGAATGACCTTTCTGTGATTTATGTCAGAGAGTTTTTTTTAACTATGTTTTTCTCTGACAATTTTATAGTCTCCAGTCTTACATATAGGACTATAATCCATTTGAGTTTATTTTTGTGTATTGTGATAGGTTGTATTCTCATATCATTTTTTTTTACATGTAGCTGTCCAGTTTTCCCAGCAAAATATACTTTAAGAGGCAGTCTTTTCTCCATTGTATATTTTTGCATCCTTTGTCATAGATTGAAAGTGAAAATGTGACGTTGCTCAGTCATGTCCAACTCTTTGTGGCCCCATGGACTGTAGCCTGCCATGCTCCTCCATCCATGAGATTTTCCAGGCAAGAATACTGGAGTGAGTTGCCATTTCCTTCTCCAGAGGATCTTCCCAACCCAGGGATCAAACCTGAGTCTCTTGCATTGCAGGCAGACTCTTTGCCATCTGAGCCACCAGCGAGTTAGATTAGGTTACCTAGATTAGGTGACCTAATCTAATTGTCATAGATTAGGTGACCATTGGTTTGTCATAGGTGGGTTTATCTTGGACTTTCTGTCCTGTACTATTGATCTATATATCTGTTTTGTACCAAGAAGACATATAGATGGCCAAGGGGTCCATGAAAATATGCTTAATATCACTAATTATTAGAGAAATGCAAATGAACACTGCAAGTGAAGCATCACCTCACACCAGTAAGAATAGCCATCATCAAAATATCTGCAAACAATAAATGTTGGAGAGGGTGTAGAGAAAAGGGAACCCTCTTGTATCGTTGGTGGAGATGTAAAATGACACAGGCACTGTGGAGAACAGTATGAAACTTCCTTACAAAACTAAAAATAGACCTACTCAGCAATCCTACTATCTCAGGTACATACCCTAAGAAAAAAATAATTTTAAAAGACACATGTACCCCAATGTTCACTGAAGTACTATTTACAATAACCAGGACTTGAAAACAACCTAAGTGTCCTCTGACAGATGAGTAGATACAGAAGACGTAGTTGATATATATAATGGAATATTACTCAGCCATTAAAAGGAACACATTGGGCCATTTTTAGAGATATGGATGGACCTAGAGATTAACAGAGTGAAATCGGAAAGAGAAAAACAAATATCATATACTAACACATGCATATAGAATCTAGAGAAACAGTACAGATGAACCTAGTTCCACCACAGAAGTAGAGACACAGATGTAGAAAAGAGACATGTGGACACAGTTGGGGAGGGTGGAGGGAGAAGGGATGATGGGACAAATTGGGAGATTAGGATTGACATATATACACTACTATGTTTAAAAATAGATGGCTAGTGTGAACCTGTAATATAGCACAGGGAGCTCAACTCAGTGCTCTGATGACCTAGAGGAGTGGGGTGGGGTGGGGGAAGGGAGGCTCAAGAAGGAGGGCATATATGTATGTGTATAGCCTTTGACTGTGTGGATCACAACAAACTGTGGGAAATTCTTAAACAGATAAGAATACCATACCAGCTTACTTGTCTCCTGAGAAACTTGGATGTGGGTTAAGAAGCAACAGTTAGAATCTTACATGAAGCAACTGACTGGTTCAAAATTGGGAAAGGAGTACAAAGCTGTATCTTGTCACTCTGCGTATTTAACTTATATGCAGAGTTCATCATGTGAAATGCCAGGCTGGATGAATCACAAACTGGAAACTGGAATCAAGATTGCCAGAAGAAATGTCAACAAGTTCAGATATGCAGATTATACTACCCTAATGGTAGGAAATGAAGAGGAACTGAAGAGCCTCTTGATGAAGGTGAAAGAGGAGAGTGAAAAAGCTGGCTTAAAACTCAACATTCAAAAACTGAAGATCACAACATCTGGTTCCATTACTTCATGGCAAATAGAATGGGGGAAAAGTGGAAGCAGTGACAGGTTTATTTTCTTGAGTTCCAAAATCACTGTGGACAGTGACTACAGCCAAAAATGATGCTTGCTCCTTGGAAGGAAAGCTATGACAAACCTAGACAGCATATTAAAAATGAAAGACATCACTTTGCTGACAAAGGTCTGTATAGTCAAAGCTATGGTTTTCCAGTAGTCATGTATGGATGTGAGAGTTGAATCATAAAGAAAGCTGAGCATCAAATAATTGATGCTTTTGAACTGTGCTGCTGAAGAATACTCTGGAGAATCCCTTGGACTACAAGATCAAACCAGTCAATCCTAAAGGAAATTAATCCTGAATATTCACTGGAAGGACTGATGTTGAAGCTGAAGCTTCAATTCTTGGCCACCTGATGTGAAGAGAAGACACATTAGGAAAAGACCCTAATGCTGGGGAAGGTGGAGAGCAGGAAGAGAAAGGAGCAACAGAGGATGTGAGAGTTGGATGACATCAACAATTCAATGGACATGAATTTGAAAAAACTCAGGGAGATAGTGAAGGACAGGAAAGCTGGCAAGCCGCAGTTCATGGGGTCACAAAGGGTCAGACAAGACTTAGTTACTGAACAACAACAAATAGGTGATTCACTTCATTATACAGCAGAAACTAACACAACATTGTAAATCAACTACACTCCAATTTTAAAAAAACAAAAGGAATTCAAAGACTAGAGTGATGTGCCTGGAGGAGGAGGATCTTTTATGAGGCTATTAAGAAAGGGGGCACATTTGCTGACTATTTTGTGGGTGGGAAATAGGGGTGGGCCATGACAGTTTACAAAGCCTTAGGGCATTATCTTCATCAGAATCATCTCAGTCTCTGAGTAATGGGAATGATGTTTATTCCTTTTACTTGTCTGTTTATGGGGATTTCCAAACTAGGAACAAAGAAAGAGAGTCAGCTTGCACTGGCGGGCTAAAGGTTAGTATTAAACATTATTGAATTCTCCCTTCCTATACCATATAGCTATTAGCAGCCCAAAGTTGGTCATAGAGAATTCCATCATTAAAATCTGAAAATCCTACGAATTAGTGCTTTTAAATTTTTATTTTTTCAGGAGAGAAGTGATTTACCATAATACCACTGCTGCTGCTGCTGCTAAGTCGCTTCAGTCGTGTCCAACTCTGTGTGAGCCCGTAGACAGCAGCCTAACAGGCTCCCCCATCCCTGGGATTCTCCAGGCAAGAATACTAGAGTGGGTTGCCATTTCCTTCTCCAATGCATGAAAGTGAAGTCACTCAGTCGTGTCCAACTCCTAGTGACACCATGGACTGCAGCCTACCAGGCTCCTCCATCTGTGGGATTTTCCAGGCAAGAGGACTGGAGTGGGGTGCCATTGCCTTCTCTGGATAACACCACTGGACCTGGGCAATTGTCATCTTCACTCTAGACCTGATGCCCTACGGGTCCTTACTCCATCCTTCTTTCAGTCTTTAATTCCCCATGGGGTCAGGCGTTGGTGGTACTGACAGGGCATATTCTTTCTCAGCATAGTCCACCTCTCAGTTCCCTCTGCAAGGTTCTCAGGACCCTAGAAATTTCAACCCCAATGGTACAAGCCTACTTCCTGGCCCTGCACAATCCCTTTCCCCATGTGGATCCATAAGAGTTTGCGGTGCCCTCTTTTGCCCTAGGATGGTTTGGGATGGGGACTGTGGTGGTAGAAGTGCTGTAAGTTTCATCTATTACTGTTGGTTATCTTGGGCCATTGGCAAACTCTGGGCAGCAAAATGACGAGAGATCTGGTACCTGAGTGGTATGCTGCATCTGGGAGGAGCACAGTCAGCCTGCAGCATCTCTACCACCTCTCTCTCCTCTCAACAGCCTCCTTCTCCATCTGAACATGCCCATCAGCTCATGCCTCCTTTTGACAGGGATGTGATACACCCTTGGTAACTTTTTGAAATGAAGGGTGATGATATAAACTATGAATATCTCAGAGAAACATTTGCTCTTTACTCATAATCCATCTTGAATTAGAGAAAAAATTCACATCTTTGAAAAGCTAAGAAATGGTAAAAATTAAAAATCACTGGTAACCACAGTATCCTTAGGTCAAGTCTTAGCATTTTGGTTTATTGACTCCTAGGAAGGATTTTAACATCGTCATACAAAAATGTAAGAGCATATGAATTTGTTTAAGTTCATACTTAAAATATTTATAGAATGTGTATGTATGTATGGTATGTGGTTGTGTATGTAAATGTGTGTGTGTTGTATGTGTCTCTATGTGTGAACACAAGATCATACTGTATTGCATACTTCTAATAGATTTTTAACTTTTAACTGAGGAAATCTTTCAAAGACAATTAAAATAATTGCCTTTAATAACAACATAGTGAACCATTATATGATTATAGGCAATAATCAGTTCAGTTCAGTTCAGTCACTCAGTTGTGTCCTACTCTGCGACCCCATGAACCGCAGCATGCCAGGCCTTCCTGTCCATCACCAACTCCCAGAGTTCACCCAAACCCATGTCCAATGAGTTGGTGATGCCATCCAACCATCTCATCCTCTGTCGTCCCCTTCTCCTCCTGCCCTCAATCTTTCCAGGCATCAGGGTCTTTTCAGATGAGTCAGCTCTTTGCCTCAGGTGGCCAAAGTATTGGAGTTTCTGCTTCAACATCAGTCCTTCCAATGAATATTCAGAACTAACTTGTTTGATCTCCTTGCAGTCCAAGGGACTCTCAAGAGTCTTCTCCAACACCACAGTTCAAAATCATCAATTCTTTGGCACTCAGTTTTCTTTACAGTCCAACTCTCACGTCATTACATGACCACTGGAAAAACCATAGCCTTGACTGGATAGACCTTTGTTGACAAAGTAATGTCTCTGATTTTCAATATACTGCCTATGTTGGTCGTAACTTTCCTTCCAAGGAGTAAGCGTCTTTTAATTTCATGGCTGCAATCACAGTGATTTGGAGCCCAGAAAAATAAAGTCAGCTACTGTTACCACTTTTTCCGCATCTATTTGCCATGAAGTGATGGGAGCAGATGCCATGATCTTAGTTTTCTGAAGGTTGAGCTTTAAGCCAACTTTTTCACTCTCCTCTTTCACTTTCATCAGGAGGCTCTTTAATACCTATAACCAATTAAAATATATGCTAATTTCCTTACAACTTACATCAGTGGGTATATTTCAAATATTTTCCATAAGGAGGCAAACATGATATATTATTTCACTTTGAAAGTTTTCCCTCACCATGAATGAAGCCTGTACTGCCAAGGACACTGTGGGAACATGAGTATAAGGCTGGTACTTGAGGGCCAGGAGCCAGCTATTTATGAGGTTAGTGTATGCCTATCAATTATGGCAAAGAACTGAGAGAAGGCAAGCAGCCTTGCAGCCTTCACATTTGAGCCTGCCTCCCAACTTGCTGCTCTTCCTATTACTAGAATCTTGAAATCACCAGGAATCCCACCACTGTGGTGTCGGGTCTCATAAATTTCAATGACTTTCAAAGCAATGGTGGTGGAGTTTTGTTGGGGATTATCCCCTCCTGCTTCCTACCACTTCTTTTGGGGAATGGAACAAAGTCTTGGCACACCATCCCTTAAGGTTAGCTATCCTAAGGTGAGATTAGTTTGCCACTTACTTTCAGATGTTACTTTTAGAAAGTTCCATGTATAATTAAAATGAAAAACATGTGAATGTGCCAAGCCCAGTTTCCTACAGTAAACAATCTAGGACAACTCTCTACTCAATACTTCTGAGTTTCATGTGACCTTTGACCAATCTATTCCTTATTTTTCTCACTTATGCAAGATTCATCAGGCCGGTGATTCACCTTTGTTTCAGTTTTTTTATTTTGGTGATGCTTATGGTAGTCATCTATTCTCAAATCATCCATTATTATTTTTATTATTCCTCTTTTATTTCTCTTTCTTTCCTTCCTCCCCACCTCTTCCCCCCTCTCTCCTTCCACATTCTTCTCCTTCTCCTCTTCTCTTTCTTACTCTTCCTTTCTAATAGAGCAAACTGGTTAGGATGGTTATCTTCATCACATAGATATGCTTTTCTCAGTTCTCAAGACAGATAATTATTTCCATGCACTTATAGTAATTCCATGGATGTAGGAGCCTAGTAGGCTGCAGTCCAAGGGGTCGTGAAGAGTCAGACACGACTGAGCAACTTCACTTTCCCTTTTCCCTTTCATGCATTGGAGAAGGAAATGGCAACACACTCCAGTGTTCTTGCCTGGAGAATCCCAGGGATGGGGGAGCCTGGTGGGCTGCCATCTATGGGGTCACAGAGTCGGACACAACTGAAGTGACAGCAGCAGCAGCAGCAGCATAGTAATTCAAGCATGTAGACATGAATACAAATATTGTACATGCAAAGGATGTATATGCAAAGGATGCACAAATCTGATTCAGAAACAGAATAAAAATGCATGCCATTTGACAAAAACCAGAGGTAAATTAAATTTTCCAGAAAAAAACACAATACACTTTTGTTAATTTTTGTGTTTTTTTAAGAGAGCAGTTTCCCCATACATTATGCTGCCTTCCCTTTCTCTCTACTGGCTGTTATCCCACTGTTGCTTTCTCAAGGGATAGAGTCAAGCCTTCCTCTTCAAGACAACCACTGACTTTATTTTTACTTGAACTTCAACCACACTCCCTTTTGGAACTGGAGTCTCCTGATTGCTTGACATACACTTTTCTTTGAAGCATTTTCCTTGTTGTTGTTGTTGTTGTTTTTCTTTTTCTTGTTTAACTAGACTGTAAGTGTCATGGGTCATGGTGTCACCAAACATGTATTTTCTTGTTTTTTTCTTCAGAGCTTAAAACACTATGATGTGCATGGTGGTTTTACTTCACTTGAAACATGTTGGGGTAGGAAACAATAAGCACTAAAATTTTTTGAATAAGTAAATGGTGGGTGCTCCATAAAAAAAAAAAAAAAAAGCACTGACTGAATGAGCAGTATCTGAACTGGCATTCTGCGTATCAAAGTCCTACATGAGCAGCTACCTAGGGAGGCTGTAACTACTTTGGAAGTCACTTCAAAACACATGTACAACCAACTCTATCAGAGACTTCAGTGTAACTGAGGGTTGGAGAAAAAGGAATCTGTGTTCTAACAAGGCTCCCTGGTTGGATCTCAAATGCAAGCTCCTCTGTTTTTACTGAGAACGACTAGCTGAGATCCTCATAGACCATATACCTGCAAGGAGCTTCAGGGATCTCTCAGTGTTTCCAAAAAGTGAGTGTCCACATTCAAATTCTTCAGTTCAGTTCAGTTGCTCAGTTGTGTCTTATTCTTTGCAACCCCATGAGTCTTAGCATGCCAGGTATCCCTGTCCATCACCAACTGCTGGAGTCCACCCAAACCCATGTCAATTGAGTCGGTGATGCCATCCAACCATCTCATCCTCTGTCATCTCCTTCTCCTCTCACCCTCAATCTTTCGCAGCATCAGGGTCTTTTCCAATGAGTCAGTTCTTTGCATCAGGTGGCCAAAGTATTGGAGTTTCAGCTTCAACATCAGTCCTTCCAATGAACACCCAGGACTGATCTCCTTTAGGATGGACTGGTTGGATCTCCTTGCTGTCCAAGGGACTCTCAAGAGTCTTCTCCAACACCACAGTTCAAAAACATCAATTCTTTGGCATTCAGCTTTCTTATAGTCCAATTCTCACATCAATACATGACCACTACATGACCACATAGCCTTGACTAGACGGACCATTGTTGACAAATTAATATCTGTGCTTTTTAATATGCTGTCTAGGTGGGTCATTACTTTCCTTCCAAGGAACAAGCGTCTTTTAGTTTCATGGCTGCAGTCACCATCTGCAGTGATTTTGGAGTCCCCCAAAATAAAGTCATCCACTGTTTTGACTGTTTCTCTATCTATTTGCCATGAAGTGATGGGACCAGATGCCATGATCTTAGTTTTCTGAATGTTAAGCTTGAAGCCAATTTTTTCACTCTCCTCTTTCACTTTCATCAAGAGACTCTTTTGTTCTTCTTCACTTTCTGCCATAAGGGTGGTGTCATCTGTATATCTGAGGTTATTGATATTTCTCTCGGCAATCTTGATTCCAGCTTGTGCTTCCTCCAGCCCAGCATTTCTCATGATGTACTCTGCATATAAGTTAAATAAGCAGGATGACAATATACAGCCTTGACGTACTCCTTTTCCTATTTGAAACCAGTCTGTTGTTCCATGTCCAGTTCTAACTGTTGCTTCCTGACCTGCATACAGATTTCTCAAGAGGCAGGTCAGCTGGTCTGGTATGCCCATGTGTTTCAGAATTTTCCTCAGTTTATTATGACCTACACAGTCAAAGGCTTTGGCATAGTAAATAAAGCAAAAATAGATGTTTTTCTGGAATTCTTTTGCCTGTTCGATGATCCAGCAGATGTTGGCAATTTGATCTCTAGTTCCTCTGCCTTTTCTAAAACCAACTTGGACATCTGGAAGTTCACAGTTCACGTATTGCTGAAACATGGCTTGGAGATATTTGAGCATTACTTTACTAGTGTGTGAGATGAGTGCAATTATGCAGTAGTTTGAACATTCTTTGGGATTGCCTTTCTTAGGGATTGGAATGAAAACTGACGTTTTCCAGTCCTGTGGCCACTGCTGAGTTTTCCAAATTTGTTTGCAAATTGAGTGCAGCACTTTCACAGCATCATCTTTCAGGATTTGAAATAGCTCAACTGGAATTCCATTACATCCACTAGCTTTGTTCATAGTGATGCTTCGTAAGGCCCTCTTGACTTCATATTCCAGGATGTCTGGCTCTAGGTGAGTTTCTATTGTGATTATCTGAGTCGTGAAGATCTTTTTTGTACAGTTTTTCTGTATATTCTTGCCACCCCTTCTTAATATCTTCTGCTTCTCTTAGGTTCATACCATTTCTGTCCTTTATTGAGGCCATCTTTACATGGAATTTTCCCTTGGTATCTCTAATTTTCTTTAAGAGATCTCTAGTCTTTCCCTTTCTATTGTTTTCCTCTACTTCTTTGCATTGATTGCTGAGGAAGTCTTTCTTATCTCTCCTGGCTATTCTTTGGAACTCTGCATTCAAATGGGTATATATTTCATTTTCTCCTTTGCTTTTCGCTTCCCTTCTTTTCACAGCTATATTTAAGGCCTCCTCAGGCAGCCATTTTGATTTTTTCATTTCTTTTTCTTTGGGATGGTCTTGATCCCTGTCTCCTGTACAATGTCACAAACCTCCATCCATAGCTCCTCAGGCACTCTGTCTATCAGATCTAGTCCCTTAAATCTATTTCTCGCTTCCACTGTATAGTGATAAATGGATAAGGGATAAGGGATTTGATTTAGATCATACCTGAATGGTCTAGTGGTTTTCTCCACTTTCTTCAATTTTGGTCTGCATTTGGCAATAAGGAGTTTATGATCCAAGCCACAGTCAGCTCCTGGTCTTGTTTTTGCTGATTGTATAGAGCTTCTCTATCTTTGGCTGTAAAGAATATAATCAATCTGATTTCGGTGTTGACCATCTGGTGATGTCCGTGTGTAGAGTTTTCTCTTGTGTTGTTGGAAGAGGGGGTTTGCTATGACCGGTGCGTTCTCTTGGCAGGACTCTATTAGCCTTTGCCCTGCTTCATTCTGTACTCCAAGGCCAAATTTGCCTGTTACTCCAGGTGTTTCTTGACTTCCTACTTTTGCATTTCAGTCCCTTATAATGAAAAGGACATCTTTTTTGGGTGTTAGTCCTAGAAGGTCTTGTAGGTCTTCATAGAACTGTTTAACTTTAGCTTCTTTAGCATTTCTGGTCGGGGCATAGACTTGGATTATTGTGATATTGAATGATTTGCCTTGGAAATGAACAGAGATCATTCTGTCATTTTTGAGATTGCATCCAAGTACTGCAGTTTGAACTCTTTTGTTGACTATGATGGCTACTTCATTTCTTCTAAGGGATTCCTGCCCACAGTAGTAGATATAATGGTCATCTGAGTTAAATTCACCCATTTCAGTCCATCTTAGTTTGCTGATTCCTAGAATGTCGATGTTCACTCTTGCCCTCTCCTGTTTGACCACTTCCAATTTGCCTTGATTCATGGACCTAACATTCCAGGTTCCTATGAAATATTGCTCTTTACAGTATTAAACCTGGAGATTTTGGTGTGGTTGATTTGTGGAGGAGGTTCAATCCCTCTATCTCAAATCTGATTCTGGATTCTCTGTTAGGAAAGTTTAAGTCACGGTGATGGACCACAGCCCCCTAGAAGTATTGGAAATGACACCGTAGAAGGTCAATGCGAGCCACTGAGAGAGACTGCATGACTCCAAGAACTCCCGCATCTCAGGACTCCGCAACGATGAAGGTTGCTCTGCTGTGCCAACATTTGCCAAGGTTTGTTGTGTCACTGTAATTACAGGGTGAACATAGCGATGCTCCTCAGTACAAATAAAGGCGTCAGAGCCCACTCCGCAGCAATTGTTTCCCATTAGGGAAATGTTAGGTTTCTTCCAATGATGAACACAGTATATAATTCCTGTAGCCCTATATAGTGCATCCCAAGCCAGAAACACTGCTTTCCCATTAGCCATGTTTTGAGATAGAGAACTTTCTTCTATCATTTGTTTAACATGAGTTTGCTTCTTCCCAGAAAACTGAACTATAATAAAAAGCCTTCTGAACTCACTTTTTCTCTAAGAGTAATTAAGTGACACTTGTATGTGAGGTTTTAAAAAGCCTTAGGCTTCGTCATGCTGAAAGAAAGATACATTTTTTTTCTTCCTTAGTTTTTTACTTAAATATTTAAGTATTGTAAATAATTCTAGCCGTTGAGGTTCTGTAGAAATGACCTGAAAATATTCCATCTAAACCTTTCAGCTTTTGGCTAATTACAGCTCTGCAATTTCAGTAGAAGTGATCACCTACACAGAGTGCTTCCCTGCCTCTCTTCTCTTGTTTTCTGCTCACTCTCTTTTTCAGAGAATTATTATTCCCCCAAAGACACAGGCCTATTATCTTCACACAGAAGCTCACAGAAAATAGCCAGTCAGTGCATGAAGATAAATTCCTAGTAATTTTGTCGTGTTGTTGTTTTAGTTGTGTCCAACTCTTTTGCGACCCCATGGACTGTAGCCCACCAGGCTCCTCTGTCCATGGGATTATCCCAGCAAGAATACTGGAGTGGGTTGCCATTTCCTACTCCAGGAGATCTTCCTGACCCTGTCTCTCCTTCATCAGCAGGCAGATTTTTTACCACTGAGCCACCAGGGAAGCCCAATAGTAACTTAAGCTAGCATAAATGTGGAGAGATGAAAAGTGTTATGATCAGTTCCTAGTTTATCTTTGTTTTATGTTTATTGCTAAATATGTAGTAATAAGTTTAGAGGGTCACAGAGGAAGCTGTTGAAGGCAGAAGCGAAAAAACAGTAGGTCTCAGCACCCTTGTCACTCCAATGTGTAGCCAGCTACCCACTCTGGACCTGTTTACATAAACTATTGATTTCTGATCAATGTATATCTCATGGGCTACTTTGGGGTTTTATCTCCAGCTGAAGTCAGTTTCACAATTTCCCTCTGTGACTCAGGATCAGGTCAGGAATTGTTTGCCTCAGATTCATGGAGAGAATTGTTTTGAGCTTATCTGAGTTCTTGGTTTCAAAGATTATATTGTGATTTAACTTGGCAAATGAGGGTTGCAGGTTGTTACTTGGAATACAGAAAAGGTATTTTTGCTTAGATTGTTTTACAGTCCAAGCATGGATTGTTTCTAGTGTAATCAATTCAATGAAAGAGTAATCACTTGTAAACAAAATATCTCTTTTTATCAAATTGTTCTGAATACTGATAGCAGTAATCTGGTGCCTGCAGCCTTGAGGGGCTGCAGATTGCCCAGGAAAAGTGTCTGGGGGCATGCAGAAATGCTGATTTTGCTGCAAACATCAGGCAGCCAGCACTAGCCCTGGAGTCTTCTTTGGTCACTGGCAGGTAACCACAAGGACTCTTAAGAGTACCCTGGATTCAGGATTTGGATTTTCATGACCACCTAAGGGTCAGTAATTCTCCTTCAGAGAGCCTGAGAGCAGAGCCAGAGAAGTACTATTTCTACACATCGCCTGTGACTGTTTCAACACACCAAGCTGCTGTGTCGTGAAAACTGTTTACACATTTTTGAGATAATTAGATTTCTCATTTATATTAAATATAACAAACAATTTCTGCAGGAGAAAAAACTTAATTTCAAAATATTTACCTAGGGTCCTCTTATGTTTATCTTATATACCTTCTTTATTAAATAGCAACTTACCTGATTTGTATTCAGTTCTATTTTAGGATTCCTTTAAGATTATTTAATATGATTTATTATTTGCAAAAAATGAATATTTTGTTAGAACAGTGCATTCACAAAATCTAAAGAAAAATGTTTTAAAAACTACGCAAAACAAAAATCTGTCTTCTTTCAGCAGCTGATAAAACATGTAATTCTGAGACCTGAGGATTATTTAATAACGCTCATCACTTCCCTCTCCCAAATACACACACACACACACACACACACACACACACACATTCACACTCAAACACAGTTTGGTTAGGTGCTTAAAAGTCTTCTAAGAACATTTCCCAAACATAGTATGCATGCATGTGTATGTATTTGTGTATCTGAATTATTTCCATTTATGTTCTTTTTCTGTTTCTTTATTTCCTAAAACACTGTCATATGCAGCAACGTTTCAGAGTTGATCTCTCTCTTCTTCAGCACACTCTCTGCTATAGACTGAAAGTTTTGTCTCCCCCAGATTCATACATTGAAACCTAATTCCAATGTAATGGTATTCAGAGGTAGGGCTTTTAGGAAGTGATTAGGTCTTGAGGTTGGAGCCTTCATAATGGAATTAACACCCTCATAAAGAGGCCCCAGGGAGCTCTCTAGCTCTGTCTGCCTCATGAGGGCACAGTGAGCCGATGGCCATCTCTGAACCAGATGGAGAGCTCTCATCAGACACTGAATCTGGTCACTTAATCTTGGACTTGTTCTCCAGAAGTGTGAGAAGTAAATTTCTGTTACTTGTAAGTGTCTGTTCAGTTTAGCTCAGTTCAGTCACTCAGTCATGTCCGACTCTTTGCGACCCCATGGATCGCAGCATGCCAGGCCTCCCTGTCCATCACCAACTCCTGGAGTCTACTCAAACTCACGTCTATCGAGTCGGTGATGCCATCCAGCCATCTCATCCTCTGTCATCCCCTTCTCCTCCTGCCCCCAATCCCTCCCAGCCTCAAGGTCTTCAACTCTTTGCATGAGGTGGCCAAAGTATTGGAGTTTCAGCTTGTTACAGTAGCCCAAATAGACTAGAAGAGTTCCTTTCCTGATGTGGGAGACAGAGTTCTCCCCTTTCCCTTTTCAGGGAATGCCCCTCTGGCTGCTCCACTTCTATTTCCTTGGTTGACCCTCCTTCTTCTTTGGTTCTGTAAAGGTAGACTTGCCCATGGCTCAGGTACCCAGTACTGATTCTGCTTATCATCTCCCAAGGTGAGTTCATCCTTTGTAATGTCTTAGAATGTCTTCTCTATGCTGACAACTTTCAGATTCACAGAAGTTATTCATGATTAACCAATTTAACATTAAAAAAAAGAAAAATTATGTTCTAAGTAATGGTCCAGGGAGGCTCCTCTTATAAACGTAGAATCTTATGGACAGACATAAACCAAATAAACTATATTGAAAATTACTGGAGTGAGAAGTGCTATACATGGGAGACAATTGTTCCCTAAAAACATGCAATTTGGACATTTGGTTCTGAAAAGTAGGTCAGGGAAGGCTTCTTGGGATAGTGATGAATGATTTGCAATTTACAGGATGAAATTGAATTAATTCAATAATAGGGGAATAAATAGGCCACTCTGACACTGGGGAAATGTCATCTATGTAAGCCCAGTGGACTGGAAGACTGAAAGAAGGTCAGTGGGACCAAGAAATTGTGTTGTAACATGTAGATGGAGAAGAATGCAAGGCAGGCCCTGGATGGTCTGGTTGCCTGTTGTTATGTTAAGGACTGTATCCCCGAAAAAGTAGTAGAGAGCTATGGGACATTTTAATGGGAATGACAAGAGGGTAGGGAAACTGATGGAATATGATTTACATTACAGAAAGCTTAGTACGAAAGCCATAGTGTATCAGAGCACCCATACATCATGATAGACCCGTTAGCTGGACCAAGGTAAAAGTGATTGTAGATAAAATAAATGAAATGTTAGTCGCTAAGTCAGGTTTGACCCTTTGCAATCTCATGGACTGTAGCCTGCTAGGCTACTCTGTCCATGGGATTTCCCAGGCCAGAATACTGGAGTGGGTTGTCGTTCCCTTCTTCAGGGGATCTTCCTGACCCAGGGATTGATGAACCCTTGTCTCCCACATTGCAGGCAGATTCTTTACTCTCTGAGCCACCAGGGAAGTAGATAAAAGTAAGGTGTTGCCAATTCCTGTCCCCTCTGCCTGAAAGTCACAACCAGACCATCACATGACCATCTCTTCTCATTATTAGAATCTTGGTTGCAACAAATTCACCTCCAAAAAGCTTCCCATGATTACACTCTAAATTGTTGCTCTCTCTCTTCATACCATGTTATGTGAGCCTTAGTTTTGAATTTCTTTGATTCACAGCATTATCTAAAGTTTCAACATGTTTCTCTGGGCATTTCTTCTCCCTAAAGTGGACTATCTAGGAAGACAGGAGCCTTTCCTTTTTCATGGGCCATTATATTCCCACTGAACAAATGACACCTGGGACACACAGATGCTCAAAGATACTTATTTCATGAATGAATAGAGACAAACAGATTCTAGAGATTTTTGGGGAAAACATAAAGAAGTCATAGATTGACTACAGTGATGGAGGAAAGTGTTGAGGGCAAATCTGGTTTGCATCATGGTTGAAAAGAAATGGAAAAACCGTTGTGAGAGACAACCAATACCAGAAATGGATAAATTAATGAATGAATGAGTGAATAAGTGAATTAATATTTGTAGCTGATGGCAAAATAAGGATTGATTAAAGTGTGGGAGTGCTGCTGTACACAGCCAGAATAGTTTGGAGTTTTGACAAACACAATGTTCTAATTTCAACTGACTTGCTGAACAAGAACAGAGAAGAGAGATGAGACATGTATTTTGCCACTTTCCCACTGTGTTTCTATTCTAGGCTTGCCAGGGCAGCCCACTGGAAATAATCTATGGTAAATCTTCTGTGTTCTCCAGGAGGCAAGGCCCCAGAAGCCTCTGGATTCTGAAATATCTCACTTTGCAGATTAAATCATGCAGCCTGCAGAGAGTCCTGTTGTTTCAGGAAAGTGCCTTCTGAAAGTAAAACAGGGAAGAAGAACTCAAGCAGAGCTCGTGGGAAGAAAAATGCTCTGCTGCCCTGTGATGTGAGAGAAAGAAAACACCATCATGTCATGAACAAATGAAAACATAGAGTTGTTTTGATTTTCCCTCAGGCAATATTCAACAAATGAGTATTTTTTTTTCTTTTTTTTTCCTCTCCGCAACAGTCAAGGTACATCAAGCAACACAATAAATCCTGCTTCCTTTTGGCAAGATCTGCCTCCTTTAAAAGACTGCACTTTCCTCAAACACATTAGAAATTTTTATTGACATTGTTTGTGAGACCTTTTCTTCATTGTTAATAGAAATTGTCCCTAAATATTAAAAAAATGAGTGTCCAATGGAATATTGAAGTTTCATTAGTCTGAAAGCAAAATCTTTAAAATTGTTTTTTATTCAATTGTGCAAGAGAGACAAAAATGAACTGATCAGTAGGCAAACTAACCAATGGTTGAAAAGATATAAGTAGTGGTCCTGCTGGTAGGAAGGAGGTGACTGCAATTGAATGGGAAGGGGCACAGTGGAATTCTCTGGAGGGATGCAAAGTTCTATATGGTGGTAGGGATTTGGGCTATACAGGTGCATGCATTTGTCAAAACATTAAATGGTCTTCTTCAGATTTGAACTTTTAAGCACAAATAATATAAAACAGATAACAAATATTGAACTCAAGGTGATGATCTGCATGCCGAAGTATTTCAGAGTGAAAGGAAATTATGTCTGTAGCTTATTTTGAAACGCATCAAAAATGTTCATTCATACTGATGGATGAATAGAGTGAATAGAAGGAAGGATGGATGAATAGATAAGCATACAAGCAGGTATAGAAAAATGTAGAACCTGGGTGGTGGTTATATAAATGCTCACCTTCTCATTCTTTCAACATTTCTGTGTTTGGACATTTTCAAAATATAATAAACTGAAAGGAAAAAGACAAACAAGTTAGAATTGTGTCAAATGACTGTTTCTTGTTCCAATTAACCATCTCTTTTTTTCTTAGAAATGTAGGATGATAGTCTTCTTGCTTTAGGGTGCCGACTTAGACATTTAATGTGTAATCCCAAATAAAATTGAAAGCTGACATAGACAGGATCAGAATGTTATTGTAAAGAGACATTAACATGGCTTAGTCTGCAGCAGCATAAGTGAACCAGTGCTGCCGTGTTTACTATCTTAATCTTGCCTTACTCCCTGACTGTGTATTTATCCTCACTCAAATGCAAACTCTGTGGCAATGGTCTTAATATTCTGACCCAATGTTTTATTTTAGTGAAAGGTTCCCAAGAGTAATGCAAATCTGGCTATTCAAAGAAACACTTTTGAATATCTTCAATTTTATAGGTTCACTTATATAATACAACAGTATCCCATTTACTATCAGGGGTAGTAAAACTTCTCAGCTGCAGAGCATATGTTAGCAAAAATGTTTACATAAATACAAACAATACTATAGAGACATTCAAATGCATAAAAATAGTTTGTATTTATAATTTTATATTTATAACCTTGATTGGCCTAGAGTGACCCTAAAAATCAACTTTTCCCCCACTCCATTTACTATGATTAGGATCTTATCTGAAATAAAGTATCTTACCCTCAGAAACTCAAGTTTTCTCTGTAAATGATTTTGGCCACAATGTGGACAAAGTGAAATTCAGGCTTCCTTTGTACTAGAAAAGGGAGGGGGTGTGGTTGGCTGTCGCAGAGTTCTTAGTTTCAGAATTCTTTGTTCTTGCAGCCACCCATATAGGTCAGGTCACAATATCCCTGTAAACCTTGAACAAGACAAATGTTATTCTCTGTTCTACAACGTTTTCTCTCTGCATGAATGGAAGAGTATTATACCCTTAAAGTCAGAGTCTTGAGCATGAGCTATCCTGTATATTTCAGGCTATAGGTAGAATTATTAACTTGAAGCAAAAGCAAGAGAATACAAATGTTAAATTCAAAGAAGCAGATATAATCTGAGGTCATATTTGTTCTTCCCTATTACATGATAAGGTGTATCTTGTTCTCTGCATTGAGTTCTTCATCAAAGACCTCAGTCTTCTGTTCCCACCAAATGCTTGCACTCCATTTTGACAGTATCCCAAATGCACCCACTTTTTCTGGCTAGGTCTGGGTAGAGCAAAACCCAAGAAGATTTTCCTACAACATCTGTGCTGAGCTAGAAGATTTCTTTCTAAGAGTGGTAAGTAAAGTCATCCATTGTAGTGAATGCGATGTCTTGGTTTCAAGTCTAGCTTTGAAGACAGTATATTAAGGTATGCTATTTCCAAGGAATTCCTGGCCTGAATCATCTTGACAGGTGGTTTTTGTGAGCAATGCCTTCTGCCAAATACAACAGGTGCAGGGGGTTAGATTTGTTTTGTTTTTCTTTTCTTTTTTTTAGAATAAATATCATCTATCTATCATTGTATTTAAAAAAATAAAAAACCTATACCTCAGTTATCCTTAAAAATCAATCCTTCTGTTTTCCAAATTTATCAGCATTGTGGCTGACCTCAGAAAGTACTCTTTATTTCCAGAAATATTTTAGGGGTGCTGCAATACTCTCTATAGTATTCCATTATTATCAGGAACTTCTCTGAGCCGGGCCTTATGACTATGAATATGGGTTATGCCCATCTCTCTTCAAGACTTATCTTTGTCCATGCTATCCTCCAATCTGTGGCAACAGGAATTGGCTCAGGGTGAGAGGATGCATAGCTTCTGGGGAAAGTTCTAGTTCTGGACTGTGCTGTTGTAATGGGAAGAACAAATCTGACTCCTTCTTAGATCTGTTTCTTTTACTTTAACCTTTGTATTCTATTGCTTTAGCATTCAGTTAAGAATGTTGTGAATAACCTGAAATATACAGAATAGGTATATTATAACCTATTAATATAGGTTATGATTCTCAAGGGTATATTACAACACTTTTCCATTCATATAGAGAGAAAAGTTACAGAACAGAGAATAATATTTGTCTTGGAGGTTTACAGAAATATCGTGAACTAACCTATGTGTACAGCTGCAAGAACAGAGATTTCAGATGCTAAGAAGTTTGCAACCACTAACCCTGCTTTTCCCTCATCTTGTCTTTAAAAACGGTTTGCTGAAACCCCTTGGGAAGTTGAGGGTTTTGTGGGGTATGAACCTCCCATTCTCCTTGCATGGCCGAGCAATGAATCATTCTCTGCGCCCAACCCCAATGTTTTGCTTTGTTTGGCCTCACTGTGCATTAGGCACATGAACTTGCATTTTGTAACATTGTTGACCAAGGTGCCCCTTCACAGCCCAGCAATATCCACATTACCATTAGTGAGAGTTGCCATGAGTCACTTCCTCTCTGTCCTACTCATGCCCCTTCTCTGCTTCTGGGCCCTCTGTAGAGCTGATGAACCTATTTTATGAAACAGATATCAGCTCTATTAGAGAGGTCCCCAGCTAGCAGTGACTTTTGCTCTTCCACATCCTTACGATAGACAGCAGTAGTTCTCAAAGTGGGGTCCACTGACACACATCATTGGCATTATTTGAACCCTGTTAGGAAATCAAATCCTTCGGCTTCACCTCAGACCTGCTGAGTTGGAAACTTCCTGGGTGCTGAGGGGTCCAGCAAGTGTGTTTTCATAAGCGCTCTGGGTGGCTCTGCTGCACAGTGAAGTTCAAAACCACTAATGTGTGCAATAATCATTTGCCTTCAATGCTGGATTCACACACAAGTCAGTTCTGCAAGTGACAAGCTACTTCGCTACTAATGAAGACGCAAGCTCATTAGCTTCTTCTACCCTCTCCCATGTGAATCAGAGTAGGTGGCATCCCCCTTTGTCCAGAGCCTGGTTGCCAAACCTCAGATGCCTGAAAGGAAGCTCTGTCACCAACAGGTGCCCTTAAATATATCAGCAACAGACTTTCCTGTCTGCTATTTTTATCCTGCAAAATGATGGCATGGATCCATGGGGTGAATCCCACCCTAAAGTCTAGGATACATTAAACACACAGGATATTGGTGTGCCGTGTGCCTTTGATTTAGAGTCTCACAATTCACATACATCATACTTTAAATGCTTCTTACCTTACGTGCCCAACCGAGATGGTGTTCAAGATTTTTGACATGATTATCCATCTTAGACTGCAAACTTCTAGGAGGCTCCTTGCAGCACTGGTGGTTGTGTCACTATCCAAGGATGAATCATAGTTTATAGTTTTCTTTCAGTGTCTCCTTTCATTCTCAAAATCTCACAGAGCTTGAAACTTCTGCTGACTTATCTCCCCAAAGGGCATTGGGCTGAAAAATCACAAACAGCCCACATTGAAGTGACTTCCCTCATCAGGTTGTACTCACACAAGTGCTTATATCAGAAGAATAATGGCCAGTTGATACCTTGGGCTACCGGAGACTCGAAGACAGAGACAGCCAGAGGCGCTTAACTTCAGTTGGTGCGATCACCAGAACGGAGGCTCTGGCTTCTCAGAGGTTACAGGATCACACAACTCACTTTGATGTAGCAACACTATATCCAAGCCATTGTGTGCATACCTAAAGCACCCCAATGGTAAGTCTGCAAAGAAGTGAGCATCACTGCTGCTGCTGCTGCTGAGTTGCTTCAGTCATGTCTGACTCTGTGCGACCCCATAGATGGGAGCCCACCAGGCTCCCCCATCCCTGGGATTCTCCAAGCAAGAACACTATCACTAACCAACTGAAAATTGGTAGCAGCTTAACCTCTATCAAAGTATGCTTGGGCCATACTCTAGGATCATGAGGGGTGCCCTCAATACATTGGCCTTTAGCTGCCAAGTGCATATGGAGAATGTTTCCTGGACACTCCATATCCTCATCAATTCATACTCTAGAAATGAGAAAAAGTGAAAGTGAAAGTTGCTCAGTCATGTCCAACTCCTTGCAACCCCTTTGGAATTTTCCAGACCAGAATACTGGAGTGGGTATCCTATCCCTTCTCCAAGGGATCTTCCCAACCCAGGGATAGAACCCAGGTCTCCTGCATTACAAGCAGATTCTTTACCAGCTGAGCCACCAGGAAAGCCCAAAAGTAAGAACCATCATGCAACGAATAGTTGTTTCATCCCTAATCTTTAGCCCAAGTTTCCTTTGGCTCTGGAGAATTCTTCCTGACCTGCCAGCCTCTGAGTCCTTTCACTATCCTGTATTCGGTTTCCCCTCCAACTTCTCCTCCTTCCCAAAGTGCATTCCACTAAGTAGCCTGAGCTGATGGTACTTGGTGGCATGGAACAGGGCTACCTCCCTGACCTTTCACCTGACGGTGATTTGGGAACAGCCACCGCAGAATCCAGTGAAGGCCTGAGAGCTTCCATCAGCTCTGCCAGGGTACAGCTAACCATGGATTTTTCTTTCAACATTGCTTTCTCTAAGCCTTCTCTATAGGTCTATGGGGGATTAGACGCCACTACTGTTCAGGAAATTATTCAGGCCACTATTCTTCCTCATGGACTTTCATTGGAAACTGACCCAGTCAACTCACATCATGCATAGTCCAAGCTCCTTTGTCCAGCTGTGCAAACATGTTCCCCAGCATCACTTTACCCAGCACATCTGGTGGAGACCCACATCTGTCAACTATGAATTGGCATTTGCCAAGGGCATTTGCCATCTGCCTCTGTGAGAACTGGAGCCTGTGCTGCTTCAGTTGTAGACCTTTGACACACCCTGTAGGAAGTTCAGGGTGGAGGACATGAATGAGGCACTCCACGCTCCAGGAAAACTGGCAGAATCAGTCTTCAGATAGATATTTTCAGGAACCGATTTTATTAGCCCAATCCTTGCATCCCCTCATATCTAAAAGAGCACTAAATCCCTTCAGGGTGACAGCAGAAAACCTTTCATACAGGTAAGTGCTTGATTGCATGAAACGGCCCCACCCCCTTCACTAAAACCACATATATTGACTTTCCCCCTATACCTCTTTGGAGCAGTTTCTCAGAGTTACTGAGGTGCTGTCTCCCAGGCTGTAGTCCTCATTTTGCCCCAAATAAAACTTAACTCATAACTTTCATGCAGTGCAATTTTTAAGTCAATACATCTTCCCCCCATTCTCTCCCCACACTCCCCAATTCTTCTTCAAGGAAAAATTCAAGTCCCATTATTTTTCTCTCAGGACATCAGTAGGGCATTATTGTTGCTTTTCTTAACATTCTTACCCAGCTGTGTGGACCATTCCTTGGTTGGGGAGTAGAGAGCAACGCATTGCCATTCAGTAGTCCTGGATGAAAACCTGGCACCTCCCTGAAATATAGAGCTTCATGCCAGCAGAGTTCAGGGACTTCAGAGGAGCAGAGACCACTGCTTCAGCACAGATAAAACTTCAGACACAGTCTTTCTGCTGTTCCCCCAATTAATCTTTGCTTAACATAGGTTTATTTTTATTATCATGGCTTTTTTCTTTCATTATCATGCAGAAAACTCACCTCTCTGCCTTGAGTTTTATTGCAAGAGAACTCCCTCTTTTAATTATCTTTTGCTGTGCAAGGCAGGGTGGGTGGGCTTTCCTGTCACACAAACAGTGAACACATTTTTAACAATGGAAGACTGATGCTCAGTCAAAAGGCCATTAAGATAATTATGCCCTCCAGGCCAAGGGTCTTGGAGCTGTTGCTAAGATTCACCAGTGACTTGGGAATTTCCTTAATAAAAGATGATGTATTTTTGACCTGAGGAAGCAGCAGAGAATGTACCCCTTTGGCACTTGGATGATTTAGGGCAGGAAAGGAGATTCAGGTTACAGGAATCTGCAGAGCTCAACTTCCACCTGATTAATGAGTTTCAGTCAAATTAATTACCATGACTTGGAGCACAAGAGCGAGATAAGCCACATTTTAGTGATAATTCAGTGAGAGGAATTTTACCACTTTACAAATCAGGTATTAGGAAGGCCAGAGCAGAGCTTGCTGAATCCTGAAACATGTGTGCAGACATCTATGGAAGGAAGGGTTTTCTCGCAGCTGAAAAGGAGAGCAAGGTTGAGGGTCCTTGGATTTCTAATGATGTAAAAGTAGGGCTCCCGTGTAGTATGTGATCCCACTCTAGGTAGAAATTTTTATTAGATTTAGTAGATAATGAAATTTCATTCTAGAATTTACACATATACACACACACACATACATACATGCACACATGACACATATACCACATGTGAGCACACACACACACACACACCATCCATGCTTAGAGTCTGCATAAGGGAAAATCATATATAAGCAATACTACACAAGAAGATTAACTTCTTGGGAAAAGGACAATTTGGAAGTTAAACTTCAAGGATAAACTTTCTCTACCAATTTGCGGAGCCCTACATCAAGTTCACAGGTGTGGAGCCTTGTACCAAGATCACAGGATAAAAATCTCTGGAACTGACCAACTCCCACAGCAATTGCTGCCATGAACCTCAGGATCTAAACTGGCCAATTTCCTGACCCCATGTTAGGTAAAATACCTAATCTATCATCCACCCTATAGCATCCTAATCAATCATCCACCTATCATCCACTCTATAGCATCCTAACCTATCACCTAATGCCACCATTCCAGTAGGAATTTTCTGTCTTGAGGCTATAAAAATTGGCCATTAGCCTGTGAAAGTGTTCAACTCTCCCTTGAGCCAGGCTCACTGTTCTAACTGCATCCTCCAATCTAATAAACTTTATTCCCCTCTCATTTTGTGTCATTTGGAAATTCTTTCCAACATGTGCACAGATCACAATACAGGTTTACAGTGGTTTTCTTCCCTTCTATGGATGCAGGCCAGCTTCTTACTTTGAATATTAATTAAACTGAAGCCATACATTTTAAAATTATAAGGGATGAAAAAGAACATTTGCCCTATCTTTTTAGCTGGGGCCTTGAAAATTAGATTGACAAATGAAGATGAAAGAGTGAGAAGCAAACAGAATTTATGAATGTGTACATCGCACTTAGATGTGAGCACTCAGTGATGAGTAACTCAAAGGATTGATTTGAACTTGGACTTACATAAAAGAACATATTTGTACAGAAATGAAAAGACACAGGAAAAGAGTATCCAACTTTTAGGGGTGGCAGATATAGAAAAGTAAATATATGAGGGGAAATAATGGAAGAAAACAGCTGTCTGTTTAGTTTTGCCACCTGGAGTCCTCTCCTGCTGTCTCTGAGTTGTTAAGATTCTCTGATGAAGTAAATCTCTAAGCCTGATCGTGAGTAGGCAGAGACCTGTGGTGTCTGCTGTTTCTCAATTGTCTCCAGCTCCCGATAACCTTTATGCCAAAGTGAAGCATTTCAGAATGGCATATTCTGATCTCCTATGAAATTTAAGATTCACCTTTAACCTGGAAGTGTGCTCATTTCATGCAAGATTCATGGGGAGTGAGAGGTATAAGCAGTAAATTTGCTACCAAATCCAAGCTCATTCTGCTTGCTTCACAAGAGGCCACTAAATCAAAGGGACAAGATGTTGAGGCAAAGTAAGACTATTCAGAAAGCCAGCTGACCAAGAAGATGGCAGACTAATATCTTAAAGTAACCGTCTTGTCTGGATCTGGATGCCAGATTCTTTCACAGAGTCAGAGAGAAAGAGAAGCAATGAGGAACTCAAGTCAAAAGGCAGAGGGAGAGTCAGTGAGGAAGTTAAGTACAAAGGGTCTTCAGTCTTGCAAGACATCTCCGGGAAGGATCAGCCTTTGGAAGGGATATGTTAATCTCTTCTACTCATAGGTGGGCAGGGTCAAATTATCTATGAATTGAACAAAGACACTTTAGTTTATAGTCAGGCAGAGGGGCAGGGTCCTTTGAGGCAGGCCATTATGTATGATTGTAATAACAAATGCAATGGAAACCAAGTCAAAGAAACTTCCAACATGGAGTCAGAATTGGCTTCTTCTCTACAACAAATCCACTTTTCATTTAGCGTGCTGTTCCTGGGGCAGAGGCATTCTGGGTAGGCCAGGAACAGAGCAAACCTGCTGGGTGTTCTCCACTGCCCTTGGGTTCAGTTATTGTGTAATTTTAGTTGAATTCACAAATAATTCTAATATGAATCTACTATATTGACTGGTAGCATATCCTGGCAATTTTGGGGATTCTATTAATTTAATATTTTTATACCAGACTGGATCCTCTGAAGTTCTACTTTACAGCTCCAGGGCATGAAATTAAATTTTAGAGACCACAAGGAGTGTTGGCTAGTAGCATTTTGTAGTATTGCTTTCAAATTGCTTTTCAAATGTGTATAACATATTGAGCAGGTAACTCAACTCACAATCTAGGGGAAAAAAAAAAGAGAGAGAGAGAATGCTGATTCAACACTTCTGAGTGAAACTTTTGTGCAAGAGTTCTTCAAAGGCAGGTTTGCATTTGTGATTCTATATTCCCTAATTTCTTTATTCATCAGAGGACTTCAGTGGGGGTCTTTGAAATGCAGGCACTGGCATTCAGAGAGTTTACATTCCAAGCAACATCTTAGAAGCTCAAAATAGAGACTCAGAAGAACCTCAGAGGTTGATTTTCTCCATAGCATCTTTAGGTTTTTAATTACCTCAGTGTCTGATCAGGAAAAATGAACTGCAGGGATGATCTTCTCCTTACATTTCCAAAGCACGTGAGGCATCATCTTGCTTGATTTCATTGAAATTATATCTGACAAGCTCCTCTTCAGGTTTTCCTGAATCAAAGCAGAATGGTAGTGAGCTGTGTGTTTTTCATCTAAGCAGTGATGCTCTGGGAACTTGAAAGGCCCATTGTTACAAAGTGTGAGACGGCAGAGGTGTTGGATGTTATGGAGGCTTTGTAGCTTCCTTGAAAAGGAGGCCACTGAATTCCACCACGATCTATAGATTAACTAACACATTGTGCTTTGGATCTAAATTTTATACTTAGCTAACCAAACTAAGTTAACAGAACTGAGTAAGCACTCTCATCATCGCACTAATCTGGACACCCACCTTTCAGTCCTTCTTTTTGTCTAGGGCAGCCCTGGCCTTACGTCAGCCCTCCATACACAGGTATTCTACCTCCAGGGACTCTGGAGCAGGCTGAAGCCCCAGTGATCCCCTGGGGGTGTAGAGGAAGGCTGCTATATTTTCAATGGATCAAGCATTCTGTGGTTTAATGCAGGAACTAGAAGAGGGGAAGTGGATGTTTTCCATCAAAAACAAAACAAAACAAAACAAAACCTAATTTATTAGTCACATACATCTCTGAACAAGTGCTGAGAAATTGGAGGCATCATTTTGACTTTAAATATCTATTGTATTTTCCTCAAGTATCTGCTCCACATTTCTAGCAAATATCAAGGCTTTGAAATTGCCTTGAGGATTTTGGCCTGAAAGAGAGGCAGCCTTTGGCAGCCTAGCTTATACATAAGCCTCAGCTGCAGAGATAATGCATGCAAGACATTCTGAATGGGCAAGGAGGGGAGAGATCAGCTGAAAAGCAGAGATGGGACTAGGAATTCTACAATATCAACAGCATTTGCAAAATTTTTTCTGCATCTTTTGAGAGAGAAGGTGAGCTCCCAGAGAAGCTGATGCTATGGTGGTCTCAGGGGGTCAGGAGCACTAAGAATGGGGTTCCCAGGCTCAGCAAAGAGCCCTCTTTTAAACAGCTATATTGCTCCTCATCCTGTTCACGGCGCCAATTGTCTTGCTGCTCACACTGTCTGCACTGTTCACTGAACCCAAGTTAGACATGGCGTGAGTTAAGAGGCTGAAAGAAGTCACGAGGAGCCACAGGACCTGCAGACACATTTATCCTCTTCCGGCTGGCACAGCAGCTGTAGCAGCAGACATGACATAACTCCACGTAACTGCACACAACCTCTCTCCTGGTTGATAGAGCAGCTGCAACAGCAGAGATGCTGCATTCTCTCCGCTACTGGCTGACCAATAGACACAGCCATGATGCAGCAATAATTCCCAGTGCTTTTTGGGTGGAGCTCACATATCCATACCACACAAAGTAGTGGTGAGCAAGCGAGTACCTCGTGACCTGCATGCACAGTGCCATAAATGATCTCAGCTGTCATATAGTCATTATTTACAAAACATGGAGCCAGAGAGCCTAAACACGCCATATAGGCTAATTTGCTCTCTCCCCACAATGGCCCACAAAAAAGAGTTCTGGTGTTTAATTGTCACTGAAAAGCTTTCATAACGCTGATGCCAGAGGCAACTAAGATATGTTGGAGTTTAGATACTCTTTCCTCATTTGCAGGGACTGAGGAAGCCATCAGGATTCTAAGCCCCATGGAAAGGTAGTAAGAATGGACCTCAGTTGCTACGGAGGTAGAATTTTTTCATCAGTTACATGGGACCTGATGTAATTGATAAAAAGAAGAGGCAATGTCTTGTTTGTATGAGCTAGAAACAGAATCATGCCTGCCTCACCATTTTGTAAGAGCCACTCTTTTTGCAAGTCGATTCACTTTAATCTCTCCCTTTCCAAAGGTTCTCCCCTTAGCTTCAGCATTAGGGTTGCTTTCTGGTGGATGTTATCAGATATTTTGTAGCATTATTTTATTCTCTTTCTAAATAGGTCAGCTGTTAAATTGCCCTTCCATTAGAAAAAAAACAAAAAGTTAAGACCCAGGAAGGAGTTGTTTAAAATAACCCAAAGCCTATTTGATGTTGCAGTAGCCCAGAGCTTTTGGGGCACCAAGGGTGTACAGCCTGCCCCTTTGATTTTGCAAAAGGTTACTGGATTCTATAAAGTACCTTAGCTTAATCTCTTATTCTTTGATAAATATATACAAGGAGGAAAATGTTAAATCATAAGGTAACTGTTGAGTGACAGAGCTACTTATCTCCTAACAGGGAAGGCAGAAGAGTAATGGGGATAAGGAAGGATGTGGAAGATATGTCCCCTGCACATGAAGCAGGGAAGTGAAGCACCACTTAAATAAAAGGAGAAAACCATGTACAATATTCTATGTCTTCATTTTGAAATAACCAACAAAATCACTGTATTTTGTTAAAGAAAAACTAGAGCCAGGCAGTAATTAGAGTGGTAAAAACAGATTTCATTCAGGAACTATTGCAAAAGTGGAAAAGAGACCTTAGTATAGCCCAGGATGGGGAGTGATCATTAGATGAAACATTACTATCAGAAACAGTAGGAGTTGGGGGCTCTGGTTAGGCAAACCTAAGAGAATTTTTCTGGAAGGAAGGTCGATAGCTTAGAGATCAAAGGTGGGGATGAGGAATTTGATCAAATGTCAATGATGATCAGACTTGGTGTCTGGGTAAAAGATTCTCCATAAACTGACTTGGCAAGATTTTGGCCACAACAGGGCAATGAAGGCCAGGCAAGGATGGATGCCAAGGTCAAGGCCTAGGGGATGCAGAGGAACCTGACTGAAGTTTTGACAAGGTGATTCTTTGCCAATTTATTCTGTTAGTAGACAATGAGGGTCTCTCATTGACCAAACTACTCAGCATCCCTGAACTCTTTTCAGCTAAGCAAAACTTTTGGAATATGTGCATCATCCAATTTTATTTTTATTTATTTTTTTTTCTTTTCTTTTTTCTTTTTTATTTTTCAGTGGGTTTTGTCATACATTAATATGAATCAGCCATAGAGTTACACGTATTCCCCATCCCGGTCCCCCATCCCACCTCCCTCTCCACTCGATTCCTCTGGGTCTTCCCAGCCCAACAGGCCCAAGCACTTGACTCATGCCTCCCACCTGGACTGGTGGTCTGTTTCACCACAGATAATATACATGCTGTTCTTTCGAAACATCCCACCCTCACCTTCTCCCACAGAGTTCAAAAGTCTGTTCTGTACTTCTGCGTCTCTTCTTCTGCCCTGCATATAGGGCCATCGTTACCATCTTTCTAAATTCCGTATATATGTGTTAGTATACTGTAATGTTCTTTATCTTTCTGGCTTACTTCACTCTGTATAATGGGCTTCATCCATCTCATTAGAACTGATTCAAATGAATTCTTTTTAACGGCTGAGTAATATTCCATGGTGTATATGTACCACAGCTTCCTTATCCATTCATCTGCTGATGGGCATCTAGGCTGCTTCCATGTCCTGGCTATTATAAACAGTGCTGCGACATCATCCAATTTTAGTAAGAATCATCAGTTTAACTAGAATCCTCCCATCCTTCATATCTGATCACTCTCAATATCTAATGAGGTTCCTCACCCCTCACCATGTTCCAGGTGATGTTCACTCACCCTGGCCTGTCCACAGCAAGAATCCTTTTAAGTCACGTTAGCCAGAACCCCACTTACCTCTGATGCTCTTAGTAATTTTCTATTCACCAACTCCCTCCATGCTCCTTGGTTATAAATCCCCACTTCTCCTTATTGTATTTGGAGTTGATGCCAACCTGTCTCCCTCACTGTAAGGCCCTAGTGCAGTGGTCTTTGCACCCATTGTGACATCCCCATCACTTTGAATGAAATCTTCCTTGCCACTCTATAACAAATGTCATTGAAATTTGTTTCCTTTAATAGACTACAGATGTTATCTCTGGCTAATAATTGCAAAATGGGTACAGAAGTATCACAGAATGTACAAAGAGTGTACATCATACCTTGCAGAATGAACCATAATCTGGAAATCCAAGCTCTGATCATGGACAGGTCACAGGACGATTCCAGGGGTCTGAGTGGCAGGTGCCAACAACTTGGTTGTCTTCTTAGAGTTCATTTGACAAAATCCATGAACAACAATTTTTTGTCCTGGCATCAATCCATTCAGGTTTCAAATTTCCAGGATGCCTTTCCACTAGGCTAACTGAGGGCACTGACTCAACTCTTTTCTAAGAGAACATAGAACAACTTAATTCACAGTTTCCAGACAACACACATTAAGGACAAGGTGATGGAACACTGTTTTCCAAAAGGTGATGGGGCACTGTTCTTGGAAATTGGGTGAAGGGACTTTGTGGCAAGTCAAGGATCCAGGTTCCTGAACTCTCAGATCGCTGTTGACAGTGCAGGTGATAAGATCAATTTATGAGCAACACTTACTTGAGACATGTACATTACTGGCTTTTGTTAATTTCACTTTTTTCTCCCCCCTCTTTACAAATTTGTAAAAGAGGATCATTGGTAGAGCCTTAAAGAAACACACTTGAGCTTAAATCTCCACTTCATCATATACTAATCTTTGTGAGCTTGGGCAAGTTAGTTAGAAACTTGGAAAATCAGTTTCTTCTTATATGTAACATGGGTTGATGTAGCCCTACCCCAGAGTCTTGGGGATTAAATGTGGCAATACATGTACATTGCTTAGTATAATGCCTGGCACTTGATAACCAATCACTATATATGAAAGTCACTGTTTTTCCCCTCTAAAGTAACTATTTGTCACCCATGAGTTTTAGTCCTTTAAACTTCATCATCATAAATATTTTAATCATCACTACTAAATGATGCTTTTGAATTTTCAAATTTCTGATTATCTCAGGAATATCATGTTGCAAATGTCTGTTTGAATCAGGATAAACATAGGATGAATACATCATGATTGGTGTCCTTTAATTTTAATCTATAGATTTCTCCCATGCTGATCTCTCTTTATTTTTTGTTTGCTTTTTGTGTTTTATAATAAACTGTCCCACTAAGTAATTTAAAAGCATGCTATTAAAAGACAAGGACTTGAATCATTGTCCTGTAGAATTTCTCATGATGTGCATTTTGCTGATTGTTTCGTGTGGAAGGTATACTATTTCTTATTAATCATTCATTGGATTTAGAGTTGATCATGCTCAAATTTAATTTATTATGTAATTTCTTAGCTCCATGCCTGGTAAAGGACTAGCTCTATGCACGGCAAAAGTAAAATCCATGGCCAATTCAGTAGCAAAGAACATCTCTAGGCCCAGATATTTGCCTTAAAAGAGCATTTTCAATGAAAAGAAGCCAGAAATCAAAGAGATTCTGTGATAATATGGGCCGCACTGGAAATTACTTTAGTTTTTTAATCTTCCCAAATTGCCAAGTAAGAAGAGGCAGAAAAATTGGATAGTAAAACTTGATAGGAAAACTACTATCTATGAACAACATTTACAATGAAAGTACATAACCAGGTGTTTGTTCTGAAGTTCCTCAAACCGTAAACAGCTACAATACCTAGATGTTTCTATGTCCGTGCAGAAGAAAGCGGAGGGAAGCAGTAGAATATCTGCCAGCTTTGCAGAGAGAAGGACCCAGTAGATGCAGGTACTGACTGCAAAATGCAGCAGGTAAATTTGAGGACAATTCTGAGAGAGGGTGGCATCCGTCATTACTAAATAGAAACAAAAACTCAAAAAATAAAAATAAAAATAAAAAATAAAAGAAATAAAAACTCACATTTAGCCACAGAGTACTAAGGGGAAAAAAGAAAGAAAAAAGTAATGACTAAAGATGTTAAAAAAAAAAAAATTTGAGACGTGACACTGTTGAATGTAGACAAATGAGATCTAACACAGTAATAATAGGAATCCTTAAAGGAGAAACCAAAGTGAGAGAAACAAATAGTTAAAACTATAATTTAATAAATTTTTCCTTAAGTTTAAATAAAATGATTTTAATCTATATTTTGAAACACTGTGTATCTACAAATATTGATCCAGAATGATCAACATAAAGATATTTCTAGTAAAATGACTGAACTTAAAAAGCACCTAAATAAAAACAGTCTATGATTTATAAGAAAAGTAAATTAGGCTATCATCAGACTTGTTGACAACAATGCCAGAAGAAACACAAACTAGCATATTAAAGATACTAAGGGGAAAAAAGAGTATAATTAATCTACAAGAACCCAGGGAATATATTTCTGAGGACTCTACTAGAGAAAGAGCCCCAGAAAAACAAACTATTTAGAGAGCAATGAATAGTGGTGAACATTAAATGTTTAATTACCTATAGAGGAATAAATGAGGGCTAAAAGTGAGTATTTAGATATATAAAAGGTATGTCATCTGACAATGTAGATCTGATATGACCATTTTAAAAACGATTGAGAAAGGAAGTATATATTTTAAAAAATCAACTGTTTCCAGTAATTAGTAATTATAATCAATAGCAATAGACAACACTGTTATTCTGAGTTTACTGTACATGTAATATGAAGTAACAAATTAGCAATTATGAGATATTCTAATTCTATTATTTCCTATGTTTTTGCATGCCAGACTTTCACTGTGGAAGAAAGGAAATTCAGACATACTGTAATGAAGGTAAAGTGAAATCCAGTAGTCCTGAATTTAAATTGGAAATACCAATATGAACTCACAAATTGCTTTAACTATTTCTAGATATAATTACAGCACATTACATATTCAAATATATTTAAATCCATGAATTCATAATTATATTATGAAATATAATTGATGATTCCCTGAGGATGGTGAAGAATCAATTTGCTAGGTTGGAAATTGGGAAATAGAATTAGCATTTATCTTTCCTAATGAGCTGTACTGCTGGTTAAGTAAAGAATAAATGGGAGGAAACATACCTTAATGATGTTCATATACATCGTGATGAAATGAAATGCCATCACTGACAACATGGTAGTCTTACTCAAAAGAATCGAATCCAAGTTTAATTGAACCTCTGATATAGTTGACAATTTCCAAGAAATATACAGGACAAAGAGACACTCTGACCTGGATTTTGAGTTTGAATCAATGAAATCCAGGCTGTGAGAGACTACAGATCAAGTGGCCTGAGTTTTTCGGTGGATAAATTGTAAGAATAAGACAAATTGTGTTTTAAAAAAAGACTTAGAATATTAGGAGATCTAAGAAATAAACTGAACTGTAGTGTCTTGGGATATAGATCTAACTGATAAAACTATAAACAGTCACAACAGTTATGCAATGTCTATCCATTTTGAAGTTCAAGTCCTCTTTTCTTTGGCCAGTGGGAGTCTTTGTGAGTTGGTTCCTAGCCTTCTTGACATGACCCTAGTAATCTTTGACAACATTCTTGCATTCTGACATGAAAAGATGTTTCAGGCTTAACTTGTACATTTCCTGCCCTAGTCTTGGAATCAGCCATGTCTCCATAAGGCCCTAGTCCTTTGGGTTGGCAGTGCTATTTCAAGACAACAATTCAGGGAGTGAATTTTAGAACATTTGTGTGAATAAAGCTAAGATTTTTCTTTATGAGATAAAATGTACCTTGAATTCATACTTTCAATTCAAGTTCAGGACTATAACATTTTGTTTTGTATAGTCTCTTCTGTCTAATGTCTGTGTCTATTTCCACCCATACTGAGTACCGTATCAAGACCAGTTTAGATGATGGTACGTGTGTGCTAAGTCGCTTCACTCATGTCTGACTCCTTGAGACCCTATGGACTGTAGCTGGCCAGGCTCCACTGTCCATGGGATTCTCAAGGCAAGAATACCGGAGTGGATTGCCATGCCCTTCTCCAGGGGATCTTCCTGACTCAGGGATTGAAAACGAGTATCCTGCATCTCCTGCATTGCAGGCAGATTCTTTACCACTGAGCCAATGGGGAAGCCCTTAGAAGATAGGGAGAATTATCCAATAGAGAAGAGGACAGCAGAATGTGCAGATTAAAGACACAGGCTTTGGATTCAGCCTGATTGGGTTCAAATACCCTGCCTTAAGTTGGGTGTTATCCACACCTTTTGTAAAATTAAGTATAAAGAAAAATAAAATGATGAAAAATATCTTTATCATAGTATGGTTATGAAGATTAAAATTCACCTGGAAAATAAATGCCTCTTTTGAGGGAGGGTCTTGGACTTAATAGAAGCACCCAATCTTGCTTGGCTTGGATGACTCTTTTCACTTTAAAAATGCTACCAGTGATTTCCTAGCAAACAGGAAATCTTGGGTTAATTATCTACTTCTGACGTGGTAGGATGGGATAAATCTTACATAAATGAAATAAAGGATAACTTCCATCATTTTCTTTTAAAAAATGTGAACATGAATAACTATTGAATGCAAAAGTGAAGCAGGAGGTCAGGGCTAAAAAAAAAAAAATAGAGGAACTCCTTGATGGTCCACTGGTTAAGAATCTGCCTTTCAAGAGAGGGTACACAGGTTTGATCCCTGATGAGGGAAATAAAATCCCACATGTCTCAAGGAAACTATTAGCCTGAAATCTCTAGAGACCATGGGCCACAACTAGAGAGAGAAACCAGCACACCACAATGAAGAGCCTGTAAGCCGCATGAGAGATTCCTGCATGCCTCAACTAAGACCTGATATGATCAAATAAATAAATACTTAAAGAAAAGAAAATAATACAAAGAAGTTAAAACTTTAAACAAGCAAAATATTGTGATATGAGTTTTCATTGTATTAAATAATTAACCTCACCCAACTTCGGTCTCCATCTTTTCCCAGCATATAACATGCTCATAATGTTCTATTTTCTGATAGGCGTTTCCCTAGATGGTGGTATGTCAGTGCCAGACCCTGTTGAGAAAAGACAGCCCTTAGTTCTACATGTCTGCTAGTAGGCCAAGGGGACTTTATATCAGGTTAGAAGTAGACTCATTTCCCTGTGTACCTCGAATTCTCAGGAGAGCAACTGAGTGTGTGCAGAGACCCAGAACCATTGTCCTCCACCCAACCATCCCCACGGGGACTCATACACTCCTGGGATGAGAGTAATGGTCTTGCAGCAACTCCAAGAAACTGTTAAGGCTATGTTTTTCTTCATGGCTCTATTCACTTCTGGGATGCAAGCACAAACTTAGCCAAAATCTTCAAGTTGCTGTGCTCCCTAGCACTACGGTGGTTTATATTTTGGAGAGCGGAGAGCAGGACACTGGGTGTTGCTTGACCAAGATAGTAATAAACAGGTAATCAGAAACTACATTGTTTTTTTGTCTTCATTTTAAGGAGCATCATCCACAGTGTCTCTCAATGGTTCTCAATCCCAAAGTGTTATTCCTGCCCAGAGAGTACATGGTGAGATTTCTGGCTTTCACAATGACTGGAGAAGAAAAAGCATCATACATTAGGAGGATGCTAACCATCCTGGAAGCAGGGAAACATGCTAAGGGTGAAATATAGTCCCTCTAAAGGAAGAATTATGCCATCCAAAATGTCCCCAAGGCAAAATTGATATATAAAAAAAAATTGAATTTCTTTCGGTTACTTGACACCAGCCTTGATCTTTTAATGTTCTTTCCCACTGTGAGTTTTTCTTAAATCCCAAAGGGTTTAAGGATGCACTTATATGTGCATCAGAATGCTTCATTTTAGGCAGATCAGAAGGACCACACTAAAGCAGACATTAGTGCACATGAAGCAAAATAACAAGCTTGGTGCTTTTCCTGTTAATAGGCTTAGATCTCCAGGGGAAGAATGAAATTTTTTCCTCTTCCATTTTCATTTAAAAAATCTTCAATGGACAAAAGCAGTTTTCAGAAATTATCTTGTCATGACACAAATTTATGCTAGAAATCTGCAAATGAGTAATACCCATAAATAATATCCATAGTAACCATGTATAACACAAATTGATTAGTTACTACCTTTGTATGGAAACCAGCAATAATAATGGAAAGATTATCATTAATGATTTAATTGCTTTTAGTATTGAGTTATCAAATATTAGAACTAAGTTTAAAATCTAGTTTTGTGAACATGAATCCTTTTATATTTGGTTCTACAGTTATTATTTTCCAAGTTATAATGTCTTTACTTTTCTTCCTACTATTCTTATATGTTTATGAGTTTTCATCAGTATGTTGTGAATTTTTAAGAGGGTATAGGTATATAATAATATACCAACAAATCCCACTGAAATGTTGTGAAGTAATTAGCCTCCAACTAATAAAATAAATAAATAAATAAAATAAATAAATAAAAAAAATATAAAAAAAATAACATACCAAGGAGATGGAGAATTGTATACACTTGGTTTATAACACATTGGCCTTTCAAATAATTTTTAAATTTGGAAGTAGTATTGCCTTTTAAACACCTCCTCCTTCCAGAGCAGTTACTGATCCACAGTACCAATCTGTATCATAGAATTTGAGTTCTGCAAGGACTGTGTGAGGCCATTTTTGATATTTCGGTAGCATATAAGCTTTCAGAGAAACTGGCATAGCCATTCCAGGGAGAAGGAATCCAATGAAGCTTTGGGGACATCTGATGTACCATATCTCCTGGTATTCCCACTTCCTGTAGAATCTGATCTTTCCCAGGGACCTGCTTTAATCACTAGACTGTGCCAGTTCCAAGCCTAAATCTACTACTTAGCATGCTGAAGCTACTGCTTTTGCATTCTGGCTGAAGTCAGTCACCATGTAAGAAATCCTACTTCCTGCAACCACCGTGCTGTGAGAAAGTCCAAGCAGAACACGTGAAGAGGCCACATTCAAGAGAACCAGGATGCCAACGGACAGCACCAAGGAACCAGCTGTGGGATCCTGGTAGAGCAGCGCCCACCCATCTGCAGCATAGCCGACTGCCTCAGCTGGTGCCATATGAAGCAGAGAACTACCTCCTCCATGCTCTGTTCAGGCTTCAGATCCACAGAATTGAAAGCAAACACAATGACTATTGTTTTAAACTATTAAATTCAGGGAGTACTTTGTTATGCAGCAATAGATAACTAATACAGCTTAAAGCATATGAGACATTCAAGGAACAGTAAATGCTTGTGTTTGGCTTGAAAGACTTCCTGATGGGAGGGACAGCTTGATATGCAGAGAAAATTAAGAATGTGGACATTAGCCTGCATATATATAGAATGTAAAGAGTGCTTCTAGATGTTTCTATGAATCTTTTAGGTGAAAAGTGGAACATTCTTATGCAACTAGAAGCTGACCTTGAGGAGTATTCATCAGTGAATGCCAGCAAAACCCCAAGTGGTCTTGGGGATATGTCACAGCTGACTCTTTCCTTGGAGACCCTCTCAGCACAGTAGGACCACTCCCAAGTCCCCGTGGGCAAAATATGAGGGCTTTAAATATGAGGGAAAACAATCTCAGACTTGCCAGACATGAGTCACAGGCACCAATTTCTGATATTTTATGACAAAGGGAATGCTGAGGGACTGTGTACTGATATATGTCATCTCAAGAAAGCAAGCAATTATCAGACACAAGCTAAGGTGCAAACAGGAATCTCAGGGGGAGAAAAATGTCCCCTGAGTTTTCTTTTGCTAAAGGAGACACAATTTGGGAATTGTCAATAAGAGAAATTGGAGATTAACTTTTGTAGTTCCACAGTGAATATAGTGTTCACAAACAATGTTTTTACAACAACAGGCTCTTTCTGTGAGATGGCTTTGATCACAGGTTATACTCTGCCATTAGGACAAAACAAATGTGTCCTTCTGCATCTGTGAAGTTCTGTGCATGTGTGCATGTATTTGTGTGTGTCTAAATCACATGGGTGTAAATTGAGGGATGATGCTCTCTTTAATATGTGTCCTGCTCTGCTCCACCAATTGCCTATCTTGTTAATCCAAATATTACAGAGACAACTTGCTTGCAGAGAAGAATGTTTAGGGCAGCTCCCCAGGTCAAACCACTCAGTTTCTGGGGAAAATTTAAATCTTAAAGTGAAGCCTTTTTTGAAAAACTGAGTTTTCAATCTCAAGATAGAAATGACTAGAATTCCTACATTTCCTGATGACCAAGCTACTAGAACACAGAAGAGAGCTTTTACTAGCAGGTCATCAAGACTAGGTCAGAGAAATCAAGCCTATATCAAAAACCCAGCCCAGAAGCTTAGTTTTGTCCAGATTGTGGGAACAAATATCACTGACTGTTCATTCAAAAAATTTTGCCTCTAGCAACACATTACTTGATGCACTATAGGTACATTCATATTTAGAAAAATTAAAAAATCATGGACCAAGAGAATCCAAGCCAATTTCAGTGTATTCATGACATCTCAGGGAGAGAGGCAGATTGGATAAGTTCACCAACTTTTTAATTTAGGGAGGATTTCTCAAATGTCTCAAATTCTGTTACTGAGAGTCTGAAGTATTGCATTACCTTATTGCATTACTACCTTAGTATTACCTTACTATCCAGGGAAGAGAAAAATAGATATCAGGTGAATTGAAATGCTAGAGTAAACTGCAACCTCCAAGAAGTGAGCACCATAGAACAAACATCAGAGCAGTGGAAGCAGGGTCTTACCTGTTGAGGAGAAAGATGTTGCTGGCTGGAGTTGGGGTGGAAACTGACGAGTGGCTGAAACCAAGTCTCAGACTGTCAACCTGATCTTTTTCTCTTCTGGTCTTGCTCTGTTTTTGCAGGAGGCACCACCAGACAAACGACCATCAGGCTCCTGGAACCTTGGGATGGGTGGTGGGGAAACACCTCTGGTGTTTGAGTATCTTTCTCTAGTGGGGCATTTTTTAAATGTTTTCCCCTTATTATTAACAACTTCTTCCACCTTCTTCCAGAAGCATAGGTCAAAAGCCTGTTTAGCTACTTTTTGCCTATTTTTACCTTCAAGAAATTTTAATAGCATTGATATACATCTGCTTATGTGTTGTATACCTTTGTGCTTTACACAAAAATACTAAGCATGAGTTTTACTCATTTTATTACCTGAATCTTAAAAATAACTAAGCACGAATTTTAAGTTCAAATTTAAAATAAAAATTAAAATCTATATCTTAAAATTTTATTTATTTTTAATTGAAGTATAGTTGATTTACAATATTATGTTAGTTTCAAGTACACAGTTAAGTGATTAGTTATATATATACCTATATATGTATATATTTTTTCAGGTTACTTTCCATTATAGGTTATTAAAAGATATTGATTATAGTTCCCCATTATACAGTAAATCCTTGTTGAGAGGCTATAACATTTCACTTAACTTGATTATCTGAACAAGTTTTAATGTAATTTATATAAATTGCAATGTGTATTAGTTACATATAAATACATGAAATAGTGTTGTACACATTTTAAAAATCATTCAAAACTTTATTTTCTCAGCAAGAGTAAAATAATGTAAAAATTAAATTAATTTCTTAAAAATCAAATGAACTTCTCATTTGATATGAGAGGATAACTGAATGCTCTTTCAGACATTACCAATTGTTTTTTTATTTTCACCACTTGACATAAGTAATTGTGGATTAAAATAATAGTTTTAGAATAAAATTATAAGATCTAAGCATTTTTATTGAATTCTCAATGCCGTCAAAGCCCAAGTGGCATGTAAGATTGCTGAGATCAAACACGGTCCACAGAGGAGACAGCGGGCCCAGGCTGACTCTTGCACCGTGGGACTCATATGGAACATGTGACTCATAATGGAAAGTCTCCCACTCACAGGCATCTATTTGCCACAGTCTTGCACCCTGATTTTGCATATGTTTTGAATCAATGCCATTAAGTTAGTGTCAGCATTGCTGTGTGTTATCCAAGAAAACCCAATGATAAAAATGAAATATTAAGGAATAAGATTTTACTGGGCAAGCCTGGCTTCAAAGAGCCACAAATCATTGTAATATCTAATAATTTCTCCCTAAAAAATCAAGCTTTCAGTCCTTTAGGAGTAATATTGCCCCTCTTGAAAATGCATGCTGTAGTCATATCTGCATTATTATGCAGTAATATCTGCATACCTGCTACCTGTATTTATCAAAAATGATTATACTTCTTTGGGTCAAAAGAAAGATTACTTAAATGCTGAATATTTTTCCTATTCCCTAAAATAAAATAAAATAAACAGCTATTTGATTGGTTAACTTAAAAAACTGATCTTGGATGCAGTCTCCATTTGAATTATAATTCACTGATCAAAAAATAAATCTTCACCTTTATTTTGCAGTTAACTCCTGTTCCCTAGGAATCTTGGACCATCGCATTGAACCATTTCCCTCCTGGACTACTCTGCTTCAAGTACAATATCTTTTAGAACTCTCAGTCTTCCAATCCTAAGGTCACTTATTCTCTCAGTGCTTTTGCTTGAAGCCCTTGGGCAACCACATTTCCTCTCTAGCGTGCCTGCCTTAGTTAAAGGCACTGAGCTCATCTCTCGCCAGAACACTTAATGCCCTCAGTACCTTGTTTTTCCACAGCCATCAGTTCTACAAATCCTACTTGATACCAGTGTTGTCATCTGTTGTCTCATAGCAGCCGAGTCCTGTAAAAAAACCCACAGTTCTGCTGATGGATGCTACTCTCAATTTGGGGTTTCTACACTTGCATGGGCCTCAAACTACTATTCAATCCCATCACCTGTGAATGAAATTAAAACTTACTGTTGTAAAAACATTCCATTAGAAATGGACACATGTATGAACTTATTTGATCTTGACTAAAATCTGTGAGATAGATGCCATTTTGTTTGTTTTTTATGAAGACTGGGACACAGACAGGTTAACTGATTTACCCTAAATGACACAGCAAGTAAATGTCTGAGCAAGATTAGAATACAGGCATCCTGATCCTAAAGTCTGTGCACTTAACTGCATTGACTATTTAGGAACTATTTACTAAACTTTTAGGTAAGTAGAACAACCTCTACAACAATTTATTCCTCAGAGGATTTATGGTAATCCATTGCTTAGAAAGCGGTGGAAAACTGACAAGAAGAATTAGGGCTTTTGAGTTCTGCTGGGTTTGATCTCTATCTTTTTTTCCATATATATATATATATGACTTTCAAAAGTCTTACATTTTCATAGGACCCATATTTTGTAGAGAACCTTTGGAAAATGCAAAGAGTGAAAGACTGTGAAAAGATATTCAGCCCAAATGTTCCACCTGAATAAGGTCAGAAAGCAGCCTCTGACATATTCTTTCCTATTAGGAGATTAAAACGGAGAACAGAGGATTATGGTCAGGACACAAATCCCTTGTGAGAACACAGGGAGATTCTTTCTTCAGCTGTTTCTTAGGACTTTTTGGTTTCTGATTTTAGAGAAATTTGCATCCACACTAGTGCTATGAAGTATCATTTAGGGTTTGTATGGTTTTTTTTTTGTTGTTGTTCAAATAATGAATCGCAGGCCTCCAAGAGAGCTGCTCTTACTTAGATAAATTGCCCTACATGTTCCCGTATATAAAGAAAGAGTGTTTGGCTAAACTGTGAATAAATTTTCACCATTATTCAAAAAGAGCATACTGACGAAAGAAAAGTAGCTAGTGGAAAATTCAAGACTCTCTGCTGGTCAACCAACAACAGATTGAAGGTCTGGTCCCTGAACTGAGTACAGATCAAAGAACAGTTTTATTTGCGAATATCATCCCATGGCAAAGTCAAATATGTTTCCGATCTGCTTTCAAATATTATTTCAAAAAAATACTTCAGAGTAATGCTTCAGCCATCACTGGCTGCCCAGGTGTGAGACTTCTGCAAAGTTAGGTGAGTCTGATTGATTGGATAGTGATTTAAATGAACTCTAATACAACAGTGATATGATGGTAGCTCAGAAGGTAAAGAATCTGCCTGCAATGCAGGAGACCTAGGTTTGATTCCTAGGTCAGGATGATACTCTGGAGAAGAGAATGGCAACACATTCCAGTATTCTTGCCTGGAGAATTCCATGAATAAACCATGGGGTCACAAAGAGACAGACACGACCGAGTGACTCACACAATACAACTAGATTAAAAGACTTTCTCCTACTGTACAACCTTCCTTCCAACCTCCAGATGAGTTCATAAGTCTGCTACATATATAATACATTTTAGCCATATGGAGATGTACACAGTTTTTATAAATGCAAGCACACATACATGTATACATGTTATAAACAAGCATATGCTATCTAAAGCCAGACTGAAAAAGCAGAATTGCACAGCACCTTCGAGTTCACGCCCAGTGCCAAAGCTGATAGTGAGACCAGCCGGAAATGCCTCCAGTCCATTTCCCAGCAGTAGAGTGTTGACAGAGTCAGGGCACATCTAGCATGACCATGGCTATTTAGCGACCTGCCTAAACACAAAAGGCAACTTTGCCTATTTGAGAATTTACTTGCATGGATTGGTGTTCCTGGACCTTAAGAGTTATGATGGTGATATGCAAGGCAAAGAAGTTGAGTCTTCTGAGCAGAGTAGAAGAAAGAATGAAAGAACTTAGTCAAGACAGTATTGAGTGGGTAAAGTAATTCCCACCCACAGAATGGTTCTCTGTGGATGGCCGCCTGGTTGAGTACAATACAGATAAAGGGGTGCATGATGAAGACCTTACCAGAACATTGGAATTTTACACTCAAAACAATTTGTAACTATTCTCTTCTTCAGTCTTTCCCATCCTATTGTTTTCCTCTATTCCTTTGCACTGATTACTGAGGAAGGCTTTCTTATCTCTCCTTGCTATTCTTTGGAACTCTGCATTCAAATGGGAATATCTTTCCTTTTTTCCTTTGCTTTTCACTTCTCTTCTTTTCAAACCTATTTATAAGGCCTCCTCAAACAACCATTTTGCCTTTTTGCATTTCTTTTCCATGGGGATGGTCATGATCCCTGTCTCCTGTACAATGTCACAAACTTCCATCCATAGTTCATCAGGCACTCTGCCTATAAGATGTAGTCCCTTAAATCTATTTCTCACTTCCATTGTATAGTGATAAGGGATTTGATTTAGGTCATACCTGAATGGTCTAGTGGTTTCCCTACTGTCTTCAATTTAAGTCTGAATTTGGCAATTAAGAGTTCATGATCTGAGCCACAGTCAGCTCCCGGTCTTGTTTTTGCTGACTGTATAGAGCTTCTCCATTTTTGGCTGCAAAGAATGTAATCAATCTGATTTTGGTGTTGACCATCTAGTGATGTCCATGTGTAGAGTCTTCTCTTGTGTTGTTGGAAGAGGGTGTTTGCTATGACCAGTGAGTTCTCTTGGCAGGACTCTGTTAGCCTTTGCCCTGCTTCATTCCGTACTCCAAGACCTAATTTGCCTGTTACTCCAGGTGTTTCTTGACTTCTTACTTTTGCATTCCAGTCCCCTATAGTGAAAAGGACATCTTTATTGGGTGTTAGTTCTAAAAGGTCTTATAGGTCTTCATAGAACCATTCAACTTCAGCTTTTTCAGCATTACTGGTTGGGGCATGGATTTGGATTACCATGATATTGAATGGCTTGCCTCAGAAGTGAACAGAGTTCGTTCTGTCATTTTTGAGATTGCATCCAAGTACTGCATTTTGGACTCTTTTGCTGACCATGATGGCTACTCCATTTCTTCTAAGGGATTCCTGCCCACAGTAGTAGATATAATGGTCATCTGAGTTAAATTCACCCGTGCCTGTCTATCTTAGTTCGCTGATTCCTAGAATGTCGACATTCACTCTTGCTATCTCCTGTTTGACCATTTACAATTTGCCTTGATTCATGGACCTAACATTCCAGGTTCCTATGCAATATTGCTCTTCACAGCATCGGACCTTGATTCTATCACCAGTCCATCCACAACTGGCTATTGTTTATGCTTTGGCTCCATCCCTTCATTCTTTCTGGAGTTATTTCTCCACTGATATCTAGTAGCATTTTGGGCACCTACCGACCTGGGGAGTTCCTCTTTCAGTGTCGTATCATTTTGCCTTTTCATACCGTTCATGGGGTTCTCAAGGCAAGAATACTGAAGTGGTTTGTCATTTCCTTCTCCAGTGGACCACATTCTGTCAGACCTCTCCACCATGACCCGTCCATCTTGGGAGGCCCCACATGGCATGGCTTAGTTTCAATGAGTTAGACAAGGCTGTGGTCCTGTGATCAGATTGGCTGGTTTTCTGTGATTATGGTTTCAGTGTCTGCCCTTTGACACTGTCTCGGAACACCTACCGTCTTACTTGAGTTTCTCTTACCTTGGAGGTGACTAAAGATCTCTTCAAGAAAATTAGAGATACCAAGGGAAAATTCCTTGCAAAGATGAGTTCAATAAAGGACAGAAATAGTATGGACCTAACAGAAGCAGAAGATATTAAGAAGAGCTGACAAGAATACACAGAAGAACTGTACAAAAAAATCTTCATGACCCAGATAATCACATGGTGTGATCACTCACCTAGAACCAGACATCCTGGAATGTGAAGTCAAGTGGGCCTTAGAAAGCATCACTATGAACAAAGCTAGTGGGGGTGATGAAATTCCAGTTGAGCTATTTCACATCCTGAAAGATGATGCTGTGAAAGTGCTGCACTCAATATGCCAGCAAATTTGGAAAACTCAGCAGTGGCCACAGGACTGCAAAATTTCAGTTTTCATTCCAATCCCAAAGAAAGGCAATCCCAAAGAATGCTCAAACTACCACACGATTGCACTCATCTCACACACTAGTAAAGTAATGCTCAAAATTCTCCAAGCCAGTCTTCAGCAATACGTGAACCATGAACTTCAAGATGTTTGAGCTGGTTTTAGAAAAGGCAGAAGGATCAGAGATCAAATTGCCAACATCTGCTGGATCATCAAAAAAGCAAGAGAGTCCCAGAAAACATATATTTCTGCTTTATTGACTATGCCAAAGTCTTTGACTGTGTGGAGCACAACAAACTGTGGAAAATTCTGAAAGAGATGGGAAGACCAGACCACCTGACCTGCCTCTTGAGAAACCTGTATGCAGGTCAGAAAGTAACAGTTAGAACTGGACATAGAATAACAGACTGGTTCCAAATAGGAAAAGGAGTACGTCAAGGCTGTATATTGTCACCCTGCTTATTTAACTCATATACAGAGTACATCATGAGAAACACTGGGCTGGAAGAAGCACAAGCTGGAGTCAGATATGCAGATGACACCACCTTTATGGCAGAAAGTGAAGAAGACTATAGAGCCTCTTGATGAATGTGGCAGAGGAGAGTGAAAAAGTTGGCTTAAAGCTCAGCCTTCAGAAAACTAAGATCATGGCATCTTGTCCCATTACTTCATGGGAAATAGATGGGGAAACTGGAAACAGTGTCAAATTTATTTTTTGGGGCTCCAAAATCACTGCAAATGGTGATTGCAGCCAGAAATTAAAAGACGCTTACTCCTTGGAAGGAAAGTTATGACCCACCTAGATAGCATATTAAAAAGCAGAGACATTACATTGCCAAAAAAAGTTCGTCTAGTCAAGGCTATGGTTTTTCCAGTGGTCATGTATGGATGTGATAGTTGGACTATGAAGAAAGCTGAACTCTGAAAAAAATTGATGCTTTTGAACTGTGGTGTTGGAGAAGACTCTTGAGAGTCCCTTGGACTGCAAGGAGATCCAACCAGTCCATCCTAAAGGAGATCAGTCCTGTGTGTTCATTGGAAGGACTGATGCTGAAGCTGAAACTCCAACACTTCCGTCACCTCGTGTGAAGAGTTGACTCATTGGAAAAGACCCTGATGCTGGGAGGGATTGGGGGCAGTAGGAGGAGGGGCCGACCGAGGATGAGATGGTTGGATGGCATCACCAACTCGATGGACATGAGTTGAGTAAACCCTGGGAGTTGTTGATGGACAAGGATGCCTGGCGTGCTGTGATTCATGGGGTCGCAAAGAGTCGGACACAACTGAGCAACTGAACTGAACTGAACTGAACTCTTCTTCAGTGGTGATGCTAGTAGTACATCTCTACCCCAGTCATGTAACAAAGTGACAATGTGTTCGATTATGCTTTCTTGACAGATACCATGCCTGTCCTTGTTACTGCTATTTTTTTTGCGAAAACCATTTATATTGGATTAACCTGTGGCTTGTCTGGGCTTTTGTGTTTTATAGTAGAGACATAAAAGCTTCTTGATACTCTTTTTCTTTTCTTAGTTTTTTTGTGATTAGTATTTGAATTGTAATTCAAAAGAAAATGTAATTGCATTTTTTGTAGTTGCTTAATTTTTTAAAAAAATTATTGAAGTATTTTCAATTTACAGTGTGTTGGTTTCTGCTGTGCAGCAAAGTGATTCAATTATACAAATATATAAAACATATATTTTCTTTTTTACCTTTTCTTCCATTATAGATTACTACAGAATATTGAATATATTTCCCTGTTCTATACAGTTGGTCCTTGTTGCTTATTTTATATTACTTGCTTATATTTTAAGAAATCTTTTTCTTATGGAAAACTCCAAACCCAAGTAGACAGAACAGTTTGATGAACCCACATAGAGTCACCACTGAATGTCAGCAATGATTAACTCCTGGCCAATCTTATTTCCTCTCAACTGTAGCCCCATTTTCTTCCTCTCTATTCTTTTGAAGTAACTCTGTGGTCATATTTCATCTGTAAACATGTAGCTGCTTTCTAATTATCAAATCAAAATAGGCTAAAGACTGAATTTTCTTCCCACTGAATAAGTATATATGTGTATAATCTATGTAGGTAAATATTATGTTGAGTATTAGATAAGTGTCTTCTCAGGTGGCTCAGTGGTAAAGAATTTGCCTGCCAATGCGGGAGACACAGAAGACATGGGTTCACTCCCTGGGTCAGCAAGATCCCCTGGAGGAGGAAATGGCAACCCACTCCAGTATTCTTGCCTGAAGAATCCCATAGACAGAGGAGTCTCGTGGTCTAAAGTCCAAAGGGTCACAAAGAGTTGGTCACAACTGAGCATGAACATGGACAAAATGTATAAATATATGGAGAAGTATATACATATACATATATTCTTTGTTGGATTCTTTTCCCTCATAAGTTACTGCAAAATACTGAGTATAGTTTCCTGTGCTATGCAATAGGTTCTTGTTGGTTACCTAGCTCATATATACTAAGGTATATATGTTAATCCCAAATTCCTAATTTATCCTCCTGTTTCTCTGTTGGTAACCATAAGTTTGCTTTCTATGTTTGTAGTTCTATTTCTATTTGTAAATAAATTCATTTGCATCACTGTTTTTAGAGTCCATGTATAAGAGATATCATGTGATATTTGTCTGTCTCTGTTCAGCTTACTTCACTTAGTATGATAAGCTCTGAACATGCACATGCTCATTTGCTTCAGTCGTGTCCAATGCTTAGTGACCCTAAGGACTGTAGCCCACCAGGCTCCTCAGCCCATGGGATTTTCCAGGCAAGAATACTGTAGTGGGTTGCCATGCCCTTCTCCAGAGGATCTTCCCAATCCAAGGATTGAACCCAGGTCTCCTATGTCTCCTGCGTTGGCAGATAGGTTCTTTATCATTAGCACCACCTGGGAAGTCCATGATAATTTTTAGGTCCATCTGCATTGCTGCAAATGGCATTGTTTGCAGTTGTTTAGTTGCTAAGTTGTGTCCAGCTCTTTGCGACCCCATGGACTGTAGCTTGCCAGGTTCCTCTGTCCATGGAATTTTCCAGGCAAGCATCTGGAGTTTGTTGCCATTTCGTCTCCAGGGGATCTTGCTGACCCAGGGGTCAAACCCGCGTCTCCTGCTTTGTTGGCAGGCAGATTCTTTACAATTGAATCACTTGGTAAGCTGCAAATGGCATTATTTCATTCTTTTCATGGCTGAGTAATATTCTATGTAGATGTATATCACATCTTCTTTATCCATTAATCTGCTCACTGCTTAGTTGCTTCAATGTCTTGGCTATTGCAAATAGTGTTGTGGAGATTACTAGGGTGCATGCATCTTTTCAAATTATAGTTTTCTAAAGATATATGCCCAGGAGTGGGATCCTAGATTGTATGGTAACTGTTGTTAGTTTTTAAAGAAGCCTCTACATTGTTCTCCATAGTGGCTGTACCAATTAATATTCCCACCAAGAGTACATGAGGGTTCCTTTTTCTCCACACCCTCTCTAGCATTTATTGCTTGTAGAATTCTTGATAACGGCCATTCTGACCCATGTGAGGTGATAACTCATTGTATTTTTTATTTGCTTTTCTCTGTTTCCATATTATAACACTGTTTCTTCTTTGTATCATTATGAGTTTATGATCTCATCAATTTAACTTATCATTTATTATTATTATTATTTTGATGCTCACTCAAATTGTCAAAATTTGGTTGTGTACTTTCAGCTTTTACAGTGACAAACAGCCTTAAAGGGTAAGAGCTCCATCTTTCCTGGAAAGAACATAACTTTTCACTGCCATGTATTCTGGAGTAAAACACTCATTAACAAGTTCTGATTTCTTTCAGGAGAGAAGAGGATTATAGATGAAAATCTGAAGTCATGAGACTTGGAGAGTTGGATGAAGTACTGAGGTTGCTGTAGCTGTTGCGTTAGGCAGTTTTTTGTGTCACCAAGTTGAAAGGATAATTCTTTTTAACATTTTTAGCACACATTGATTTTATAATTTTACATACTATGTTTTACTTGTAAGAGAATAAATGTTTTCATCTGTGAAAAAAGACTCTCTCCTCTGAGGATACATGCAGTAATTTTGCTTCCCTCTGCCATCTCTGTTAAAAGACAGAGGGAAAAGAGGAGGCAGAGAGTTGAGGATACACACACACACCACACTCACATACACATCATCTTCCTCACACACATGCTGATACGTATACACACACAATCACATTCACCTACACTCACATTCACACATGACCATGCTTACACACACACAATCACACACACACACACACACACACATACACACACACAGTCAGTCATACTCAGATACAATGATCCCTTGGCTACAGTGCTCCTAAATAGCAGAAGGTTGAACTTTCGAAAACACATAGGAGAGCCTCACCAATTTGAATTCACATTAAATTTCAGATTCAGGGGATTACAAGTTTTCACAAGTCAGGTAGGTGCTTCTGACTACAGAATGTTAGTCATAGGAGTAGGTTTTATTATTCCTTCAGTCGTGATGAAAAGTGTTTCCTAGAATGTGCCTAGTTTTACCACTAATCACCTCCCATCACACAGATTATAGAAAACATCCAGGTTTTGTCTGAGATTTGGAAAATGTATCTCAGCATGGATGGAAAAATGTGTCTCAGTTTAGATGAAAAATTGACATCTGTATTTTATCAACCATCTTTTCTCTCTCTCTTTCTGCCATACTGAATCCTTAGATCTGTATAACATTGTAGAACTTTTATTTTTTACAATTTTTTTGGTTGTTGTGGTAAAAGTCACATAATAAAATATATCCTATTTTAACTATTACAGTTCACTGACACTTAGTATATATTCAGAGTTGTTGTACAACTCTCACCATCATCCTGGATTTTTAACCTTCCTAAACTGAAATTCTGTCCCCATTAAACACTAACTTCCCTTTCCTCTTCCACCATTCAACCACCTCAGGCATCTTCCAGTGTATCTTCTGACTCTATGAATTTGACTATTCTAAGTACCTCATATAAATAGAACCAAACAGTTTGTGTCTACAGATAATATGTATTGAGGCTTCTCTAGTGGCTCAGATGGTTTAAAAAATCTAACTGCAAAGCAGGAGACCTGGGTTTGATCCTTGATTCAGGAAGATTTCCTGGAGAAGTGAATAGCTGCCCACTCCAATATTCTTGCCTGGAAAATTCCACGGACAGAGGACCCTAACAGGCTCTAGTCCATGGGGTTGTAAAGAGTCAGACACAACTGAACAATTAACACACACACAACATATACTAGAATGCCTTTTTAAGGTTAACTTAATATAGGCCCCACAAACAGATTGTACCTTCTTTTTTTTACCCCTGTGCTATACAGTAGGTTTTCATTAGTTATCTACTTAATGCATAGTAGTGCATATATATGTCGAGTTTTGTTCTTGAGTTTTGTTGATGTTGTTGTTAAAACTCAACTTTCAAATAACTAAGACCATGGCATCTGGTCCCATCACTTCATGGAAAATAGATGGGGAAACAATGGAAACAGTGACAGACTATTTGCTTGGGCTCCAAGATCACTGCAGATGTGACTGCAGCCACGAAATTAAAATACAAGGCACTTGCTCCTTGGAAGAAAAACCATGACCAACCTAGACAGCATATTAAAAAGCAAAGACAGAAAAAAATAAATAAATAAATAAAAAGCAAAGACATTACTTTGCCAGCAAAGGTCTGTCTAGTCAAAGCTATGGTTTTTCCAGTAGTCATGTTTAGACGTAAGAGTTGGACCATAAAAACGTTGAGAGCTGAAGAATTGATGGCTTTGAACTGTGGTGTTGGAGAAGACTCTTGAGAGTCCCTTGAACTGCAAGAAGATCAAATCAGTCCATCCTAAAGGAAATCAGCCCTGAATATTCTTTGGAAAGACTGATGCTGAAGCTGAAGCCACAATACTTTGGCTACCAGATGTGAAGAAATGACTCATTGGAAAAGATCCTGATGCTGGGAAAGACTGAAGGCAGGAGGAGACGGGGAAGACAGAGGATGAGATGTTTGGATGGCATCACAGAATTGATGGACATGAGTTTGAGCAAGCTCCGGGAGTTGGTAATGGATAGGGAAGGCTGGCGTGCTGCAGTCCATGGGGTCACAAAAAGTCGGACACAACTGAGCAACTGAAATGAGTGTATATATGTCAATTCCCACTGTTAGCTCTAAATTTCTTGTCTATCCTCAGAGACAGATGTTACCCTCTTCATTTTGTGAGAAAGCTAGGATAAGGTAGGTTAAGGCCCAAGCCTCTTATAGAAGGAGTGCAAAACACACTAATTTCACTTTATTTGGCATTTTTTCACCATCCTTACCTTTTCGAAAAACCAATGGAACCAACTGGAACCTACCAACTCATGACTTGTTCATAACTGTCAGGCTTTAATCCTAGTAAACTGCTCCTTTGGACAATTGAAAGAATCATATCCAAGTGGCTCATATCACATATTTTGTAAAGGAAAGTGTTTCTGGACATGTTTGACCCCAAAATATGAGTAAAACAAATTTTAAGCCATTCACTGAGGCTAGATAATTAGCTTGTCTTGTAGTGAAATACCTTAGAATCAAATATTCTGGAATTCAGAATGTTATCTATCTGGGATAGGAAGTTCCTAGAAAATGGTTAAAGGATCTGCCCAGAGCAAGTGTGTCTTTGAATTGATTTCAATTTTTTCAAATTGTCGGTTTTGTACAAAATGTACAGCATTGAGTTCTGTATACTTTTTAAAATTCTCTGTAATATTTTGCTGTTGGTCAGGTACTATTTTAGGTATAGTAGCTACAGCCAGCAGTTTTTATAGAAGACTTGTTTTCATCAAGTTCCCATTCTGAAAACAGGAAGCAGACAATAAATGAGATAAATAAATACAACATGGAATAGGTGAGATGTAGAGAAATAAAGCAGATAACAGAGGTGAGGAATACTGAAAGAGTTTGCAACTGTAAAAAGTTGATCAGAGAAGGGCCTTATTGAAATTATGAAGCTTGAACAATGACTTGAGCCATTGTGAGAATGGGACGTGCAGATATATGGGCAAACAGCTTTTCAGACAGAAGGAAAAGGAAGTGCAAACACTTGTGAGATGCTGCCTGGTGTGTTTAACCATCAGCAAAGAAACCAGAGTTTCTGCAGTAGAGCGATCAAGCAGAAGAGAAAATACGCAGCTAATGGGGACTGAGTTACATGGAGCCTTGTCAAGTCATGATGAGGTTCTTGGTTTGAGATGGGAAGATCATGGCTGGGTTTAAGCAGGAAACTTTTAGAAACTGTGAAGGATCTGAGCTTTTACTTTACTTACAAATTAACAAGTCATCCTGCCACAGTGCTGACTGAGACTCAGACCATTATTACTTACAACAAAATCAATAGCTATGGAAGAAGCATCTCATGATGGTCCCGTGACCATAGCTCAGCAAGGCAAGGGGATGAGGGCCCTGTGTAACCCAAATGGGCAGTAGGGTTCATCTGAAGCATAGATAACAATGAGCTTTCATAGGGATGCTATATATCCTGTTTTTTCTTTTTCTCCTTTTTGAAGTGAGAGATTGTTCATAACCATGAAAAGAAAGCAGATATCTTTGGGAAGAGGGTAGTAGGAATTTATTTCAATTACCACAGGATGTCTCTGTGGTAGGTTACTAAACATCTTTGGAGGAACCTATAGAATACTGTTTATTCCTCAAATGTGTCCTTTGCTCAGAAGATCCAAATTTTGCGGAAATAAAAGAAACATGGAGAATTGCCTCCCAATAGTGACATAACATAAATTGTTTGGGTTTTTTTCCACAGCTATACTGCAGCATGGTTACCAAAAACTGTATTTATTTAAGATATGCAAAGTGATATTTTGATATATAGAGACTTTATAAAATGATTCCCACAATCAAGTTAATTAGCACATCCATCAACATACATAGTTACACTTTTTTGTGTATGGGATCAACTCTTTTAGTAAACATCATTTTATTAATTCATTATTACTTATCACTGTGAAGTACATTAGAGTTCCAGGACTTAGTCATCTTATAGATGCATGTTTGTACCTTTTAACTAACATATCCCCATTTCACTCCTTTACCGTAGGCCCTAGTAATCACCAGTTTGCTTTCCATTGCTACAAGTTTGATATTATTTGAGTTCATGTATGAATAAAATGATGCAGTATTTGCCTTTATGTGCCTGTCTTATTTCACATAGCCAAGAGTCAGACATGACTGAGAGACTGAACTGAACTGAACTGAGCATCCTCTATATTTACCCATGTTATGACAAATAGCAAGATTTTCTTCTTTTTTAAAGGTTGAATAACATTCTGTTGTATTTCCAGTGTATGCTCACTGGAAAAGACCACACGATGGGAAAGATTGAAGGCAAAAGGGGAGGGGGGATGGCAGAGGATGTGATGGTTGGATAGCATCACCAACTCAGTGGACATGAATTTGAGTAAATTTTGGGAAACAGTGGAGGACAGAGAAGTCTGGTGTGCTGTAGTTCATGGAGTTTCATAGAATCAGACATGATGTAACAACTGAAGAACAAAAATAAAAGTATATAACCATAGATTATTTATCCTTTCATCCATCAATGGACTTTTGTTTCCATATGTTAGTTATTGTGACTAATGCTACAATGAACATGAGACTATAGATCTCTCAAGACAATCATTTCCTTTAGCTTTATATACCTAAAATTAGATTGCTGGACCATGTGGTTCTATTTTTAAGTTTTTGAGAAACTTCTATACTGTTTTCCATGATGGCACCACCATTTTACATTTCCACTGAAAACATATATGAGTTTCATTTTCTCCACATTTTCCAGTACTTGTTATCTTTTGACTTTTTGATGATAGCCTTTCTAATAGGTGTGAGTTGATATCTCACTGTGGTTTTGGTTTACTTTTCAGAAGTAACTTAGATGTTTGGTTAAGAATAGACTGAGGGTATAGAGATAAGTTGGGAGGCCATAACAATATCCCAGAGCAGAGATGATGGTTTCAATCTACTATTTATATGAAGTTGGCCATGTGACTTAAATTCTTGGAGCTTCAGCTTCCTTATCTGTAGAATTTGAATACAAATAACTACAGCCTAGAGCTGTTGTGAGTAATACACAAAGAAGAGGAAGTAACTCATTATTCACTTGAAGTTGCAATAATGAGCACATCTAATGTTTAATTCTGGAAAATAATTCACAAGGATATATACTTGAGTTGAAAATTAGTAGTCATTTTGTTAACTCAAGCATTGTATTAAGAAACAATACTAGACCTACCCTTAATTATTTGATAAATGTTACCACAATTTTGATTCTAAAAGCTAATTTGATACTAAAAACACTGACATTCTTAAATTTCTGAAGAGTTATTTAAGCTTTTATTTTTTTTTTGCAAAAAAAAAAAAAAAAAAATTTTATTTGCATCTCTCTTTACCAGGGTAATATTAACAAAGGATGAAGAAAAATGATAAATTCTTCAACAGTATTTCTTTTGAGGTAATTATTGTATTTCTAAGATTAAAAATATATGATGTTTTATACATTTATTTAAGATGAGCAGTGGAAATAACTCATCCATCTTACTTCTGGAAAGCAAAAATTCACAACCCAAAAGCATAAAAGAGAGGGTAAAATCTACATATTCAGAAGAGTTTCAGTTATGCAACATGAATAATTTCTTGACATCTGCTATATAACACAATGCCTATAAGTTTCCAGTACCCTACTGTACATCGAAAATGTTAAGAAAATCGATCTCAAGTTAACTGTTTTTACTACAAAAATTTAAAAAATCAAAAAGGGAGATGAGAGGAAACTTTAGAGGTGATAAATATGTTTGTGGTGATAGTTGAATGGGTACAAGCATATGTTTAATCTATCCAACTGTATACATTAAATATGTGCAGTTTTTCATATACCAATTATACCTCAATAAAGCTGTTAAAATTTAATAAGCAAACAGTTCAATTTAAAATAAGCAAACCAAACAAACAAACAAAAAAAGTCCAATAAAGTAAGAAACAATTACAATGAAATCCCAAATATAAACAATAAGTAATATCTGCAATTTCTGAAATTTGAACCAAATTTAAGGTTTACACTCTTAGTAGATGCATTTCCATATGTCAGGAATAATGGTTGTGCAGATCTGAGCATCTCAAACCTTGATCCCTTCATTGAAAATGCAGGCTCTGAAATATCTCTTAGCCTTGAACTTCAAAACACCAAGGAAGATGGGCTGAATGAGTGTCGCGGTCTTCGTAGACTGGGACCTGGGGACTGGAGTCGACGAGAAGAAGGACGCAGGGGACCCAAATCTTGAGTGAAACAAGGGTATTTTATTTGCAGAAATGTAGGCTTCTATATCTTCAATAAAATGATTACTCAGCCATTAAAAAGGTTGAAATTCCACCAGTTACAAAAAAATGGATAGTCCTTTAAGTAAAAGGTCACTGAAGAGGGAGCCACTGAAGGGAGTCACTGAAGGGAATCCAAGCAGGTGCTCTTTCCCATGATCTCAGTCCTGAGAACTGCGTGCAGTTCTGCTCGTTCCTGTTTTCCAGGAACTGATAAGGAACAGAGAGTCCTTGAGAAACGGCACACAAAGGAAGAAATCATATTGGATCCCTTAAAGTTGAATGTCCCCTGACAAATGAGTAATTACACAAATGTATAATTAAGGAAGACTGGTGTGAGCAGAATGGAAGAGATAGAATGGGTGACACTCAGCCCTGCTGTTGCTGACACTGATCAGCTGGCATTATCACTCACAAGTATATAGCACTTTCCTGGGGCTGAAACATGCAACTCACCCATGAAAGATAAACTGCTAAGTGCTCAGAGCATCAGGGATGTAAAGTGTGCTTAGATCTTCTGCACATTAGAATGTATTAAGAACTTATCTGCTGTAACAATACTGAACTGAACTACGTGATATGCCTTGATTTTGTTAAGTAGCTCAGATTGTAAAGCGTCTGCCTACAATGGGGGAGAACCAGGTTCCATCCCTGGGTCAGGAAGATCCCCTGGAGAAGGAAATGGCAACCCACTCCAGTATTATTGTCTGGAAAATCCCATGGACTGAGGATCCTGGTAGGCTACAGTCCATTGGGTCGCAAAGAGCCAGACACAACTGAGCGACTTCACTTTCACTTTCATCTGATATGCCTTGTCTCTTTCCACACTGCTTTCTACTCTACATCTGAAAACACAGGCGCAGAAAGAACAACCCTTCTTTGAATATGAGATGGAAAAGTACCACAGGGAAATATAACTTTATATGTTAATACTTTAGCATAGGCAATATACAAGAATCAAACACCCAAACAAAATTCCTGGGCATAATCTGAAAGGAAAACAGTATATTATTTCAGGACAGGTGGCTGCCAAGCATTTGGCCTTCTCTGCCCCAACAAATCAGAATAAAGCCCAGACATGAGTGACACCAGCGTCTCAGATAAGCTACTATCTTTGAGTGAAGTTCCAGTCAAAAGAATGCTCTGGAAACACTTCAAAACAGGAGTGTTAGTAGGATTGGACCTGCCCTTGGCGGGTGGGGGAACTAAAGCAGGGGTCAGATCCCCACATTGGGGCAACTGTCTGAGTCAGAGGAGAAACATTTAAGGCTGAGAGTAAAAGAGCTGATCTGTGGTAGCCTAAATGGAATGAGAATCAGACAGCCCTTGCCATAGCCATACATACCCTGGACAAGGGTGCAGGTCCCCTGGAAGGCGCAGCAACTGAGAGCTGGAGTTTAGGGATTGTGAAGCAATCCCAGGGCAAGGGTTGCTGTTGACTGTGGAGAGATGGATTGAGGGGATGTGATGGAGGAGATTATGGTGGGAAATGTCTGTGGAGGAAAGCTGGGCAGCCATGGAAGCAAGGCGATACTGCTGAGTCACGTGTAGCGGGTGGCGCCATCACCATAACCTCTTTCTCCTCACATGCCGGCATCCGCAGCTGAATAGAAAGGGTGGCCCATCAAACGCCTGATGCACTGAACCACAGAGTCAGACCCCACCCAGGGGGTTCCTTTAAGTGCCTGAAATGCTGATCTACAAAGTAGGACTCAGCCAGGGGGGCCCTTCTAAGTGCCTAATGCACCAAACAACAGAGAAAGACCCCAACGGACAGAGCTCTGGAGAAAGACTAGCCAAAGAGGCCTTCTAATTGCCAGCTACAAGAGACTCGAAAAATAGACACTGGTAGGGCCATCACTCCTGCAGCAGAGGCAGTTTGTGTCCCTGCACGCTTGGTGCTACCTGGATCCCCGCAAGCCAAGCAGCTGTGCCACCTTCATGCTCAACTCTTGCTGGGGCAGAGCCACCACAGGCAAAAAAAAAAAAAAAAAAAAAATATTGCGTCTATGCATTCAGGGTCGCTTCACTCATGTTCAACTCTTTGCAACCCTGTAGACTGTGGCCTACCAGGCTTCTTTGTCAGGGAGAGGGGTTCTCCAGGCAAGAATACTGGAGTTTTTTTTTTTTTTTTTTTGTCATACCCTTCTAGAGCACTATATTTCCAGATGCCCTAGCCATGAAATCCCCTGAGTACCTGGTGCTGCCAGAACCCCTGCAACCCAAGCAGCTGCACCGCCTCCACACCTGGCCCTCACAGGGGCAAACCCAAGTCCTCCAGGGCAGCCTCAGGAGCAAACTCCAGTGGATGACTAGATGGACCTTTGTTGGCAAAGTAATGTCTCTGCTTGTTAATATGCTGTCTAGGTGGGTCATAACTTTCCTTCCAAGGAGTAAGTGTCTTTTAATTTCATGGCTAGAGTCACCATCCACAGTAATTTTGGAGTCCAAAAAAATGAAGTCTGACACTGTTTCCAGTTTCCCCATCTATTTCCCATGAGGCAATGGGACCAGATGCCATGATCTTAGTTTTCTGAATGTTAAGCTTTAAGCCAACTTTTCCACTCTCCTCTTTCATTTCATCAAGAGGCTCTGTAGTCTAATTCACTTTCTGCCATAAGGGTGGTGTCATCTGTATATCTGAGGTTACTGATATTTCTCCCAGCAATCTTAATTCCAGCTTGTGCTTCTTCCAGCCCAGCGTTTCTCATGATGTACTCTGCATATAAGTTAAATAAGCAGGGTGACAATATACAGCCTTGACATACTCCTTTCCTATTTGGAACCAGTCTGTTGTTCCATGTCCAGTTCTAACTGTTCCTTCCTGACCTGCATACAGGTTTCTCAAGAGGCAGATCAGGTGGCCTGGTATTCCTGTCTCTTTCAGAATTTCCCACAGTTTATTGTGAGCCACACAGTCACAGGCTTTGGCATAGTCAATAAAGCAGAAATAGATGTTTTTCTGGAATTCTCTTGCTTTTTTGATGATCCAGCAGATGTTGGCAATTTGACCTCTGGTTCCTCTGCCTTTTCTAAAACCAGCTTGAACATCTGCAAGTTCTCGGTTCACATATTGCTAAAACCTGGCTTGGAGAATTTTGAGCATTACTTTACTAGTGTGTGAGATGAGTGCAATTGTGCGGTAGTTTGAGCATTCTTTGGGATTGCCTTTCTTAGAGATTGGAATGAAAACGGGTCTTTTGCAGTCCTGTGGCCACTGCTGAGTTTTCCAAATTTGCTGGCATATTGAGTGCAGCACCTTCACAGCATCATCTTTCAGGATTTGAAATAGCTCAACAGGAATTCCATCACATCCACTAGCTTTGTTCGTAGTGACGCTTTCTAAGGCCCACTTAACTTCACATTCCAGGATGTCTGGCTCCAGGTGAGTGATCACACCATTGTGATTATCTGGGTCATGAAGATCTTTTCTATACAGTTCTTCTGTGTATTCTTGCCACCTCTTCTTAATATCTTCTGCTTCTGATAGGTCCATACCATTTCTGTCCTTTATTGAGCCCATGTTTTGCATGAAATGTTCCCTTGGTATCTCTAATTTTCTTGACCCATTCTGTTGTTTTCCTCTATTTCTTTGCATTGATAGCGAGGAAGCCTTTCTTATCTCTCCTGGCTATTCTTTGGAACTCTGCATTCAAATGGGAATATCTTTCCTTTTCTCCTTTGTCTTTTGCTTCCCTTCATTTCACAGCTATTTGTAAGGCCTCCTCAGACCGCAGGCTGTGATGGACCACACAGAAGTGTGGCAGAGAGGAGCTTCCCCTCGCCCAAGGTCAGGGGTAGTGACTGAGAGCGCCAGGCTGGGACAGCGCAGGAGCGGCGGCCGAGAGGAGCTTCCCCACGCTCGAGGTCAGCGGCGGCGGGGAAGAGGAACTACCCCACCCCGGAGGTCAGGATCCCCGCCAGAGAGGAGCTACCCCACCTCCAAGAAGCGGCTGCTGCGCGAACAGGAGGGCCGAGAGGAGCTACTCCATGTTCAAGGTCAGGAGGGGAGGCCGTGAGAAGATATCCCTCGTCCAAGGTAAGGAGCAGAGGCTGCGCTTTGCTGGAGCAGCCGCGAAGAGATACCCCACGTCCAAGGTAAGAAACTAACCCTAGGGAGTGTCAAATAATGAGAACTCACACAAAGGAAACCACTTGAATACAAGACCCAGCATCAACCAAACAACAGCAACACCCTGTGCAAGATGCTTCATCTAAACAACAAACAAAACAAAAATACAAACCCAAGCATCAGCAGACAGGATTACCACCTCACTCAACCTTGCCCAACAAAGGAAGAACAAACAACAAACCAAAAAAGTCTCAGCACAAATCTCACACTATACAAGCTTACACAAATCACTGGACCAACTTTAGGAGGGCAGAAACCAAAAGGGAGAAAGGAAGAAAGAAAGTCTGGGAAAAGGAAACCTCAAACACAATAAGTTAAAAAAAGAAAAAAAATGAAAATGCAGAGAACTACTACACAAATGAAGGAACAAGCTAGAAACACAGAAATCTAAATAAATGAACAGGAAATAGGCAAACTACCTGAAAAAGAATTCAGAATAATGATAGCAAAAATGGTCAAAAATCTTGAAAAGAAAATGGAGAAAATGCAAGAATCAATTAACAAATATCTAGAAGAATTAAAGAATAAACACACAGAAGCAAACAACACAATTACTGAAATTAAAAACACTCTGGAAGGAATTAAGAGCAGAATATCTTAAGCAGAAGAATGAAGCAGTGAGCTGAAGATAAAATGGTGGAAATAACTTCTGAAAAGCAGAATAAAGTAAAAAGAATGAAAGAACTGAAGATAGTCTGAGAAACCTCTGGGAAAATATCAAATACACAAACATTCGAATAATAGGAGTCCCAGAAGAAGAAGAGAAAAAGAAAGTGTATGAGAAAATTTTTGAAAAGATTATAGTTGATAATTTCCCCAACATAGATAATGAAATAGTCAATAAAGTCCAAGAGACACAGAGACTCCCATACAGGATAAACCTAAAGAGAAACAAGCCAAGACACATACTAATGAAACTAACAAAGACTAAACACAAGGAAGAAATAGAAATTATGAGTAACCCAAATACAAGCACTGAAATTGAAGCTGTGATAAAAAATCTCCCCAAAAACAAAAGCCAAGGACCAGATGGCTTCAGAGAAGAGTTCTATCAAACATTTAGAGCTAATGCCTATGCTTCTAAAACTCTTTCAAAAACTTGCAGAGGAAGGAACACTTCCAAACTCATTCTACAAGACCACCATCAACCAGATACCAAAACCAGACAAAGAGAACCCCCCAAAAGAAAACTACAGACCAATATCACTGATGAACATAGATGCAAAATGCCTCAATAAAATTTTAGCAAACAGAATTCAGCAGCACATCAAAAAGTTCATACACCATGGTCAAGTTGGGTTTATTCCAGGAATGCAAGAATTCTTCAATATACACAAATCAATCAATGTGATACACCATATTAACAAATTGAAAGCTAAAAACCATATGGCAATCTCAATAGATGCATGAAAAGCCTTTGGCAAAATTCAGCACCCATTTATGATTAAAACTCTTCAAAAAATGGACATAGAAGTAACCTCCCTCAACATAATAAAGGCCATAAATGATAAGCCTACAGCAAACATTATTCTCAATGGTGAAAAACTGAAAGTGCTCCCCCTAATACTAGGAACAAGACAAGGGAGTCCACTTTCACTACTATTATTCAACGTAGTTATGCAAGTCCAGGCTACAGCAATCAGAGAAGAGAAATAAATAAAAGGAATTCAGATTGGAAAAGAAGAAATAAAGCTCTCACTGTAGATGACATGATACTGTACATAGAAAGCCATCAAGATAGCATCAGAAAATCACTAGAGCTAATTAGTGAATTTAGCAAAGTTGCAGGATATAAAATCAATATACAGAAATCACTTGCATTTCTATAATACAAAGTACAAAGAGAAGTCTCGCAGTCATGTCTGACTCTTTGCAGTCCCATGGACTGTAGGCTATCAGGCTCCTGCTTCCATGGAATTGTCCAGGCAAGAGTACTGGAGTGGGTTGCCATTTCCCTCTCCAGGCATTTCTATATACTAACAATGAAAAATCAGAAACAGAAATTAAGAAATCGATCCCATTCACCACTGCAACAAAAAGAATTAAATACCTAGAAATAAACTTAACTAAGGAGACAAAAGAACTGTACACAGAAAATTATAAGACACTAATTAAAGAAATCAAAAGCAACATAAACAGATTGAGAGATATCCCATGTTCCTGGGTAGGAGGAATCAATATTGTGAAAATGGCTATACTACCAAATGCAATCTATAGATTCAATGCGATCCCTATCAAATTGCCACTGGCATTTTTTTTTTTTCACAGAACTAGAACAAAAATATCACAATTCAAATGGAAACACATAAGACCCTGAGTAGCCAAAGCAGTCTTAAGAAAGAAGAATGGAGCTGGAGGAAGCAACCCTTTCTGACTTCAAATGATACTACAAAGCTACAGTCAGCAAGGCAGTATGGTACTGGCACAAAAACAGAAATACAGACCAATGGAACAACATAGAAAACCCAGAAATAAACCCATGCACCTATGGGTATCTTATTTTTGACAAAAGAGGCAAGAATATACAATGGGGCAAAGACAGCTTCTTCAATAAATTGTGCTGCAAAAACTGGACAGCTACATGTAAAGAATGAAATCACAGCACTTCCTAACACCATACACAAAGATAAACTCAAAATGGATTAAAGACCTAAATGTAAAACCAAAAACTAGAAAACTCTTAGAGGAAAACATAACCTGAACACTCAATGACATCAATCAAAGCAAGATCCTCTATGACTCACTTCCTAGAATAATGGAAATAAAAACAAAAGTAAACAAGTGGGACCTGATTAAACTTAAATGCTTTTCCACAACAAAGGAAACTATAAGCAAGGTGAAAAGACAACCTTCAGAAGGGGAAAAAATAATAGCAAATTAAACAACTGACAAAAGATTAATTTCAAAAATATATAAGCAGCTCATACAACTCAATGCCAGAAAAACAAACAACTCAATCAAAAAGTGGGAAAAATATCTAATCAGAATTTCTCCAAAGAAGACATACAAATGGCTAACAAACACATGAAAAGATGCTCAACATCGCTCATTATTAGAGAAACGCAAATCAAAACCACAATGAGATGTCACCTCACACTGGTCAGGGTGGTTATCATCAAAAAGTCTACAAACAATAAATGCTGGAGAGGGTGTGGATAAAAGAGAACACTCTTGCACTGTTGGAGGGAATGTAAGTTGATACAGCCACTATGGAAAACGATATGGAGATTCCTTAAAAAAAATAGGAATAAAGCCACCATATGACCCAGCAATCCCACCTCTAGGCACATACCCTGAGGAAACAAAAATTGAAGACATATGTATCCCATTGTTCATTGCAGCACTATTTACAGCAGCTAGAACATGAAAGCAACCTAGATATCAATCAACAGATGAATGGATAAAGAAGTAGTGGTACATATACACAGTGGAATATTACTCGGCCATAAAAAGTTCTGAAGAGGTGGATGAACCTAGTTCCTATTGTACATAGTGAAGTGATTCAGAGAGAAAAATAAATATCATATTCTAACGTATGTGTATGGAATCTATAAAAATGTTAGCGAAGAATTTATTTACAGGGCAGCAATGAAGAAACAGACATAGAGAATAAACTTATGGACATGGGGAGAGGGGAGGAGAGGGTGAGATGTATGGAAAGAGTAACATGAAAATTTACATTACCATACATAAAATAGATAGGCAATGGGAATTTACTGTATGGCTCAGGAAACTCAAACAGGGGCTCTGTATCAACCTAGATGGGTGGGATGTGGGGGGAATGGGAGGGAGGTTCAAAAGGGAGGGGATGTATGTATACCTACGGCTGATTCATGTTGAAGTTTGACAGAAAACAACAAAATTCTGTAAAGCAATTATCTTTCAATAAAAAAATAAATTTAACAAACAAGCAAATAAAAAACCTCAATCGTGTTGTAGTTCTGAATGAGTCTCAAATTGCTGTGTGAATACAGCTCAAGAATTTTTCACTATAAAGTGAAAATAGTACTTACAGCAGCAGGCAAGACCTTGCCTATCCAGGTTCTCGCAATTCCATGAAAAGGACTTCTGCGCCCTCTGCCTCCCTGGAAACTTGCCCACAAGCTTCTGCCTCTACTGCCCCTCTGGGGGCTAGAGTGTAGAGACCTCCCCTCCTACACACGAGCCTGGTTCACTGATGGCTAACCTAGTTAACATGAAGTTAACTCCAGGTTAACTTCCATCTGACTGCAATGGGTGCCCCGCCTTCCAACTTGAGAGAGTTGTCTAAAACTGAGTGTGGGAAGGGTCACTCAGCACAGTGGGGCGCTCTCCCAGCTGTCCAACAAAAGGAGCTCTGATATATCTTCAGGCCTTACAAGACCATGCTTGCTTCCTAATCAAGTTTTCTGAACACATGGCATCTGATAACAGTACAGTCATGAGACGTGTAAACTTTCCATGCTCCATGTCACCTGTAAGATCCTGAGCCCTGAATGTTTTCATACACAAGTAAAGGTTGTTTTCAATGACTGATGAGAGGAGACAAAACAACCCCAAGCCAGACTGCACATCTCAGGAGACCAGAATGGGTACCCAACAATTCCCTCCCAAACACTTTTTTGTTTGTGTCACACATTTCATTAGACTGCCCCTCCCTTCCATCCTCCCATTTTATTCTATGCCCTTTGTTTAGAGTCTCTGACATCTTGGTCTCAATGTGAGGACCTGCAAGGGCCTTCCTTTCCCTCCCATCTTCTTCTGAAGACTCAAATATAGGTCACTAAATGGCTTTTAAATGGCAAAGAATGAGAGGTTATGGAAACTCATTTAAAATCTTTTAAAAGTTCAAAATAGTGTGCTAATTCTTCAACACAATGTGTTTTTCTGTTATATAAAAATGCTTTTCTGTGAAATCACTTTTGTCCCTCTTACACACAACCCTTCCAAACAAAATTACTAAATAAAAATTAAAAATTAGTTTAAAAACTACTTTAATAAAAAGTTTTCATTGCTATAAGACATGCTGATAATATCAACTCAAACACAAAACCTTGACACTTAGATGTGGAGAGGGAGCAAAGAATTTCATGATCTTTGTTTCTTCACAACTCCTCCTGAAAGCTTTTGGGTGGTGGTGGTTTAGTCACTAAGTCGTGTCCCACCATGGTGGGTAGCCCACTAGGCTCCTATGTCCATGGGATTTTTCCAGGCAAGAATACAGAGTGGGTTTCCATTTCCTTCTCCAGGGGACCTTCCTGACCCAGGGATCTAATCCACGACTCTTGCAATGCAGGAGACAGCCTCCTGCATTGCAGGTGGATTCTTTACCAACGGAGCCACCAAGGAAGTCCCAAACCTGCCAGGCTCCTCTGTCCTTGGATTTCTCTAGGTAAGAATACTGGAGTGGGTAGCCATTCATTTCTCCAAGGGATCTTCCTAATCCAGGGATTAAACCCGGGTCTCCTACATTGTAGGCAGATTCTCTATAGTCTGAGCCACCAGGGAAGCCTGAATTACCTTTATTACTCTTTAAAAACCAAACCCAATCCAACTAAACTCTCCCTGCTGCTCTGAGTCCTTTCGATTAAGGCTGATTGCTGAACCTATGGTCAACTTGACAACACTGACTGAGACAGCTGAGGATGAACCTGCCTTAGCATGTGCCACATTAAACATCTCCAAATGCCACCTACACTCATGAGGTGGATAAACTGATATCATACTAACAGCACAGGTTCAAACTGACTGCTTCGGACATGCCTCTAAAACTAGAGTTTAAGCTATTCAAACTAGACCAAAAAACCCAGGACAAGAGTTCCCATGATAAAAAGGTACATTAAAAGCTCTGTAAATGTGATTACTTAATTAATATTTGTTCTACCTGGGCTTCCCTGATATTAAAACTCTATTTCCAAAAAGAGGGTCTTCATGTGACCTCTAGGGTCGACTCTTTGTGTGAGTATGTGATGGCCATGATGTCATGTCAGCCCTGAGGGGATAGTCATTTCAGTTCCAACCTCCTGATCAGCTTAAGCTGGGCCTGGACTAATGCTTTGGACCTAGAAAAAAGGCTCAAAACAAAACATTTTTAATTGGGATTGACATATACAAACTACTGTATATAAAACAGATAACTAATAAGGACCTATTCTGTAGCACAGGAAACTCTACTCAATACTCTGTAGTGGCCTATATGGTAAAAGAATCTAAAAAAGAGTGTATATATGTATATGTACAACTGATTCACTTTGTTTTACATATGAAACTAATACAACATTGTATATCAACTCTAACAAGTTTTTTGAAAAATCTGCCTAACTCTGTATGGTAGACCCAGACAGTCTAGGAGACATCTTTTCCTGACACAGTATCTGTTAAGACTCATGTCCCACATTGAGACTCCAGGGAGGTCTGATCATCCTACATGGAGTGATTTTGATCAAAGCCTTGGTCCCTGTTGTCTCAAATCAATTACCTGGTTCTTGGCACAGTCCGTCAAAGTCTAACCTATTCAGGTCCTTAATAAAATAGCTTGTTTTAACTCAGGTCCCAAGAAAATCAGAGCAGAGTCAAAAAGTTCAGCTATAGGTCACAATCCTGTGTGATTTATCAGGCCTGATCATAGACATGACAAAAACTGTATCACCCAACCTTTTCCAACACACATCTCAGACCTGATGCACAGCCCGTGCATGGAAATCTCTGCAGCGAGCTGCAGTCAAGGCCTCAAGGCCCCTTCTCCTACTTCTCTACATGTCTACATCCCTGACAGAGGCTTCACTTGGAGGCCTTCCTTGGCGATCTTCCTCAGATTTCATGAAGGGGACACAGGGGAAGCCAGAAGACACTTCTCCACTCTGACTCAGAACTCAGTCTTTCTGTTTCTTGTACTTCCCTCTCTCCCTAGCCCCATTCCAGGGTTTATAACTTCCAAAGCTTTTGTTGGGGTCCCTTTTTCAGCAGAGAGATGATTGCCATGTCTGTGGTCTGTGCTAATCCATCTGACTTAGACCAGCGGGCCATTCCGTGGGAACAATGGAGGCTTTTTCTCATTTAGCCTTTCACTTACACTATCATAATAAGACTTGACTTATTAAAGGCATGACTGCTAGTTTCACTTTTGACATTGCTTTAATTGTCTACTGAAGAAGAGATAGGCTACCCACTCCAGTATTCTGGCTTGGAAAATTCCATGCACTGTATAATCCATGGGGTCGCAGAGTCGGATACGACGGAGCGACCTTCACTTTCACTTTTCACTTTGATCGTCTATTTTGACACCAGGTGAACTGCTTAGCTCCAGGTGAACTCCCAAGTGTCTGCTGTCATCACTATCTATTATTCAACTTTGTTCTGGTTGTTCTGGCTTAGTATATAATGCAAAGAAATAAAATGAAAAGTATATTGACTGAAAAGGAGCTGTCTTTCTTTATAGATGACATGATTATCTACATAGACATTTCTAAGGTCTCAACCAAAAACTCCCTAAAAAATAAAAAGCAGCAGAAACAAACACCCCCCCCCCCCGCAGTTGCAAAATACAAAGTAAGTACACAAATATCAATCATCTCTTAATATACTAACAATAGGAAATTGGGAACAAAAATTAAAAACATGACATGTTTTAAAAATTTAAGAAGAAATAACTAAAGTGCAGATCTAGCAAAACTAGCACAGATTCTGTAGCATATAAACTACAAAATAGTAATGAAGTAAATCAAAGACAATCTAAATAAATGGACATACTGTATTCATCTTCATAGTGAATATATCAATTCTCTTCAAATTAATCCACAGATTTAATGAAACTCCTATCAAAATCCCAGGAAGATTATTTGTAGATAGACAATATAATTCTAAAATTAACATTAAATGAGAGAGATCTTTTTTTGTAAAAGAATAAAGGGGGAAGAACCACACTACCTGAATCTTTTTATTGCAAAATACATAAGCAAGATATTTGCCATTTAAGCCATTATTAAATGCACATTTCATTGGCATTAAGTATATCCACAATGTTATGAAACTATCACCATCTTCAATTTCCAAAACTTTTTCATCACTCTAAACAGAAACTCTGTTAATATTAAGCAATAACTGCTTTCCTCTCTCCCCATAGGCCCTGATAAGTTTTAATTTACTTTATGTCTCTATGAATTTGCCTATTCTTCATACAAGTGGAATCATTAAATATTTGTCCTTCTGTGTCTGGCTTATTTTACTTAGCACAATGTTTTCAAGGTTTGTTCCTATTATAGCACACAATAGAACTTCATTTCTTTTTAAAGCTGAATAATATTCCACTGTACATATATAACAGTGCTTATCCACTTGATATGTATGTAAATATATACATATATCCACTTGATGGCTACTTCAGTTGTTTCTACCTTTTGACTTTTGTGAATATGCTGGTATATATGTATCTATCTGATTGTTGTTTTCTGATCTTTTGGGTATAACTAGGAATGAAATTACTGGGTCATATTGTAACTCTATGTTTAGATTTTGAGGAACTGCAAAATTTTTCCACATTAATAGCACCATTTTTACATTCAGGTCAGCAATGTATAAGGGTTTTAATTTCTTTAAATCCTTACAATGCTTGCAATTTTATTTTATAATTTAAAGCATCATAGCTATCTTTGAAGTTGTGAAGTGGCATTGCATGGTGGCTTTAATTTTTATTTCCTTAATGACTAACTATATTGTGTGTGCTTATTGACTATTTGTCTGTCTTCTTTGAGGAAATTTCTATTCAAGATCTTTGTGTGACTTTTAGCTGAACTGTCTTTCTATATTGAATTATAAGAGATTTTGCATACTCTGATAAGTGATTTGCACATATCTTACCCCACTCTTGTGGTTTGTCTTTCCACTCTTTTGATAGTAATGTTTGATATGCAAAAAAATTTAATTTTAATGAAGCCAAAATTTTCTAATTCTTCTTTTGTCACCTGTGATTTTAGTGTCATATTTAAAAAAACTATTGCTAAACCCAAAGTCATGAAGATTTGTCTGTATGTTCTCTTCCAAGACTTTTATAATTTCAGCTCTTTAGGTCTTTTTTTCTCCTATGAGTTAATTTATGAACATGCTGTAAGGTAAGGCTCTAACTTCATTCTTTTGCATGGAGATACCCAGTTTCCCCAGCACTATTTCTGGAAGAAATTGTTCTTTCTCTATTGAATTGTCTTGCAAATCAATTAAACTCTTTTTCCAAGGTCAGCATATCTAAGATATTGTCAGTTTTGTTGATATTAAGCAATTTTTAGTTTTGTGGATTTTCTGTATTGGTTTCTAGTCTCTCTTGTTATTTATTTCTGCTCTAATTTTTAGTATTTCTTCTTTTTGTTTGGTAGAGTTTAGTTATCATCAACTTTTTACTTATCTTGAGGTGAAAGTCCGAGTTATTGGCTTGAGAGATTCCTTCTTTTTAAAGTAGAGCTGTTTTCATCTGTAAATTTTCTTTGATGTACTGTTTTAGCTGCATTTCAGATTATAGCATGCTATATTTTCTTTTTCATTTATATCAAATAATTTTTTAATTTTCATTTTTATTTCCTTTGGTGTATTGGCTATTTAAGAACAGTTGTTAATTTTCACGTATTTTTGAAATTTTCACTTTTCCATTTTGATTTCTTGCTTCATTCCATTATGATCTAAGAAAATACTTTGTATGATTTCAATCTTTGAAATTTATTAATACTTATATCATGATCTAATATATGGTCTATCCTGGAGAATATTCCATGTGCATTTAGGGAGAATGTCTATTCTTCTGTTGTTAGGAGGAAAATTCTAAAAATGTTTGTTAGATCTAATTGGTGTGTAGTATTGATCAAACCTTTTATTTCTTTATAGTTCTTCTGTTTAATTATTGTACTTATTATTTAAAATGTAGTACTAAAGTCTCCAATTATTATTACTCAAATATCTCTTCCTTTGATTTTGTTAATTTTTGCTTCATATAGTTTAAGGCTCTATTTTTAGATTCGTATGTGTTTATAATTGATACATCTTTCCAATAAATGTATCCTTTTATCATTATAAAAACCTTACCATTATGTTTTACTTAATTCAAAAACATTTTTTGTTTTAAAATCTAGTTTTTCTGATTTGTGTAATCACTCTAACATTTTTGTGGTTAATGTTTATATTTTCTCCTACATTATTTTATTTTGAGCTTAAATCCATATTTCTTTGTAGGAAAAATATAGCTTAAGCATACTTTATAAAATCAATATGTTTTAAAATTATTGCAATTAACTTTAAGTTATGTTTTACATTTGTTGTTTTGTTACTTATTTTCTTCATGTTTTACGGCTGTTTTTTTGTTCTTTTATTTTTCTACTACTGTCTTCTTTTGTGCTAAATAGGTACTTTTTAGCAAATCACTTCATTCTATTGTGGTTTTTTTAAACTATTGTCATCATACAGATTAGCTCTTTATGCATCACAAGTTTACCAACACAGTTTTATTGTATTGTTTTATTCAACTGTTTTTTAAATCATGTAGGAGAGAAAAAAGTTACAAACAGAATAGTTCTATTTTCTCTTTTGTATTTGCCTATCTATTACAGTGTTCTTTATTTTTTCATGTGGATTTGAATTACTGGGTGCTGCCCTTTCTTTTGAGCTTGAAGGACTTCCTTTGATATTTTCTTGTAGAGCAGTTTATTTAGTGAGTAACTCCCTTAGTACTCGTGTATCTGAGAATGTCTTAATTTTTCATTTGCTTTTTAATTTTTAAAATTTATTCATTTTTGGCTGTGCTAGCTCTCTGTTACTTCATGGGCTTTTTCTCTAATTGAGGTGAGTTGGGACTCCTCTTCAGTGGTGGTGCACAGGCTTCTCATTGCAGTGGCTTCTCTTGTTGCAGAACATGGGCTATAGGTGCTGGGCTCCAGTAGTTGTGGCAAATGGGCTCAGTAGTTGCACCTCTCAGACTCTAGAACACAGGCTCAGTAGTTATGACACATAGGCTTAGTTGCTTGGCAACATGTGGGATCTTCCTGGAAGGGACTGAACCATAGCCTGCATTGGCAGGCAGATTCTTTACCACTGAGCCACCAAGGGAGGCCCCCTCATCTGCTTTTGAAAGATAATTTTTATGGATGTAGAATTTTTGGTTGACTTTTTTTCTTTAAGTGCTTTGCATATGCATCCATTGCTTTCTGGCTTCCTTAGTTTCTAACGTATAATTAGCGTTTACCTTTATTGAGGCTCCTTCTGTGTAATGAGTCACTTCTCTCTTGCTGCCTTCAAGATTCTTTTGTCTTTCAATGTTTGAATGTGATGTGCTTTGGTATGAGTCTCTGAGTTTCTCATATTTAGAGTTCATTGAGTGTCTTGGATGTGTCAATTGACATTTCTCATTTAATTTGCAAAGTTTGCAGTCACTATTTTTTCAGATATTCCTTCTGCCCCCCTTTTTTTCTGTCTCCTCCCATTTTGAGATCCCTGTTACATATATATATTTGCCTGCTTACAAGTTCTCCACCAGTCCATTAGATTTCCTTCATTTTTCTTTATTCTTTATTCTTTTTGTTTCTAGGTTGGATAATCATATTTCCCTTGTCTTTAAGTTTGATTATTCTTTCTTCTATCAGCTGATATCTACTATTGAGCCTCAATAGAATGTTTGGTTTTTGTTTAATTTCCCTTTGTTGATATTCTCTATGTAAGATTGTTATCATACTTTTCTTTAGTTCTTTAGACATCACCATTCTTTGAAAATAAAACAGCTGACAAAGTTTTTGGTATGTTCAACATCTGGGCTTCCTGAAGGACAGTTTTACTTACTGAAATTTGGTTCTGAATATGTCATACTTTGCATGGCTCAAAATGTGTGCTAAAAATTGTACATACTAAATAATATAACATGACAACTCTGAAAATAAGATCTCTTCCCTACCCAGTGTTCCTTGCCACTGCTGTTTGTTTAGTGACTTTTCTGAACAAACACTGTAAAGCTTGCATTTGTTTTGTGTGGCAGCTGAAATCTCTATTTATTTACTTTAGTGATACGCTGATAATTGGACTGATTTTCTTAAATACCTTGCAACAATAAGTTTCTTGGACTTTATTGAGAGGTGCTGTGTGTGTGTGTGTGTGTATTGGGGTATGCCTGCCTCCAATATACCTCAGTTACAACTTTACCTTAGTTTTTATTTTCCACTTGCGTAGAGAAACAAGGTCATTCATGGTGAAATCTCAGGACCATCTCATATCTTTCTTGGGCAGGCACACAGTACTATATGTGCATGTGGCCTTCTAGATTCCCAGGTGTATGTTGGAACTTTTCAAAACATCCATTCCCAGGTTTTTCTTATAGGTTTTTTATTCAGCTGCTTGTTTTACCTGTGGCTAACAATGTCACTCAGAGAAGGCAATGGCAACCCACTCTGGTACGCATGCCTGGAAAATTCCATGGATGGAGGCACCTGGTGGGCTGCCGTCTATGGGGTCTCACAGAGTCGGACACGACTGAAACGACTTAGCAGCAGCAGCAACAGCAACAATGCCACTCACAGTTGTGATATCAAGGAGTTGTCACTGACTGTTTTCACAAACTCTACTAGAGCAAAAGGCAATTCTACCAGAGTAAACTCCGGGTCAGGTCAAATGAAGATAAGCCCTGTGAGTGGGAATTTCTAGGTATATGCCTGATGGGTCAAGTGGTGAGAGTTTTCTGAGGATAGGTTTTTGGGAAAAACCAAACCAAATTTACTCCTTCTGCTGGCTACTAGGCTTCCTATTTTCATGATTACAAAGCTGTTGGCACTCAAGGCTACAAAGCTAGGGAGAATGAAATTAGAATCAAACAAAGAACAATAAAGCTCACTGTTCTTACAGCAATTCCACCATTTCTTGAATAAATACATCTCAGATTGCTGCAAGCATGTAGTTAAAATCTACAGATTGAACAAACTGATTTTAACTATTTTTTGCCAGCATTCTCATATTTATGGAGGAGCAGAGTTTTGAGGTTTTTACTCTACTAATGAGTAATTCAAGAAGTGATTATTTGTTTTATCACTTCTATTTCATTGCTGAGTTTTTCTATTTATTATAGAATATTTATAATTGATTATTTTAGCACTTTTGTGATAACTACTTAAAAATCTTTGTCAGATAATTCCAATATCTGATTGATCTCAGAGTTAACATCAGTTGATTGTCTTTTCACTTTCAAATTGAGATTTTTTTCTCATTCTTGATATGATGGGTGATTTTTTTGGTATTATATCCTGGAAATTTTATATGTGATGCTGGAAGATTTTGAGTATTCTCTAAGAAAAACTCTAAGGTAAAACTGTAATGAGGTTTTACTTTAACAGATAGTTAACCTTTTTAAAGTTAAGCATGAAATTCATTGCCTACTTTGTGGGTTATGATTCTAAAATCGATTGAGTTTTCAGAACCTCTGTGGTCCTATTTTAGTCCCCTTGGATTGCTTGGTGTCACAGGGCATCCTCTTAGCTCTGCTGATCAAGCATGAGGGATCAGATGGGATTTCCCCCAGCCAGACCACCTGGTGTCTTTCAGTGTGAAAGGAGATCTTCAAGTCTACAAAGATGAAGAGATCCCCTAACAAGGAACTTGTTATGATTGGATCTTCTCTACTCAAGATGCATCGAGAATGCATGTTAGGTCTTGGGCTCCTTATTCTGGTAGGATAACTCTGGGCAGTGGCCCTTGACTACTCTGTCCCTGGATGTCAGGATAAAATATTTGGTCTATGTAGACAAAGCAACTTCATGGACTGAGCACTTCCAGCTGTGCCTCTGGACACCCTTGTACCTCTCAGAGGTGGAGGGAGTCTTGGGGCTGGCCCTAAAGAAGAACACTACCCCTGGTTGCTTTACACTAGCAGGGGTCACGGTCATTCAGCTTGCCAGGGATGTTGGGTGCACCTCCTGTTGTATTCAGGAGTCCCATTCCATCTTGGGGAGAAATAGCCTGTAGAAACTGCCTTCTTTTGGTAAAAAACACCCACTAAGATTAACCAAACTTCTTCTATTGGGTGGAGAGATGCAAGAACTCGACTTCTGTGCTGTGCCTTTTCTTGGTACCCCAAAGCAGTTCTCTTTCCTTTTTCCATCACTCAGAGTTCACATGTAGTTGCCTCTTGCATTATTTCCAGAGCTCATAGTTGTAACTAGTGGGGAGGAGAAAGAAAAAGGAGTTTATAGAGTCTTATCTAGATGGAAAGTGAGTGCCCCCAACTAATTATTGACACAGGTTCAAAAACAATGCAACAGAAGAAGGGTAACCTTTTCGGCAAATGATATTGGAATCAAAACTAAATATTCATGGTAGAAAAAGAGCTTAGGCTTAAACATTTTATATTATACAAATATCAAATCAAGATATATCACAAACTCAAATGTAAAATGTCAAACTGTAGAAGTTTGCAAAAAAGGCATAAGGATATTTTTTCTGGAATATAAGACTAGCAAAGAATTTTTAAATGTGAACACATATGCATGAGTAACAAAAAGAAAAATGATAAATGTATTACTTTCAACTTAAAAACATTTTTTCTGAGATAGCTCATGTTAATAGAAAGAAAAGTTATAAATGGAAAGAAAATATTCAGAATCTACAAATATGACAAAGGACCAGCATATATAGAAAGAATGCATATAGTCCTCTCAAAATTCAACAGTAAAAACAATCTTAATAGAAAATAGTCTAACAAGAAAATGATATACACATGGTAAATAAGCATGTGAAGAGATGTTCAACATTATTACCTGTCAGGGAAAAGCAAATTAAAACAACATCAAGTTATCAGTGCATACCTATGAGAATAAAAAGCAACAACATCTAATACTGGTAAGAATGCAGAAAAATCAATAAATTGTTGATGGGAAGGTAAAATGGCATAACCACTCTGAAAACATGTTGGCAATTTCTATATTAACAAAATTGAACTCAATTATCATATGGCCTAAGAATTACACACGTTGGCATTTATATCAGAGCAATGAAAACTTATGTTCACAGAAAAACCTGTACAAATGTTCATACAAGCTTTATTCGTATTAGTCCCAAACTAGAAACAACCCAGATGTTCTTCAAATTATAATACATCCATCCTTTGGAATTATACTCAGAAATGATAAAGAATACACTATTATATCTGTAACAACTTGGATGAATCTTTAGGGAATTATATTGAATGAAAAAACAATCCCAAGAAGTTACATACTTTATTATTTCATTTACATAATTTATATAATATTTTTGAAATTTTATAAATGAAGAATAGAGTAGTGGTTTCCAAGGTTTTAGAGAAGGAGGTGGCACAGGTATAGGGAAAGTAAGTATTATTATGAAAGGGCAACACAAGAAATCTTTGTGTTGATGCAACTGTACTGTATCTTGACTGTGGTTATGAATACACAAATCTTCGCATGTTACAAAATTGCATAGAAACAAACACAGAAGTACATACCTACAGATAAGTACAGGTAAAACTGAGGAAGTCTGAATAAGATCAGTGTATTGAATAATTGTCAATATCCTATTTGGAGACATTGTATTTTGATTTTGTAAGATGCTAATATTGAGGGAAATTGGGTAAAAATTGCCTGGAGTCTCTGTTATTTCTCTTTCACAAACCCATGTGAATCTATAATTATCTCAAAAGTTTAATTACAAAAGAACATGTTGCATAATGTGTGATTCATGTACATAATATTCTAGAGGTCACACTTACAGTGATTGACACCAGATCAGTGGTTGCCCAGTGTTAGGACTGGGAGTAGGTGTGACTATTAAGTTGTAACATGAAGATCACTTTCTTCTGTTGATAGAATAGAACAGTATCCCCATTTTGGTGATCTATGCATGTCATATAAAATTTCATAGAGCTACACGCTCTCCTTCCCAACAATGTCAAAATGTGAATAATCTCTGCAGTGAAGTTAATAGTATTCCACCAATATCAACTTACTTATTTTAACAATGTGCTATGGTTATAAACATATCATTGGGAGAAGTCTAGTGAATGGTAGAGGGAACTCTGTATTATCTCTGTAAATGCTTGCAAATTTTAATCTATTTAAAAATTTAAAGAATATTAAAAGAAACACATGGTATAGACACCTAAATTATCTGAAAGATTAATCTAATTAAAATTCAGAAATACTCAATACAAAAATGTATACAGAAATTTAGTATAGGATAAAAGTATCCTTACAAATCTTGGATGGGTAGGAAAATGAATTTTTTGACAAATGGTGCTGATATAATTGCTTAACTACTTTGGAGAAAGGAACAAAGACTGATTTCATTCATTATAACTAATATAAGGAATTGTGGAGACTTTTTTTATCTGTGATTGGACACATTGTATAAATTAAACCTAGAAACTATAATGTAAAAGAAAATAAACTTGATTATGTAGTACTCAAAAATTTCTTCTAGAAAAATTCATATGTAAAATGTAAAGCCAAAAAACATAAACTGAAAAAAAAATTATGATTCAGAAAAAAAAAACACAAAAAACCAAGAGCATAGTGTGTTTCCCATGAATCCATATCTAATTTTCTTCATCTCCTCTACATTTACTTCCCCTATTCTAGCTTTGTAGATTCTTTCTGTTTGTCTTTATGCCCTCTTGGTCTGTGCAACCCATCCAGCACCTTCAGTGGGGAAATGTCTGTGTTGCCTATCTTTGGGACCATGGCCGTTATTTCCAGGTGACTTTCGCTAACTGACTCTCAAGCATTGTCGCCCTTTGCCCTCATCTGACTGCATATCTCTGCCAGCTGCTCTAACTCCTGATAGTCTCTCTCTGTTAGGCTGTTCAGCCTCTGGCTTAATGTGAAGACTTGGAAAATGCTTGAAAGAGAAAAGCAATTTGCATGCAGTTGGCTCACCCTGGGCAAGATGCCCATCTCTCTCGATCTGACTCCTTAGGTCCTGGCTGCCTCACAACAGAAGTTTTGTACATTTTCATGCAAATTCTCTAGTTTTCTCAGTGAGAGAGTTGCTCTACTGCAAGTAACTCTATTATAGCCCTATTTGACTTCTGCAAAATGACTAAAATTAAAAATAACTTTTAAAAGAACAAAATTTTGATGAAAATCAATGTTTTATGAAATAGCTAATTGTCTAAGTAAAGGCACACTATTTCATTATCCTCACTTCCTCTTATAACTTGAGATTATAGAAGACATACAAAAGTAAGGATCATGATTTCAAACATTATTTTCCCTCTTTGCCTTATTTTGTTCAAATTCCTAGCATAACTAGGTGGTATCACACCACTTAAATAAAATCATTTTGCAAAGTCTCTTGGGTTCTTGTTTAAATTTTCAGTGGGATAAGATCAATATGGCATTCAGATGATGATGAACTTAAATATTTTCTGTAAAAAAAATAGCCAAGATAATTACTCTACACACACACACACACACACACACACACACACACTATATACACTTTACAAACTGGCAAATGCTTTCTGTGTAAGTAGTTATCTACTTTTTTTTTTTTTTAATGACGCATTCAGTAACCGTATTTAAACAAATGCTAAAGACTTAATTTAATGACACCATCTGTCCATACAGCCTTAAGTAAATTCCAGTCCCTTGAAATATCTTTAAATATAGATTACTTTAAACATAGGTTATTTGTCAGGACTCACTTATTCATCTGATTTTTCCATTCATACAAGTTAAAAATTATTGCATATTATCCTGTAATATTTTTGAGAAAAAAACAACAACATAATTTTCTTCTTGTATCACATTCCTCCAAATGCTAGCTATTGAAGTCTCATAGTTAACACATTTTACTTGTACTAGTGGGAAATCTATCTGAAGCTTTTGCTTCACAAAACCCGGCATAGAATTTCCACTAAAAAACAGAATTTGAATGATCTGATTGTGAAGAAGAGTCAAGAATGATTAGCAAAAAAGATATTGGTTAGGCCAAGGGTACTCAACCTTCAGGATGATCTGAGGTGGAGCTGAAATAATGATAATGGTAATGAAGTGCACAATAGAGAGAACAAGATGGTGGAGGAGTAGGTGGACGTGGAGTACATCTCTCTTCAAGGATACATCAGGAATACACCTTCAGACACAGATGTGCAGGCAGAACAGCAGCTGAGAGCAAGTAGGAGTACCTGACCAGAGGAAAAGAATACATAGAACCACACAAAACTCAGTAGGATGAAGGAACTAGGGGAAAAACAGGAGTGTTAGTAGGACTGGAACTGCCCTTGGCAAGTGGGGGAACTGAAGCAGGGGTCAGATCCCCACATTGGGGCAACTGTCTGAGTCAGAGGAGAAACATTTAAGGCTGAGAGTGAAACAGTGATCTGTGGCAGCCTAAATGGAATGAGAACCAGACAATTCTTGCCGCAGCTATACATATCCTGGACAGGGATGCAGGTCCCCTGGAAGACACAGCAGCTGGGAGCTGGATTTAGGGATTGTGGAGCAATCCAGGGCAAGGGCTGCTGTTGACTGTGGACAGAGGGATTGGGGGGATGTGGCGGAGGAGATTGTGGTGGGGAATGCCTGTGGAGGAAAGCTGGGCAGCCATGGAAGCAGGGCAATACTGCTGAGTCATGCTTAGGGGGTGGAGCCATCACCGTAGTCTATCTCCCCCACCCCACACCAGTATTGGCAGCTGAACAATAGGTTGTCTCATCAAGCACAGACAAACTGAACTACAGAGTAAGACCCCACCCTGGGTGCCCCTTTAAGTGCCTGAAGCGTTGATCTACGGAGTAGGACCCGAATCAGGGGTCCCGTCTATGTGCCTGATGCATGGAACAACAGAGGAGGACCCCAGGAAAGGGAACTCTAAATGCCTGAACGTTCAGAGCTACAGAGAAAGACTGGCCAAAGAGGCCTTCTAATTGCCAGCTACTAGAATCTCGAAAAAAACGAAGACTCTGATAGGACCATAGCTTCTGCAGAGGAGGCAGTCCATGTCCCTGCACAGTTGGTGCTACCCAGATCCTTGCAAGCCAAGCAGTTGTGCCACCTTCATGCTCAACTCTCGCTGGGGCAGAGCCACCACAGGCAAAAAAAAAATTATTTCGTCTATGTGCACAGGGTCACTTCGGTCGTGTCTGACTCTTTGCAACCCTGTAGACTGTGGCCTGCCAGGCTTCTCTGTCAGGGAGAGGGGTTCTCCAGGCAAGAATACTGGAGTTTATTGGCCAATACTGGTTGCCATACCCTTCTAGAGCACTATATTTCCTGCTGCCCTAGCCACCCACTCCCCTGAGTACCTGGTGCTGCCAGAACCCCTGCAACCCAAGCAGCTGCACTGCCTCCACACCTGGCCCACACAGGGGCAAACTCAGGTCCTCCAGGGCAGCCTCAGGAGCAAACCCCAGTGGACGACCCACATACAGAGGTGGAAATAAAACCACAACTGAAACCCAGGGGCAGTGTGGCTAAGGAAGAAGACCAAAAACCTTCCCACCAGTTGTACAAGCTGCTGATTAAATCCACACGTTCAACTAGGCAGACTCTGTGTCTATGGAATATATAAAAGGTCATTGAGAGCTCCCACAAAAGAAAACACACTAGTTATGATAGCTGTGAACATTGGAAGCAAGAACAAATAGATTCTGAGCTGCCCCTGCAGCAGGTCCAGAGATTAGCACAGTGTTGGAGGGCATTCTAATGATTGAGGTGGATTGCGCCTCCCAGCGAGGTAAACGACTTTGAGAGCAGTGACTCAAGAAAATTATTTATTATTCTTATGTTTTGACTTGTTCTGTAGATTCTTTCAGATTTTTTTTTTCTTTTTTCTTTTCCTTTCCCCCCACTCTGTTGTAGTTGTCGATTTTATTGGCCCTATGAAATCTAATTAAGCTTTTGAGCATTTTTTTTTCTTCTTTTCCTCAATCACATTTTTTTATTGTTGTTATAAACCTCTGCCTCTGCATTGGGCTATTGTAGTTCTGGGCAGTTTTCCTTTTCTTTTTTTTCTTCTTTTCTTTATTTCAATTTTAATTAAAAATTTTTTTTAACTTATCATTATTTTTTCTACACATATTTGTTTGTGTGCTTTTCCTGATGTTCTTTCCCCTTTGCAGTTAATCATTAATGTATATAAAGCTTCTTTATCTACCTCTTTTTAACTTTACATATCTATTCTTTCTTTTCTTTCTCTCCTTTCCTTTCAACATACTTGTTAGCTTTGTTTTCATCACTTTATTCCCCCACTTGGCACCTTGTTTTAGTTTTGTTTTCCAGTTGGTGCTTTAATTTGTTTTGTTCTGGTAGACATAATTTTTGGTTTCTTTTGTTTGCTGGGTCAATTTGTTGTACTTTATTTTTGTTGGACTGTTCTGATTTTTCTTATAGGTCTACCTGTCTATGTGTATATTCAATCACACTTTTTATTGCTGTTATAAACCTCTGCCACTAGGTTGGGCTTTTGCAGTTCTGTGCACATTTTCTTTTTTCTTTCTTCTTCCACTTTTCTTCCCCTCTTTTTTATAACTTTGATTTAAAAATTTTTAAAGCTATATTTTTTCTACATGTATTCCTTTGTTTGCCTTTCCTACTGTTCTTTTCCCCTTGCAGTTAATCTTAGTGTATATAAATCTTCTTAATCTACCTATATTTAACTTTGCATATCTATTCTTTCTTTCTTTTTCTTTCCTTTCGTCTCAACATATTTGTTAGTTTTGTTTTCATTGCTTTATTCTACACTTGGTACAGTGCTTTAGTTTTGTTTTTCAGTTTGTGCTTTAGTTAGTTTATTCTTAACTGGTGAATATAATTTTTTTTTTTGTTGTTTTTTTTTGTTTGCCAGGTCAATCTATTGTACTTTATTTTTGTTGCGCTATTTTGACTTTACTCATGGGTGTATCTGTATATGGGTATATTCCATTATTTTAATTATTATTTGCCTGATTTTGTAACTGTCATTTGTCTGTGGTTCATCTTTGGTTTCTTGTTTTTGGATATTTGTTTTAATCTCACCTAATGCCATAACAAACCACTTTGTTCCTGACCAGAGATCAAGAGTGGAAGCACTGACTCCAAGACCCTAGAAATACCAGAGAACTAACCCTAGGGGTATCAAATAGTGAGAACCCACACAAAGGAAACCATTTAAATACAAGACTGGACATCATCAAACCACCAGCAGCACCCTGTGCAGGATGCCTCATCTAAACAACAAACAAAACAAAAATACAAACCGAAGCATCAGCAGACAGGATTACTACCTCGCTCAGCCTTGCTCATGAGAGGAAGAATAAACAAACAAACCAACAAAGTCTCAGCACAAATCTCACCCTATACAAGCTTACACAAACCACTGGACCAACCTTAGGAGGGAAGAAACCAAAAGGAAGAAAGGAAGAAAAAAAGTCTGGGTAAAGGACACCTCAAACACAACAAGTTAAAAAAAAATAACGAAGATGCAGAGAAATACTACACAAATGAAGGAACAAACTAGAAACACAGAAATCCAAATAAATGAACAGGAAATAGGCAAACTACCTGAAAAAGAATTCAGAATAATGGTAGCAAAGATGGTCAAAAATCTTGAAAAGAAAATGGAGAAAATGCAAGAATCAATTAACAAATATCTAGAAGAATTAAAGAATAAACACACAGAGGCAAACAACACAATTACTGAAATTAAAAACACTCTGGAAGGAATTAAGAGCAAAATATCTGAAGGAGAAGAACAAATCAATGAGCTGGAAGATAAAATGGTGGAAATAACTTCTGAAGAGCAGAATAAAGTAAAAAGAATGAAAAGAACTGAGGATAGTCTCAGAGACCTCTGGGACAATATCAAATGCACCAACATTCAAACAATAGGGGTCCCAGAAGAAGAAGAGAAAAAGAAAGGGTATGAGAAAATTGTTGAAGAGATTATAGATGACAGTTTCCCCAACATGGAAAAGGAAATAGTTAATCAAGTCTAAGAGGTACAAAGAGTCCCATACAGGATAAACCCAAAGAGAAACAAGCCGCATACTAATGGAATTAACAAAGACTAAATACAAAGAAAGAACATTAAAAGCAGAAAGAGAGAAGCAACAAGTAACATACAAGGGAGACCCCATAGGCTTAACAGCTGATCTTTCAGCAGAAACTCTGCAGGTCAGAAGGGAATGGCAGCATATATATTTAAAATACTGAAAGGGAAAAACATAAAACCAAGATTGCTGTACTGGATGAAATGTTGTTACTGAGCCATGATAGATGCCAGGATTCTTGGCCTCTGGAGGAGAGGAATTCAGTCCTGGACCAATGATGATGAGGTTTAACTGCTGAGAGCTTTTGTGCAATAAAATTTTATTTAAGTATAAAAGAGATAGACAAAGTTTCTGACATAGACATCAGAAGGGAGCAAGAAGAGAGCTTCCCTGCTAGTCTTTAGCTGGATGTTTTGTGTCTGCTAGAGAGCTATTAGTCAGATAAGAGAGACACCTCAAGGCTGAGGGAGTTTCACCAGGCCCCTCTCTCACAATATGCATTTTTGAGATGGGATGGCACGAGGTGTGTCATTCTCCAGTCTTAAAACAATTAATATGAATACTGGTTTGTTGAGCTATTATCAGCTCAAAGTTTGAGAAAAGAAAAAGTTAGTCTTAGGTGGAACCATTTTGAAGAAAGGAAAATTCCAAAGCAAATACATACTTTCATTAACATAGCTTAAGAAGAACATTTTCATAAGAAAAATGCATTTGTTAGCTCAAGGTTTGAGAAAAGTTAAGTTCAGGTGGAATTAGGTGTTGTAATGGCTATGCAGAATTTTAAGAGAAATCTCCTTTTAAGTTTGTATAGAGATGAAAAAAAAAATCTGACATTTACAGCTTGTTTCTTCCTACTGCATAAGGGAGAGATAAAAAATGTCTAACACTTGCAGGCTATTTCCTCTGTTTGGAGACCCCTAGCCTTCTGGCTTATTACCCTTTCATTGGCAAGGATCTCAATCAAAATTGATGGAAAAGTAAAAAGATTTTCAGACAAGAAAAGTTAAGAGAATTCAGTACCACCAAACCAGCTTTACCACAAATGTTAAAGAGACTTTTATAGTCAAGAAATAAAAGAGAAGAAAACAGATCTACAAAATCAACCCCAAACAATTAAGAAAAAGGCAAGAGGAAAATATATGTCAGTAACTACTTAAAATGTAAATGAATTAAATGCTCCAACCAAAAGACACAGAGTGGCTGAATGGATACAAAACAAGATCCGTACATATATGCTGTTTACAAGAAATTCACTTCAGACCTCAAGACACATATAGACTGAAAGTGCGAGGATGGAAAACTATATTCCATGCAAATAGGAAGGAAAAGAAAGCTGGAGGAGTAATACTCATATCAGATAAAAAGGCCTTAAAATCAGGAGGATTACAAGAGATAAGGAAGGACATTACATAATGATTAAGGGATCAATCCAAGAGGAAGAAAACAATTGTAAATATCTATGCACCCAACATAGGAGCACCTCAACACAGAAGACAAAACTAACAGACATTAAAGGAGAAATTGACAGTAACACAATAATACTAGGAGACTTTAACACCCCACTCACACCAACGGGCAGATAATCAAAACAGAAAATTATTAAGGAAATACAGTTCTTAAATGACACATTAGATGAATCGGATCTCCTTGATATCTTCAGGACATTCCATCCAAATGCAGAAGAATACACCTTCTTCTCAAGTGCACATCATGCATTCTCCAGCATAGACCATACCTTGTGTCACAAATCAAACCTCAGTAATTTTAAGAAAATTCAAATCATACCAAACATCTTCTCCAACCACAATGCTGTTAGACTAGACATCAATTGCAAGAAAGAAAAAAAAAAAACTGTAAGAAACACAAACACACGGAGATTAAACAACAGGTTTCTAAATAACAAACAGGTTACTGAAGAAATCAAAAGGTAAATCAAAAAATTTCTAGAAACATATGACAATGAAAACACAACTCAAAACCTAGAAAAAAATTTCACAATTCATATGGAAATACAAATGAACCTGAACAGCCAAAGCAGTCTTGAGAAAGAAGAATGGAGCTGGAGGAATCAACGTTTTCTGACTTCAAATGATACTACAAAGCTACAGTCATCAAGACAGTATGGTACTGGCACAAAAACAGAAATATAGACCAATGGAACAACATAGAAAGCCCATAAATAAACCCATGCATCTATGGGTAACTTATTTTTTTACAAAGTAGGCAAGAACACTGGAGTGGGTTGCCATTTCCTTCTTCAATGCATGAAAGTGAAAAGTGAAAGTGAAGTTGCTCAGTCATGTCAGACTCTTTGTGACCCCATGGATTGCAGTCTACCAGGCTCCTCCGTCCATGGGATTTTCCAGGCAAGAGTACTGGAGTGGGGTGTCATTGCCTTCTCCGTCCATCAGAATAGCCATCATCAAAAAGTCTACAAGCAGTCAATGCTGGAGAGGGTGTGGAGAAAAAGGAACATTCTTGCACTGTTGGAGGGAATGTAAATTGATACAACCACTATGGAAGATGGTATGGAGATTCCTTAAAAAATTAGGAGTAAAACCACCATATGATCCACCTATCCCACTCCTAGAAATACACCCTGAGGAAACCAAAATTGAAAAAGACAGCTGCATCCACTTGTTCACTGCAGCACTGTTTACAACAGCTAAAAGATGGAAGCAACCTAGATGTCCATCGACAGATGAATGGATAAAGAAGTAGTGATATATATACACAATGAAATATTCAGTTCAGTTCAGTTCAGTTGCTCAGTCGTGTCCGACTCTGCAACACCATGAATCACAGCACGCCAAGCCTCCGTGTCTATCACAAACTCCTGGAGTTTACTCAAACTCATGCCCATCGAGTCGGGGATGTCATCCAGCCGTCTCAACCTCTGTCGTCCCCTTCTCCTCCTGTGCCCAATCCCTCCCAGCGTCAGGGTCTATTCCAATCAGTCAGCTCTTCACATGAGGTAGCCAAAGTACTGGAGTTTAAGTCTCAGCATCAGTCCTTCCAGTGAACACCCAGGACTGATCTCCTTTAGGATGGACAGGTTGGATCTCCTTGCAGTCCAAGGGACTCTCAAGAGTCTTCCCCAACACCACAATTCAAAAGCATCAATTTTTCAACACTCAGCTTTCTTCACAGGCCAACTCTCACATCCATACATGACCACTGGAAAAACCATAGCCTTAACCAGATGGACCTTTGTTGGCAAAGTAATGTCTCTGCTTTTTAATATGCTATCTAGGTTGGTCATAACTTTCCTTCCAAGGAGCAAGCGTCTTTTAATTTCATGGCTGCAGTCACCATCTGCAGTGATTTTGGAGCCCCCAAAAATAAAGTCTGACACTGTTTCCACTGTTTCCCCATCTATTTCCTATGAAGTGATGGGTCCAGATGCCATGATCTTAGTTTTCTGAAGTCTAAGTTTTAAGCCAACTTTTTCACTCTCCTCTTTCACGTTCATAAAGAGGCTTTTTAATTCCTCTTCACTTTCTGCCATAAGGGTGGTGTCATCTGCATATTTGAGGTTATTGATATTTCTTCCGGCAATCTTGATTCCAGCTTGTGCTTCCTCCAGTCCAGCGTTTCTGATGATGTATTCTGCATGTAAGTTTAATAAGCAGGGTGAATATTTACAGCCTTGACATACTCCTTTTCCTATTTGGAAACAGTCTGTTGTTCCATGTCCAGTTCTAACTGTTGCTTCCTGACCTGCATATAGGTTTCCCAAGAGGCAGGTCAGGTTGTCTGGTATGCCCATCTCTTTCAGAATTTTCCATAGTTTATTGTGATCCACACAGTCAAAGGCTTTGGCATAGTCAATAAAGTAGAAATAGATGTTTTTCTGGAACTCTCTTGCTTTTTCGATGATCCAGTGGTTGTTGGCAATTTGATCTCTTGTTCCTCTGCCTTTTCTAAAACCAGCTTGAACATCTTGAAGTTCATGGTTCATGTATTGCTGAAGCCTGGCTTGGAGAATTTTGAGCATTACTTTACTAGCGTGTGAGATGAGTGCAATTGTGTGGTAGTTTGAGCATTCTTTGGGACTTCCTTTCTTTGGGATTGGAATGAAAACTGAAATTTTGCAGTCCTGTGACCACTGCTGAGTTTTCCAAATTTGCTGGCATATTGAGTGCAGCACCTTCACAGCATCATCTTTCAGGATGTGAAATAGCTCAACTGGAATTCCATCACCTCCACTAGCTTTGTTCATAGTGATGCTTTCTAAGGCCCTCTTGACTTCACATTCCAGGATGTCTGGCTCTAGGTGAGTGATCACACCATCGTGATTATCTGGGTCGTGAAGATCTTTTTTGTACAGTTCTTCTGTGTATTCTTGCCACCTCTTCTTAATACCTTCTGCTTCTATTAGGTCCATACCATTTCTGTCCTTCATCGAACACATCTTTGCATGGAATTTTCCCTTGGTATCTCTAATTTTCTTGAAGAGATCTTGAGTCTTTCCCATTCTGTTGTTTTCCTCTATTTCTTTGCATTGATCGCTGAGGAAGGCTTTCTTATCTCTCCTGGCTATTCTTTGGAACTCTGCATTCAAATGGAAATAACTTTTCTTTTCTCCTTTGCTTTTTGCTTCTCTTCTTTTCACAGCTATTTGTAAGGCCTCCTCAGACAACCATTTTGCCTTTTTGCATTTCTTTTCCATGGGGATGGTCTTGATCCCTGTCTCCTGTACAATGTCATGAACCTCCATCCCTAGTTCATCAGGCTCTCTGTCTATCAGATCTAGTCCCTTAAATCTATTTCTCACTCCCACTGTATAGTCATAAGGGATTTGATTTAGGTCATACCTGAATGGTCTAGTGGTTTTCCCTATTTTCTTCAATTTAAGTCTGAATTTGGCAATAAGGAGTTCATGATCAGAGCCACAGTCAGCTCCCAGTCTTGTTTTTGCTGACTGTATAGAGCTTCTCCATCTTTGACTGCAAAGAATATAATCAACCTGATTTTGGTGTTGGCCATCTGGTAATGTCCATGTGTAGAATCTTCTCTTGTGTGTTACTCATCCATAAAAAGGAAAGCATTTGAATCAGTTCTGATGAGATGGATTAACTTAGAGCCTATTATGCAGAGTGAAGTGAATCAGAATGGGAACATTAAATATCATATTGTAAGGCATGTATACAGAATCTAGAAAAATGTTACTGAAGAATTCATTTATGGGGCAACAATGGAGAAATAGACAGAGAATTGGCTTATGGACATGGGGAGAGGGGAAGAGAGGGTTAGGTATATGGAAAGAGTAACATGGAAACTTACATTACCATATGTAAAATAGATAGCCAACAGGAATTTGCTGTATCGCTCAGGAAACTCAACAGGGGCTCTGTATCAACCTAGAAGACTAGGAAGGGGAGCGAGTTTCAAAACAGAGGGGATATATCTATACTTATGGCTGATTCATGTTGAAGTTTGACAGAAAACAACAAAATTCTGTAAAGCAATTATCCTTCAATAGAAATTAAATTAAAAAAAAAATAAAGTGCACAATAAATGAAAAGTGCTTGAATCATTTTGAAAACATCCCCTCCAGGGTCATGGAAAAAACGTCTTCCATGAAACTGGTTCCTGGTGCCAAAAACTTTAGGAACCGAAATGCCTCTTAGAGTTTTCTTCTTGTATACAAGAGAGAACATAAAATCAAACTTAATCATTTCCTTTCTTACAGCATAAATCTGGGTGCTAAAGAAACAGTGGGAGGGGTTCCCAAATCTATCCCACTTGAGTTAATTGAATGATACTGGGCCAAGATGCATTCTGTTTGTTTTCAATGATTAAAAAACAAAGACTTTTCAGCTACTTAACAATTTACTAAGAATAGTACTCTGGTCCAAAAACTAAGATAAGTTGCAATATCTCTAAGGAAGCAGATAACCACAGCAACAATTAAAATGAATGAATATGCTACATGAATCAGTAACAAGTATCATTTTGTGGAAAAAATTAAATTGTTTAGAGAGGAGGCATTTCCTAAAATAAAAGGATACATTCATAGAAATATAGCAGCTGATCTCTGTATATCATATAATCTCTTTAACATTAGCAGTGACAAAAGCCCACTATTTAAGAAGCTATAAAATAGCCAGTGAGGCACCAGCACTGTATAACTAATAAATAGTACACTATTTATTAGAGTAAGGGCCTGAGGCTTCTGATCAGGACTGGGTGTAAATCCTGACACTCTGTGGCTTATATTTTTTTTCTTATGAGACATTTTAATTTTTAATCTGTGATTATTTTCCTCTCTTTACATAATATGTCTTGTTTCTCTGTTTACTTGTAATGTTTTCCCTTTTCCACCAATTTTTGCCAATTTTATTAAGATCTGCCCTGATGTAACTTTCTTCTTGCATCTTCTGTTTGGATGCTTTTGATCAAAACTTGAAACTCTGGGTTTATATAGTTTTATTCAAATTTTGAAAAATAATTGGCCTTAATTTCATTAAATATTCACTCTCTCCTGCTTTTGGTACAATTGTGCACTCACAGGCTTTGTTGCCTGTTCTTGTCCCACAGCTCTCTTATCTCTTTCTGGTCTTTTAATTTCATCTTTGTGTCTCATTTTGGATAATTTTAATTCCTGTGCCTTCAAGTTCACTACTCTTTCTGTCTACAATGCCCTATTTCATCTGGTAGATTTTTTCATTTCAGATATTGTATTTTTTGCATCTCCAGAAGTTTCCCCCTTTCTCCTCCTGCCTTCAATCTTTCCCAGCACCAGGGTTTTTTTCCAAAGTGTAGGCTGTTTGCATCAGGTGGCCAAAGTACTGGAGCTTCAGCTTCAGCAGCAGTCCTTCCAATGGCTATTAAGAGTTGATTTCCTTTAGGATTGACTGGTTTGATCTCCTTGCTGTTCAAGGGACTCTTCAGAGTCTTCTCCAGTACCACAGTTTGAAAGCATCAATTCTTCAGCACTCAACATGCTTTATGGTACAGCTCTAACATCCCGAGGTGACTACAAAGACCATAGCTCTGACTAGATGGACCTTTGTCAGCAAAGTAATGTCTATGCTTTTTAAAATACTGTCTAGGTTTGTCATAGCTTTTCTTTCAAGGAGCAAGCGTCTTTTAGTTTTATGGCTGCAGTCACCATCCACAGTGATTTTGGAGCCCAATAAAATAAAATCTGTCATTGTTTCCCCATCTATTTGCCATGAAGTGATGGGACCAAATGCCATGATCTTAGATTTTGAATGTTGAGTTTTAAGCCAGCTTTTTCACTCTCCTCTTTCACATTCATCAAGAGGCTCTTTAGTTCCTCTTCACTTTCTGCCATAAGGGTGGTGTCATCTGTATATCTGAGGTTATTGATATTTATCCCAGCAATCTTGATTCCAGCTTGAGTTTCATCCAGCACTTCACATGATGTACTCTAATATAAGTTAAATAAGCAGGGTGATAATGTACGGTCATGACCAGTCCATTGTTCCATGTTTGGTTCTAACTGTAGCTTCTTGACATACATACAGGTTTCTCAGGAGACAGATAAGATGATCTGGTAATCCCATCCCTTAAAGAACTTTCCAGTTTGTTATTACTCACACAGTGAAAAGATTTAGCAGAAGTAGATGTTTGTTTTGTTTTGGCATTCACTTTGCTTTTTCTATGATGCAGCAGATGTTGACAGTTTGATCTCTGGTTCTTCTGCCTTTTCAAAATCCAGCTTGTACATCTAGAAATTCTTGGTTCATGTACTGTTGAAGCGTAGCTTGAAAGATTTTGAGCATTACCTAGCTAGCATGTAAAATGAGTGCAACTGTGTGCTATTTTTAATATTCTTTTGCAGTGCCTTTTTTGGGAATTGGAATGAAAACTGACATTTTCCAGTCTTGTGACCACTGCTGGGTTTTCCAAATTTGCTGGCATAATGAGTGCAGCACTTTCACAGCATCATCTTTTAGGATTTGAAATAGCTCAGCTGAAATTCCATCACCTCCACTTGCTTTGTTGGTAGTAATGCTTCCTAAGACCCAATTGACTTCATAATCCAGGTTATCTGGCTCTAGGTGAGTGATCACACCATTATGGATATCCGGGTCATTAAGACCTTTTTTGTAAAGTTCTGCTGTGTATTCTTGCCACCTCTTCTTAATATCTTCTGCTTTTATTTGGTCCATACCATTTCTATCCTTTATTGTGTCCATCTTTACGTGAAATGTTCCTTTGGTATCTCTGATTTCCTTGACGAGATCTCTAGTCTTTCTCATTCTATTGCTTTCCTCTATTTCTTTTGTTTTCCTATATTTCTGCCCTGCTTATTAGGGACCTTACCACATAAGCTATGGGAACTGGAACTCTTCCCAACCTCCTGTGAGCACTGGAGATAGTTTTGTCTGTTTCTCTGTGGTGTTTTTCCCCCACATGTGGTAATTCCCTGACTTTCATGCCCAGGTCAGTGTTCAAAGACATGCAGATATTTGGAGTTGTCACTGAAGCTCTTTACTCTCCAGTGTTTTGATCTGCAATTCTAGCCACCTGGCCTGCCTGAACTTTGAGCTCTTGTCTTCTCACCTTAGTGAACCCCTGGTCTGAGTTTCACCTCCCTCTTTGCTCTGCATCCTATAAACACCCTTGGCAGGGTTCTGGGACACTTGCGGTCCTCACATCATTTGTTTCTCTCCTCTTAAGCAACACTGCCTATACAATTTTTCAATATCTGAGAATCATCATTTCAGATATTCTGTTTAGATTTCTTTTGCTGTTTAATTCATGAAGAATCCAGTGTTTCTGTTTCCATTAGGGCCAGAAGCAGAAACTCCATTCATTTATTTTGAAGAGTCATTTTTGTGTGAAAGAAATTAATCATTCAATTCTTACGTATGGTATACTTTGTTTTCCCCATTTATAATTTTCTTTCAACTATATATGATGTTTCCCATTTATACATTTGCTATCTGTGAAAATCTTTATGTGCAAAATTTATCAGTTTTATTGTATGCTACTTAAAATTGTTTCCATTTAAATGATAAAGTCATGCAAGCATGTTTCCTTATTGTATGTTTGGTTTTCTTTTAACATTTGCATACTGATTTATCTGGAATTTATGTTGATGTTAGAATAAATTTAAGAATACAGTGTAATGGCTAGACCATTGTCTAAAACTCACTTATGGAGTTATCTTTTCCAATGTATTTGAATTACTTTCATCATCGTGTTTAACTGGGTCTGTGTCTGTCTTTTTCTTTTGTTATTCTCTTTGGTTTTTAATTCTGTTTTATTATTTTGACAGAAAATTCTTACACTAATATCACACTAGATTCATATTATATTTTACTAACTGGCAGGGAAAAAATCTTCTCTCATTACTCTCCATTTTTAAGTTTTTCTTTTTCCCCCAGCCTCATCCTGCCCTCTGCATCCACTCTAATGCTTCTTTGTTTGGATGAACTTTAGAATGCATATTATCCAAGGGACAAAAATATCTATTTGGGGCTTTGGGATTAGATTGTAGTTTTAGACTAATTTAGGGAATATTGACATCATTGGAATGGTCAGTCTTCCTATCAAAAGAAAACTAATGTTTGTTAATTTTTCCTGTAGTTTATGCATTTATATCACCATTTATTCATGTATTCACATGGCTGATAGTTTTGGTACATAGTTAAATTTATTTCTAGATATTTTCTTTAGTTTTACTCTTTTTTTAAACGAATGTTATTTTATCTTCTAACTGTGCTGGTGATACAAATAAAACTGAATTTTGTGTATCAGTTTTGTCATGTTATAAACCAACTGCTGGTTTACAATGGTCTCAGTTATTTGCCTTGAGCATTCTTGCAGTTATTTCATTCTGTCATTTGCAAATAATGACCACTTTACTATTTTCTTTCTAATATTATTCCATCTTATTTTATTATCTTGCTAGATTTAATTGATATATGACTGGGGAATTTTTGTTGTAACTGGTGGCAGTGGAAAAACATTTGATGCTTTATAATTAAGGATAGCACTGGCTGGTGGTTTGTTCTGATATCATTTAAAAATCATGTTTTAAAATCAGATGTGTTCTTCTATTTCTATTTTATTAAGTGTGGGAAGTGCCACACAGCAGAACTTAAGATCATAGACTCTGAAGCCATATTTATAAGATTCAGGTTCAATCTCTGTGACTTAAAAATCTGAGTCATAACAGAAATTATGTAAACTCTTTTGGCCTCATTTTTCTCATCTGTAAAATGGAGACAACGACACCTATCTCATATGGTTTCTATAAATTCATATTTATAAAACTCATAAATAGTCCCTGTACATTATAGGTGCAAGAAACATGTTTGCTCTTACAAATTTCTACAAAGCATTCTGTTTGAATTAGTTTAATAGCTTCTGAACTTTAGTTACTTTAAAATTCTTATTGAACTTATTTGCGTATCTATGTTGTCTCTGTTTTATTCTGATTAACACTCATTTTCATTTAATTGTATTATCAAGTTTGCAGGAAAAGAAGTCCTGACACTTTTCCCCACTTTGTTTCTTCTTATACACACACACACACACACACATATATATATAATTTGTGAAAGCATTCAAGTCTTATAAAAAAAAAAAAAAAAAAAACAAGAGAAAAGTAGAAATTCCCCCTTCAACTTTCACTGTTATTCCCTGGAGGCTTTCATAGTCATGAATTTGTCTTGCATGCCTCCCTTCCATTTTTATACATGTGCACACATACATCCATAAGTGTGTTTTACTCTAACAGATAAATTGTTCTGCAACTTACTAATTTTACTTTACAGTATGTCTTAGCAAGATATTCAGTTCAATACAAAGTGATCTATCTTTTTCTTTCAATCACCTAAGATAAGAAGTCAGTTCAGTTCAGTTGCCCAGTCATGTCCGACTCTGCAACCCATGGACTGCAGCACGCCAGGCTTCCCTGTCCTTCACCAACTCCTAGAGCCTGCTCAAAGTCATGTTCATTGAGTCAGTGATGCCATCCAACCATCTCATCCTCTGTCGTCTGTTCTCCTCTTGCCTTAAATCTTTCCCAGCATCAAGGTCTTTTCAAATGAGTCAGTTCTTCACATCAGGTGGCCAAAGTATTGGAGTTTCAGCTTCAGCATTAGTCTTTCCAATGAATATTCAGGACTGAATTCCTTTAGGATGAACTGGTTGGCTCTCCTTGCAGAGACTCTCAAGAGTCTTCTCCAACACCACATTTCAAAAGCATCAATTCTTCAGGGCTCAGCTTTCTTTATAGTACAACTCTCACATCCATACATGACTATTGGAAAAACCATAGCTTTGAATAGATGGACCTTTGTTGGCAAAGTAATATCTCTGCTTTTTAGTATGCTATCTAGGTTGGTCACAGGTTTTTTTCCAAGGAGCAAGCGTCTTTTAATTTCATGGCTGTAGTCACCATCTGCAGTGATTTTGGAGACCACCTGGCAGATGGCAGAAGATAAGATGTAGTACCTACTCTATAAGACCTTGCTTTTTGATCTATGCAAAAAACATCCAGGTATACAGCTCTAAAGATGTATATGCAATTATTTCTCAGGCTGACTCTGGAAATTGAACTGCTCAATTAACAAGCAAGCCCATTTTAAAATTTGATGCATAGAGTAAGACTGCTTTCCCATGAGGTTTCAACCATGCATAGAGTGACCAGTAGTTTTTGAAGAGAGTGCCAGTGTCTGATCCTTGCTTTTATCAGAGCTTACTAATGATTTTATTTTTTGCCAATAAGGATGAGTGAAGAATGCTTTCTTCTTTTTTAGTTTGCATTTTTCTATGAACACCAGTGAGTCTGAGCAACTGTTTATAAATTTATTTGCATTTGGATGTGGGCTACCTTTTGTTCCCCATTTCCATTTGAGCAGGTTGAATTGGTAAATTTGGTTTAGAGCAATTGCTTACAGTTCACAAAACTTTTACTTACTGGGTCAGTGAGTATTTTCTTCCACATGGCTGCCTTTGATCAGCCTCTGGAATTTTGGCTTGGAATCAATCTTATTTTTTGTTAATTTAGGGAGGCTTAAATACTCCTTGTGTGATCTCTCCCCTGAGCACCCTCATTGTCAGCCTGAGTTAAGGGGTGTCCTCTGTCAGGGCCTGCTCCCTGCTCACATATGGCATCTGTGCTCCCACTAAGGGCAGAAAGTGGTACCTTCAGAGATTCAGTAAGCTTATTCCTGTGATGCCAAATCATGCTTGGCATCATGAGGATTTAATGAGCTCCAAACAGTTTCCTCCAATTTGTTCCAAACTGTTTATTATAGCAGGTGCAATGTACTTTGAAAGTTGTCAATATGAGATTATAGTCATTTCCTAGTTAAACTAAAGCAAGTTGTCTTCTTCAAAACTCATTTAAAAATATTTGCAAATGGGCATTTATGCTGGTATCTTTCCTAGAAATCTTAGGCCAATTCTTAATCACTGACAATATGATTATCTTTACTATAGCCTATTTTAGGTTAATAGCTCAGGTGGCTAGGAGAGTAAAAAATCTGCCCACAATGAGAGAGACTTGGGTTTGATCCCTAGGTTGAGAAGGTCCTCTGGAGAAGGGAATGGTTACCCACTCCAGTATTCTGGCCTGGAAAATCCTGTGGATGGACGAGTAACAGTCCATGGGGTTGCAGAGTTGGACACAACTGAGAAACTAACACAGAGCACAGAGATTTTAGGTTAATGGACTTTACAATAGTTTTATTACATAGCTGTGATAATTTCTTGCTGTTATACAAAACCGAACTCTTATATGTAGTAAAAACTCTTATATGTAATAAGAGTATGTTACTTTTTTGTTAACAGAGAAATGTGTAAACTTACAGTTTCCTATAGTAGTAATGATTCTGAGGTGCTCTTTAGTGACTTAAGCAATCGGATATCTGAGTAAATCCAGTCTGGATGAGAGATCTGTGTGGATCTTCTGCCTGCAGGCAAAGCTAGGGAAGGCATAGGAGAATGGGTAAGGAAGGGCAAGGCCAGAAGGGGGCGCTGGGAAGTGGAGTAGGTTCCAGATAGGGGCTGATCTGGAAGGTTGACCCGAAGGGGATAGAAGTGGGAGGAGTAAGGAAAGGCAGGGAATACCTGGGCTGGAGGAAGGCAAAGTATCAGTGGAAAGGAAATTACATTGTGTTTAATTCATAAGGAATATATATGCAAACTATTATTTAATAAAGAAGCATATTAATCAGTTACTCTAAAATGTTACTAATAAACTTAATTGTTTGGGACTCAGCTTACCCATTAGAAAGACTGCCCCTGTGAGTTCTATGTCATGCTGCCTCTTTGCAACCCCCTAGACTGTAGCCCTTCAGGATCCTCTGCCCATAGGATTTCCCAGGCAAGAACACTGGAGTGGGTTGCCATTTCCTTCTCCAGGGAATCTTCCTGACCCAGGGATGACACAGAAAAATGTGATAGTGTAGATTTGAAGATTTGCTACAAGCCAATCCTCTTAGTCACTTGTACGTTCTCTTTGACTTCTTTGGTCATTTGAGCCACATAAAGCAGGAGGGAGCTCTCAGAAACAGGCTTCCCAGGTGACTCAGTGGTAAAGAATCTGCCTGCCAATGCAAGAGACATGGGTGACGCAGGTTCAATCCCTGGGTTGCGAAGATCCCCTGGTGTAGGAAATGGCAACCCACTTCAGTATCCTTGCCTGGAAAATTCCGTAGACAGAGGAACCTAGCAGGGCACATATAGTTCATGGGGCCTCAAAGAGTCAGACATGACTGAGCACACATTAACTCACAAAGGAGGGAAGAGAGAAGCCTGAGTCTGACTTTCCTGACTTCAGCATTTATAGATACAAGCTTTCTCAAATGGAGTTGGCAACAGGATGAAAGCTGAGTGGATAATCTTTAGCTCCACATAGCACCAGAGAATGTGAACTCCCACAGGACATAAAGCACACTTTTAAAACTCACCGGAAAGGAGGTTTGTACCAAGTTGAACAATTGGTAAGTGGAAGCTGCCTTGAGCCAAGTGGAGAAGTTTAAGGTCAAGTCAGGGAATGTGGTCATCCATCTATGACGTGTGTCATGGGTTTTATAGTACCATTAGTGCTAAGACAGCCTGCATCTTTATTTTAACTTTGTATATTGTTTCCGCTTAAAGTAACTTAAGGAGATTAAAATTAAATTGAGACTGATAAGTATGGCAGGTATGAGAATAATTATTTAAAATTTGAACATAAGACAAATGTGAGCCCCTTGTTCCTCAATGTCCCTTGGAGGCAGTTGTAAACAGCTCAGCCGGATTACTTAGGGAAACAGGCTTTACTCACACCTAGCTAGTGCTCCCAGACTTGAAGTCACATCTAACTTGATGAAGTCACAGCTATCTTGATGAAGTCACAGCTAACTTGTAGATAGTCTGGCAGAGAAGATAACGCCCAAGGATATGGCTTATGAACTAGCAGTATATTAGACAGTTTTATAGAACCAGAAGGATGTTTGACAGTTTTATATATGACTTACCACCATAGACTAACATTCTTTTAATAAATTGCCTATGATGAGACTTCTTTTCAAATACTACTCTAATCGGCTTTATAATCTTACTAGTTTTTGCGTTAATTATGTCAATTGTGTTTTTACTTTTGACAGTTACACTTTAACACGAACAAGTTAGCAAATTGTGGATATTTGTGTTTTTCCCTGAATGTCTTTTAAAACTTCATTTAAAGAGATTCTGCAAATGCTTAGATAGTTATTCATGATTTTAGTAATTTTTCGGTTGAAGCATGATTATTGACTTGGAAAAATTTACTTTATTCCATTGCTCTTAGGAGGAACATGGCTGTTAACCACAAGGTTATAAATGTACACCTAAAAGAAAATAAGTGGTAGCTTTTTAATAGATGAGTGTATAAACCTTACAAGAAATGGTGAAACATCTCACTGGTGGGATTGTTAGACAGACTAAAAAGATTTAAACATATGATTTTTTTTTAATGTAATTTAAATATTTTAGCTCCAGAAATGTATTTGTCCTACTTTTGGATATAAATGAGTCTTCTCATTGCCACTCAAGCAATATTGGGAAGTTTTAAGTGTTTTTGATCCAATAGCTCTACTCTATGTAATGGTTCTCCATCTCTTGTGAGACTGGAAACACCTGAAGAAGTACATTTGATGCGTGGGTTCCAGTCCTTAGAGTTTTGTTTTAATTGATTTGGCATGTAGTTCAAACATTGATGTTTTTGTTTATTTTTTTTCTCTTTCTTTTGTTATTTTTGATCTTATATTAAAAAGTCCTAAAAATATGATAAAACATTTACAGAAAACTTGGAAAATATACAACAAAGTTTCGTATAGTTTCATTTTATATATATATATATAACAATTATTTTTTAAGTAGATAAATTCAGAATTTTAGTTGGAGGTTCAATATCAAACTCTCAAAAATTAGTATAATGAATATATAGAAGAGTGGAAGGATATAGTAGGCCTGAGAAGCACCATGAACCAATTCAACATAATTATGATTCATACAATTTTCACATAACCGTAGGATACAAATTCTATTCAATTTCCCATAGACTATAAACTAGGAGACACTGAAACATATCCAGGGATATAAAACAGGGTGCAAAAATTTCATGGTCTAAAGGTATTGAAATCATACAGAGTCTGTTCTCTCATCACTGTGGAATTATGTTAGAAATCAATATCAAAAGATATTTGAAAATAACCCACATATTTTCAAGTACAGTGTGACATTTACCAAGAGAGATCTTTGACTCAGCCATTGAAAGTCTCAGTAAAGTTAGAAGACCGACAGAACACAGAGTGATTGCAGAGAAGAAAGCATTTAGCTGGGAGATTAATATCAAAGACACATAGAAAATAAACCCCATGTTTTGGAAATTAAATGTCTACTTTTAAATGATGGATGTATCTAAGAAGCCATATCAAGGAAAATTAGAAAATATTTGTAACAGAATAAAAATGAAAAGAGAATTTACTGGAATTTGTTGCATGCAGCTGAAACTGCTCAACAAACATTGATGTTTTTCAATGCTTTGCAGTGGAGAGCCAAGGTTCAGAACCACTGCCAACCTTGACAATCATCAGGACCTTATTAAAAATAAAAATAACTCATTCCCACCACTTAGAGGTTCTGATTCAGATGATATGAAGTGTGGACAGAGAACATTAGGATGGCTGGCAGGGTCTAGGAATCACTGGCTAAAAACAGTTCACTTTAGTAATCTTGGTAACATGATCCACAGATCATAAAATTCTGCCTCATAATACTCAGCTCAACCTATTCTCCCTGGCTGTCTTTGCTCATTCATGTTTGTAATTTCATTTTTAGATATTTAGTAGGGAACTCTTATTTTGAGAAAGAATAAGGTTCAATATAATTTTGAAAGGAATCAAGGCATTGTCACAAGGGGAAATACAAATAATTCTAAATGTGACTAATGTATAAAAGCTATATCTTAAAAAAGTTCTATAGTTTTTACTGACAAATATTTGTTAATTAGGAGATAAATTTAATTACAAGTGGATAAAAATTGTTTCTCAGTGTTCTAAATTGAAATCTGCCAAAAATAGTGAAGCCTGATAAAACCTTGGCCCCACTACACTTTTATGATGCAGAATGGAGCTGCTGTTGCCCTAACACTGGATAATTATAAATATCTCCCTAAAATACACATAAAGCTTTCAACAAGGGAACATGCTGCTGCTCTAAATCAGGCACTGAGAATAAGACACCAGGTGGTAAGATGTAAGTTCCATCTAGGTTTCTCTCTACCTGCGCAACTGTTGATCTCCAAGAGGATGAACATAAAAGTTTATTTTCAGGAACAATGAAAACTTGTTCTATTTTTAAATTTTATGATCTCATAGCGAATTTTTTTTAAATTGCAAACTTCCATATTCTAACATAGATACTAGCAAAAAAAAAAAAAAAATCACTTTACCACTAAAATCCAGATAAATGATATAGAATTTCAAACTGAAGGATTCACCTCTTTCATGAGTTTTGGAACATTCTCAGATGTTATCGCTTCAAGTATTGCTTTTTTCTCAGCTAGAGCTATGTCACACTTTTTAAATTCTATCCTAGATGCCTTCAAAGTTCTCTTTATTTATACTTTGTTACCTCTGTGATGAAGTTTGGGCTTCCCTGGTAGCTCAGCTGGTAAAGAATCTGCCTGCAATGCAGGAGATCCTGGTTCCATTCCTCTTGGGCAGTTTTCACAGTTCTATTTTTTATTCCATTAAGCTTTCCTTCAGGGATCTATGAGCTGCTCTTTAGTGTATCCATTTGCTATTTAAAATTTCTCATCTATATTTTTCTGGGCATGAGTAGCCCATAGGACTCAGATTTTTGCTCACTGACCTTTTTAATGCTAGAGGACCATGGGGTTACAGGTATTCACAGCCCAACAGTCCCTACCTGCATGGAGGGGCTCTGACCATAGGGACACTTGGACTGAAATGTGCCTTCTCACAGTGGGCAAAGCCAATAAGAGGAAATCAATAAGAGGAACATTAAAAGAAAGAAGCAGAATTAACACTTAATATAGATAGAGGCCAAAATAATGAAATGGGAGAGAAAACGAGGGTAATCTTGTTTTAAAAGGCAGATATGTGTAACTGATTCACTTTGCTGTACCATAGAAACTAGTACAGCATTGTAAAGCAACTATACTCCAATAAAAATTAAAAAAAAAAAAAGTCAACCAGGAATAGACCCGAATTCCTACTCTAAAAAAATTAAATTAAAAAAATACAAATGCAGATTTTATTTGCTTGAAATAATACAAAGAGGAAACCCTTGATAAGCCATTTAGAAATGAACAGAAACACATTTCAGAAATAATAAAGACTATTGTTTATGGGATAACAGAATTTTCAAGCAAAGAGATTTTTGTATACTTATTGGACAAAAACTTCAAATCCAGGGGAAATATTGAATTTTAGCAAAATGTGCTGTCAAAATTAATTCAAAGATAGAACAAATGACTTAATAACCCTACACATGATATGATTTATGTAAATACTAAACAGTCAATGTGATTAAAGTTCACAGTGTTATAAAGGGGGGAGAGATCCATTGGACAGTGGTTCTCTGTGTGGAGAACCAGGGATTGGGATTGGTTAAGTGGAAATTTGCCAGCAGTAATTGTGCTATCTTTAACAGAAAATCCCAGGAGCAATATGACACAATGCTGGCAGATCTTGCTTTGGGTGAACTGGGGCTATAGATGTCTGTGTCACTGTTCCCTGTATTTTCCCCTACCCCCAATTCCATGTGGGAATTAAAAAAAAATGCCATGTGAGTTCCACAGAAATGTGAAAACCATTTGGCAAAATTCAACATCCTTTTATGACAAACGTATGAATAGGGTGATAGAAAGAGACATTTTAAAGAAGCATGTGGACAGCTTTTCTTAATAGGCAAATATCAGAAATATTCCCAGCAAAAACAGAGATAATGTGTCTAAAATCACCACTTTGGTTTTGGGCTTTAATATATTTCTCAAAAGGACCCTCACCACTCTTTAGAAGAATTCTGCTGCAAATTTACTTAAGGGGACTTTACTGAAACTGGTCAGAACCTATACAGTTCAAGAAGAGTGACATTTAAAACCCATCCTTAGAGGCAGGAAATAACCCTCTGGGATGATTTCCTGGGAATTCATTAATAATTCATATTTGTGATTTTTTTCCTCAAAATTACAACTGGCTGGCTCTCCAGTACACACAGCTACAGGATCTAACTTTACCACCCTCTTGGAGATTGAAGATCTGAAGGGGAAGAATCATTGATATCATCCTGATGTTTTTAAGGCATGTTATGTGATTTAAGACTCACCATAGCCTTTTTAAAGTCTGCATTGTGTCTTCATTGTGGTGTGCAGGCTTTCTCTCTAGCTGTGGCATGCAGAACTCCTCCAGTTGCAGCACATGGGCTTCTCTTGTTGCGGTGCCATGGCTTCCTCGTTGGGCTTTACAGCACGCAGCCTCAGTAGTTACCGTGTGTAGACTTCCCTGGTTGGAGTGCAGAGGCTTAGTTGTTCCAGGGCATGTGTGATCTTAGTTTCCCTATCAGGGATTGAGCCCATGTCTTTTGCATTGGAAGGCAGATTCCTAACCACTGGGCCACCAGTAAAGTCCCTCTCCATAGCCCTTTAAGGTGAGTGGGGTTTATTGATGCAGGTTACTGTAGGGATTGAATCACACAGACTTTGCAGGTGGGAATAGAGAGTGGGAAGGAGCATCAGGTCATTGACTAGCCATGCCTGGTCCGCAGGTTCTAAACCCACTCTCTGCTGAAGATAACCTGGAACAGAAGTCTGAGTAAGACCAGTGAGCTGCCTGGTGCTCATCTCCTTCTGGCCCAAATCCTCCCAGCTTGTGCCCCAGGGCTCATTTGGGCTGGTGGTTCTTTGGGTTCAATGTTACTGCTATTTTTCTGGCTTTATCAAAGCAGTGCAGTCCTTTCCCTTCTCCTGCTTTTATTTCTTGATATGTGGATTCTGCTGTCACACAGTTCTGTAACACAGTGAAGTGATGATAAAGAATGGTTGTAACAAGTTAAGACTTATGAAAAACAAATATAATTCAATGAAAAATACAACTAAGAACAATGAGAGTTTCCACAATTGCAATTGTGATTAAAATAGCTTTTAATTGATAGATTAGTTGTCATTGTTATGACTGCTATAATTAAGATTTTGGGAATAATCTTATGTTAACAAAGTGATGAATGAAGGCAGTCAATGGATATTTGAGGAGTGCCTATCTAGAGAGCTATCAAAAGATATGCCCTTTCTGAAGGAGGATTTCATAACAACAATAAGCAACAATAGCAGCAGGCAGTGCAACTATGATTAACACACTGTACAGTGTGTTAGGCAGGCAGTATCTGCAGGATTTTGCTTTTAGTACAGAAAATATAGAATTTTTCTTCCATTGTTCCCATTCTACATATGAAACCACCGAGGCACAGAAAAGTAAAATAATTTGTTCAAGTTCACACAGACAATAAGAAGTAGATTTTGGATTCAATTCCAGAGGTACATTTCCCAAGAAAGACTTGTATAGAATTACTGTCCGTCCAGTGTCCTGAAACAAACACTACTTTAACAAATGTAATCAGAAGGACTCAGTCCAGTCCAGAAGACATTCATCAAAGTCAGAGGTCACAGCCTCGCTTGGAAGAGGGAATAGCTGGTCTGTCAGAGATACAAAGCATTGTTTTTATGGGCTTCCCTGGTGGCTCAGATGGTAAAGAATCTGCCTGCGATGCAGGAGACCTGGGTTTGATCCCTGGGTAAGGAAGATCCCATAGAGAAGAGAATGGCTACCCACTCCAATACTCTTGTCTGGAGAATTCCATCGACAGAGGAGCCTGGTGGGCTACAGTCCATGGGGTTGTAAAGAATCAGACACAACTGAGCAACTAACACTTTCACTTTTTTCACTTTAAGACTTGACTACATACAGTGGGGACTTTGCAAAAACCCACAGTTTGTATGTCAGAGATGAAGAGATTTTTAAGTGAGATATTATTTGAAAGGGCACTTCTTTGATCTATAGCCAGTGTTATTTCTGCTTTGCCATAAACTTGAGAGAGGCAAGTTAATCTTGAATGTGACATCCTACGAAACTAAATGATGTACATGTGAGAAGCTGCATCTGTGCAATTAGCAATGACAATTTGTGATTAGTTAGGATATAGCAGTAAAAAGAAAATGCTCTTCCTAGCTATGGATTAAAAAATAGCTCTTCAGGTAGTAGTTGATGCTGAGAAAGAATCATGCAGAATTCCAAGTTGCAAAGACAAATATCATTGAGAGTATTTTTGAGACAATGTCTGCTTGTCTCACTACAATCAAGATATGTTGAAAGATTCTATGACATGTGTGGGGTTCCTTCCTCCTTCCAGTTTCTAACAAGTTTAAAAATATGTTCAAATGTCAAGGATTAAAATATCTCCTTCACTGCTGATAAAGAGGAGTGGAAAATTAATCTCAGATCAAATATTTTTTTAAAAAGTTTCTATTTCCCATCTGTATTGGATATACAGGGCAGAGAGGTCCATCCAGGTGAATCAGCCACACTCAACAATCAAAAACCAAAATCAGGGACAGTGACCCAGTGACCTCACAGCACCCTCCACCCAGAAGTAAAGATCTATGGAGAGAATGACAAGTCCTGGCTCCCTTCTACTTCTGGGTCAGTAGAAATCCCTATTTTGTGGGATGAGGCACGAATCCAGGAATATGCAGAAAAAGCTTTCCTTGAGAATAGGAAAAGCTTGTTTCAAGCAGATTAACTGGTGATTCAGAGTATTAAACATTGTTTTTCCCCCTATTTATTTGATGACCTCTGGTATGTGTGGCCTCCTACTCTTAATAGTGGGTGATACACAGAAGTAGAAAAGATAACCGTGCTTTGGGGACCTTCTCTCACACAACATTTGATTCAACACTTAAATAACAACACAATAAGCCAGATCATAGCATACCAACTGCATGATTTCCCTGGAGGTCCAGTAGTTACAGCTTCACCTTCTTATGTATGGGGTGTGAGTTCAATCCTTGGTTGAGGAGATAAGATCCCACATGCCTTGTGACCAAAAAGCCAAAATATAAAAAACCAGAAGCAATATTGTAACGATTTCAATAAAGACTTAATAAAAAGGCAACACACCACTTGCTCTCAAAAAGCATACAGATTCCATTGCATCTAAATAGATGAGACGTTGATGAATTTTGCAGAAATTCATTCATCAGATTTTGCTGACTGAGATTTTCAAGAGGCAAATGCTTTTATAGAGAAATCCATTCTCAAAGGGCAGGCAAGGCTGTACTAAGGGAAAATGGAGCTGTCAAGGAGGATGGGACGTGAGAGGTGTGTGTGTGTGTTTGTGTATACACAAGACAATAAATGACCCATTCAAGTTAGAGAGTGAACAATGAGAGAAAGAATGAGGAGCAAGTTGGAACTGAGTTTTATTAAGTGCAAAACTGAGGGGTCTTTCCTCCCTGCCCCCCACATCCATAAGTCTATTCTCTATATCTGCATCTCCGTTGCTGCCCTGCAAATAGATTCATCAGTATCCTCTTTCTAGATTCCATCAGTTCAGTTCAGTTCAGTCGCTCAGTCTTGTCTGACTCTTTGCGACCCCATGAATCGCAGCACGCCAGGCCTCCCTGTCCATCACCAACTACTTGAGTTTACTCAAACTCATGTCCATCGAGTCGGTGATGCCATCCAGCCATCTTATCCTCTGTCGTCCCCTTCTCCTCCTGTGCCCAATCCCTCCCAGCAGCAAGGTCTTTTCCAATGAGTCAGCTCTTCACATGAGGTGGCCAAATTATTGGAGTTTCAGCTTCAGTATCAGTCCTTTCAAGGAATACCCAGGACTGATTTCCTTTAGGATGGACTGGTTGGATCTCCTTGCAGTCCAAGGGACTCTCAAGAGTGTTTTCCAACACCACAGTTCAAAAGCATCAATTTTTTGGCACTCAGCTTTCTTCACAGTCCAACTCTCACATCCATACATGACCACTGGAAAAACCATAGCCTTGACTAGACAGACCTTTGTTGGCAAAGTAATGTCTCTGCTTTTTAATATGCTATCTAGGTTGGTCATAACTTTCCTTCCAAGGAGTAAGTGTCTTTTAATTTCAAGGCTGCAATCACCATCTGCAGTGATTTAGGAGCCCCCCAAAAATAAAGTCAGCCACTGTTTCCACTGTTTTCCCATCTATTTCCCATGAAGTGATGGGACCAGATGCCATCATCTTAGTTTTCTGAATGTTGAGCTTTAAGCCAACTTTTTCACTCTTCTCTTTCACTAGATTCCATATATATGCGTTAATATACTATATTTGTTTTTCTCTTTCTGACTTACTTCTCTCCATGTTATAGATTCTAGATTAATCATTAGAACCTCATTAGAACTGAATCATGTGTTCCTTTTATGACTGAATTACGTATCCCATTGTATGTACCACAGCTTTGGGAGGGGACATGTGTACACATATGGCTAATTTATGTTGATGTATGGAAGAAATGAAATCAATATTGTAAAGCAATTATCCTTCAATTAAAAATAAATAAATTAAAAAAAACCCTGAAGGATCGTTATGGATAATTGGTGAAAACAAAATATTTTAAAGCTGTGGGCAGAGAGGGTGGTCCTAAGATGGCAGAGGAATAGGACAGGGAGACCACTTTCTCCCCCACAAATTCATTGAAAGAAAGTTTGAATGCTGAGAGAATTCCACAAAACAGCTGAACGCTGGCAGAGGACATCAGGGACCCATAAAAGCAGCCTATTGTCTTCAAAGGGAGATAGGACAAAATATAAAAGATAAAAAGAGACACAAAAGAGTTAGGGGTGGAGATCCATCCTGGGAAGGGAGTCATAAAAGAGGAGAAGTTTCCAAACACCAGGAAACCCTCTCACTGGCAGGTCTGTGGGGAGTTTTGGAATCTCAGAGAGCAACACAACTGGGAGGAAAAATAAATAAATAAATAAAACCCACTGATTACGTGCCTAATGGAAACTCCCAGCAGAGAAGTACCCCAGATGCTCTCATCCACCACCTGCAAGCAGGAGCTGAATGGGGAGGAGCGGGCTGCATTGCTTAGGGTAAGGACCAGGCCTGAATGCCATGAGGGCAATATGAGGGAGCTAACGTGAGATAGCAACCTAAACTATGGTATAACCAGAGGGGTGGGGGGAGAGAGAGAGAGAGAGAGGGAGAGAGAGAACTATCCCGTGAAAAGCCCTAACCTAAGGCCCTATCAGGCCCGCTCACAGAACAAAGGACTGAGCGAACACCAGAGGAGAGCTAGCAGGCTGTGGACCGGCCCATCCCCCACCAAAGGCAGGGGGTAGGCGGGCGCCAGCCAGAGCCGGAAAGGGGCAAACTCAGCCCCAGAGATGGCATCCCCTACCAAACTACGAACAGGCTTCGAGTTTCTAACCAAGACTTTTTGGGATTCTGGATGGTTGACATCTGCTGGGAGGGTCACAGCCAGAGATCAGCTCCCCAGAAGAGACAGACAGCACACCGGAGACGGCACGCCCGCTGCCACCCAGGAATCAGAGCGGCTGGGACCAGGGATGTGGTAAGATGCACTCGCCGCCTGGGGAGAACGCGCTCACCAAGCTGGTCACCTCAGCTGCTTAGATAGGGGAAGGGCACAAACGCAGGCCCAACCGAGTCTGCACCTTTGTGGAGTACCTGAGAACCTGAACCTGAGCAGCTTAGACCTGGGAAAGTGGATGCAACCTAGAGCCCGCTCCCTGCAGAGCAACCTGGAGCCTGAGCTGTGTAGACAGGGAAAGCACACACGCTGTGAGCGGAGCAAACCCAATGTGGCTGAGACTGTGTGAGCACTCCCCACACACGCCAGTGATGTTTGTCTGCAGTGCTCCTCCCTCCCCACAGCAGGACCGAACAAGTAAGCCTAAACAAGAGACCATCTTTGCCCCTTGTGTCAGGGCGGAAATTAGACACTGAAGAGACCTGCAAACAGAAGCCAAATAAACAGAGGGAACCTTTGGAAGTGACAGGTTCAACACATTAAAATCCCTATAGTTAACACCAACTACATTGGAAGGGACCTATAGATCTTGAGAAGTATAAGCTGGAACAAGGAACTATCTGAAGCTGAACTGACCCCGCACTGCCTGCAACAGCTTCAGAGAAATTCCTAAATGTATTTTTGCTATTATCATTTTTAAAAACTTTTTCCTTTTCTTTGAGTCCTCTATTACTCCTTTATTTTCATTTTTACAACCTACTATTACCTTGCAAAAAAAAAAAAAAAAAGACCCTATTTTTAAAGCAAACTTCATATATATTTCTTATTTTTGTGATTTTGTTTGTTTTTAATATTTTACTTTTGAGAGTCTAACCTCTAATCTAGATTTTTAGTCTTTGATTTATGGTATTTGTTATCAGTTTTGTACATTTAAGAATTCAATCTTCAGTACCATTTTTACTTAGTAGTGTGATTACTGACTTAATTACTCTCTCCCCCTTTTTTCTCTCCTTTTGCTCTCCAGGTCACCTCTATCTCCTCCCTCCCACTTCTCTTCTCTGCCCAACTTTGTGAATCTCTGTGTGTGTTCCAGGCTGTGGAGAATACTTAGGGAACAGAGTACAGCCTAGATCTATCTCTCTCCTTTTGATTCCCCCTTTACTCCTCCTGTTCACCTCTATCTTCTTCCTCCCTCTTCTCTTCTCTATGTAACTGTGTGAGCCCCTCTGAGGGTTCCAGACTGTGGAGAGCACAAAGGGAATTGTTTACTGGCTAAATTGCTCACTCCCCTTTTGATTCCCCCTCTTCTCCTGGACACCTCTATCTCCTTCCTCCCTCTTCTCTTCTCCATGTAACTCTGTGAACCTCTCTGGGTGTCCTTCACTGTGGAGAATCTTTTCACCATTAACCTAGAAGTTTTAATCATCAGTGCTGTATGGATGGAGAAGTCTTAAGGCTACTGTAAGAATAAGACTGAAAACCAGAGGCAGGAGGCATAAGCCCCAAACCTGAGAATACCAGAGAACTCCTGACTCCAGGGAACATTAATTGATAAGAGATCATCCAAAAGCCTCCATACCTACACTGAAACCAAGCACCACTCAAGAGCCAACAAGTTCCAGACCAACACATATCATGCAAATTCTCCAGCAACACAGGAACATAGCCCTGAGCTTCAATATACAGGCTGCCCAAAGTCACAATAAACCCAGAGACATCTCAAAACTCACTACTGGACACTTCATTGCACTCCAGAGAGAAGAAATCCAGGGCCACCCACCAGAACACCAACACAGGCTTCCCTAACCAGGAAACCTTGACAAGCCACTCGTCTAACCCCACCCACAGGGAGGAATCTCCACAATAAAGAGGAACCACAAACCGCCAGAATATAGAAAGGCCACCCCAAACACAGCAATCTAAACAAGATGAAAAGGCAGAGAAATACTCAGCAGGTAAAGGAATATGATAAATGCCCACCAAACCAAACAAATGTGTAGGAGATAGGGAGTCTACCTGAAAAAGAATTCAGAATAATGATAGTAAAAATGATCCAAAATCTTGAAAACAAAATGTAGTTACAGATACATAGTCTGGAGACAAGGATTGAGAAGATGCAAGAAATGTTTAACAAGGACCTAGAAGAAATTAAAAAAAAAGAGTCAATCAATAATGAATAATGCAGTAAATGAGGTCAAAAACACTCTGGAGGGAACCAACAGTAGAATAACGGAGGCAGAAGATAGGATAAGTGAGGTAGAAGTAGAATGGTAGAAGTAAATGAAGCAGAGAAGAGAAAAAGAAAAAAGAATTAAAAGAAATGAGGAGAACCTCAGGGACCTCTGGGACAATGTGAAACGCCCCAACATTCGAATCATAGGAGTCCCAGAAGAAGACAAAAAGAAAAGTCATGAGAAAATACTCAAGGAGATAATAGTTGAAAACTTCCCTGAAATGAGAAAGGAAATAGTCACACAAGTCCAAGAAACCCAGAGAGTCCCCAACAGGATAAATCTAAGGTGAAACACCCCAAGACACATATTAATCAAATTAACAAAGATCAACCACAAAGAACAATCATTAAAAGCAGCAAGGGAAAAACAACAAATAACACACAGGGGGACTCCCATAAGGATAACAGCTGATCTTTCAATAGAAACTCTTCAGGCCAGAAGGGAATGGCAGGACATATTTAAAGTAATGAAAGAGAAAAACCTACAACCCAGATTACTGTACCTAGCAAGTATCTCATTCAACTATGAAGGACAAATCAAAAGCTTTACAGACAAGCAAAAGCTGAGAAAATTCAGCACCCCCAACCAGCTCTTCAGCAAAGGCTACAGGATCTTCTCTAGACAGGAAACACAGAAAAGGCATATAAACTTGAATCAAAAACAACAAAGTAAATGGTAACAGTATCATATTATCAATAATTACCTTAAATGTAAATGGGATGAAGGCCCCAACCAAAAGACAAAGACTGGCTAAATGGATACAAAAACAAGACCCCCTAAATATGCTGTCTACAAGACATCTACCTCAAAACAAGGGACACATACAGACGGAAAGTGAAGGGCTGGAGAAAGATATTTCATGCAAATGGAGACCAAAAAAAAAAAAAAAAAAGAGGAGTAGCAATACTCATATCAGATACAATTGACTTTAAAATAAAGGCTGTGAAAAGAGACAAAGAAGGACACTACATAATGATCAAAGGATCAATCCAAGAAGAAGATATAACAATTATAAATAAACAATTATAAATAAAATATGCACCCAATATAGGAGTACCACAATATGTAAGGCAAATGTTAATGAGTATGAAAGGGGAAGTTAACAGTAACACATTAATAGTGGGAGACTTTAATACCCCACTCACACCTATGGATAGATCAACTAAACAGAAAATTAACAAGGAAACACAAACTTTAAATGACACTATGGACTAGTTAGACCTAATTGATATTTATATGGCATTTCACCCCAAAACAATGAATTTCACATTTTTCTCAAGTGCACACGGAACCTTCTCCAGGATAGACCACATCCTGGGCCATAAACCCAGCCTTGGGAAATTAAAAAAAAATGGAATCATTCCAATCATCTTTGCTGACCACAGTGCAGTAAGATTAGATGTCAGTTACAGAAAAAAAAAAAAAAAAAAAAACTATTAAAAATTCCAACATATGGAGGCTGAACAACACGCTGCTGAATAACCAACAAATAATAGAAGAAATCAAAAAAGAAATCAAAATATGCACAGAAACGAATGAAAATGAAAACGCAACAACCTAAAACCTATGGGACACTGTAAAAGCAGTGCTAAGGGGAAGGTTCATAGCAATACAGGCTTACCTCAAGAAACAAGAAAAAAGTCAACTAAATAATCTAACTCTACATCTAAAGCAACTAGAAAAAGAAGAAATGAAGAACCTCAGGGTTAGTAGAAGGAAAGAAATCTTAAAAATTAGGGAAGAAATAAATGCAAAGGAAACAAAAGAGACCATAGCAAAAATCAAAAAAGCCAAAAGCTGGTTCCTGGAGAAGATAAACAAAATTGACAAACCATTAGCCAGACTCATCAAGAAACAAAGGGAGAAGAATCAAATCAACAAAATTAGAAATGAAAATGGAGAAATAACAGCAGACAACACAGATATACAAAGGATCATAAGAGACTACTGTCAACAACGATATGCCAATAAAATGGACAAGTTAGAAGAAATGGACAAATTCTTAGAAAAATATAAATTTCCAAAACTGAACCAGGAAGAAATAAAAAATTTTAACAGACCCATCACAAGCACAGAAATTGAAACTATAATCAGATATCTTCCAACAAACAAAAGCCCAGGACCAGATGGCTTCACAGCTGAATTCTACCAAAAATTTAGAGAAGAGCTAACACCTATCTTACTCAAGCTCTTCCAGGAAATTGCAGAGGCAGGTAAACTTCCAAACTCATTCTATGAGGCCACCATCACCCTAATTCTAAAACCAGACAAAGATGCCACAAAAAAAGAAAACTAAGGCCAATATCACTGATGAATATAGATGCAAACATTCTTTAGAAATTCTAGTAAACAGAAGCCAACAACATATTAAAAAGATCATACATCATGACCAAGTGGACTTTATCCCAGGAATGCAAGGATTCTTTAATATCCACAAATCAATCAATGTATACACCACATTAACAAATTGAAAGATAAAAACCATATAATTATCTCAATAGATGCAGAGAAAGCCTTTGACAAGATTCAACATCCATTTATGATTAAAAAAAAAAAAAAGCCCTCCAGAAAGCAGAATTAGAAGGAACATATCTCAACATAACAAAAGTTATATATAACAAATGCACAGCAACCATTATCCTCAATGGTGAAAAATTGAAAGCATTTTCCCTAAAGTCAGGAACAAGGCAAGCATGCCCATTTTCACCACTACTATTCAACATAGTTTTGGAAGTTTTGGCCACAGTGATCAGAGCAGAGAAAGAAATAAAAGGAATCCAGATAGGAAAAAAAGAAGTAATACTCTCACTGTTTGCAAGTGATCTTCTACATAAAAAACCTGAGTCAACCAGAAAATTACTAGAGCTAATCAATGAACATAGTAAAGTTGTAGGATATAAAATTAACATGCATAAATCCCTTGCATTCCTATACACTAACAATGAGAAAACAGAAATAGAAATTAAGGAAACAATTTCATTCACCATTGCAACGAAAAGAATAAAATACTTGGGAATATATCTACCCAAAGAAACAAAAGACCTATATATAGAAAACTATAAAATGCTGATGAAAGAAATCAAAGAGGACACAAATAGATGGAGAAATATATTGTATTCATGGATTGGAACAATCAATATAGTGAAAATGAGTATACCACACAAAGCAATCTATGGATTCAGTGCAATCCCTATCAAGCTACCAACAGTATTTCTCAGAGAACTAGAACAAATAATTTCCCAATTTGTATGGAAATACAAAATACCTCAAATAGTCAAAGCAATCTTGAGAAAGAAGAATGGAACTGGAGGAATCAACCTGTCTGACTTTAGGCTATACTACAAAGCTACAGTCATCAAGACAGTATGGTACTGGCACAAAGACAGACATATAGATCAATGGAACAAAAAAGAAAACCCAGAGGTAAATCCATGAACCTATGGGCACCTTACCTTTGACAAAGGAGGCAGAAATATACAATGGAAAAAAGACCATCACTTTAACAAAATGGTGCTGGGAAAACTGATCAACCACTTGTAAAAGATTCAAACTAGAACACTTTCTAACACCATACACAAAAATAAATTCAAAATGGATTAAAGATCTAAATTTAAGACCAGAAACTATAAAACTCCTAGAGGAAAACATAGCCAAAACTCTCTCTGACATAAATCACAGCAGGATCCTCTATGACCCACATCCCAGAGTAATGGAAACGAAAGCAAAAATAAGTAAATGGGACCTAATTAAACTTAAAAGCTTTTTCACAAAGAAGGAAACTATATGCAAAGCAAAAGACAGCCTTCAGAATGGGAGAAAATAATAGCAAACAAAGCAACTGACAAAGAATTAATCTCAAAAATATACAAGCAACTCCTGCAGCTCAATTCCAGAAAAATAAACGACCCAATCAAAGAAATGGGCCAAAGAACTAAGCAGACATCTCTTCAAAAAAGACACACAGATGGCTAACAAACACATGAAAAGATGCTCAACATCACTCATTATCAGAGAAATGCAAATCAAAACCACAATGAGGTACCATCTCACACTGGTCAGAATGGCTGCTATCCAAAAATCTACAAACAATAAATGCTGAAGAGGGTGTGGAGAAAAGGGGACCCTCTTACACTGTTGGTGGGAATGCAAACTAGTGCAGTCACAATGGAGAACAGTGTGGAGATTCCTTAAAAAACTGGAAATAGAACTGCCATATGACCCAGCAATCCAACTGCTGGTCATACACACTGAGGAAACCAGAATCGAAAGAGACACAAGTACCCCAATGTTCATCGCAGCACCGTTTATAATAGCCAGGACATGGAAGCAACCTACACTTCCATCAGTAGATGAACGGAAAAGAAAGCTGTGGTACATATACACAATGGAATATTACTCAGCCATTAAAAATACATTTGAATCAGTTCCAATGAGGTGTATGAAACTGGAGCCTATTATACAGAGTGAAGTAAGCCAGAAAGAAAAACACCAATACAGTATACTAACACATATATATGGAATTTAGAAAGATGGTAATGATAACCCTATATGTGATACAGCAAAAGAGACACAAATGTACAGAACAGTCTTTTGGACTCTGGAAGAAAGCGAGGGTGGGATGATCTGAGAGAATAGCATTGAAGCATGTATATTATCACATGTGAAACAGATCACCAGTCCAGATTCGATGCATGAGACAGGGTGTTCAGGGCTGGTGCACTGGGATGACCCAGAGGGATGGGATGGGGAACACATGTAAACCCATGGCTGATTCATGTCAATGTATGGCACAAACAACTACAATATTGTAAAGTAATTAGCCTCCAATTAAAATAAATAAATTTAATAAAATAAAGCTGTGGGCAATGCTTTAGAGAGGTTTGTTATGCCAGAGCCTCATGCATTAGGAGAGAGAGCCAACTGAGGCAAAGAGGCTAATGGAGGTGGTTGAGAGAAATAGCACATTATCAAGTATGATCAAATCCTGAACATACAGGGCAGTGAAGTCCTGCCAGGTGAACCAGCCATACTTAACAATCACAGATCAAAGCCAGTGAGAAAGAAATGGTATTAAAGGGGCAAAGGTAGAAATGTCACCACAGGTGGCTTTGACAATATTCGATTTCCTTTAAAATCTGATGTAAATGAAATGTCTAGCACACAGTATTCAGAGACAGAAAAGTACCTGAAGGACTTACTGAGAAAGGTAACTGGGAGTAAAATGAGGAACAGATTTTCAGCCCCAGAGAGGAAGTTGCATTGAAGCCTCCAAGTTCATGAACACATCCATGCTGTCTATGTTGATTGGAACTTTGTCTGTGTTCTGATGACTAAATCAATTTGGGACAAGTTAACCTGCCCTGGTCACCTGAAGTTCAATTGTCCAAATAGTGCTTTAGGAAGGATACAGTATAAAACTGTGAGTAAGTGTTAGTTGCTCAGTCATGCCGACTCTTTGGGACCCCATGGACTGCAGCCCACCAGGCTCCTGTGTCCATGAAATCTTCCAGGCAAGGATACTGGAGTGGGTGGCCATTTTCTTCTCCAGGGGATCTTCCCAATCCAGGGATCAAACCCGGGTCTCCTGTACTACAGGCAAATTCTTTACCGACTGAGCTACAAGTGAAGCATAAATCTGTACTTCACATCAAATAAAAATTTGCATACTTTTGGAATAATGAAAGCATATAATGGCAGGGGGGAGAAGGAAATGGCAACCCACTCCAGTATTCTTGCCTAGAGAATCATGTGGACAGAGGAGCCTAGTGGGCGGCTATCCACAGGGTCGCACAGAGTTGGACACCACTGAAGCGATAGCATACATGCATGCATTGGGGATGGAAACAGAAACCCACTCCAGTATTCTTGCCTGGAGAATCCCAGGGACAGAGGAGCCTGGTGGGCTGCCGTCTATGGGGTCGCACAGTCAGACACGACTGAAGCTACTTAGCAGCAGCAGCAGCATAATGGCAGACAATGATTTTGACATCAGGGAGTTCTAGGGTCAGATCTTGGCTTTAACATTTTCTAGATAGGTCACCTTAATTAGACAACTATATTTCTCTGAGTTTATGAAATAGTGAAAACAATACTTCTCTCAGTGGGCTATTTCTATAAATAAAGTATGTGATGTGAAGTGCCACATGATAAAGTATCATTTGATTGTTATTCAGAAAACAATGGTTGACTTATGAATACCATTCCTGTATATTCCATGAATTTTGCTACTTGCAGTCACCATGACCTTGAGTGTCACATCCATAAAAATCCCATTATTTCTGTGTATTTCAGTTCATCTTAGATAATTGTACATTTAGTAAATTCTTATAATGTGCCTGACACTGTGCTGTGTATTCAGCACACAGAACAGATGAAAACATGACTTCTGCTTTCTAGGAGGTTAAAATCTGGTAGTGGAGATAGACATGGAAACAGGAAGTAGAATAGTGAGGGACAAACTGTGTAGATGCATGGACCAAATTGTGCAGTAGCACAGATCTGAGGAGTTTAAACAGAGATGAAGATGAGTGATAGGATGATGGTGCAGTTTTCCTTAGAGAGAGCAGGCAGATGCTTGAGAGAAGATGAAAAAGACTATATATTTTTCAGATAAGTAAAAAGGGTGTATAAATTAAGTAAGTGAAAGTCACTCAGTTGTGTCTGACTCATTGCGACCCCATAGGCAGTAGTCTGCCAGACTTCTCTGTCCATGGAATTCTCCAGGCCAGAATACTGGTGTGGGTAGTCTTCCCCTTCTCCAGGGGATCTTCCCAATCCAGGGATCGAACCCAGGCCTTGTGCACTGCAGGTGGATTCTTCACCATTTGAGCCATCAGGGAAGACAATAAAAAGGGTGAGGTGTTGTCTACTGACTGCTACCACTTTTATATTCTATGCTTATTGTTGTTCAATCACTAAGTTTTGTCTGACTCTTTTGTGGCTCATGGACTATAGTCCATCAGGTTCCTCTGTCCATGGGATTTCCCAGGCAAGAATCCTGGAGTGGGTTGCCATTTCTTTCTCCAGTGGAACTTCCTGACCCAGGGACTGAACCTGGATCTCTTCTGTTTCCTGTGTTAACAGGCTAATTCTTTACCACTGAGTCACCAGGGAAGCCCATATTCTATGAAAAAGGCCCTTGAAAGATAACTTTCATAATACAAGTAAAAGCAAAGACTGTTATTATTGAGCACTGGGTCAGGCACTGTTTCAGATGCTTTATGCATATTCTTGTTTATTTTCATAAAGACAAGAAAAATGATTCAAAGAGGTTAAGTGAGTTTTAGCCCATGTTTTAAAAATAGTAAATGATCAAATAAGTATTTCAGTTCGTGATTTATGAGTCCAAGTCTAGAGTTCATTCCATAGTATTAGATCATATTTATTTTGGTGTTCAAGTGAGAAAATCTCTGTAAGAGGACTTGGAAAGCTATAATCTAACTTTTTTCTTTTTTTCTAATACATGAGTTTTATGCTAATGTATTTAAAAATATAAACAATTTGTTTATTTTTCTGTGATGTGTGATAGTCAGATGCAGCCATGAAATATAACTCTAGAGAAAACATTTGTAATATTCACAGATCCTAGAAACAGGAAGCATGACATGACACAGAGGGACACATGGGGAAGCACCAGCATCAGTCAGATTGCAGAGGAGCAGGATTTAGGGGAGAGCCCAGGCCATGGTCTTAATGAAATTATCATGGGGAAAGCAATACAGGGCAACGTAAAAAACTTAGGACAGACCAATTTGAATAACTTTGGTGGGATCTAAGCTATAGGCATGGTCCCTGATTACTGGGTACCTGGATCTGGGGTAATTAAGGCAGATGAATATTGCCTCCTGGGATGCTCAGGTCAGATGGAGGAGGTCTGGTTGGGATTGGATGGCTTGCACATCAAAGACATGCTCCAGGCTGGGCTCTTTGCTCTAACAATTCGATAGCCCAGAGAGAGGCAGTCTCTCCTCAGCCAAAAGGATCTTTGTCACTGACTCAAAGGACATGAGTTTGAGCAAGCTCAAGGAGTTGGTGAAGGAAAGGGAAGCCTGGCATGCTGCAGTCCATGGGGTCACAAAGAGTTAGATATGACTGAGTGACTGAGCTGAGGATATTGATACAAATATAATAATACACAGAAAATAAAAAATGTAAACAAAATATAAGCATTCACTCATTGTAGATGTGTACTGAAAGATTTTCATTGCTTTGAGTTGTATAGTCATCATCATAATCCAGTTTTAGGTATTTCCATCACCCTAAAAATTTTCCTATGCCCATTTCAGTTAATCTCTTCTCCCATCCTCAGTCCTAAGCAAAATCTAATCTGCTTTATGTGTCTACATATATACCTTTTACAAACATTTCATGTAAACACAACTATGCAATATGTATACTTTTGCATACAGCTTTTTTTCACTGAATTTTGCTGAGCTTCCTGTACATGTGGAATAATGCATTCATCAAAATTATGAAGTGGTCAGTCCTTATGTAACTGACATTGTATGAAGACTCACTTTTGACTCTTCCATGCTAGATCTGCTTGACTTTATCGCTCAATTTTTATCTGTTTTGTTATTACAATCATACTTAATAGTCTGCCTTAGAGAACTGTGCCCCTCTACCTGACTGTTAGAGTGCCTTTGTTCATAATCCTGTCCACCTGTAGATGGCAGGAAGAAAGAAATTAACACATACACACTCCTACTTGAGGCTTGCCATTCTAGGAGATATTTGCAAGATTAATGGCTTTTTTACTTTATTTCCTCATCTACCTCCATCTCTGATCCATAGAAGAACCTGACATCCAGACCCCAACAAGATAGTTATTTTGAGACATTAGTCTTCCATCTTTTCTGTCAGTCAGCTTTCCCCCCCAAAATTTATTTTCCTAGCCTCAACACCTCATCTCTTATATTCATTGGCCTATCAGGCAGCAAGCAAAGTGAACTTGAACTTGGTAACACTTATTTCTTCAAATACCTTTCTTCCCCTTTCTCCTTTTCCTCTGGGACACCTATTATACTTAAGTTGATATATTTGATGTCTCCTTTGGTAACTGAAACATTATTCATTTTTTCAATCTTTTGTTCATCTGTGATCTTTATATTAAATAATTTATATTAATCCTGCCCTCAATCTTTCCCAGCATCAGGGTCTTTTCAAATGAGTCAGCTCTTTGCATCAGGTGGTCAAAGTATTGGAATTTCAGCTTCAACATCAGTCTTTCCAATGAACACCTAGGACTGATCTCCTTTAGGATGGACTGGTTGGATCTCCTTGCAGTCCAAGGGACTCTCAAGAGTCTTCTCCAACACCACAGTTCAAAAGCATCAATTTTTATGTGCTCAGCTTTCTTTATAGTTTTCCTCTATTTCTTTGCATTGATTGCTGAGGAATGCTTTCTCGTCTCTCCTTGCTATTCTTTGAAACTCTGAATTCAAGCAGGTATATCTTTCCTTTTTTTCTTTGCTTTTTGCTTCTCTTCTTTTCACAGCTATTTGTAAGGCCTCCTCAGACAGCCATTTTGCTTTTTTGCATTTCTTTTTCTTGGAGAATGTCTTGATCCCTGGTTCTAGTTTCTAATATGTATCTCTTATGATAATTTCTATTTATTAATTCATTGTTAACATACTTCAATTCTTTTAAGCTAGTTTTCTCGCATCTGTGAATATATTTAACATAGCTACTTTGAAGTCTTTGATGACTAAATCCAACAACTGGGTCCCTTCAGAGAGCAATTTTGTGACTGCCTCCAATCCCGTTACCTTGATCAAACATCTCAATTCTTTTCCTGTCTTACAATTAGTTTTTGTTGAAAAGAAGACATTTTAGATATCATTTTGTAGCAACCCAAGTTCTTTTATTTTTTCCCTGAAATTTTTTGCCTATGCTGTTTGCTTATTGTTTAATAACTTGGCTGGACCAAAATCATCTGCATTTCCTGTGGTGTGCAGCCCTTGTGAGTATGGATAATGGAGAACATTCAGAGTTCAGGAATTTTCTTTTTTTAATTGAAATATTGATTTACAATGTCATGTTAGTTTCAGGTGTACAACAAAGTGATTTTCCAGATTGTTTTCACTTACAGGTTTTTATAAAATATTGAGTATAGTTCCCTGTGCTATACTGTAGGTTCTTGTTGATTATCTATTTTAAATATAGTACTGTGTATATGCTAATCCCATCCTCCTAATTTATTCTTCCACCCACTTCCTCTTTGGTAACTGCAAGTTTGTTTTCTATGTCTCTGAGTCTATTTCTGTTTTGTAAGTAAGTTTATGTACAACTTTTTTTTTTCAGATTCCACACTTAAGAAATATCATATATATGTCCTTGTATAGATTCAGTTCAGTTCAGTTCAGTTCAGTCGCTCAGTCGTGTCCGACTCTTTGCGATCCAATGAACCACAGCACACCAGGCCTCCCTGTCCATCACCAACTCCCATCACTTACTATAATCATCTTTAGGTACATCCATGTTGCTGCAAATGGCATTATATCATTCTTTTTAGTGGCTTAGTAATATTCCATTGTTTATATATACCACATGTTCTTTATCCATTCATCTGTCAATGGCCATTTAGGTTGCTTCTGTGTCCTCACTACTGTAAATAGTACTGCAGTGAACGTTGAGGTACATATATCTTTTCAAATTATAGTTTTCTTTGGATATACAGTCAGGAGGGGATTGAGGATCATATAATAACTCTATTTTTTAAAGGAACTCTAGTTTTTTAAGGAATCTCTATACTCTTCTTCGTAGTGGCTGTACCAATTTACATTCTCACCAATACTGTAGGCAATTTTCAAGTCTGCTAGAGTTTTACTTTCCTTGAGGGCCCTGTGGAATCGCTATGCACCTGTGTATAGTCCTAGGATCAGCCAGAAGTATGTGAATACCTTGAATTATTTGATCTCCACTGTATAAACATGCAGCCTAAACCAGGAATATGTTTTTTCCAACCACAACCTTTAATTCAGGACCATAGGGTTGATAGTTGGGTCTTCTCCACTTATCTATCTCCAAAAAGTTACTTTCAATCCAATGCCATTGCCTATGGGCATTACCCACTGCTTCAAACTAAGTGATCTTTCTTTGCCATGGCAGAGAAGCTATTGACCCTTCAGGACAGTTCTGTTCTAGCAACACCCCTATAATCTAAATTTTAGTGATGAGAACATCACCGGTCAAAATGCCACTAATTGCTGCCAGTCTGACTCAATATTGAGTACTTTATCAACTTCCAGAACACCAAAATGGTGGTTTTGGGGGAGAGGATTTGCTGATAATCTTACTGAACCATAGCCATTCTTCACTATTTTTCCAGTTGGTCTGTATGTCTAAAATTATCTCACAATGAAGTTTAATTAAAGTTTAATTAACTATGACATTCTTTCATACTCTTTGGGGTGATGAAATCCTGGAACAGAGAGCAAGCAGTTTTAGTAACTATGTGTAATATTATGTTCTGCAGGGGTAAATCGTGTTACATACATTAATGCAGTAATAATAATACTCATGTTTTATTCTACTAAAGTTTCTATTTTGCAGGGTATAAGAGAAGGGTTGGTATGAGAAGGGCTGTGACATTCTAAAGATAAATGCCCAATTTCAGCTATGTACTAGTACCTCAGAATTCAACAATGTGAGATGAGAAAATTCTAAAGTGTATAAAAAATTAGTGAAACTGCACAGAATCACTTCTTGTCTCCTAGGAGATGAAACCCTATCCAGACTATAATAAGACGGAAATTAATAGAGCTGCTGAATAATGAAGGAACACTAAAATCAGGAAGATTCTGATGATGGGAAAGGGGTTCACAAAGATAGTGGTGAAATAAGGAGTGGGTCTGAGCATAGGACTTGGAAGAATGCATCTGAGAACCCCATCCAGATTTTTTAGTATCGAGACTCAAGAATCTAACTGACTGTGTTTGAACCCCAGCTTCGCCTTTTACTAGCTGTGTAACTATGATAGAGGTATTTAAACTCTTAGTCTAAGTGCTTCCGTACTTAAAATGGGGTTAAAATAGTACATTTATCATAGGGAATGACTTAATACATCTAATTCCCTTAGAGTCTAGCTACACAGTAAATATTCAACAATGTTGGCTATTATTATTGTGAACCCAGCCCTATTTTACATTGTATCCCAAAGACCTTTGGTCCTCAATCAGAACTTGCATACAAGTCATCAAGAAAGCTTACAGACCTACCTATGTGTTTTACTTTCCATAACAAAATATCACAAACTTGGTGGCTTAAAATAGTTCTGGAGGCTGGAAGTCTAAAATAGAGGTGACATCAGGGCCAGGCTCTCTTTGACATAAGGGAATACTTCTCTGTGTCTTCCTAGCTTCTGGTACTTTGCCTGTAACTTTTGGTGTTCTTTGGCTTGCCTCTCCATGACTCCAACCTCTGTTTGATTGCCATATTACTTTCTCCTGTATGTCTTTGTCTCCCCATGATCATCTTTTTATAAGAACTCTAGTTATATTGCATTTGGGGTCCACTCTACTCCAATACAGCCATATCCTAAGTGATTACATATGTAACAACCTTGTTTCCAAATAAAAATCACATGCTGAGAAACTGGGAATTAAGACATCAACATTTTTTTTTAATGGGTAATAACACAATTGCAGGTGGTGATTGCAGCCATGAAATTAAAAGATGCTTACTCCTTGGAAGGAAAGTTATGACCAATCTAGATAGCATATTTAAAAGCAGAGACATTACTTTGCCAACAAAGGTCCGTCTAGTCAAGGCTATGGTTTTTCCAGTGGTCATGTATGGATGTGAGAGTTGGACTGTGAAGAAAGCTGAGCACTGAAAGATTGATGCTTTTGAACTGTGGTGTTGGAGAAGACTCTTGAGAGTCTTTTGGACTGCAAGGAGATCCAACCAGTCCATCCTAAAGGAGATCAGTCCTGGGTGTTCATTGGAAGGACTGATGCTGAAGCTGAAACTCCAATAATTTGGCCACCTCATGCGAAGAGTTGACTCATTGGAAAAGACCCTGATACTGGGAGGGATTGGGGGCAGGAGGAGAAGGGGATGACAGAGGATGAGATGGCTGGATGGCATCACCAACTCGATGGGCATGAGTCTGAGTAAACTCTGGGAGTTGGTGATGGACAGGTAGGCCTTGCTTGGTGCGATTCATGGGGTGGCAAAGAGTCGGACACGACTGAGCGACTGAACCGAACTGAACTGGGATTTTGTACAGAGACAAACATGTCACCTGCAAAGAGAGGAAGTTTAGTTTCTTCTTTTCCTTTTACTTCATTCCTTTCCTTATTGTGCTTCCTATAATTTCTAGTACTACATTTAATAAAACAGGTGGGAATGAAGATGATTTCTTTGTTTCTGATCCTAGGGATAAGCTTCAGACTTTTACCTTATGAATGATGTTACTGTATGGATTTTTGTAGATGCTCATTATCATTTTGAGATCATCCTACCTTTGCTAAGCTGATGAGAGCTTTTATCATGAATAAAGATTGCATTTTGTCAAAATTTTTCTGTGTCAGGCGGTATGATCTTATAATGGTTCTTCTATAGTCCGTTGGATTACTTTGTCTTTTTTTTGATCTGGCAGATACATTGATTCGTTTTTTGAACAACTTTGAGGTTGAACAACTTTGAACAACTTTTAACTTTGAGGTTGAACAACTTCCAGAGCTGGAACAAGTATCACTTGTATATAAATGTATGTGTATATATATATATATATATAATATACATTATAATAATATATATATTATATATGTGCATATATATGTATGTATATACACACACACAATACACAAATTGCTATATTTAGCAACTTGTTGAGGGTTTCTGCATCCAAATTCTTGAGAGATATTTATCACTTTTCTATTGTGCTTTTCTTGTCCTTTATTGGTTCAATGGTGATATTGATATTGTAAAACAAGTTGGCAAGAGTTCACACTTCTCTCGTTTTCTGGAATGCATTGTGTAAAAAATCATATTAATTCTTCTTTATTTTTAGTAGAATAATCAATGAAACCACTTGGGCAGAATATCTTTTTTGGGAGAGGTTTTAAATTATTAATTTAATTGTCTTATAGATTTAGCAGTAATCTTTTTTATATTTTGTGTGTTACAACAGTCTGTACTTTTTGAGAAGCTGACCCATTTTATTGCAGTTGTCAAAGAATATGTGTTGAGGTTTGGGTAGTATTCCATCATCCTTTGGAGGTCTAATGGTACTAATATCCCATGTTTCATTTCTAATATCAGTCATTCGTATCTTCTTTGTCAGTCTTGTTAGATGTTTGCTGATTTTTTGGGTTTTTTTAGAGAATCAGTTTTTTGTTTCATTAGCTTACTCTATTCTTATTTTTAATTTCATCTATTTTTCCTTTTATCTTTATTACAAGTTTGCTCTGATTAATGCTTTATTTTACTTTGCAAATATTGTATTTTTTAAAAATTGAAGGTTTGTGTCAACCTTGTATTAAATCAATCTATTGGTGCAATTTTTCCAACAGCATTTGTTCATTGTGTCTGTATGTAACTTCTTGTATTTATGGATAGAGATTACAATTTCTGAAGGCTTAGATGATGGTTAGCATTTTTATCAATAAAATAAGCATATTTATATTCAGATTTAGATTCAGTTTTTTTGGACTTAATGCTTTTGCACTCTTATTAGAGATTGTATAATATAAACATAACTTTTATATGTACTGAGAAATCAAAAAAAAATATGTGTGATGTGCTTTATTTTGATATTTGCTTTATTGCAGTGGTTTAGAACCAAACCTGCAACATCCTCAAGGTTTGCTGGTACTTCCTTCCTTTTATATGCTTTAAATTTCTTTTTCTTTTCTTGTTCTAGTTTCCTGCAGTAAAAATTAGGTCAATTAAGTCCTTTGGCTGAGTGTGTTGTTCAATTGTTTTATACTTGAAGAATTCAAATTTTTCAGTAGTTCTATTAATTGCTTTGAGTGGAATAAATGTCTTGACACATAATTGTGAGAGTGTTTATTTGTCTTCTCTGCTTCATCAGTGGTCTCTTCTTGTATTTATAGATAGATGATAGGGTATAGTATCTATAAAAGATACTCTAGTAGTAGTTGTTGTTCAGTTGCTAAGTCATGTCTGACTCTTTGCAACCCCATGGCCTGCAGCATGCCAAGCTTCCCTGTCCTTTACTATCTCCCGGAGTTTGCTCAGTTTCATGTCCACTGAGTCAGTGATGCTATCTAACCATTTCATCTTCTGTCATTCTCTTTTCCTTTTGAATTTAATCTTTCCCAGAATCAAGGTCATTTCCAATGAGTCAGCTCTTCACATCAAGTGGCCAAAGTATTGAAACTTCAGCTTCAGCATCTGTCCTTCAAATGAATATTCAGGGTTGATTTCCTTTAAGCCTGACTTGTTCGATCTCCTTGTGGTCCAGTTGACTCTCAAGAATCTTCTCCAGCATGACAATTCAAAGGCATTGATTCTTCTGCACTCAGCCTTCTTTATGGTCCAACTCTCATATCCATATGTGACTACTGGAAAAATCATAACTTTGACTATACAGACTTTTGTCAGCAAACTGATGGTTTTGCTTTTAATATGCTTTCTAGGTTTATCACAGTTTTTCTTTCAAGGAGCAAGCATCTTTTATTTTCATGGTTGCAGTCACCATCCACAGTGATTTTAGAGCCAAGAAAATAAAATCTGTCACACTTCCACTTTTTCCCCATATTGCATGAAGTGATGGGACTTGAATGCCATGACCTTAGTTTTTTAATGTTGAGTTTTAAGCCAACTTTTCATTCTCTTCTTTCACTCTCATCAAGAGGGTCTTTAGTTCCTCTCCACTTTTTACCATTAGAATGGTAACCTCTGCATATCTGAGATTGTTAATGTTTCTCCTGGCATACTTGATTTTAGCTTGTGACTCATTGAGCCTGGCATTCTGTGTGATGTACTCTGCATATAAGTTAAAAAAGAGGATAGCAATATACAGAGTTGTGTCCCTTTCCCAGTTTTGAACCAGTTCATTGTTCTAACTGTTGCCACATGATACATTTTCAAATTTGTTTTCTTCAGTTATAACAGTAATAGAAAAGTAGGGAATGTATAGAAGTTCTCTTATCTCTAACCATCTCAGTAACTAGTTCTTTTTCAGTTGCTTCTCCAAGAATTTTTTCACTGAATATTTTACTATCTGTAAATATTGACAGTGTCATACTTTCCTATCAAATATTTATCCTGTTATTTGTGTTCTGCTCTTATTGTCATGATTACAATCTGTAGTATACTAAAAAAATGATCATTAGCTGAGATATAAGTCTTCCTACTAGATTCTTCTTATTAAAATACTTCTAATAAATTTCTAATGCCTTACTGTTAACCCTTAATTTGCTATAGGTGACTAGTATAAACATTTCTGAGATTTAGGATATTTTTATGTCTGAATGTTTGCATTTCCTCTAAATTTTCATAACTACTTATTATTTTATCTCCAAATTTGTAACTTCTTAGACAGACCTATATTCTGGATTTAGATATGTATATGTTTATTAAGTGCTAGATGTCTTAGAATCACTTGAAATTCAAAGATAAAGCTCAATATCTCTCTTTCAAATATGCCTTCTCTTTACACTTTCCACTGATTATAGTGGAATTACAATCGCCTTGTCACATATACTAATTTATGAGAACTATATTTGACTTTCACTCAGTCAAGAAGACATAAAGATGTAAGATTGATGATAGAAACTTGGTAAAGATGTGTGTAAATGTGCAAATGTATGCATGCAGATAAACACGGCAAAATGATAAATTAATATTTCTGATTTTTTTTCTGGAGAAAAAAATTTTACTAGAAAGAAAATAAAAAATATTTTAAAGTGTATCTACACCAAAAATTTAAAATATAATTAATATCAATATTTCTCACCCTTTTCCAAAAAAATATAAGGAAACACTTTTAAAATCATTTTATGAGGTCAGCATTACCCTAACACCAAGATCAGGCAAGATTGCCATTAGTTCAGTTCAGTTCAGTGTCTCAGTCGTGTCCTACTCTTTGCAACCCCATGAACTGCAGCATGCCAGGCCTCCTTGTCCACCACCAACTCCCGGAGCCCACCCAAACTCATGTCCATTGAGTTGGTGATGTCATCCAACCATCTCATCCTCCGTCGTCACCTTCTCCTTCCCTCAATCTTGCCCAGCATCTGGATTTTTTTCAAATGAATCAGCTATAAGAAAAGAAAATTAGAGGCCAAAATCTCTGATGAACATAGATCCAAAAATTTCTTCAACAAAATGTTAGCAAAATCAATTAAACATTACATTAAAAGGATTATACATCATGACCAAGTGGTATTTAATCCAGGAATGGAAGGATGACTCAATATCTGCAAATTACTCAGTGTGATACATTACATTAACAAAATGAAGGATAAAAATCACTGGATCATCCCAATAGTTGCAAAAAAAATTATGACAAAATTCAAGATCTTTTTATGTTAAAAACCCTCAGCAAAGTGGGTGTAGAGGAAATATACCTCAACATAATAAAGGCTTTTTGTGAAAATCAATGATAATGTGGGCTACCATCATACTCAGTGGTGAAAATCTGAAAGTTTGTCTTCTAAAATCAGAGTGCCCATTCTCACCATTCCTATTCAACATAGCATGGAAGTCTTTGAAGTGTAATTAGCAAGTGTACTAATAATGAGCTGTCAGAACTATCAGAAAGATAAATTTTTTAAAAAATAATTTATTGGCTATTTGTATGTCTTCTTTGGAGAAATGTCTATTTAAATCTTTTGCACAATTTATTTTATTTTATTTTATTTTATTTTTTATTAGTTGGAGGCTAATTACTTCACAACATTTCAGTGGGTTTTGTCATACATTGATATGAATCAGCCATAGAGTTACACGTATTCCCACCTCCCTCTCCACCCGATTCCTCTGGGTCTTCCCAGTGCACCAGGCCTGAGCACTTGTCTCATGCATCCCACCTGGGCTGGTGATCTGTTTCACCATAGATAATATACATGCTGTTCTTTCTAAACATCCCACCCTCACCTTCTCCCACAGAGTTCAAAAGTCTGTTCTGTACTTCTGTGTCTCTTTTTCTGTTTTGCATATAGGGTAGAGGAAATTAATAGTAACACAATAATAGTGGGAGACTTTAATACCCCACTCACAACTATGGATAGATCAACTAAACAGAAAAATAACAAGGAAACACAAATCTTAAATGACACAATGGACCAGCTAGACCTAATTGATATCTATAGGACATTTCACCCCAAAACAATCAACTTCACCTTTTTCTCAAGTGCACACGGAACCTTCTCCAGAATAGATCACATCCTGGGCCTTAAATCTGGTCTTGGAAAATTCAAAAAAATTGAAATCATTCCAGTCACCTTTTCTGACCACAGTGAAGTAAGATTAGATCTCAATTACAGGAAAAAAATTGTTAAAAATTCAAACATATGGAGGCTAAATAACACACTTCTGAATAACCAACAAATCATAGAAGAAATCAAAAAAGAAATCAAAATATGTGTAGAAATGAATGAAAATGAAAACACAACAACCCAAAACCTATGGGACACTGTAAAAGCAGTGCTAAGGGGAAGGTTCATAGCATTACAGGCTTACATCAAGAAACAAGAAAAAAGCCAAATAAATAATCCAACTCAACACCTAAAGCAATTAGAGGAGGAAGAAATGCACAATTTTTTGGTTGAGTTGTTTGTTTCCCTGATAGTGAGCTACATGAGCTCCTTGTATATTTTGGAGATTAATCCTTTTTCACTTGCTTCATTTGTAATTATTTTCTCCCATTCTGAGGGTTGCCTTTTCATCTTACTTGTAGCTGCATTTTCTGTACAAAAGCTTTTAAGGTTAATTAGGTCCCATTTGTTCACTTTTGTTTTCATTTCCATTGCACTAGCAAGTGGGTCAAAGAGGATCTTCCTGCAATTTATGTCAAAGAGTATTCTACCTGTTTTCCTCTAAGAGTTTTATGGTGTGTGGCCTTATATTTGGGTCTTTAATCCATTTTCAGTTTAGTTTTGTTAATGATGTTAGGAAGCATTCTAATTTTTATTCTTTTACATTTAACTTGTCCAGCTTTCCCAGCATCACTTATTGAAGAAGCTGTCTTTTTTCCATTATATATTCTTGCCTCCTTTGTCAAACATAAAATGCCCATAGGTATGCAGGTCTATCTCTGGGCTTTCTGTCTTGTTCCATTGGTCTATATTTCTATATTTGTGTCATACCATAGTATCTTGATTACTGTAGCTTTGCAGTATAGTCTGAAGTGAGGAAGGTTGATTCCTCCAGCTCCATCTTTATTTCTCAAGATTTGTTTGGCTGTTCAGGGTCTCGTGTTTCCATGAAAATTGTAAAAGTTTTTGTTCTAGTTCTGTGAAAAATGTCATTGGTAATATGATGGGGTTGGCATTGAATCCAAAGGTTGCTTTGGGTAGTATAGTTAGTTTGACAATGTTGATTCTTCCAAACCAAGAACATGGTATATCTCTCCATCTGTTTGTGTCTTTAATTTCTTTCATACGTGTCTTATGGTTTTTTGCATATAGGTCTTTTGTCTCCCTAGATAGGTTTATTCCTAGGTATTTTATTTGTTTGTTGCACTAGTGAATGGGATTATTTCCCTAATTAGTTGTTAGTATAACCAGAGATCAAATTGCCAATATCCGCTGGATCATCAAAAAAGCAAGAGAGTTCCAGAAAAACATCTATTTTTGCCTTATTGACTATGTCAAAGCCTTCGACTGTGTAGATCACAATAAACTGTGGAAAGTTCTGAAGGAGATGGGAATACCAGACCAGCTGGCCTGTCTCTTGAGAAACCTATATGCAGGTCAGGAAGCAACAGCTAGAACTGGACATGGAACAACAGACTGGTTCCAAATAGGAAAAGGAATACATCAAGGTTGTATATTGTTACCCTGCTTATTTAACTTATCATCATGAGAAACGCTGGGCTGGAAGAAGCACAAGCTGGAATTACGATTGCCGGGAGAAATATCAATAACCTCATATATGCAGACGACACCACCCTTATGGCAGAAAGTGAAGAGGAAATAAAAAGCCTCTTGATGAAAGTGAAACAGGAGAGTGAAAAAGTTGGCTTAAAGCTCAACATTCAGAAAACTAAGATCATGGCATCTGGTCCTATCACCTCATGGGAAATAGATGGGGAGACAGTGGAAACAGTGTCAGATTTCATTTTCTGGGGCTCCAAAATCACTGCAGATGGTGATTGCAGCCATGAAATTAAAAGATGCTTACTCCTTGGAAAGAAAGTTATGACCAACTTAGACAGCATATTAAAAAGCAGAGACATTACTTTGCCAGCAAAGGTCCATCTGGTCAAGGCTATGGTTTCTCCAGTGGTCATATATGGATGGGAGAGTTGGACTGTGAAGAAAGCTGAGTGCCAAAAAATTTATGCTTTTGAACTGTGGTGTTGGAGAAGACTCTTGAGAGTCTTTTGGACTGCAAGGAGATCCAACCAGTCCATCCTAAAGGAGATCAGTCCTGGGTATTCATTGGAAGGACTGATGCTGAAGCTGAAACTCCAGTACTTTGGCCACCTCATGCGAAGAGTTGACTCATTGGTAAAGACCCTGATACTGGGAGGGATTGGGGGCAGGAGGAGAAGGGGATGACAGAGGATGAGATGGCTGGATGGTATCACTGACTCGATATGCATGAGTTTGAGTAAACTCCAGGATTTGGTTTTGGACAGGAGGGCCTGGCGTGCTGCAGTTCATGGGATCACAAAGAGTCAGACACGACTGAGCCACTGAACTGAACTGATATAGGAATGCAAAAGGTCAAACAGATGGCCAACCAATCTACAAAAAAGTGCTCAACATTGTTCAATTTTTAAAAATGCAGATCAAACTATAATGAAGTATCACCTCACACCAGTCAGAATGGCCATTATCAACAAATCTACAAACAATAAATACTGAAGAGGATGGAGAGAGATAGGAACCCTCTTACAGTGTTGTGGAAATGTAAATTGGTTTAACCACTATGGAGAATAGCATGGAGATTTCTTTAAAAACCAAAAATAGAGCTACTGTATGATCTAGCAATCTCACTCCCGGGCATATTTCCAGAGAAAGCCATAATCCAAAAAGACACATGTACCCCAACGTTCATAGCAGCATTATTTACAGTAACCAGGACGTAGAAGCAATCCAGATGTCCATTGACAGATGAATGGATAAAGAAGTTGTGGTACATATATACAATGGGGTATTACTCAGATCTGAGTTAATAATAGTGAAGTGGATGAACCTAGAGCCTGTTATACAGAGTGAAGAAAGTCAGAAACAAACTCAAATATCTTATATTGATGCATATATATAATCTATGAAAATAGTTTTGATGACTCCATCTGCAGGGCAGGAATAGAGACACAGATGTAGAGAACAGACTTGTGGACATAGTAGGGGAATGAGAGGGTGGGGTAAATTGAGAGAGTAGCATTGACATATACATACTACTCTGAGTAAAATAAATAGTTAATGGGAAACAGCTCTATAAGGACTTCAACCCAGTACTTTGTGGTGACCTAGAGGACTGGGATGGGGACAGGGGAGGGAGGCTCAAGAGGGAGGGAATACGTGTGTACTTATAGCTGAATCTTGTTGTCGTACTGCAGAAAACAACACACCATTGTAAAGCAATTATCTTCCAATTAAAAATAAATTTAAGAAATCTAATTTATAATTCCATTTAAAAGAATAAAATGCTTATGAATAAATTTAACCAAGGAGGAGATATGTATGTATATTGAAATATATAAGACTGATAAAATAAGTTGAAGAAGCACAAAAAACAAATGGAAAAATATTCTGTGTTCATGGACTGGAAGAACTAGCATTACTAAAATGTCCATTCTGTGCAAAGCTATCAAAGTGTCTGACTCTTTGTAACCCCATAGACTATAACCTACAAGGCTCCTCTGTCCACAGAATTTTCCAGGCAAGAGTAGTGAAGTGGGTTGCCATTTCCTTCTTCTATAGAGTTATGCAACACCTATCAAAATTCCAATGGCATTTTTCACAGAAATAGAACAAACATACAGTTCTAAAATTTGTATGGTATTACAAAAGAACCTAAAAAACAAAACAAAATTAAAAAGAAAAAAAAAATTTGGAGGTATTATGCTCCCTAGATTCAAACTATAATACAAAGCTATAGTAATTAAAACAGAATGTTATTGGCATAAAAACAGATACACAGATCAATGGAACAGAACAGAAAGTCTAAAGTCATGTATATATATGGTCAATTAATTTATGACAAAGAAATCAAGAATATACAATGTGGGTAAAACCACTACAATAGTGTTGGAAAAACTGGACAGTAACATGAAAAGGAATGAAACTGGACTACTATCTTACACATGCATAAAAATCAACCCAAAATGGATTAAAGACTTGAATGTAAGACCTAACCTAAACCATAAAACCTCTAGATGAAAACAGGTGGTAACCCCTTGACATGTCTTGGCAATGATTCTTTGTATTTGATGGCAAAATTATTTTGCAAAAAAAGCAAAATGAAACAAGTGGCATGACATCAAACTTAAAAGCTTCTGCATAGCAACATCATCAACACAATGAGAAAGCAACTAGTGAATGGAAGAAAAATATTTGCAAATTATGTATCTGACAAAATAGATATCAACAAATTGATTCTGAAGTTTACATGGAGATGCAAAAGATCCAAAATAGGCAACATAATATTGAAAGAGAAAACAAAGTTGGAAGGTTGCCACAACTCAATTTCAAGACTTACTATAAAGCTACAATAGCTAAAACAACGTGGTGTTTGATAAATAATTTAAAAGCTAGATCAATGGAACAGGAAAGAGAGTGCAGAATTAGATGTAAATATAGCAACTGATATTTGTCAATGGAGTACAAACCAATACAATTGAGCAAAAACAATCCTTTCAATAAATGCTACTGGAACAACTGTAAAAGAAAAAGAAAAATGAATATAGACACAAATGTCACACCCTTCACAAAACTTAACTCAAAATAGATTATAAAGCTACATGCAAAGTACAAAACTACAAATTTCCTAGAAGATAATCTAGAAGAAAATCTAGATGACCTTGGATATGATGCCAACTTTTTAGATAAATGTCAAAGACAAGATCCATGAAAAAAAAAAAACTAATAAATTGGACTTCAATAAAATTAAAACTTCTGCTCTGTGAGAGACAGAGTCAGTAGAAAGTGAAGTTGTTCAGTGGAGTCCAACTCTTTGTGACCCCATGGACGGTAGCGTACCAGGCTCCTCTGTCCATGGGATTTTCCAGGCAAGAGTACTGGAGTGGGTTGCCATTTCCTTCTCCAGGGGATCTTCCCAACCCAGGGATCAAACCTGATCTCCCACATTGCAAAGAGACACTTTATTGTCAGTAGAATGAGATGCTAATCTACCAATTTGTAGAAAATATTTACAAAAGACACAACTTATAAAACTAATTACAATTATTAAAACTTATTAAATAATATTAAATTTATTAATAATTATTATTAAAATATTCAAAGAACAAAGCAGAGGAGTAGAAGCAATGACAACAGAAAATGTATGTAACTCACAAGTCCAAAATATTTACTATTTCTGCATCTTTAAAGAAACACTTTGTCAATCCCTGATGCACTCTTCAGGCTATAAATATTAGTATAAAATGATTACATAGATAGCTCCAATTCCTTTCCTATATCCATGCCCTTTTCAATCTGAATATGTAATTTTGCCATCAAGAAGTGGAATGTATTTCTCACATTCTTAAATCTGGGCTGGCGTTGAGCTTTCTTTGGCTATAAAATGTGATATAATTGATGGAATGTCAGTTCTGAGCATATAATTCAAGAGGCCTTAAACATTTAGGATCTCTTTCTTAGAACTCATTAGAACAAGCCTGGGATAGCTTGCTAAAGGTGAGAAAAAAGAAAGATGGTTGTGAGCTTCAGCTTAGACAAGTGACCTCCAGATACATAAGAAAGTACAGGCAATTTCAGGAGTACCATCCATCTTCCCAACTTACCAAACACACAGCTAACTCCAGTGAGTCAAGTGGAAGGTGGAGGTTCTGACTTGCTGCCCAGAACCCTATAAGCAGTGACCACCATGTGTAGCTTTAAGCCAAGCGAGTTATGGGATTGTTGTGCACCAACACACAATTGATTTTTGCATCTGTCAATGGGCTGATTAATAGGAGAAATAATAAAGTTTATTTACATGAGTGAAAGCACACAGAAGTGACTTTATGAACATGTAAGGGTTAAAGCTGTTGGAAATGGGTTTAGGGGCTCTGTAGGAAGTATGGAAGGTTCTGATAGAGCTCACTTATGCAATTGTTGTGGAAAGTCACACTGGTAAATATCAATCACTTTCCTGTCTAGAGATTCCTTCGTAGTGGAGGTGGGGCTTAATGGCAGCTGAATTCTCTGGAGGATCTGCTCTACTCAGATAAGGGATGAGCAGATAAAATTTCTTTCTGCATCTGTTGTAAAAGCTGTTAGTCCCCTCAACAGCATGTTTTGAATTACGTTCAGTTCAGTTCAGTCGCTCAGTCGTGTCCAACTCTGCGACCCTATGAATCACAGCACGCCAAGCATCCCTGTCCATCAGCAATTCCCAGAGTTTACTCAAACTCATGTCCATCGAGTCGGTGATGGACATTCAGCCATCTCATCCTCTGTCATCCCCTTCTCCTCCTGCCCCCAATCCCTCCCACCATCAGGGTCTTTTCCAATGAGTCAACTCTTCGCATGAGGTGGCTAAAGTACTGCAGTTTCAGCTTCAGCATCAGTCCTTCCAATGAACACCCAGGACCGATCTCTTTCAGGATGGACTGGTTGGATCTCCTTGCAGTCCAAGAGACTCTCAAGAGTCTTCTCCAACACCACAGTTCAAAAGCATCAATTTTTTGGCACTCAGCTTTCTTCACAGTCCAACTCTCACATCCATACATGACCACTGGAAAAACCGTAGCCCTGACTAGATGGACCATTATTGGCAAAGTAATGTCTCTGCTTTTAAATATACTGTCTAGATTGGTCATAACTTTCCTTCCAAGGAATAGGCATCTTTAATTTCATGGCTGCAATCACCATCTGCAGTGATTTGGGAGCCCAAAAAAATGAAGTCTGACACTGTTTCCACTGTCTCCCCATCTATTTCCCATGAAGTGATGGGTCCAGATGCCATGATCTTAGTTTTCTGAAACTTGAGCTTTAAGCCAACTTTTTCACTCTCCTCTTTCACTTTCATCAAGAGGCTTTTTAGTTCCTCTTCACTTGTTGCCATAAGAGTGGTGTCATCTGCATATCTGAGGTTATTGATATTTCTCCTGGCAATCTTGATTCCAGCTTGTGCTTCATTCAGGTCGGCGTTTCACATGATGTACTCTGCATATAAGTTAAATAAGCAGGGTGACAATATACAACCCTGACGTACTCCTTTTCCTATTTGGAACCAGTCTGTTCTTCCATGTCCATTTCTAACTGTTGCTTCCTGACCTGCATACAGGTTTCTCAAGAGGCAGATCAGGTGGTCTGGTATTCCCATCTCTTTCAGTATCTTCCACAGTTTATTGTGATCCACACAGTCAAAGGCTTTGGCATAGTTAATAAAGCAGAAATAGATGTTTCTCTGGAACTCTCTTGATTTTTTTGATGATCCAACAGATGTTGACAATTTGATTTCTGGTTCCTCTGCCTTTTCTGAAACCAACTTGAACATCTGGAAGTTCACAGTTCACATATTGCTGAAGCCTGGCTTGGAGAATTTTGAGCATTACTTTACTAGCGTGTGAGATGAGTGCAATTGTGTGGTAGGTTGAGCATTCTTTGGGATTGCCTTTCTTTGGGGTTGGAATGAAAACTGACATTTTCCAGTCCTGTGGCCACTGCTGAGTTTTCCAGATTTGTTGGCATATTGAGTGCAGCTCTTTCACCGCATCATCTTTCAGGATTTGAAATAGCCCAAGTGGAATTCCATCACCTCCACTAGCTTTGTTTGTAGTGATGCTTTCTAAGCCCCACTTGACTTCACATTCCAGGATGTATGACTCTAGGTGAGTGATCACACTATTGTGATTATCCCAAGGAATTTACAAAAGAGAACAAAACCTGTTAGAATTAATAAGTGAATACAAGCACTCTCACTGGATACAAGATCAACACACTAAAATCATTTGAATTCTATTGATGAAAGAATATTTATATTTTAAGGCCAGATGTGTAAAACAAAGCATAAAGTTCTCTGTGTATATGTTCAAACCCCCTCCCTTTCTCCCTAATGTGCAGTATGCATCTTCACTACACATTAATCAGACCTCCTCAAAGGTGGGTGTATCTGCTTGACTGTAAATATCAATCTTTTTCTTTCTTCTGACACTAGCAGAGTAACTTCTTTAAAATATAGTGTTCATTTACAACTCTTTAGGGGGTCATGGTGACCTGCTGATCTCTTTGTACATGCTTACTTGGACTATGTAAACTTGAACTTTATGTAAAGTATCAGTATGTCATTTTGGTGTGTGATCCTTTGTGTCAAAAATGTAGACCGTGCCTTCAGCTTCTAACAGCTGAAACAATTCCAGAAGCTTTTTGACAATCTGTTTCCTGGGTTGTAACCCTCAGGTTGGCTCAAATAAAGTTCCGTTTTCAATTCTTAATTTGATAGTTAATTGAATTTTTGCTGACACTATAAATTAACAATAAACATATGAAAACTGAGATCGAAAACACAGCGCTGTTTACAATTACCTCGAAATTAAAGAACTACTTAGGGACACATATAACAAAACACACCCATATGTTGATTATGAGAAAATGCTAGTGAAATAAATCAAGCATCTAAATAAATGGAGAAACATGCTCTGTTAATGGATTGAGGACTCAGTATAGTAAAGATGTCATGTCAGTTCTTTCCAAATTGACCTAACTTTTAATGCAATCCTATTGAAATCCCAGCAATGACTTTTACTGACATAGATACTCTTACTCTAGAATTTATAAAGAAAAGTACAGGTTCTGGAATAGCTAATTTTTTTTTTTAATGAAGAATGAAGTAGGAGTACATCCTTCAAAGAGGATACACAGATGGCAAATAGCATATAACAAGATGTTCAATATTATTAGCCATGAGAGAAATGCAAACAAATTAGAGTGAGATATCACTATACATCTATGAGTATAGCTAAAATAAAAGTAATAAAAATGACAATTTCTGGCAAAGATGCAAAGAAATTGGGTTACTCATGTTGCAGGTGGGGATACATACAGTTACTCCAAATAATAGCTTGACATTTTCTTATAAAATTAAACATGTGATTACCATATAACCTTGCAATTGTGCTCTTGGGCATTATCTTAGAAAAATAGACCTACACTTACACAAAAATGTGTACACAAATATTTATAGTAGTTTTATTCATAATGTTCAGAAACTGGAAACAGGCCAAATGTCATTCAATGGGTGAATGGTTAAACAAGCTGTCATAGATGTATACAAGGGAACACTATTCAGAATTCAAAATTAATGAATTATCAATAAATGCAGCAATTTGAATGAATCTTCAGGAAATATGGTGAGTAAAAAAGTCATTTCAATAAGATTATATAATGTATGAGTCTACTAATATAAAAAAATTTTAAGGACAATATTTAGAAGTTTAGCACAGACTAGTGGTTGCCAGGGTCAAGGATTTGGTTGTGGTTGGCTAAAAAAGGATTTGGGCTTCCTGGGTGGTGCCAGTTGTAAAGAACCCACCTGCTGCTGCTGGAGACATACGCTCAGGTGTTGTTTCCCTTCTCGGAGAAGGCAATAGCAACCCACTTCAGTACTCTTGCCTGGAAAATTCCATGGACGGAGGAGCCTGGTAGGCTGCAGTACATGGGGTCGCTAAGTCGGACACGACTAAAGCGATTTAGCAGCAGCGGCGGCTTCCCATGTCGCTTAGTCTACAAAGAATCTGCCTACAGTGCAGGAGGCTGGGGTTTGATTCTTGGATCGGGAAGATCCCCTGAGGAAGGGCATGGCAACCCACTCTAGTATTCTTGCCTGGAGAATCCCATGGACAGAGGAACCTGGCAGGTAACAGTCCATAGGGTCAAAATAAGTCAGACATGACTGAAGCAGCTTAGCACGCAGGCACTGCTACAAAAGGAGAGCACACTAGATCCTTCTGGTGATGCAAATATTTTGTAACTTGACTATAGTGTTAATATCTTGATTGTAATACTGTGCTATAATTTTGCAAGATATTATTTGTGTGAACAACAGAATGGGAAAGACTAGAGATCTCTTCAAGAAAATTAGAGATACCAAGGGAACTTTTCATGCAAAGGTGAGCATAATAAAGGACAGAAATGACATGGACATAATAGAAGCAGGAGATATTAAGGAGAGGAGGCAAGAATACACATAACTATACACAAAAGATCTCATGACCCAGATGACCACAAAGGTGTGATCACTCAGCTAGAGTCAGACATTCTGGAATGTGAAGTCAAGTGGGCCTTAGGAAGAATCACTACAAACAAAGCTAGTGGAGGTGAAGGAATTCTAGTTGAGCTATTTCAAATCCTGAAAGACGATGTTGTGAAAGTGCTGCACTCAATATACCAGCAAGTCTGGAAAACTCAGCAGTGGCCACAGAACTGGAAAAGGTCAGTTTTCATTCCAACCCCAAAGAAAGGCAATGCCAAAGAATGTTGAAACTACTGCATAATTCAACTCATCTCACACACTAGTAAAGTAATGCTCAAAATTCTCCAAGCCAGGCTTCAACAGTACGTGAACCATGAACTTCCAGATGTTCAAGATGGATTTAGAAAAGGTAGAGGAGCCAGAAATCAAATTGCCAACATCCATTGGATCATCGGAAAAACAAGAGAGTTCCAGAAAAACATCTACTTTTGCACTATTGACTATGCCAAACCCTTTGACTGTGTGGATCACAACAAACTGTGGAAAATTCCTAAAGAGATGGGAATATCAGACCAGCTGACCAGCCTCCTGAGAAATCTGTATGCAGCTCAAGAAGCAACAGTTAGAACTGGACATGGAACAACAGACTGGTTCCAATTCGGGAAAGGAGTACGTCAAGGCTGTATATTGTCACCCTGCTTATTTAACTTATATACAGAGTACATCATGTGAAACGCCGACCTGGATGAAGCACAAGGTGGAAACAAGATTGCTGGGAGAAATATCAATAACGTCAGATATGCAGATGACACCACCCTTACAGCAGAAAATGAAGAAGAACTAAAGAATCTCTTGATGAAAGTGAAAAAGGAGAATGAAACATTGGCTTAAAACTCAACATTCAGAAACTAAGATCATGGCATATGGTCCCATCACATTATGGCAAATAGATGGGGAAACAATGGAAACAATGAGAGACTTCATTCTTGGGGGCTCCAAAATCACTGCAGATGGTGACTATAGTCATGAAATTAAAAGATTCTTGCCCCTTGGAAGAAAAGCTGTGGCCAACTTAGACAGCATATCAAAAAGCAAAGACATTATTTTGCCAACAAATGTCCGACTAGTCAAAGCTATGGTTTTTCCAGTAGTCATGTATGGATGTGAGAGTTGGACTATAAAGAAAACTGAGCACGTAAGAACTGATGCTTTTGAACTGTGGTGTTGGAGAAGACTTTCGATAGTCCCTTGGACTGCAAGGAGATCCAACCAGTCCATCCTAAAGGAAGTCAGTCCTGAATATTCATTGGAAGGACTGATGCTGAAGCTGAAACTCCAATACTTTGGGCACCTAATACGAAGAAACGACTCATTAGAAAAGACCGTGATGCTGGGAAAGATTGAAGGTGGGTGGAGAAAGGGATGACAGAGATTGAGATGGTTGGATGGCATCACCAATGTGATGGACATGACTATGAGTAGGCTCTGGGAGCTGGTGATGGACAGGAAAGCCTGGCGTGCTGCAATCCATGGGGTCGCAACGAGTCGGACATGACTGAGAGACTGAACTGAACTAATTTGTGTAAACTGGCTAGCAATACACAGGACGTCTTTGTAATAATTTTTTTCAAATCCATGGAAATGAGGAATAAAGATGTATTTTTTTTTAAACTTAATCTGGCAGATGAAATGAAGAAGGATGGGATTTCTCATTTTCTCACTTATCTCCTTTCCTTTCACTCCTACTTCTTCTACATAGATATTCATAGACATTTAGCAAAAAAACAAATACATTTGAGGCTTCCTTCCTAATTCAAGTAAGGCCATTTGTACAAAACATTACTAAGGTGTGAATGTATTCAAATTGAAATTTGTCCTTACTTTCATGAGCCAGGGAAATACAGCTCTATGTGGTTGCTTAATACAATAAATCTTATTTTGTTGAAAGCAAAGAGGTTATAGACAGGTGAATTCAAATATGCAAACTTTTCTTCTGCTCATTTAATCAATGCCTTCTCCTGCATCCATTCCCTGCCAACAACTGCTCTGAAATCTATTCTACAGTTTTGCCTTTTTTGAATGCTATATAAATGAAATCCTATAGGATGTAGCCTTGGTATAATTAATTTGAGGTTCATCTATGATGTGTGTATCAGTAGTTTGTTCTCTTTAATTCTGGGTAACGTTACTTGAAGGGCTTCCCCGGTAGCTCAGCTGGTAAAGAATCTGCCTGTAATGTGGGAGGCCTGGATTCAATCCCTGGGTTGGGAAGATGACCTGGAGGAAAGCATGGCAACCCATTCCAGTATTCTTGCCTGGTGAATCCCCATGGACAGAGGAGCCTGGTGGGCTACAGTTCACAGGGACATGCCTGAGTGACTAGGCAGAGCATGACACAGCACAGCATTACTTAGAATGAATTTACAGCAGTTCATTCTTCAGTTAAAAGACATTTGCAACACTTCCAGTTTTTGGTAAGATAAAGACAGCCACTATAAACATTTGCATATAGATTTTAAGTAAACTCAGATTTCATTTCTCTTGGGAAAATACTTAGAAAAGTATTTTTAAAACTTAGGTCATATGGTATGTGCTTATAAGAAATTGGCAAACTGTTTTCCAAAGTGGCAGTATCATTTTACATTCACACTGGCAATAAATGAGGGTTATAGTTGCTCTGCCTACTCTGTCAATGTGCAGAACTTGGTGGTCAGGATTGTTGTTCTCAAAAGTATCTTATCTTATTTTTTTTTTAAATTTTAGTATCTATCTTGTTATTTTTTGACATCCATAACTCTTATGAAGTGTGTATTCAGATCTTTTGTACCATTCATAGTTGGATTGTTTGTTTTCGTATTATTAAATTTGAGTTAATTATTTATGCATTCTGGATATAAATCCTTTATTAGAAATCTGTTTTTGGAAATACTTTAGCTCAGTCCATGACTTTTTTTATACTCAGCAATGTCTTTCAATGAAAAAAGATTTAAATTTTAGCTAAGCCCCCTTAATTTTTCTTATTGTTTAAGGGAATGAATTTGATCACCAGTCTATGATGTATGTAAAGAATGTTAAAAACACATGTATTAATAATGAAGATGTATACAACAGTACCAGGTGCATTTTATGTTGAGAACAGTGTTTCCCAGGCCAGGGGGTCAGTGAAGGACCTGCCTGGGATGCAGTTCCCCGAGATGTCTAGACATTATGAAAATGGAACCTAAAGGGGGTGGTGGGAAATGATATTTGTTTCAACAAAGAAAGAAGATATCAAAAGTCACTAAAATGAGACTAACTAAAGAGTTACTTTTCTTATATGTAATTGTTCTACAGTGTTAGAGGGAGGAGAGATTGAATCAATTTGATCACAACTTAAACTAAGTTAGATATGTTGTTGCTAAGGTACCCAATCACCTAGTGTTAGCTTGGCTTTGGGGTGGGGCACATTTGCTAATTTTAGCCTAGGACTTCCCTACCTGCTTGATCCTGAGAGAGAATATCTCTCCACAACTGCACCTGTGGTGAACTGCCATAACCCTGGTTTGGAATGCATTCAGCTGGTTCTCCATCTTTGGGGGATAAAGGTGGTGAGCTTTGACAGTAATCCTATTCTTTGGTGGGTAAGCAGTAATCAAATTGCTGGGGGCCTAGGATGGCTTTCTACCTCTCTCCCAGGAGCAGAGGTTTATTACTTTCTCTCTCAATTTGCAATAAATCTTCTGCTAAGTCTTGAAGGTAACCCAGTTTCCCCACCTATTGAACAGTGACTTGTTTTGGAGGATGGAACAATATAAGTGGTAATTCTGTCATTCGTAACAACCAGGTGTTTTCTTGTTATGGTAGTATGGAATGACTTACTTTTCATCTTCCTATATTTCATTTTTTATGTTATGTATTCCTGGTATAATCATTATCATTTTCCTATTTCTGCTAAATTTGGGCTAAGTTTTTTTTTTTCTAGTTCTTTTAGGTGTAAAGTTAGTTGTATATTAAAAATCTTTCTATTTTATCAATATATATTCTTAAAATTTTCCTCTTATTTACTTATTTATCTAAATTTAAATATTTATTTAGTCAGTTAGTTGCTATTTCAAATCCTAAAAGATTCTGTTGTGAAAGCGCTGCACTCAATATGCCAGCAAATCTGGAAAACTCAGCAGTGGCCACAGGACTGGAAAAGGTCAGTTTTCATTCCAACACCAAAGAAAGGCAATGCCAAAGAATGTTCAAACTACTGCACAATTGAACTCATCTCACACGCTAGTAAAGTAATGCTCAAAATTCTCTAAGCCAGGCTTCAGCAGTATGTGAAATGTGAACTTCCAGATGTTCAGTACGGATTTAGAAAAGGCAGTTCACTTCAGTTGCTCAGTCATGTGCGACTCTTTCCAACCCCATGAACCATAGCACGCCAGGCCTCCCTGTCCATCACCAACTGCCAGAGTCTATCCAAACCCATGTCCATTGAGTCGGTGATGCTACACAACAATTTCTTCCTCTGTCTTCCCACTATCCTCCTGCCCTCAATCTTTCCCAGCATCAGGGTCATTTCAAATGAGTCAACTCTTCACATCAGGTGGCCAAATATTGGAGTTTCAGCTTCAACATCAGTCCTTCCAATGAACACCCAGGAATGATCTTTAGGATGGACTGGTTGGATCTCCAAGACTCTCAAGAGTCTTCTCCAACACCACAGTTCAAAATCATCAATTCTTTGGCACTCAGCTTTCTTTCTTTTTTTTCCCCAGCTTTCTTTATACTCCAACTCTCACATCCATACATGACTCCTGGAAAAACCATAGTCTTGAGTAGAAAACCTTTGCTGACAAAGTAAAGTCTCTGCTTTTTAATATGCTGTCTAAGTTGGTCATAACTTTTCTTCCAAGGAGTAAGGATCTGCTAATTTCATGGCTGCAATCACCATCTGCACTGATTCTGGAGCCCCCAAAAATAAAGTCAGCCACTGTTTCCACTGTTTCCCCGTCTATTTGCCATGAGTTATGTGACCAATGCCATGATCTTAGTTTTCTGAATGTTGAGCTTTAAGCCAACTTTTTCACTCTCTTCTTTCACTTTCATCAAAAGGCTCTTTAGTTTTTCTTCACTTTCTGCTATAAGGGTGGTGTCATCTGTATATATGAGGTTATTGATAGTTCTCCTGGCAATCTTGACTCCAGCTTGTGCTTCCCCCAACCCAGCGTTTCTCATATGTTTTCTGCATATAAGTTAAATAAGCAAGGTGATACAAGTTACATACGGCCTTGACGTACTCCTTTTCCTATTTGGAACCAGTCTGTTGTTTCATGTCCAGTTCTAACTATTGTTTCCTGACCTGCATATAGGTTTCTCAAGAGGCAGGTCAGGTGGTCTGGTATGCCCATCTCTTTCAGAATTTTCCACAGTTTATTGTGATCTACACAGCCAAAGGTTTTGCCATAGTCAATAAAACAGAAATAGATGTTTTTCTGGAACTTTCTTGCTTTTTCAAGGATCCAGCAGATGTTGGCAATTTGATCTCTGGCTCCTCTGTTTTTTCTAAAACCAGCTTGAACATCTGGAAGTTCATGTTTCATGTATTGCTGAGGCTGGCTTGGAGAATTTTGAGCATTACTTTACTAGTGTGTGAGATGAGTGCAATTGTACAATAGTTTGAGCATTCTTTGGTATTGCCTTTCTTTGAGATTGGACTGAAAACTGACATTTTCCAATCCTGTGGCTACTGCTGAGTTTTCCAAATTTGCTGACATATTGAGTTCAGCACTTTCACAGCATCATCTTTCAGGATTTGAAATAGCTCAACTGGAATTCCATCACCTCCACTAACTTTGTTCATAGTGATGCTTCCTAAGACCCACTTGACTTCACATTCCAGGATGTCTAGCTCTAGGTGAGTGTGAGTGATCTCACCATCGTGATTATCTGGGTCATGAAGATCTTTTTTATACAGTTTTTCTGTGTATTCTTACCACCTCTTCTTAATATCTTCTGCTTCTTTTAGGTCCAGATCATTTCTGTCCTTTATTAAGCCCATCTTTGCATGAAATATTCCCTTGGTAGCTCTAATTTTCTTGAAGTGAAATCTAGTCTTTCCATTTTATTGTTTTCCTCTATTTCTTTGCACTGATCATTGAGGAAGGCTTTCTTATCTCTCCTTGCTATTCTTTGGAACTCTGCATTCAAATGGGCATATCTTTCCTTTTCTCTTCTTTTTGCAACTATTTGTAAGGCCTCCTCAGACAACCATTTTTCCTTTCTGCAATTCCTTTTCTTGGGGATGGTTTTGATTCCTGTCTCCTGTACAGTGTCACCAACTTCCATCCATAGTTCATCCAACACTCTGTCTATCAGATCTAGTCCCTTAAATCTGTTTCTCACTTCCACTGTATAGTCATAAGGGATTTGAATTAGGTCATACCTGAGTGATCTAGTGGTTTTCCTCAATCTCTTCAATTTAAGTCTGAATTTGGCAGTAAGAGGTTCATGATCTGAGACAGTCCACTCCCGGTCTTGTTTTTGCTGACTGTATACAGCTTCTACATCTTTGACTGCAAAGAATATAATCAATCTGATTTTGATGTCGACCATTTGGTGATTTCCATGTATAGAGTCTTCTCCTGTGTTGTTGGAAGAGGGTATTTGCTATGACCAGTGCATTCTCTTGGCAAAACTCTACTAGACTTTGCCCTGCTTCATTCTGTACTCCAAGGCCAAATTTGCCTGTTACTCCAGGTGTTTCTTGACTTCCTACTTTTGCATTCCAATCCCCTATAATGAAAACGACATCTTTTTTGAGTGTTACATCTAAAAGTTCTTGTAGGTGTTCATAAAACCGTTCAACGTCAGTTTCTTCAGCATTACTGGTCAGGGCATAGACTTGAATTACCATGATATTGAATGGTTTTTCTTGAAAACAGAGACCACTCTGTCGATTTTGAGATTGCATCCAAGTACTGCATTTCAGACTCTTTTGTTGACTGTGATGGCTACTCGATTTCTTCTAAGGAATTCCTGCCCACAGTAGTAGATATAATGGTCATCTGAGTTAAATTCACCCATTCCAGTCCATCTTAGCTTGCTGATTCCTAAACTGTTGGTGCTCCCTCTTGTCATCTCCTGTTTGATCACTTCCAATTTGCCTTGATTCATGGGTCTAACTTTCCAGGTTCCTATGCAATATTGCTCTTACAGCATCGGACCGTGCTTCTATCACCAGTCCCATCCACAGCTGCGTGTTGCTTTTGCTATAACTCCATCCCTTTATTCTTTCAGGAGTTATTTCTCAGAAAAGGCAGAGGAACCAGAAATCAAATTTCCAACATCCGTTGGTCATTGAAATAACAAGAGAGTTCCAGAAAAACATCTACTTTTGCACTATTGACTTGCCAGAGCCTTTGACTGTGTCGATCACAACAAACCGTGGAAAATTCTTAAAGAGATGGGAATATCAGACCAGCTGACTTGCCTCTTGAGAAATCTGTATGCAGTTCAAGAAGCAACAGTTAGAACTGGGCATGAAACAACGACTGGTTCCAAATCAGAAAAGGAGTATGTCAAGGTCATATATTGTCACCCTGCTTATTTAACTTATATCAGAGTACATCATGCAAAATGCCAGGCTGGATGAAGCACAAGCTAGAATCAAGATTGCCAGGAGAATTATCAACAACCTCAGATATGCAAATGACACCACCCTTATGGCAGAGAGTGAATAAGAAATAGAGAGCCTATTGCTGAAAGTGAAAGAGGAGAGCGAAAACTTTGGCTTAAAGCTCAACATTCAGAAAACAAAGATCATGGCATCCAGTCCCATCACTTCATGGTAAATAGATTGGGAAATAGTGGAAGCACTGAGAGACTTTATTTTGGGGGCTCCAAAATACTGAAGATGGTGACTGCAGCCATGACAGTAAAAGATGCTTGCTCCTTGGAAGAAAAGTTATGACCAACCTAGACAGCATACTAAAAAGCAGAGACATTATTTTGCCAGCAAAGGTCCATCTAGTCAAAGCTATGTTTTTTCCAGTAGTCACGTATGGATGTGAGAGTTGAACTATTAAGAAAACTGAGCACGTAAGAATTGATGCTTTTGAACTGTGGTGTTGGACTGCATGGAGTTCCAACCAGTCCATCCTAAAGGAAATCAGTCCTGAATATTCATTGGAAGAACTGATGCTGAAGCTGAAACTCCAATACTTTGGACACCTGATGTGAAGAAATGACACATTGGAAAAGACCCTGATGCTGGGAAAGATTGAAGGCAGGAGGAGAAGGGGACAATAAAGGATGAGATGGTCGGATAGCATCATTGACTCGATGGACATGAGTTTGAGCAAGCTCTGGGAGTTGGTGATGGACAGGGAAGGCTGGCGTGCTGCAGTCCATGGGGTCACAAAGAGTCAGTCACAGTGGAGTGACTGACCTGAACTGATTGGGTCTTTAATTGCAGCATGCAGGATGTTTCATTGTATTGCATGGGCTATCTAGTCATAGTGCAAACGCTCATTATTTGCCTCTTACTGCCTTAGTTGCTCTGAGGCATATGAAATATTAGTTCCCTGATTAGGGATCAAATCTGCATCTCCTGCACTGGAAGGCAGGTTCATAACCACTGGAGAACAAGGGAAATCCCTTAATATATGTGTTTATAGCAATCAACTTTACCTTAGAACTGATTTTGCTGTATTTCATAAGCTCTGGTATGTTTTGTTTCCTTCTTTGTGTGATTTGTTTTTCAGGTTTGTGTTTTGAATGAAAGGTTCTTTAAGTTTTACAGGGCTTTATATTTTTCAAAAGTTTCACATACATGATTTTATATAATCCCATCATGACTTTTTGTTTTCCTCTACCCCCATAACTACCACACAATTGCACTCATCTCACATGCTAGTAAAGCAACGCTTAGAATTCTCCCAGCCAGGCTTCAGCAATATGTGAATCAAGAACTTGCAGATGTTCAAGCTTGTTTTAGAAAAGGTAGAGGAACCAGAGATCAAATTGCCAATATCCACTGGATCATCAAAAAAGCAAAAGAATTCCAGAAAAACATCTATTTCTGCTTTATTGACTACACTAAAGCCTTTGACTATGTGGATCACAATAAACAGTGGAAAATTCTGAAGGAGATGGGAATACCAGACCACCTAACCTGCCTCTTGAGAAATCTGTATGCAGGTCAGGAAGCAACAGTTAGAACTGGACATGGAACAACAGACTGGTTCCAAATGGGAAAAGGGTTACATCAAGGCTGTATATTGTCACCCTGCTTACTTAACTTATATGCAGAGTATATCATGAGAAACGCAGGGCTAGAAGAAGCACAAGCTGGAATTAAGATTGCCGGGAGAAATATCAATAACCTCAGATATGCAGATGACACAACCCTTATGGCAGAAAGTGAAGAGGAACTAAAAAGCCTCTTGATGAAAGTGAAAGAGGAGAGTGAAAATGTTGTTTAAAGCTCAACATTCAGAAAACTAAGATCATGGCATCTGGTCCCATCACCTCATGGGAAATAGATGGGGAGACAGTGGAAACAGTGTCAGAGTTTATTTTTGGGGGCTCCAAAATCACTGCAGATGGTGACTGCAGCCATGAAATTAAAAGATGCTTACTCCTTGGAAGGAAAGTTATGACCAACCTAGATAACATATTAAAAAGCAGAGACATTACTTTGCCAACAAAGGTCCATCTGGTTAAGGCTATGGTTTTTCCAGTGGTCATGTATGGATGTGAGAGTTGGACTATAAAGAAAGCTGAGTGCCGAAAAATTGATGCTTTTGAACTGTGGTGTTGGAGAAGACTCTTGAGAGTCCCTTGGACTGCAAGGAGATCCAACCTGTCGATCCTAAAGGAGATCAGTCCTGGGTGTTCACTGGAAGGACTGATGCTGAGACTTAAACTCCAGTACTTTGGCCACCTCGTGTGAAGTGTTGACTCATTGGAAAAGACCCTGATGCTGGGAGGGATTGGGGGCAGGAGGAGAAGGGGAGGACAGAGGATGAGATGGCTGGATGGCATCACCGACTCGATGGGCATGAGTTTGCGTAAATTCCGGGAGTTTGTGATGGACAGGGAGTCCTGGCGTGCTGGGACACACGGGGTCGCAAAGAGTTCGACACGATTGAGCGACTAAACTGAACTGAACCGAACCCCTATATCACACCTCCTCCTTTTCCTCTCCCCATTGCCTGCCAGTAGTTTGTTTTCTATATATGTGATTTTGCTTCCTTTTTGTTATATTTTGCTAGTTTGTTTTATTTTTTTTTTTAGATTCTTCGTTAAGTGATATTATATAGCATTTTTCTGTCTAACTTATTTCACTTAGCATAATACCATCTGCTGATTTTATTTTTTATGTCTGAGCAGCATTCCATTGTGCATGTGTGTGTGTGTGTGTGTGTGTGTGTGTGTGTGTGTGTGTGTGTATGTGTATCACATCATTTTAATCCATTTTTTGGTTGACGGTCACTCAGGTGGTTTTCCTATCTTGGTAATTGTAAATAATGCTGCTATGAACAATGGGGTGCATGTATATTTTTAAATTAGTGTTTTCTTTTTATTGAATATATATCCAGAACTAGAAATTCTGGGTCGTATGGTAGTGCTATTTTTAGTTTTCTGTTGAAACTCTGCTGTTTTCCTCAGTGACTGCACCAATTTACATTCCCACCCACAGTGTACAAGGCTTCCATTTTCTCTCTACATTCTCACCATCATTTGTTATTTGTACTCTTTTTGATTTTAGCCATTCTGACAGGTGTGAGATGTCATTGTGATTTTTATTTGCCTTTCTTTGATGATTAGTGATGTTGAACATCTTTTCATCTGCCTGTTGTCCAACTGCCTTTCCCCTTTAGAAAAATGTCTATTAAAGTTCTTCTGCTTATTTTTTACTCATTTTTTTTGTGTGCTGAGTTGAATGAGCTGTTAATAAGCTGTTAATATATGTTGGATATTGACCTCTTATACTGCATATATAATTTGGAAATAGTTTCTCCCATTTAGTTAGCTGCCTTTTTGGTTTGTTGATGGTTTTCTTTGCTGTGCAAGTGTTTCCTTTTTTGTCTTAAGATACTTTTAATTTTTTGTCCTTTAATTTCCTTTTTGGTTCACTAATTATTCAAGAGAATGTTGTTTAATATCCAAGTATTTATGAATTTTCCAGTTTTCCTTTTACTATTCATTTCTAGTTTACACCATTTGATCAGAAAAAATACTTGGTATGAATTCAATCACCTTAAATTTGCTAAGACTTTTTTGTGACCTAATGAACAGTCTATCCTGGAAAATATTCTGTGTGCCTTTGAGAAGAATGTGTATTCTGCTATTTTATGGAATGTTTTGTGTATGTCTGTTAAGTCTGTTGTGTATAGAGTGTCCTTTGAATTCTTAAATTGTCATCTTTAAATGTGACTGTTAAGCCTCAAGAGTGCCAGTCATTTTCTTTATATAGTCAGAGAAATGTCCCTATCTCACAATGCCAATCTGAATTCAGGAAAGCAAATCATTTAAAAAGAAAGAAAAACAATACTGTAAAATGCAATGCATGTCTTTCCAGGCATTGCCTCCAAGGACAGTTGGAATTCTCTCTGCCTTTCCCCTAATCTCTTCCTCACTTCTGCCAAGGGATTAAAAATAATTGAGCATTTCAGTCATTGTTGCTCCCTTCTTCTTCTTCTCACTTCAAGTGGAACACTGACATGGGTCAACGTCCTTGGAGCATGACTCTCAGGAGACTAGACAGGGCCTGATTCCCTTGCAGTGGCATGTCAACTAAGGCCAAGGCTGGAGAGCCAAGAAGTTCTCCTTTTCTCTAATGTCCATGTTGATGACAGAAGGCCATTGAATTCATCCATTTCTTCTTTAATGATTGAGAGGTCTGAGACTCATGGTTGATGAAACTATTTAGGCTGCACAGATTTAGAGAAAATGTCTGCTCCTCAGACCAGGTTACTAGAGCTCCAAACTAGAGTTGGGCTCACATTCTAGGTAGTGGATCCTAATTTCACTTCCCTTTACCGTTATCCTTTGTACAGTGTTCTTTAGTATGGGAAATGGGGTGGAAAAAGGACAGGGTCCAGTAGTGCGCTTGATTGGGAGCAGGACTGAGGACATTCCAGGGTCCCCAGTGAGACCATAGCTCATCATATTTTAGTCTCCACTTTATTTTGATGCATGCCCTCAATATATGTATGTCTTGTGCTGTACCACAATGTCAATGGAAATCATAAGGGATACCTAAGGATATTATCTCCTAAACATTGCTGAACCTTTCAGTTCTTTCTGAGTGAAATACCAGCCCCTCAGTCAGCATGAGATAATTTTTCTTGCACTGAAGTTATATATTCCCTTTACTTTTCCCTTTTTTCATCCCATCCAAAAAATAATGAATCAGGCCATGATATATTTTAGAAAAAGGGACTCATTTTTCTATGCTTGGTAAGGGAACCCCACTAAGGGGATTGTTTTTATTAATTTAAGCTTAAAAACGTTGCCTTTAAATCCGGAATTTCAAATTATGTCTACCATATAATAAAGGTGGATTTCCTAACTCTTCAGTAGACGGACACTTTTTCATTTATGCAAGTTTCTTGTAGGGTATACAGGGAGAAGAACAGATGACAGAGCCTCCAGACACTTGAGATTGTGGATCAACATTTTGTGACGCTCTCATTCAAGCTGCAGAAACAACTTGTAAGAACGCCTGAAGAAGAGCATAATAAGAAGTGAAGTAAATGTCACATCCGTTTTTATGACTTTTCTCTTCATAGAAATTCTTTCCTGTAATGTTTGTTTCAAATATGTAGAGGAATTATGTAACTAAAAACTTGAAAACTATCTAAGTGGATTCTGTTCCTGCGTGTGCTAAGTCACTTCAGTCGTGTCCGACTCTTAGTGACCCTATGGACTATAGCCCACCAGGCTCCCCCATCCATGGGGTTCCCCAAGCAAGAATACTGGAGTGGGTGGCCATGCCCTCCTCCAGGGGATCTTCCCGAACCAGAAATCAAACCTGAGTCTCTTATGTCTCCTACATTGGCAGATGGGTTCTTTGCCACTAGTGCCATCGGCAAGTGTAGTCATTGGAAACACCATGGATACGTATTTACTGGAGTAGAAAGATGATCATGTGAGGTTAAGTGAACAGAGAAAGTTTCTGAACATTAAAAAATAAATAAATAAGGTAGAGGAGTGAATGAATGTTGAATAAAGATTTGGATTGCCTCCTTGGGCAAAAAGGATATATTTGAGTTGAAAAAACAATAATATATAAGATTTCACCTATCAAAATCCTGCAGACAATATTTAAGAGTGAATTAAACTTTAAAGATTAAAATTCGTCATTTTAGGATGATATCTAATGTTTCAAAATGATGTAATTAGTATGTTCTTAATTTCTTATAATTATTTCAAAATGAAGTATGTCAATTGTGTTAGAGGCCCTGATGAAGTTTTGACTACATCCTTATTTCAAAATAGAGCACAGGCTCTGGAGCCAGACTGCCTGGCTTCAAATATTGGTTCCTCTACTTACTAACTTTATGTGTTTGTGGATTTTATTAATTTATAAAAAAGCAATAGCAATGACTGTATCAGATTCTCTGTGCCCATGCCTATAATTCCTTGGTGGTGGTGGTGGTTCAGTTGCTCAGTCATGTCAGACTCTTACGATCCCATGGACTGAAGCCTTGTAGGCTCCTCCACCCATGGGATTTTCCAGGCAAGAATACTGGAGTGGGTTGCTTGCCGTTGCCTTCTCCATTGTCTATTGACGATGAATTCCTGAGCTCTTTTTTATCTGAAAAAGTATTTATTTTCCTCTCATTTTTGAAAGATGATTTCTCTAGAAACATGAGCCTAAATTGTTGATTTTTTCCCTGACACTCATTCTCTCCTTGCTTGTGTGGCTTCTGATGGGAAGTCTGCTGAAACATATACCGTGTCCCTCTCTCGGTTATGTGCTAGGTTTCTTTCAAGATTTTCTTTGTCTTTTGCTTTCTGGAGATTGAGTATGTCATGTGCAGGTGTATATTTTTTTTATATTTATGCTGATTTTTTTCTGAGTGTGTTTTTATCTTGAGCTATATTTTTGTTTGTTAGTTTGTTTGTTTTTCTTGAGCAATATTTTGATGTTTGTCATTACTTTTTAAAAAACTCACTGCAGTTATTATTTCAAGTGTTTTTCCTGCTCTGTTATCCCTTTCTTCTCATTCTGGCATTGAATTTATGTATATTTTTATGTCTTTTAAAATTTTCCAACAATTCTTGGAACTTTGAAATTTTCTTTTTAAAAAATGCTTTTTTTCCCTTTCTTCATTCCGTTTGGGGATTCCCTATTGAGCTATCTTCAAGACCACTGATTTTTTTTTTTTTTTTTTTTTGCATCCAGTAAGCTGATGAGTCCATCAAAAGCATTCTTTATTTCTATTACAGTGATTTTTATTTGTAGCATTTCCTTTTAATTTTTAAAATATCTTCTTCTCTCTGCTTGTGTTATCCATCTTTTTCTGCATGTTGTCTAGTTTTTTCATTAGTCATTAGCTTATTAGCCATAGCGATGTCAAATTCTTTGTCTAATAATTTAACACCTTTATTGTATATGAATCTCTCTGTTACTTGCTTTTTCTCTTTAGACTTTTTTTTTACTTGCCTCCTACTATGACTTATCTTTTTCAATTGATACCTGGACATCGTATATTAGGTAATATGAACTGCGGTAAATAGCCCTATAGTGTGAAGTTCTGTGTTACTATAACTTGGAATTCAATTGTAATTGGCACTTGTAGCTGTAGGTGTTTGGCCCTTCTAATTCCTTCACTGTCTTTGCCAATATCTCTCGTTACCTTTTCTTTTCCCTATAATCTTCTGATTAATTTTTATCATTTTAGTGGACCTGTTTCTTTGATCTGTGACCATCATAAATATTTCTTAATCTGTTTCCCAGGTGAAACAGGGTAGTTGGTTGAGTCTGGAGCCAGGTACATAGCTTTCCTTTAGATGGGGGTAATCCTCTGTTTGTCTTTTGTCATAGAGAGTAGGTTTTTACTAGGCAAAAAGCTCTAGGTGTATTGTTATGGAAAAAACCCTAGGCATATTTCACATGATTACTCTTCTCTCCCCCTTCCAGAGTTAGAGAGAACCTTTCTTTGCTCTTCACCATGTTTGGGGAGTTTTATTCTATATTTTATACAGCATTGTGAGGTGTCCTATAGAAAGAGGTCTTCAGATTATCTAGTCCATAATTGTGCTGGAAATGGAGTCACTCAATTCATTATTCAACAAGTACATTTTGAGTATAAACTATGTGCCAGTTCTTATGTTGTCATAGGAATAAACTAATAATTAATTTAGACATAGACTTTGATTTTCCAAAATTGACACTTTTGTGGATAAGATGATTATTGCAAAAGGAATTACATTTCTGTGGTTGTGGTATATATGAAACAAAAAGGGAAAAAATGAGTGTTTATTGAAGTACCCATCTGCTGCCTTCTCTTAAGGGTCTGCATTCTTTGATGGAATTCTCTTCGTGCTCAGAGTACTTGATTTCTTTATACTTTCTTTATCCCAATTCTAGGATCCCAAGTCATCCTCACTCTTCTCTGAGCTCATAAATTTCCATGTTTCCTTCCAGTTCTCAGCCTTTTGACTGACAACTCTGCTCTGAGCTCATAAATTTCTATGTTTCCTTCCAGTTCTCAAACTTTTGACTGACAGGAACTAAGGCTATGATGTATTCTACCTCCTATGCATCATAGCCTTAGTTCCTTTCATACATGTTTTTAAGAATTTTTGACTTATTAAAAATAAATTTTTGGAAAAACTGGATATCCACTTGCAAAGGAATGAAGTTGGGCTCTTATCATATACAAAAATTGACTTAAATGGATTAAAGACCTAAACAGAGGATCTGAAACTATAAAACTGCTAGGAAAAAACATAGAGGAAAAACTTTATGACAGTGGATGTGGCAATGATTTATTTTATAAGATACCAAAAACACAGGCAACGATACCAAAAATAGATGAATGAGAGATACCAAACTTTAAGACTTTAGCATAATAAAAGAACCAACAGAGTTTAAAAAGGTGTGGGGGAGAACCTATGGAATAGGGGAAATACTTGAAAATCATGTATCTAATAAGGAGTTTATTTTCAGAGGACATAAAGAAGAGCTGCAGCAATAACAAATAGCACAATTTTAAAATAGGCAAAGGACATGAGCAGACATTTCTTCGAAGATACACAAATGGCCAGCAAGCATATGAAAAAATGGTCAACATCACTATTCATCAGGGAAATGTAGATCAAAACCACAATGGAATATCATTGCATATCTATTGACCACTATAAAGATAACAGACCATAGCAACTGTTGATTAGAATGTTGAGAAATTGGAACCCTTGTACACTGTTGGTAATATGTATAATGGTGCAGCCAGTATGATAAACAGTATGGAGTTTTCTCAAAAAGATTGCAGATAAATTTACATATGATCCAGAAACCCCAACAAATTTGAAAGAAGCAAGTCAAAGAGATATTTTCATAAACATATTTATAGTAGCATTATTCACAATAACCAAGAGGTAGAAACAGCCAACTCCAGTATTCTTGCCTGGAGAATCCCAGGGAGGGAGGAGCCTGGTGGGCTGCCGTCTACGGGGTCGCACAGAGTCAGACACGACTGCCGCGACTTAGCAGCAGCAGAAACAACCAAATGTCCTTCAACAGATGAATAAATAAACATCATATATACAACAAAGGAATATTATTCAGTTATGAAAATAGGTAAAATTTGTCAATGCTACAAAATGGGTGAATCTTGAAAGACATTATGCTAAACGAAATAAGTAAATCACAATATGATAAAAGACAGTATGATTCTACTTATATGAAACATCTAAATCATTCAAATTCTTGTAGACAAAAAGTAGAATATTGGTTGCAATAGGTTGATTGGAGGAGGGAAAGGTAGACCCACATATTTGTTTCCATTAAAATGTAGGCTTAACAATCAAGTGCATACTTTTAAAATAAATACTAATCCTTCCACTGGTAAAACAAATATAAAATTTTATACTACAAATATATTCTAAAATATATTTTTTGTAACTGTCTCAGTAAATCTCCTGACAACCTGAGGCAATTTACACATCAAAAAGATTTTCCTTTTACTGTAAGTTCAGATATCCCACACAAAGAAATTTAAGAATTAAAAGCATGTCTCTTTTTCCAGAAAATTACTCTATTTTTCAGCTTCCCTTTAATTATAGGAAATTATACATTTTACTTTTTGAATTTTACTAAGTTAAGTGTGCAAAGTGCTAAAAAGAAGCCAACTAAATGCTTTGGTTCCAGTTCATCAAATTTACTTTTTAATTATGAGCAGTTAATCAAAATAAAGCCCTCGAGAAAAGGCTCAAGCAACTGGGATTAGATAAGAAAGTAGAAGTCTCCAGATGGTATGCAAACAGAGGGCAACGATGAGAAATATTACAGAGACTCTGAGGAGAAGAAATGAACTTTGGTCATAGGATTAGGAATTTTAAGTCAGATTTAGAAATTGTATACTTGGAGTTCCTACTGGATTATAAAAATGAATGCACTAGTCATGAAATTACTTGAATTTATTGTTATTCCTCTTTGTGAGAACTCAAGTGAGTGTTTTTTTTTTTTTTTATATCACATTAAGTCCAGGAGAAGCGGAGGAACTTTCTAAGATCACACAGGTACTCCATAACTGGACCAGGAATTTTGCCCAGATTGCCTGATCCAAGTCCTAAGGTAAATGCTTTTCACCAACCTTCCCAAACCCCTACTTTGCCCAAAGGCCAGAGAATGGACTAGTGGCCTTTTCCAATGAAGCAGACTGTGTTCATTGATGTGAGTCTATTGTAACTATCTCAGGAACCTGAACACATGGTCCTGGAGAACTGACAGATGGGGGGCAGCACACATGCTCCTCACTTTAACCCTAACCTTATCCATACCTTTTGGGAAAATATTACCTGATGTTCTCATGGGTCACTGAAATTCTCAGGATAAGAGGAGGAAAGGAGTGAAATTCTAATGCTTAATGAAGTTTCTGACTCCTTCATAATACAGAGTGATCAGCTTCTAATACAATAGTTAATAAGAGAAAAATGCCATTAAAATTTAACACCCATTACCATATTTTAGGGGTAAAATTATGGTCAAATGATTAATAGATGTAAATTAAAAGAAATCTATACATATCATAGTTTATCTACCAATATTTTCCTGTTCTTATTATTTATAGCTGTACTGGGTCTTCCTTGCTGCTTGGAGGCTTTTTCTAATTGTGGTGCACAAACTCCTCACAAGCTTCTCTTATTGTGGATTATAGGCTCTAGAGCGTGTAGGCTCAGTAGTTGTGGCTCATGAGCTCTAAGAGCATGCAAACTGCAATAGTTGTCACTGTATAGGCTGGCTCAGTTGCCCTGCAGCATGTAGAATCCTCCCAGACCAAAGATCAAACCCATGTCCCCCTCACTGGCAGATGGATTCTCAACCACTGGACCACAAGGGAAATCCTGCTCTTGTAATTTGTATGTACATTTCTTTAAGAAAGAATATAGAAAAATAATTATTTTCATTATGTTTCTTACAGTTTGATTAACTGTGTTTTGTTTTTGTCTTTTATCTTTAATGCAAAACACAGTATTTTACCACCGTTATGTAACAAATTAATGATGGACTAGTCTGAACTTCCCAGCCTGTGGAATATGTAATGCCAATCATACATGCATGTGTGTATTCATGAGTTTAAATAGAGCAAATAATTCAAAGTAAATAATGTGGAATATTACTCAGCCATTAAAAAGAATACATTTGAATCAGTTCTAATGAGGTGGATGAAACTGGAGCCTATTATACAGAGTGAAGTAAACCAGAAAGAAAAACACCAATACAGTATACTAATGCATATATAGGGAATTTAGAAAGAGGGTAACGATAACCCTGTATGCAAGACAGCAAGAGAGACACAGATGTATTGAACAGTCTTTTGGACTCTGAGGGAGAGGGCGAGGGCGGGATGATATGGGAGAATGACATTGAAACATGTAAATTATCATAAGTGAAATGGATCGACAGTCCAGGTTCAATGCATGAGACATGGTGTGCAGGGCTGGTGCACTGGGATGACCCAGAGGGATGGGATGGGGAGGGAGGAGGGAGGGGGGTTCAGGATGGGAAACACATGTACACCCATGGCGGATTCAAATCAATGTATGGCAAAACTAATACAATATTGTAAAGTAAAATAAATAAAAATAATAAAATAAAGTAGATAATAGTAAAATGCATTAAATTTTTAAGCAATCTAATTCTTATCCAATCTTAGTGTATATAGGAGAATCTTAGCTCTATAAAGGAGAATCAAAGAGTTGGCTATAGTGGGTTTGGGTCAAATGTGTTGGAGTCCAACTGGTCTAAACTTGAATTCATATTATGTATTGATCAGTTGTGGGATATCAGGCAAGACTGAGCCATGTGACTGTGGGAGCAGTTATTTGGCTGTTTCTTTAAGTGTCTTTGGTAAAATGGATATCATAATACGTGTATCATGGCATGGTAAGATTCCCTGGTGGCTCAGTGGTAAAGAATCTGCCTGCCGAGACAGAAGACACTGGCTTGATCTCTGGGTCAGGAAGGTACCCTGGATAAGGAATTAACCACCCATTCCAATATCTTGATTGGAAAATCCCATGGACAGAGGAGCTGGGCAGGCTGCAATCCATGGGGTCTCAAAAGAGTCAGACATAGCGACTAAACATCTAGGCATGGCTGTGAGGGTTAAGTGATTGATAGGAAAAAATGGAAGCACTTGCCAGATGCTTGTAGTAGGAGCTCAGCAAATGGAAGATATGTTTTTTATATTGGATGAACTTAGAATTTTACACTTATTAATAAAAGCAAAAACATATTTCCTGTGTTTACACTTGCATTGCAAAATATAACTGTGGACTTTCCAACATTACCATGGTTTTCCAGTTGGATTATGAATGACTAGAAAGCATAGTGATTGCTTGAGGCAGGCATAAATTTTATCTTCAACAATGCCTTCTTCCCACAGGACTTCCAGTCCTCAAAAATTACATTTGTGATTTCATTTGCTGCAGGGATGTTTCACAGTTATGGACATATTGTTAATAAAATGAGTCAGAGTCTTTGATTGCCCAGGCAATTCTCTTTCTTTTTATGAAAATCCCTTGATAATACTGTGTGCAGCATTTTGGGGAAAATACTTATCTTGTCAGAGCACCTGTGTCCTTATCTCTATTAGTATGCCAACTGGCTTCTATTAGTATATGGTTTATGGACCAAAGTTTTATAAACTTGTGTACCTTTGGTATTTTATCATTTATTTTCTTCATAGCTCTATGGTATGTCTGTGCAATTTAAACAGTTTTCCTTTCCCCCATCCCATTGCAAAAAAATAAAATTGAAGACAATGTTTTCCCTGAAAAACCAGAATCTCAACTCAAATGTATTCTTAGATAATATTTTTGGACTTAATGTAAAGCAGATACTGTGATTCTGTTGGATACATGCTAAAAACAAAGTCATTTTGAATGTTTATGAGTTTTTCTCTTGTTGATACCATCATCTACTTAGCCATTAAATATTTCCTGGGTGTTGATAGTAAATGCTAAAATGCAAATTTTCAAGTGACCAGTTTCTCTCTATAGATGTCTTGACTTCCTAAATTTCACAGTGAAAATAGGATCTGTATAGCAAGCAAAGGTTTTGTTTTATCACAGAAGGTTTAGGCTCCTGGGCAATAGAATGGACATTCTCACTGCAGTTATACAGGAAAGTAATTAATTCTAGGGCAAAAAATATGATTGGTTTGAGGATTATATGGAATAAGCACTTTGCTTTCCTGGACATCATGGGAAAACACCCAGTTGGGGCACAAACAGTGGCTGCTGCCAAGAAACCATTCTAATATTAGCTGTATGACATTAGTCATTCACTTATTCACGTATTCAACAAATATCTGTTGAAAACATTATCTTCTACATGTTGGAACACAGCCGAAACAAAACAGAAAAGCTCACTTCCCTCATGGAGCATACATTCTGATATGGAAGAGGGAAATAGAATCGATAGCAATATTATTAAAATAGTCCAAAAGTAGAGGCCATCCAAATGTCCATACTGATGAGTAGATAAACAAAAACATTTGTATAAAGAAACACTATTCTTCCATTAAAGTGAGTTAAGTATTGTTACATGCAGAACCTTGGGTATAACATAAGTGAATCTGCAAAAAATTATGCTATGTAAAAGAACCAAGACAAAAAATACATATTGTGTAATTCCATGTATATGAAATGTCCAGAATAGTCATATCCACAGAAATAGAAAGCAGATTAGCTGCCAGATAATGGAAAGTGTGAGGATCTTCTGGAGGCTATGAAATGTTCTGAAATTAGTGGTGATAGGTGCATACTGTGTATATTAAAACTGCTGAAATATATACATTAAATGGGCAAAATTTATATCATATGAATTATATCTTAATAAAAGAAATAGGTTTCTTTTGTTCTAATCAAATGGCTACTGGAGTTAAGAGAAATAAAGGAGTGTTACTAAACAACTGAGTCAGATGTGGACAGCCTTGTCTTCGTGAGAAACAAGAAAAAATTTAGACTATTTAAAAAATCATCTATCTTCTGTTCACTTTATTTTTTGCTGGGGGTGGGGGTGGGGTGACAGGGAGTGCTTCCCAGATTGCAAAGTGGTAAAGAATCCATCTTTCAATCCAGGAGACAGCAAGAAACTTGGGTTTGATCCCTCGGTCAGGAAGATCCCCTGGAGAAAGAGATGCCAACCCACTCCAATATTCTTGCCTGGAAAATTCCATGGACAGAGTAGTCTAATGGGATACAGTCCATGAGTTTGCAAAGAGGAAGACACAACAGAGCGTGAGTGCTCACACACACACACACACACACACACACACACACTTTAGCCTTTAAGTCAAATTGGGCATTTCTAAAGGATATAGTCAATTCTTAATTATTCCATGGTTTATACACTCTGGGATTTTTTTAAAAACCTTTTGTTTCTCTGCCTGCAATGTCTCAGTTGTATAACAAAGAATTATGCTAGAGGATGGGCAGCAGACCATGAAATCAAATAAATCAATTTGGCTTTTAACTGATGTCATAAAAATTTCAGTAATAGAAGATTAAGTTGACTTATATTTGTCGTTTCCCATTCTTGTAAGCTTTAGCCAGTGTCCTGGGGGATGTATAGTTACATTTGCCATGAGGTGTTTTGCCTGTGGCTGCTTAAAACATGAATTCCCCAGGCCCTTTCTGAGTACCATCTTCTACTGTCAGTTCTATCAGAGAAACTATGAAATAAAAACACTGATTTTATGTTAAATGTGCTGTGTCACTGTGCTTTTCTGGCTTTTCTCTCTAAGTGTGAGGATTTATGGATTAAGATGTTGGCATGTCATGTCAAAGGAATCCATCCCAGGATACTATAGAAGCACACTATAGATCTATACAAGCACATTTAAAAAGACTTTCACAGTTATACTCACAGGAAGAAAACTAAAAGTTGTATGCCACAATCTGGAGATCATCTCCACAGATTTTAGCCAAAAAAAAAAAAAAAAAAAAAATGGATTGAGAAGTGCCACAATGGAATCTGCATGTTCCCCCAGGTACCAAAACCTTTTCTTTAGCTGGCATTAAAAAAACACAGATAAGCTGGTTTCACCCTAAAAACACTTCACATTTTCTAATTTAAAGTTTTGAAGGAATATTTTGATGAGTAGTGTGTGTGTTAGTCGCTCAGTCGTGTCCAACTCTCTGCAACCCCATGGACTGTAGCCCACCAGGCTCCTCTGTCCATGGAATCCTCCAGGCAAGAATACTGGAGTGGGTTGCCATTCCCTTCTCCAGGGGATCTTCCTGACCCAGGGACGGACCCCAGTCTTCTGTATTGCAGAAGGACTCTACCATCCTGAGCCACGAGGGAAGCCCTATCTTGATGAGAATATACACATAAGTTAATCATTGTGCTAATGCTTTTGATTTAGTGGATTTCATTCAGTTAGGAAAGAGTGGTAAGAAGATGAAGCTACCAAATAAAGCATAATTGACATTGGAAATAGAATGAAAAAAAAAATTGAAAAGCAACAAGATGGTAGATTGAGCAAATGAGTTACCTTCTTTTTGACTGAATCTCAGAAAAAGCAGGGATTATATAAGACAAGGAATAGACTCATAATAACAATGTGAAAAAATATTTTCAAAATTAGCAGCAACATTTTGAGAATTTGAAAAATGTGAGATGGAATAGAAACCAGATAAAATAAAAACATCAATTAAAATATGCAGAAATCTGTTTTAACCTATCAATTTTTATCAGGGAAGCCCAAGATACAGTCACCAATATCATGGAGAGATGATAGTAATTATCAACAAAAGATGCTGCTGCAATGGAGTTTACCTATTACTACACACTTATTAGGCTAAAATAAAATAGAAACCTATGATGCTAAGTGCTGGCATGAATGCAGAGGAATATTACCTCTCATTCATTGCTTTTGGAAGTATAATATGATACAGCCACTTTGGAAGACAATTTGGAAGGTTTTTTTGTTTTTGAAAATCAAATATATATTTACCATATAATTCAGCAAATGAAATCCTACATGTTTACTTAAGCAAATAAAACTTTAATTAGAACAAAATTCTGTACTTGGATTTTTATAGCAGCTTTATTTGTAATTGCTAAAAAAAATTGAGGGGAAAAAAACAAAATGTTTTTCAACAGTTGATGAAAAAACAAACTGGGGTTTCTGTGATTTAAAAAAAAGAAACAGATTTAGGTATTGATTCACACAACAATGTGGATGAACCTTAACTGCATTTTGCTAAGTTAAACAAATCTGCCACAAAAAGCTATGTATTGTACAATTCTATTCATATAATATTTGGGAAAAGGAAAAATTATGGTATGAAAACATTATATATTGACACTGCTTGGAGGAAAAGAGATTGATTGACTACAAAGGGGTTATACTTACTAAGAAAGGGAATTTTAATACATGCTAATTTAAAAATCAAGCAGTATATCTTGGGATACCAAGATTTTGAAATCAGACTGTGACGAATGAATCCAGCTGTATTACAAATAAAAGTGAGTGAATAAAAGGAAATTTCAAAAACATATTTTGACTGGAAATCATATATCTCAAGACAAAAATAACAAAATTATGTACAGTTGCTGGTACATAATCAGCAAATATTAATTAATGGAAATACAAATGATCAAGCCTAGCTAAAACAATCTTGCAAAAGAGCAAAGAAGCTCACACTTCTCAATTTCATAAGTTACTACAAAAGTTACAGTAATCAAAAAAGTGTGGTATTGACAAGCCTGTGTGCACGCTAAGTCTGTTCAGTCATGTCCAAATCTTTGGGACCCTATGGACTGTAGCCTTCCAGACTCTTCTGTCCGATGGATTCTCCAGGCAAGAATATTGGAAAAGGTCACCGTGCACTCCTCCAGGGGATCTTCCCAACCCAGGGAACAAACCTGCATCTCCTACATTGGCAGGTGGGTTCTTTACCTTCACACCTGGGAAGCCTGGTATTGGTATAAGGATGGGTATAGAGAACAATGGGAGTAAAAATAAAAGTTCAGAAATAAGCTCATACCTCTATAACCAAATGAGTTTTTACAAAGTTGCCAAGACCATTTAATGAGGACTTTCAACAAACAGTGTTTGGACAACTATAAATTCACATAAGAAAGAGTAAAATTAGACTCCTCCTCATACTATGTATAAAAACTAACTAGAAATGGATCAAAATCTAAATGTAAGAGCTAAAACTATAAAATTATTAGAAGAAAATTCAACTGTAATTCTTAGTGATCTTGGGTTAAGAAATATTCCTTATTTAAACAAAAGAAATATTTTTTTGATCACAAAATGAGACCACCAAAAGCACAACTTATTTAAAAATAGATTAATTAAATTTCTTCAAAATTAGTATTTTCTGCTTCAAAGACATCATTAACAAAATGAAAAGATAATGCACAGATTGGAACATTTATGAGTCATATATCCGTTAAAGAACTTGCATCTAGAATATATTTGGAGAAGGAAATGGCAACCCACTGCAGTAGTCTTGCCTAGAGAATCCCATGGACAGAGGAGCCTGGTGAGCTGCTGTCCATGGGGTCGCACAGAGATGGACTTGACTGAAGTGCCTTAGCATGCATGCATGCATCCAGAATATACAAAGAAATCTTATAACGCAATAACAGTAATAAAAGGAACAATTAAAAGAAAACACATTTATGTAAATAATATGTACAAAATGCAAAAAGCACAAGAAAAGATGTTCATTAGTCATTAGGGGAAAGTGCATTAAACCACTATGAAGCGTAACTCACAACATCTAGCATGATTGTAATCAGAAGACAAATTAGACCAAGTGTTGACAAATGTAAAATAATAAAAATGGAATTCCAAGCATACTGCTAGTGTGAAGGTAAAATGGAAAATACCTTGACAGTTTCTTAAAAGATTAAGTATGAATTAACCACACAAACTAAGTCCATGTGTAGGACTCTTCACAAGAGGAATGAAAGGATAAGCTTACAAAACAACCTGCATATGGAAGTCTGATCATGGAGGCAGTATTTATAATTGTCATTAACTGGAAAAAGAAACTGTTAAATGGATTAACAAATACAGTATATCTATATGTTGGAATACTAATATTTGGCAATAAAAGAAAATGAAATACTCATATAAGTTAAACCATGAAAGACTTTCAAAATTGTTATGCTAAGATAAAAAAGCCAGACACAAAACATCACAAATTGTATGATTCCATTTATATAAAATTTATGAAAAAGAAAAATCAACAGATATAGAATTTAGTGTAATAAATATCTGGGCCTAGAGGTAAGAATGTAGAGTAATTGTTAATGGATATAAATTTTTTTTGTGGAATAGTGTAAATATTTTAAAATTGGATTATGGTAGCACAACTCTGAAGATTTATGAAGAATTATTGAATTATACATTTAAAATGAGTAAGCTTCATGGTACATAAATAATGTCTCGATAAATTTGCTTAAAAAGTAAGCAAGATCATGCAGAAATGCTATGGAACATTTATGACAGTAATTAAATGAAATGGCTACTGTAGAATAACTGGTTCAAGAATTAAGTACTATACATTCCTTTCTCTATAGAACGTCCACTGCTGGCATGAGTGACAGGTAAAAATGTAAATCAAATTTTTAGAGCATTCAGCTATGATATTGGGGCTGAGAAGAGATGCTGACAAAGCCTTAGATGCTTTCAGATCTCCATAACCAATAGGCAAAATGACTCCCAGATTTCCAGCTTATAGTTTCAGAAGCAGAGAAACTGCTTTTGAGGGAAACTCAGGATTTTAGTTTTGAAAATAGTAAACTTGAAACAATAATAATTATGACTATGGTTTTACATACTCTGAAACACACTGAGGGAAATCTGTGTGTCCTGCTTGAGCTCCGAGGGTGCATGTGTTCTTAGGACTCTCTTGTCTCAGTCTAGATGTCACGGGTCTTCATAAGTATGGTTCACGATAGGTTGTTTGTGACTTTCTCGTTTCTTTGAACATATAGCTGATTTGGTTTTTAATTCCTGTCATTCTTTTATTCTAATAATTTCAAGAGAGGAAAGAGAAGGGAGATACCTTGACTGTACTATCTTTTACTTACAAGGCCCTTCTTTGGGCCTTAATATCTTCAGATGTAATTGGAGATTGATCATTGTGCACATAAGCTGGATTGTTATAGAAAGATTAATTATATAAAAGATGTGTAATAGATGTAGATTGGTTAGGAAAATGCATAGTAAGTACTCAATAAATATTAATGTCAATTTGCTCTATTTTTTGTGGTGAACTTTTATTTTTTATTTATTTTTTAATATAAATTTATTTATTTTAATTGGAGGCTAATTAATTTACAATATTGTATTGGTTTTGCCGTACATTGACATGAATCCGTCATGGGTGTACATGTGTTCCCCATCCTGAACCGCCCCCCATCTCCTTCCCCATCCCATCCCTCTGGGTCGTCCCAGTGCAACAGCCCCGAGCACTATTGTTTTAGAGAAATCCATTTTTCAATAATTTATAAGAAAAGAGAGTGCATGGGAGGGTAAATAAGCATTGACCAAATCTGTTTGGGATGCTATAAACAGAATATCATAGATTGGACCGGTTGTCAATAACAGAAATTTATTTCTAACTGTTCAAAGTCCAAGATAAAGGTGCCAGCATATTCAGTGTCTAGTGAGAACCCACTTTCTGGTTTATAGATGGCCATTTTCTCACCATGTCCTCACATGAAGAGGTAAGGTAACCCTCTGGGGTCTCTTTTATAAAAGCAGAAATCCATTTCAGGGAGACCCCACCTTCATGACCTAATAACCTCCTAAAGACCATACCTCCCATGGCATAGGATGATAGTATTTAAAATATTAATTTGAGAGGATATGAACATTCAGATGATAGCAAACATTTTGTAGTTCTACCTTTACACTTAATTAATATATTGAATGGGCATGGAATTATTTCCTTATAATATGAATATATTGCTCTGTTATATTCTAGTTTCCAGTAATTTTGTTTAGCTGTTCAATGACATTATATTGCCTGAGCCTTTGTATTTTCATAGCATGTAGTTCATGCTTTGCTTTTTGTTTGCAATATCTTTCTTTTTAAAGAATATTAACTATAGATTTTTGAAGCTTCTTTTTTGTTTTGTAAATAGTCTGTTTCCTTCAAGTTGATTTTACCTTTGTTGGTTTGTTTTAGCCTGACTTTCAAATGAGAGACTTCTGTGATTGTCCACTGATGGGCGGCTAGCCGTCAAATTGTGACTTTCTTTATAGAGTCTAGAGTATGGGTAAGTTTGGCGGGGCCCTTATTTTTAGAGTCTCTTTCCTCAGGCTGGTCAGTACTACAGAGAGGGATCTTCCAGACTCCTATTCACTTTGTATAGTACTCATGGCTTAGTGATTTGATTTGGAAGAAAAGGGCTGGATACCTCTCCATACAGTATATGATCTTTCACTGAATTGATACGGTTCCCTGCTCTCAAGTACCTGGTGGATATCAGTTCAAAGTCGTTTGCTTCATCCCGCTGCAGTTAATAAGCCTATAGTCTAATGCTAGGATGAGAAGTAACCTGTCATTCTCTGCCATCATAAACTGCCCTGTATGATCCTGTTCTAGGAGAAGGACTCTCAGGAGTATTTCCAGCACTTCAGGATCAAGAAGCAAATTAATTCTAAACTATGTAGAACACTATAGGTATTAACACAGAGAATAGATGTCTAGTTAGAAATGGCAAAATTAATACATGCATTAACTTTCAGTCTCTCCAGAAACCTCACTAAAACAGTAAAGAGTTGTTCTGTGATTTTCAATTGTAAATAAGTAAAACAAAAAATAGGACAAAAGATAACACTGAACTAATTTGGGTAGCTGTAAGCAGATGGATAGGAAATAACAAACACCCCACAGAAATTCTGTAGGCAGCCCCATTTACATATTAGTACCCTGGAATGATGTATTTGTGATAGGGACTTAGATGAGGCTAAAAGCAAAGAGGATAAGGTGAAAGTCTTTCTAAGAAACAGTTTCATTCACATATCTTCTTTCCCAGCTCTGAAAGCAGGATTACTGTAGCTTTTAGTGGCTATGAACAGAGAGCTCACGCTTCCTGACACAGATCCATCTACCACCCACAGAGAAGTACTTCTGGCTCAGGTGTTCTAGGGACCTCAGCCATTTTTAATGCAGCCATGAAATGAAAAGATGTTTGGTTTATGGAAGGAAAGCTGTGACAAAACTATACAGCATATTAAAAAGCAGAGGTATCACTTTGCCAACAAATGTCCATATAATCAAAGCTATAGTTTTTCCAGTAGTCATGTACAGATGTGAGAGTTGGATCATAAAGCAGGCTGAGTGCCAAAGAATTGATGCTTTCAAACTGTGGTGCTGGAGAAGACTCTGGAGAGTCCCTCGGACAGCAAGGAGATCAAACCAGTCAATCCTAAAGGAAATAAATTCTGAATATTCATTGGAAGGACTGATGCTGAAGCTGAAGCTCCAATACTTTGGCCACCTGATGCAAACAGCTGACCTATTGGAAAAGACCATGATGGCAGGAAAGGTTGAGGACAGGAGAAGGGGGTGACAGAGGATGATATACTTGGATAGCATCACCAACTCATTGGATGTGAATTTGAGCAAACTCTGGGAGATAGTGAAGGACAGGGAAGCCTGGTGTGCTGCAGTCTATGGGGTTGCAAAGAGTCAGACACGACTTAGCTACTGAACAACAGCCAGTTTTTATTTCCCTTTTGTGTGTTGCTAAGTTTATGAGACGGACAACTCTTTTCATTGTTTATTTCCCAAAGCATAAGAAATGCTTTAAATAGACTACCTACTTGAGAGAACTAACCACTGTCGATGTGAGAAGGCAAAGTAGATGAAATCCAGTAAGTGAATATATATATATTGCTTAATCATTCTGAGCCTGTTTTGTCCTTTCTTAACTAGAAATAACAAGTAATGTTTGCTCCCCTGGATTAATGTGAGACTCAAGCACATTTAAATGAAATATGGGTGTGAAAGGATTTACTTCTAAAGATATCATGTCGCTGGGGCTTTGTCTGAACTGGAATCTGAAAGTTTGCCAATAACATTACAGTACATATATCAAAGACAAAGGCTTCCCTGATAGCCCAGTTGGTAAAGAATCTGCCTGCAATGCAGGAGACCCTGGTTGGTTCCCTGGGTCAGGAAGATCCGCTAGAGAAGGGATAGGCTACCCACTCCAGTATTCTTGGGCTTCCTTTGTGGCTCAGCTGGTAAAGAATCTGACTGCAATGCGGGAGACCTGGATTCGATCCCTGGGTTAGGAAGATCCCCTGGAGAAGGGAAAGGCTACCCACTCCAGTATTCTGTCCTAGAGAATTTCATGGACTGTATAGTTTGTGGGATCACGAAGAGTTGGACACGACTGACTGACTTTCACTTCCCTTCACTTCCACTTCCTTCATCAAAGATATCTGCAATTTTTTTTTGCTGTTTCTCTCTTGAAAGACAAGGTTTAAATTTTGTCACCATAAATCTAGGCAATCTCTGTATCTGCTTTGATCAATAGAATAAAGCAGAAAAGACAGTTTCCAGACTGAGGATTTAATATACAGATAGCTCCAGATTTCTGTCTCCTGAAACATGCTTTTGGATCACTATGACCACTCTGAGGAAGCCCAAGCAGTCACTTGAAAAAGAAATCAAGGGCTCTAGAAGAAAAGCTTCCAGACAAGGATGAGCACCAACCTCATCACCCAGGTGAGGTGCCATCCTGAATGTGGATCCACTGGATCTGTCTGTCCCCGAACCTGTGAAAAGCAGAGAGAGGCAGAGGTGAGAACAGGCGTTTCATCTCAAACACTTGACTTTAAAATAATTGTTTGTATAATATCAAAAATAAATTGAAAAAAGAAAGATTAAAAATTAAAAAAACAAAAAACTCTTGATAAGTTGATTGAAAGGATATAATTCAAACTTCAGAGGAGTAATTCTGTGTCTACTAGCATAGCAGTACATGTGTGCTAAGTCCCTACAGCCGTGTCCAAATCTTTGCCATCTTACGGACTGTAGTCACCCAGGCTCCTGTCTGTGGGATTCTCCAGGCAAGAATACTGGAGTGGGTTTCCACGCCCTCCTCCAGGGGATCTTCTTGACCCAGGGATCGAACCCCTGTCTCTTGCATTGATAGGCAGATTCTTCACCACTAGCACCATCTGGGAGACCTTATACCAGGTCCTAGGCCAAATACAGCTTCCCTAGTAGCTCAGTCGGTAAAGAATCCTCCTGCAATGCAGGAGACCCAGGTTCAATTCCTGGGTTGGGGAGATCCCCTGGAGAAGGAAATGGCAACCCACTCCAGTATTCTTGCCTGGAGAATCCAATGGACAGAGAAGCCTGGCAGGCTACGTACGGTCCATGCGGATGCAAGAGTCAGACATGACTTCACCACTAAACCACCACCACCACCAGGCCAAATGTAAGAGCTGCTGGTTAAATTTTGATGGAGCAAATTTGGCCAATAACTTTCTTTTCACTTTCTGGGCCTTAGATTTTTCATCTGTAGATTTCTTTAAGATTAAAAGGGAATTTTTTTTTTTAGTTATAAAGGAAATTTTTAAATTACACAGAAAGCATAAAGCAAATCAACTTACAACAGCAGCTGTTCTTTAGTAATAATCTCATAGAAGCACATTTTAAACAGTCTGTAAGTGCCCTGAACTATCTATTCCTAAATTTATTTATGGGTTTGCATTTTTCTCAGGTTTTTATGTACAAGTTTATACTTGCAATGCATGGAAATAGTGGGTCAGTGATAAATTCCATTGCCACTTTCCAGGATAATGAAAGCTGTCATTTATTGATGAAAAAAAACAAACAAAAAGATTAAGCAGGGGTTTTCATGGTTATTCTATTCTGCTCTATTGAGATTGATTCAAATGTTAATGCATCCCTTGTCCAGCTTTAAATGTGGCAGTGGATTAGACAAAGTAATATCCAATTGTTGTATCTGGGTTCAGGAGTTTTGCATCGAGTGTTCTGGAACCATCTGTGGAAACCACCTCTGAATTAGTGTGACTCCACAGGGCATGCCTGTGTTACATACGGTACTATTATTTGATCTTTTGAGATGACTCTGATGTTTTCATGACAGCGTCATAAAAATAGCAGGGACCTGTGGTGAAGCTGAAGGGGCAGGCAGCCAGGGCCCTCCCGGTAGTGAGGTTTTGTCAGGTCCAGATGGTATGCTGCTTTTCTGATCTGGCCCGGCTTCATCCTGTGGGCTTAGAGCAGGGTGCCTTCCATTCCCTGATGCCTCCCACCTGCTTCCTGACATCAGGCATAGAGGATCCTGACACTGAGATTACTTTTATCAACATGTCGTGATTATAATGGGGCAGATTGAGCCCAGTGTGAAAGCCCTCTAGGGCAGCCCTTTGACTTTAGATGGGCTTTCTGAGTTCCTGCTGTGTGCAAGTAGTTCACTGCTCGGATCACAGTGAGTATACTCGTAACCAGGAGTTTGTTGTCCAAAGGAGAAGAATTAACGGCTGACCGTGTGTAAAGAAGTTGGAGCAAGGGGCCAACTCCATGCCCTGATGGGCCAGAGGGAGTTTATCAAGGATCACTGTGGGCTGCTGGCTTCTGGGAAAGCCGATTCTGACCAGAGTTTCTCTTCTGCTTCTTAAATGTGTACTCTTCACCTTTAACCTAGAGCAACCTGTGCCTACCTGCTCAGCTCTGAACCATGCTTCCCACGTTCTCAACAGACCTCATTAGCATCTGACCACTGGGGGCATCGTTAAGCAGAGGCTGTCAGGAATGTCACCTGAACGTTAGCAGCTGAGAAACACAGCTTACATCCTCCCACGGCCAGTGAGGACCGTGGTCACAGGAAGCCTGACAGGTAGGTAGGACTCTGTACTAAATCCTGACCCCAGCTAATTTCAATTGTATCTGCTCAGAATGAAGAGACAGTGTTCTTACTCAAAGATAAGAACATTGCATTTGCTTTCTTACCAGAGAAATAATTAACACTCAGGTCAGTTATGCAATTTTCTAAAATGTGCTTTAAAAATAAAATGGATAAAACTAATTACATTTCTTCCTAATTTTTTGGCTGGCTCATTTTTAAAATGCTACTATTAAACTATGATAAATCATTTCATTAATAGCTGAGTGAGCTTATGTATTTGAAGGATCACGATCTTCCCCTTTTTTTAGCAAAAAAGTAAAAGGACATGCCATCTATTTTTTAATGGAAAAAAAAGAAATTATGTATGTGTGGAGAGAGAGAGAAAGAGAGCCCCAGCAGCAGGAGAACGTGCTATGAGATTTCTTTGTTTAGCAGGTGAGTCCCATAAATGTGACTTAGCTTTGGTCTGACCAGAAGCAGAATTTCTTCCTATGCCATAATACTGTTCCCATAGTCTTATCTATTTTGATTTCAACAAGCATATATTTTATTTAAAAAATTCTATATTATTTACTTCTTTACTTTACACTGTGCTGAGAGAGTCATTTCCTCTGTGTGTGTTTTAGCTCATCTTATTTCAGCAGGTGGACATTCTATGAATATAATCACAGTGTTTCCTTCTGGTCACCAGTCAACTTGTGCTGAAGGATGCTCAACTTTTGTACCACTTGAGTTTCTACAATGATTTTGATATTGAAAAAGATAAAGGATTAGCAAGCAATATGTTAAGAGTCTTAGAATCACTGACAATAAGAAATTTACATCTGAAATCATTGAAGTAACAAGTTTTGAATAACTATCATAGATGCTTTTCCGTGAATGCAGGGGCTATTAGTAATACAAATAATGCATTCCCAAACACAGAGGGATGTATGAAAATGTAATAGAATATTACTCCGTCATTAAAAAAAAAAAGGAAACAGTGCTGTCTGCAGCAATGTAGATGGACCTAGAGACTGTCATGCTGAATGAAATAAGACAGAGAAGGAGATATATGTAGAATCTAAAAAGAAATGATGCACATAAACTTCTGTATCTACAAAACAGAAGCAGACTCAGACTTAGAGAAAGAACTTATGGCTACTACGGGGAAAGAATGGGGGGGAGTGATCGTTACGGAATTTGGAATGAAAAGGTACATACTTCTCTATTTAAAATGGATAACCAACAAGGCCCTACTGTATAGCACAGGGAATTCTGTTCAATGTTATGTGGCAGTCTGGATGGGAGGAGAGTTTGGGGGAGAATGGATACACGTGTATGTATGGCTGAATCCCTTTACTGTCCATCTGAAACTCTCAACACTGTTAATCAGTTATACTCCAGTGCAAAATAAAATATGTAAAAAGAAAGAAAGAAAGAAAGTGGAGAGCCCTCAGTCACAATCATTGCTCTTGCATGGGGTTTAAGTTGTGTATAGGAAGAACTGAAGAGGTAATGAAGACGGGGGTGGGAGCAGGGAGCAGCTTTTGAGGAGGAGTTGGGAGAACACTCTGAAGCCCAAAGAAGAAGGAAGCAGGCACAGCTGACTAGCAGATGGAGTAGAAATTCAAGGATAAATTTAAATACTGCCTGCAGGTATATAAAGGAAACCCAGTTTGTCACTCTTTGGATAACTTAGGGACTTAAAAAAACAAAAGATATGAAAAAGTAAGAGAATATATCAGAAACAAAAGAAACTTCATGGTTCCACATTTTAGCATGTAGTACAATGCGATGTAGGGGGTTTAGGGCAGTGAGATTTCAGAGCGATGTCGCAGGGCACACCAGAAAGACTGATTCTTTTTTAAAGTGTACTGAACTAGGTCTGAGAAAAGAATTATGATTCAATAGTATGATTGACAATCTGCTGATAAAAGTGACTCCCTAATCAATCAGGTGAACTGTGAAAACAATGATAACAGGTAAGAATTGAAATCTATATTTAACAGCTAAGAATTGAAATCTATATTTAGTGCTCGCTTCAGAAACCTATATTTAATCATTTAATTATAACACTGACAGAATAGGGCCAAGAGTCATAAGACTTTATTTTAAAAGTTACCACTGTAATTCTGGAATTAACTTCTTTTGAAACTGTTGTTATTTTGGATTAAAATATAAGGAATCTAAATTTTATTACAATAGTAGGACAATCACTGTGGAGAGAGAAGAATGAATGGATGATGTTTCTGCTTAAACTTGGCAGATTGGAGCCCCAAGTACAACTCCTTAACTTATAATCTGTTTAGGTAAAGTAAGAGGAGAAATCATAATGGGGGAGGTGACTATATCTGAAAAATGTTTGGAAGTTAGAAATCATAGGGACAATTTAACTGACAGAAAACTAGAGTTCATGCTTGTCAAGAAGAGCCTGGAATAAAGTTGACTCAAGCAATGAAACCCAAGATGGTTCGGCAGTGGAGGCCCCAGGTTTTCCACACCTACATTTAAGCACAGAGAATAATATTAGATCACTAGACATTTGGAGGAATGACCCAGCACAAAGACAGGCCATACAAGGTAACAGTATAGAGGAAACTCAGAAAAATGTTTGTGCACAGAACAGAACAAAGTGATATATTTTAACTGTAATGGATATCTTCAAAGGAATAAGAACAGATTGCATTCATGAAGCAAGAACATGTGGCTATGAAAGTAAACACTGAAGGAATAAAAATTAATTTTTAACTGCCCAAGAGCTTAAAAAAAATCTAATTGAATGATTGCCAGCCAAAGTTAAGTAAATTTATCAGAAGTGTAGGCTAGAAGAAACAGGCATAGAGAACGTGAGAAAAGTAATAACAATAAGTAATCTTTCTAAAACCTCTAAGCAAACAATCTATATTTTATAAAGAAAAAAAAAAACAGCAAATGAAAAGCAAAAGTTGAAGAAATTTTTTGTTTATAGTGGAAACATGTATGTTTCTGATTTTTTCATATTTAAAAATACCACTGTTGCAGGAAGGGGGACCCCTTCCAGGGCCTGAAACTGGGCTCTTGTCTAACACTGGGAAATGAATTGTCTGAGGAGACACATGTGCTGACAAAGCAAGAGATTTTATTGGGAAAGGGTGCCCGGGCGGAGAGCAGGGGGTAAGGGAACCCCGGAGAACTGCTCTGTCACATGGCTTGAAGTCTTGGGTTTTATGGTGATGGGATTAGTTTATGGGTTGTCTTTAGACAGTCATTCTGACTCAGAGTCCTTCCTGGTGGTGCACGCTTTGTTCAGCCAAGACAGATGCAAGAGAGAAGTATTCTGGGAGGTGGCCGGACATGTGGTGTCTCCTCTTGACCTTTTCTGAACTCTTCTGGTTGGTGGTGGCTTATTAGTTCCCTGTTCCTTACAAGGATCTCCTGTTATAAAACAACTCATGTAAATGGTTACTGTGTTGCCTGGCCAGGGTGGGCGGTTTCAGTCAGTGTGCTTCCCCTGACACCACTGGAAAATGTAGAGTAAGGAGTTTAAAAATGCTTCCTACAAAGCACTCAATGTAAAACTTCAGAATATTAACAAAGATGATTAGGTTATAATTATTGTTATAATAAAAAAAGATCATGTAGATAAACTTTTGAGAATCTGAATGATGTAGGTCTTCTCAACCACTCAAAAAGACAATAGTTCAACATAATCATATATAGCTTAATAGCATTTATAAAATCTTTGTACTCTAAGTCCTGTATATTTACCCAACAACAAAAAAGTATATATGAAGTGATGATAACTTAGAATCTCAACACTTAGATATAAAGGGTATTGAAGCAACAATTTTGTGGAGATGTTTTTTGAGAACAGGAATTGGACCCTTCATGTGAGAAGAGAGAGGAAGGGGTGTGAAGAGTTCAGGCTTAAGCTTTGATTGGCCTCCTTAGCCTTACCTAGATACTGTCAAATAGCTGGGCTTACACAAATACATTAGTGACAAAATGGCAATGATTTAATTCCTGAGGAAATCGCTAAGAGGATATGGCTGATTCAAAGAACTTTTAAACAGCTGATCTATATGGCTAACATGATATATGAATGTGTGGGTAAGACTGTAGGTCAAAACACTTGTTAATGATTGACAGGGCAATAAGCTTGAACTGTTCTGGCTACCATTTAGAAATCATCTCTATTGTATAAAAATCTACAGATCTATATGTAAATTCAGTAAATCTGGCACCTTTAGAAAATAACTAACTAAATCAATCAGGGTACAGCCTCCTAAGAGATTAAGTAATTCTCAGTTAGGACTGTGCTCCCAATGTGACTTTAAAGAAAATATGCTACTCACCTCTTTCAGTCCGTTCAGTTGCTCAGATGCGTCTGACTCTGCGACCCCTTGTACTGCAGCACGCCAGACTTCTTTAACAAAAAAAACAAACCAAAAAAAAAACTAATTTCCAAGTTTAACTTTTTTTTTTTTCCCCCCTTAATGAGTGTATGTTTCCCTTAGACTCGATGTGGTCTTCTCAGGCAGAAGCCAGTGTAACGGGGGTTTCAAGTGGGACCAATCCAAGAAGAAGATGATTTTATTAGAATAGACTAGAAGCACTGCCAAGGGGAAGAGTATTACCAAGGACAGAGTTAGGGAAGCATTACCTTAGAGGAGAGAGAGAGACAGGGATAGAGAGCAACAGAGATAGAAAAACAGAGAGCCATGGCATCCCTACAAAGCAGCCACACCATTTTGCTGTTTGTCAGCAAGGCCTGCCTCTCAGTTCCCTCCTCTTACACATCAATCCTCCCCCTCCCCCAACTGATTAAGTAATCCTTTAATCCTTTAATCCTCAGGGGAGTCAAATTCCATCCTAGTGTAGGGGGTCTAACCCTTGGGAAAGAACAAGGAAGGATCAGATCTGCTTCCTTTTCCACTACAGGCGTACTGTCCTGGGACAGAGAGTTTAAGAGGTAAGAATTCTGTACAGAACTGAATGTTTTAATTGTGAATTTTGTTTGGTTGTAAGGAATAACAAGAATGCATTTTATTATCTAAGAAAGACATGCAATATCTTGTGGTTACTTTAGATTTCATCAAGGAATAGATAGGAGTAAATTGCCATGTGGGGTGAAGGACATGATGAGAGTATGAAGAATTCTCCCCCCCCCCCCAAAAAAAAAGAATTCTTCCCAGGATTTCCCAATGGATAAGACTCCACCGTCCTAATGCAGAGGGCATGGGTTCAATCCCTGATCAGGGAACTAAGATTCCGCATGCTGTTGTTGTTTAGTCGCTAAGTTGTGTCTGATTCTTTGCGACCCCATGGACTATAACCTGCCAGGCTCCTCTGTCCTTGAGATTTCCCAGGCACAAATACTGGAGTGAGTTGCTGTGCCCTTCTGCAGATGATCCTCCTGACCCAGGGATCAAACAAGTGTTTCTTGTGTCTCCTGCATCGCAGGCAGATTCTTCACACTGCTGAGCCGCTGGGGAAGCCCCAAATGCTGTACAGTGTAGGAAAAAGAAAAAAGAATTCTTCCCCTGCTCTCCCCAGATGGAAGCCCACTCATCCAATGTAGAGATCTCATTCTCAAGAAATGAAAAGGGTTGGGTCAAAGGAAGAGTGTGGGTTTTGAGGTGTAAAGGAATGAACAGTGTAAGAAAGCAAAAAACTTAGTTTTAATATCAGGAAATCAGCAGATAGTGTGTGTATATGTATAACTGAATCACTTTGCTGTATATCTGAAACTAACACAACATTATTAATCAACTATACTCCAAAATAAATTAAAGAAAAAAAAAGCAGCCAAAACACTACAATTCAAACACAGGAAATGATGAAACAACAAAGGAAATACCAGAGAAAACACCTAAGATGGTTTGTTTCTGGGAAATCAGGGTGGGGGTGGGTGAAGGGAAATGCAGAGTTTGTGAACTCTTGACCAAATTGACCTGACATTGCAATATTTCAGTTGAGGAGTATCACATCAGTGCATAAGTCTCTACAATGGGAGAGGCACTGGGATGAGGGAAACAATTTATGGTAAAATTATACCCTTCCATCAGCAAATTTTAAAATGTTAATTAAGTGTCAAACTCTTTCTTCACATAGTATGGAAGGAAAAGATTCTCAGAATGTTAAAACATTTGACTTACTGATTTGTGAACAAAACCATTTAGATATCATACTTTACTAATGTAATTTGACATTTGAGAAAAGACTCAAAATCTATTAACAAAACGCCATTAACATTAGCTAAGCTTTTCACCATTTCACTTATTTCTTCAACACCAGGTATAGTTGCTATAGAATATTATGTTACAGGTGTACAATATAGTGATTCACAATTTTTAAAGGCTATATTCCTTTTATAGTTATTATAAAATATTGGCTATATTCCATGCATTGTACCATACATCATTTTAGTTTATTTTACACTTAACAGTTTTTACCTCCCATTCCTCCACCCTATATTGCCCCTGCCCCATCCTTCTCCACACTGGTAAACACAAGTTTGTTCTCTACATTTGTGTGTTTCTTTTTTATTACATTCACTAGTTTGTTGTATTTTTTTGGAAACCATACGTAAGTGATATCATATCATATTTGCTTATTTATGACTTATTTCACTTAACATAATGCCCTCCAAGTTCATATATGTGCTGCAAATGGCAAAATTGCATTCTTTTTTTATGCATGCATGCTTGCTCAGTTGCTAAGTCATGTCAGACTCCTTTGTGACCCCATGGACTATACCCCACCAGGTTTCTGTGTCCATGGGATTTTCCAGCAAGAATACTGGAGGAAATTGCCAGGGGATCTTCCCAACCTAGGGATCCAACCCGTATCTCCTGTGTCTCCTGCATTGGCAAGTGAGTTCTTTGAACTGAACCACCTGGGAAATTCCATTCTTTTTTATGGCTGAGTATTATTGCATTATATATATATATATATATATATATACACACCACATTTGTATCTATTCATTTATTGATGGACATGAGTTACATAATCATGTCTTGATAATTATAAATAATGCTGTAGGAAACTTGAGGCACATGTATTTCTAAAAATTGTTGTTTTCACTTTATTTTTTCAAATATATACCCATGAGTGTTCTCCCCCCCACCAATTATTTTTATTAGTTGGAAGTTAATTACTTTATAATATTGTAGTGGTTTTTGTCATACATTGACATGAATCAGATATGGATTTACATGTGTTTCCCATCCTGAACCCCCCCACCTCCCTCCTCATCCCACTCCTCTGGGTCATCCCAGTGCACCAGCCCCGAACACTTGTCTCATGCATCCAACCTGGACTGGTGATCTGTTTCACACTTGATAATATACATGTTTTGATACTGTTCTCTCAGATCATCCCACCCTTGCCTTCTCCCATAGAGTCCAAAAGTCTGTTCTATACATCTGTGTCTCTTTTTCTGTCTTGCATATAAGGTTATCATTACCATCTTTCTAAATTCCATATATAAAACTCCTAGAGGAGAACATAGGCAAAACACTCTCTGACATAAATCACAGCAAGATCCTCTATGACCCACCTCCCAGAATATTGGAAATAAAAGCAAAAATAAACAAATGGGACCTAACTAAACTTAAAATCTTTTGCACAACAAAGGAAACTATAAGCAAGGTGAAAAGACAGCCCTCAGATTGGGAGAAAATAATAGCAAATGAAGAAACAGACAAAGGATTAATCTCAAAAATATACAAGCAACTTCTGCAGCTCAATTCCAAAAAAATAAATGACCCAATCAAAAAATGGGCCAAAGAACTAAACAGACATTTCTCCAAAGAAGACATACAGATGGCTAACAAACACATGAAAAGATGCTTAACATCACTCATTATCAGAGAAACGCAAATCAAAACCACAACGAGGTACCATTACACACCAGTCAGAATGGCTGCTATCCAAAAGTCTATAAGCAATAAATGCTGGAGAGGGTGTGGAGAAAAGGGAACCCTCTTACACTGTTGGTGGGAATGCAAACTAGTACAGCCACTATGGAAAACAGTGTGGAGATTTCTTAAAAATCTGGAAATAGAACTGCCATATGACCCAGCAATACCACTCCTGGGCATACACACCGAGGAAATCAGATCTGAAAGAGACACGTGCACCCCAATGTTCATCGCAGCACTGTTTATAATAGCCAGGACATGGAAGCAACCAAATGCCCATCAGCAGATGAATGGATAAGACAGTTGTGGTACATATACACCATGGAATATTACTCAGCCATTAAAAAACACTCATTTGAATCAGTTCTAGTGAGGTGGATGAGACTGGAGCCCATTATACAGAGTGAAATAAGCCAGAAAGAAAAACCTCAGGAGTGTTCTTGACCTTTTGCCTAAACCTCTTCAGTGCTTACATTCAACCCTAACATATCAGTTTTTCATTGCAAATGATGTTTATATCTCCAAGAAAGAATATTTTAAAAAATTTTTAAACTACTGATCTTTTGTATCTTCAACCTTAGAACAAGACAAAAGGATTTGTTCAAAAGTAGAAAGGTGGCTTTTAGATAATGCTGATAACACTGAAGTATATTACTCCAACTCTCTCCAGTGTTGGACAGAATTTATTAGGGAGCAAACAGGAAGGATGCCATGAACTACAAGCAGTGGAATCCAGAATCTTGTGCCAGAAAACAACACCATAAGTGGTTCCTCCATTTGGGGGCAACCTAGTGGAAAATGGCTACATTTATAGAGGGAAAGGTGATTACTAAATCTGTTCTCTGTCCTCTTGGAATTTATGTCCCAAATTCATGTTCATTCTTTTATCTCCAGAGAAGTAAAGTTTAGCTCTTCCTAGATTAGGTTTCAGAGAGTCTGAACAACTGCAGATGATAAATCCGCTGTCACCAAGACAAGTGTGCACAGCTGACACTGCCCAGATGAAATAGGTCAAATCCATCAATGCTTGTACTGCAATGAATCCGTGAACTTGACCTTGGTTTACTTGACAGCTATGACTGTAATGACCTTCCTGAATATGGTTTAACTTTATGTGTGTTTTGGCCTTGGGGTTTTATTATTAATTATGTTTCTATTTCCTTCTCATTGATACAAGAATTTATTATGCCTTTTTATTTCCTGTATTTTTGATGCTTTGAAAATTGAGGCCTTGCTGACTCTGGAGGGACTACCCAGGTGGTACAGTGGTAAAGAATATGCCTGCCAATACCAGAGATGCAGGAGACATGGGTTTGATCCCTGGGTTGGGAAGTTCCCCTGGAGTAATAATGGCAACCCACTCCAGTATTCTTGCCTGAAATATTCCATGGACAGAGAAACTTGGCAGGCTACAGTCCATGGGGTGGCAAAGAGTCAGACATGACTGAGCATGCATGCCACAGTGAGGGACTTCCCAGAAAGCATGCCTTTCATTTGAAAACAAGCCAGTCCAGAGCCCACCCGACCCACCTTCTTTATGTGGGTCTAAATCTCAGACCACTATCACCTGCCCTAATCACTGTCACCCCTATGCCCCAGGGCCTGCTGAAATTATTCAAACTAGCTTATCCTAGGTCTACTCATCCTGCCTCACACGTTGCTTCCTGAAGAATCCACAGTGAAGGTTCTGGCCCATGTTACCTCCACTCTCTCTTTCTCATCCACCCCAGTGCTTTCCCTGCAGCTTTCTGGAGTGTAACATGGACCCTCCTCTTGGGAACTGTGACTAATCAACCATCTTTTTAGCATCAGTTGTTTCATGATATGCTAGCTTTATTATACCTGGATAAAAACCTACATTTTAAAACAGTAAACTTGGCCCTGTCCTTTGTTGACATGTAATGCACACACACAGATGGTGAAGATGAAATTTCATCCCTTTGTCTAGTCCACAGAAATAGAAATAAACAATCAAACATTTACTAAGCAAAGGGTGATTTCTACCTCCACCAGGGAATTGAGGGAAGGAACCAGAAGTAGCAGCAGTGCCAACAGTAATTACTGTTCCAAGAACTTTGTGTTACACATCTTGTTGATATTTTATATGTAGTTTCATTTCATGCTCATGACAACACTATCATGTCATTTTTATTATCTCCATTACACAAAAATTAAGAACTTGCCAAATCCACACAATTAATAAGGTACAGATCCTGGAATGTTATTTGAGTCTCTAGAATGATGAGACTGTATGACTTACACATGATGCTGTGGGCCTCTGGGAATTTTGGGTCAAAAGAATCCATTTCATAGAACTGACTATAAATTCATACACCCATAGGCTGTCTGCACTTGCATTAGGACATCTGGATATAAGAAACATAAGAGCTAAAGGAAAAGAGGAAGCTATAGGTCAACAGAAAAAAAAAAAATATATATATATATACATATATATATCACTTATTGGGTGCAATTTGCCATGTATCATGTGTTTCAAATGGTTCATCCAGAAGTGGGACCGGTAACATATTCACATATACATGTACAGATATATGATAAAAAGTAAAGGAATTTATTACAGAAGGGAACTTATTGCAAGGAAATGGCCTGTGCAATCCTAAGTCAAGGAGCAGAAAGCAGGAGAGGAAGGTCACTGGCAGTCTCGAACCTACAGATTTGAGCTAATGTTGCCCAGTTAGAAATCAGAAAGGAAGATCAGAGGAGGAGGAAGACTTGCAGACCCAGCTGTAGTTTTGAATTTCTCCATCAGTTCAGTTCAGTTCAGTTGCTCAGTCGTGTCCGACTCTTTGCAACCCCATGAACCGCAGCATGCCAGGCCTCCCTGTCCATCACCAACTCCCGGAGTCCACCCAAAACCATGTCCATCCAGTCGGTGATGTCATCCAACCATCTCATCCTCTGTCATCCTCTTATCCTCCTGTCCTCAATCTTTCCCAGCATCATGGTATTTTCAAATGAGTCAGCTCTTCCCATCAGGTGGCCAAAGTATTGGAGTTTCCGCTTCAACGTCAGTCCTTCTAATGAACTGATTGGATCTCCTTGCAGTCCAAAGAACTCTCAAGAGTCTTCTCCAACACCACAGTTCAAAAGCATCAATTTTTTCGGAGCTCAGCTTTCTTTATAGTCCAACTCTCACATCCATACATGGCCACTGGAAAAACCATAGCCTTGATTAGATGGACCTTTGTTGGCAAAGTAATGTCTCTGCTTTTTAATATGCTATCTAGGTTGGTCATAACTTTCCTTCCAAGAAGTAAGTGTCTTTTAATTTCATGGCTGCAATCACCATCTGCAGTGATTTTGGAGTCCAGAAAAATAAAGCTAGCCATTGTTTCCACTGTTTCCCCATCTATTTGCCATGAAGTGATGGGACCAGATGCCATGATCTTAGTTTTTTGAATGTTGGGCTTTAAGCCAACTTTTTCACTCTCCTCTTTCACTTTCATCAAGAGACTCTTTGGTTCTTCTTCATTTTCTGCCATAAAGGTGGTGTCATCTGCATATCTGAGGTTATTGATATTTCTCCCGGCAATTCTGATTCCAGCTTGTGCTTCATCCAGCCCAGCGTTTCTCATGATGTACTCTGCATATAAGTTAAATAAGCAGGGTGACAATATACAGTCTTGATGTACTCCTTTTCCTATTTGGAACAAGTCTGCTGTTCCATTTCCAGTTATAACTGTTGCTTCCTGACCTGCATACAGGTTTCTCAAGAGGCAGATCAGGTAGTCTGATATCCCATCTCTTTCAGAATTTTCCACAGTTGATTGTGATCCACACAATCAAAGGCTTTGGCATAGTCAATAAAGCAGAAATAGATGTTTTTCTGGAACTCTCTTGATTTTTTAATGATCCAGCAGATGTTGGCAATTTGATCTCTAGTTTCTCTGCCTTTTCTAAAACCAACTTGAACATCTGGAAGTTCACAGTTCATGTATTGCTGAAGCTTGGCTTGGAGAATTTTCAGCATTACTTTACTAGTGTGTGAGATGAGTGCAATTGTGTGGTAGTCTGAGAATTCTCTGGCATTGCCTTTCTTTGGGATTGGAATGAAAATTGACCTTTTCCAGTCCTGTGGCCACTGCTAAGTTTTCCAAATTTGCTGACATATTGAGTGCAGCACTTTCACAGCATCATCTTTCAGGATTTGAAATAGCTCAACTGGAATTCCATCACCTCCACTAGCTTTGTTCGTAGCTTTGTTCATTTGTTTCTACATCAGGGAAGCCAAAACTCTCTTTCAAAGATCTTTTAATTGATTAAGTCAGACCCACCTAGGGTAATCTCATTTTGAATTAATTTACAGTAAAGTAATTAGGGCTTTTAATCACATTTGCAAAGTCCTTTCACAACCACCAGGCAGTTGCTCAGTTGTTTTGACTCTTTGCAACTCCATGGACTGTAGCCTGCCAGGCTTCTCTGTTCATAGAATTCTCCAAGAATACTGGAGTGAGTAGCCATTTCTTTCTCCAGGGGATCTTCCTCACCCTGGGATTGAACCCTGGTCTCCCACATTGCAGGTGGATTCTTCATCTTCTGAGCCACCAAGGAAGCCCCTCACAGCAACATTGACTTTAATGTTTGGTTGAATGACTAGGAGATGGGTGCAGGACACATAACGGCACTACTTCCCTCTATCCTCCAGTTCCCACCAGGGAGTAGCCTTCACAGAGCACCCTAACCAGAATCATACTAACAATGTAGCTCTGGAGATTGTACTTCAGCGGAGCCAGAGAGACACTCCAGAAAGCCATCACACTGTGCACTTGGAGCCGTGTTTCACACAGCTTAGGCATAGTCTGTTATCCTTATAACACCCCATGAAATAGGGATGAACAGATTATGCAACTTGCTTACCAACAGGAAGCAGTCAAGCCAGGAACAGAACAGAGCAGTGAACCCTCTTCTGTGCAGTGATTCATTTCTGAAAACAAAACTGGGATTGGTCATTGGTCTCTATTCTTTTCCACACTGGATTCCTTTTGAAGCTGCACACAATTATCTGGTCCTCATTTTCACACCATTGTTTATTAAGGAAGATTCAAAACCTTCCTATAGAGAAAATAAAGATTTTTAGGGGGTCAGTTCAGTTCAGTTGCTTAGTCATGTCTGACTCTGTGACCCCCATGGACTGCAGCACACCAGGCTTCCCTGTTAATCACCAACTACTGGAGCTTATTCAAACTCATGTCCATTGAGTCGGTGATACCATCCAACCAACTCATTCTCTGTCATCCCCTTCTCCTCCTACCTTCAATCTTTCCCAGCATCAGGGTCTTTTCAAATGAGTCAGTTCTTCACATCAGGTGGCCAAATTATTGGAGTTTCAGCTTCAGCATCAGTCCTTCCAATAAACATTCAGGGCTTATTTCCTTTAGAATGAACTGGTTGGGTCTCCTTGCAGTCCAAGGGACTCTCAAGAGTCTTCTCCAAAACCACAGTTCAAAAGCATCAATTCTTCAGCCCTCGGTTTTCTTTATAGTCCAGCTCTCACATCCATACCTGATTACTGGAAAAACCATAGCTTTGACTAGATGGACCTTTGTTGGCAAAGTAATGTCTCTGCTTTTTAATATGCTGTCTAGGCTGGTCATAGTTTTTCTTCCAAGGAGCAAGCGTCTTTTAATTTCATGGCTGCAGTCACCATCTGCAGTGATTTTGGAGCCCCCAAAATGAAGTCTCTCAGTGTTTCCATTGAATCCCCATCTATTTTCCATGAAGTGATAGAACCAGATGCCATGATCTTCATTTTCTGAATGGTGAGTTTTAAGCCAACTTTTTCACTCTCCTCTTTCACTTTCATCAAGAGACTTTTTAGCTTCTCTTCACTTTCTGCCGTAAGGATGGTGTCATCTGTATATCTGAGGTTATTGATATTTCTCCCGGCAATCTTGATTCCAGCTTGTGCTTCATCCAGTCTAGCATTTTGCATGAGGTACACTGCATTTAAGTTAAAGAAGCAGTGTGACAATATACAGCCTTGATGTACTCCTTCTAGGGGATGCAGGGGCATAAATATCTGGACACTCTAATGGGAGTTTAAATTGCTTTCATCTAACTCTTGCAGGGAAAAGAAAAATGTTTTACATCTATTTCTAGCCATTACTAGTAATTTTTTTGTTTGTTTAAAAAAAAAAAACACATTTCTACCTGAATATGCTTTTGTTTCCAGTAAACATTATGTGTGGGAGTAGGGACTTTGAAAAGAGAGAGACATGCTTTAAAATGTAGTTCCAAACACATTCTCTGCCTGCAGTTCACTTTAGAGTCTCTGATTATAGTAGAAAATTTGTTCTGAGGTATAACTTATAATGAGTGATGAATCATGCAGCCTACTCATAATACAGATTGTCAAGCCCCTGTCAGACACTACTATATTTTATTTTTTATTAGCTACCAAGTTAACTTTTAAAATTACTGATGTGTACTTTTCAAAACTCCATAGATAGTCAAAGCCTGCAGCAATGACTTGTGAGTACAATATATTTGTGGGGGTTTGATTTTAATGAGGGATTCTTGATACATCAGCCTTCTCAGAGGCTATTAGTAAGAAGGATGGGAGAAATCTTTTCCACTGTGGAGGTGTTAGCTCATCGTTTCTTCAGCTACTCCTAGAGTCTGGGGTTGAAGAAATGTCCCCAAGAGAGGAACATCAGGGGTCTGGTCAGTATCTCCCAGCTAGCCATCCTGGGGATGTGTCCCCTCCAGTCTCTGATTAAATCATTTGTTGATCGTAGGAAGGATTTCTGATACTAGCAGCAAATTGCCAGTGCTGGGAAGGGAAGGGCTTCCCTGAAGCTGACTCGTGTGTTCTGCCTGTGTTGCACAGAGTTATATTTAGTGATGATTGTACTGACCCTGCTGTGCCTGACTTAGAATAGTCCCCTGTGCCCCAGTTACACTGGCTTCCTGGTGCACAGGCTATTAGCAAGGTAGTGTGGACCATGGGTGTGGGCAAATGAGGCCACATGGAAGCAACTGTCATTGACAACAAGGAGGTCCAGGAAAGACAGGCCAGACGCTGGATGTCATCAATATTGATGCTCAAATGACATGATGTGGAAGGGAGTGTCTATGAGGACAACAGGAAAGCCACATGTTAAGGCAGTAGGAAGCAGAGGGGAATGGCCTGAACCTGAAAAACAGCATTGTTTTATGGTGCAAGAGAATCATGGAGGAAAAGTAAACCTCAACTTCATTTCCTGTTCCAGAAGTAGGGAAATTGGGGGAGAATCAGGTCTGCCTCTTCTGAAAAAAACTGCAGGAGAAGTTTATCCTGGAGGACAGTCAGGACCCACAAAGGCCAGGAGGTGAACCCTGGGAGAAAGTGTTGGGAACATAGGAGATTTTGTTAATGACAGGAGCTTAGTGGTCATAGAACAACAATTTTTTGGGGAGAAACTAGAGCGCTGATGCAGCATTGGGTCAGATTCAGAAGGCTTATTACACTTAATTCTATCCCAGGTGACCTAGATGGTAAAGAGTCTGGCCTGCAGTGCAGGAGGCCTGGATTCGATCCCTGGGTCAGGAAGATCTCCTGGAGTAGGAAATGGTAACCCACTCCAGTGTTCTTGCCTGGAAAATTCCATTAGCAGAGGAGACTGGTGGGCCACAGTCCAAAGAGGGCAAAGAGTCGGACACTACTGAGCAACTAACACACAGCACACAGGAAGTTACAAAGACCCTATAAAAGCCATTTTCCCACTGAGAGCAAGGACAGTGCCCAAGAATGCCCACATTCTGGGTTGTGGTCCTCACCACCTCGTGATCAGTGGAAGCTCCATCTGAGAATGGTAGGTAGGGCTACAAGGATCCATGTCACAGCACAAAAGGAAGCTTCATTATTCCTAGTTGCCAGGACAAAGATGAAAGTTAAAACACTGTTTCTTCCTCAATATGTGCTTCATTTGAGTTGTGACTGTTAATGACAAAATTTACAAACAAATTAATCATGATGAACTATAAGAGTTTTATTAACTCATTTGGGAGGGCACCAGCAGAAGACAAAAAGAACTGGTTCCAAGATCATTTGAGAATCAGAAATACTCAGTCAAGGAAAGAAAGTCCTAACTAAGAATGCTAAACCACTTGTGAGGCTGGTTGAGTTTCACAGGACACAGACCCCCTAACAACATTGGGATAACTCACCTTCCAGACTGTGAAAATGCCAAACCTCACCAATCTCTTCGGGTCAACCACTAATCTGACAGGCTATAATCCAACTGTGTTTTCTTGTTGTTAATTGTAGTCAAATACATTTATACTTCAATTATCTTCCTGGAAATCATTCTGCTAAGTGAAAGCCATTCAGTGAGAAAATAGTTCCACTAATTTTAACAGGAAAAATTAGTGAAGCATCCTAAACCATTTCCACAGAGATTCAAACATATATTGATTGAACAATGAAAGAAGCTCATGAATTTAATAAACAATTGAGAAGAGTAAACACGAACATGAAGTCCTTTTATTCACAGTGTTGGAATGTAATGAAGGTTTCTTAAGCTCACTACAGTAAGAAGACCAGAGAGTGGATGGTGAATGGTGTGTGGGGAGACATCCTTTAGAGGGCATATTTTTCTTCCTGCACCCTTTCTTAATAATTTTCCTTTTTCATGCAGTTTATGATTGTCTTACACTCAGACTGAATTAAAGTTATAGCAAAGGAAAATGTTTTCAGTGCCTGAAAACTTCTGTCAATTCTACACTTTGCATACAGACTACAGGTCCTAGAAGATTCTGTCTCTTCATCACTCTCTGAGCTTACATAAGCAGAGCAAAACACCTTGTGTTCATCTGAACATAGCAGAAACTTAACTTGGTTTCACACAGAGTGTTCCAGCTAGAAAACTAGAAAACTACTTCTAGTAAGCTATAGTAAGCTGTAGTATCCTTATAGTAAGTAAATTCTCACCTGAGATAATATTAAAATATTGGTTCATGTAGAGTAGTGATTTGGTGTGATTGTGTGAAAATAGCACCGTATACCTCCAAAATAGTCATCCTAAGAAACGTGTAGTTTTTCAAAAACTATTATGCCATAACATGGTTAATATAACTCAGCCAATTTTCAGAAGAATTCTATGTACTCTGACAACACAGATACCTTTCTTAAGTGTGCTCATATTTAGCTGCTCAGTCATGTCCAATTCTTTGCAATCCTTTTGACTGTAGCCCTCCAGTCTCCTCTGTCCATGGGATTTTTCAGGCAAGAATACTGGAGTGGGTTTCCCTTTCCTCCTCCAGGGAATCTTCCTGACCCAGGGATTGAATTCACATCTCCTGTGTCTCCTGCATTGAAGGCAGATTCTTTACTCATTGAGTCATAGAGGAAGCCCTCTAGGAGTTAAACAGGCCCCAATGGAAATGCTCTCTCTCAAAACATCAATTAATGAGCCTTGTCTCTTGTCCTAAGTTTCAGCATTTTTTTTTTCTTTCACATACTTGATAATCAGTTTTGAGATATCAACCTGAACTTGGAGACTTCTTCCCAGCATCTCACAGTGACTGTAGTCTTTTCTTCTGCTGGAGACTCTGGGTCAGGATGGAGGCGGATACCACCACTCACCTGGAAGAACCATGGGAGTTGCCTGACATGAAGACACATGGTGGAACCAAGAAGTGAAGCTGAGTCCCAGGCAGCATAGAGACTGTGTCCATGGGGAAGACGATCACCTGACCAAGGAATTTACAGAAGGCATCCTACCTAAGACCCAAATTTTAAGGGGATTTGTGGTGGTTGGAGAAAACAAATGCCTCCACTAGAACTTCAAACTTCAACCCTTCCTCTTTATGCTTTTCTTAACACATTTTTGGAGCAGATTATCAGCAGTGGTTCGTCACTCACAGTGTACTGAAGAAGATCCTGATAGGAAAAAAGGAAGCTAAATCTTCCTGATTGGTAGACTAGCAAAGCTACAGTTTGTGAGAGAAAAGGGCAAGGGAAGGCACGATAACACCCATGATACATGTAAGCAAGTTGTAAGCAATTCATGAAAACGGGAATCTCAAAGCAAATTTGTCATGAGCCTCTCAGTGTTTCTGTCGTTTTTGTAGGAGCATGGTAGACAAGGATGGATGGCACATGCTTTGTTCATGTGTGCATGCTAAGCTGCTTCAGTCATGTCTGACTATTTATGACTCTGCCAGGTTCCTCTGTCTGTGGGATTCTCCAGGAAAGAATAGGTGTGGGAGTGGGTTACCATGCCCTCCTCCAGGGGATCTTCTTTTCCCAGAGATCAAAGCTGTGTCTCTTGTCTCCTGCATTGGCAGGCGGATTCTTTACTATTAACACCACTTGGGAAGCCTGGCACATAACCTGCAAGCCAGTCTCTGTCTTTGTGCTTGCTTACTCTTTCTGGGTAACCTACAATCTTGGCTAATACCTTCTTCCAAAACCATCTGCTAAATAAGGCTCTGGTATCAGACGAACTACCTAATTAGAAAAATTTCTCTGCTATCCCTTGAAAAAATATTTAAAAATATAATGGTCATACAAATGCCCAATTTCTGATTTTTCCAATTGCTGATATAATATTTTATCTGTTTCCATGACAACTAAGAGCTTTATAAATGTTTTCTAGCCTCTGATATTTTCCAGAATGTATCTGCATTTCTGTACTTTTTTAATAATTGTGAGCTGACACTAGTCACATAATTCTATCTGGATTGCATATGTTCTTCCTATGTGTGCCAAGGAGGTGTAATTGATGCCTTTGCTTTACAGTATAAGACATCTTAAATAAGTTTTTATGTAGAATGTATCTTAAATGCTCATTCACTCTGCTCAATAACTAGTTAAATCATTGCCAGCTTCTCATCATTTTTTTTGCCCTCAAAGTTAGAAATAGTCACTAGTGTGATTGCTCACTCCAGGCACTTGTGATAACCAAATTGAGTTTATCAAAACTAGCTGGATTGATTAAAATTTATGAAGACAGTAGGGCAGGGTTTTCAGTGAAATTTAGACCCTTAATAAGCAATCCCTAAGAAAATATAAAGAAGGAGATAAAAAGCATGGAAACAAAATGATTGAATAGAATCATCAAAGTAAAAAGTTACTTCTTTGAAAATATGTACAAAACATGGATTATTGTATACCTGACTTATCTAAGATAGACCTAGTTCCCCTCAGCTCTCTGGGGTCACCTTCCATTTAGCTCGTGTCTCAGATTATTAATTGTTAATTAAATATAGTTATAAATAGCTGAATTCTGTTAATTTAGCATCAATTTGGCAAACCATTACTTTGCTTTCCTACCTTTTTCCATGGTGTTACTTAGCTGTGTGTGCAACTGAACTGAATTCTCATTTTAACATGTGTTTAAATCTGAAATATGATCTGTGATAACTTGTTTCTCTTTGACTATCTTTCCAAATATGTATGACTAAGTCCTCCTTCAGAGAAACAACATGCAATGTTTTCTGATGAACTGAAGTGTGCCTGACACAAGCAATAGGGTCAGCTAACACCTTCTGATCATGGAAGAAATACTTGGCACTATGCTCCTGCCATGCATTTGGTATACCAGCTAGCCGTGGTACAGCCTTCTCTGGTGGCTCAGTGGTAAAGAGCCTGCCTGCCAAGCAGAAGAAGTGGGTTTGATTCCTGGGTCAGGAAGATCCCTTGGAGAAGGAAATGGCAACCCACTCCAGCATTTCTTGCCTGGAAATTCCATGAACAGAGGAGCTTGCTGGGTACAGTCCATAGGGTTGCAAGAGAATCAAACGTGATTTAGCAACTGAATAACAACAACAGCTAGTTGTGCTATGGCCACAAGGCTACCTGTCAATGGGGTAAATGATTAAACATGGGAAATTACAGCTTATTTTGTACATGAATTAGATATGACAAATATGTATGACCAATCCTTCTGTGGTATGTAAATAGTCTGAACATTCTAGTTACAACATTTTTCATTTTTAATATATGCAAATCTGCAATTATTCATTGTATTGTTTAGTAACACTTTAGTTTTACAGTTAATTGTTTTGTTTGCAACTATTTTGCAGTAATGAACTACAAAGTTTAAAAGTTCATGTTTAATTAAAGTTATAAACAGAAATTGTATTTCTCAAGATCAATGTTTGTTAGCATTTGATCATCTACAATGGGAACTGTAGTGATCACATGGAAATGAGAAGTGACATGGGGAATCAGGTAAGCAGTTATCATAAGAAGACTATGCCTAAAAGTAAAAACTGAACACATCTTGAGAAAAATGTGTTTTCATCACATACTGTGAAAAAAAAATTTATTTAGATCAAATAACTCTTTCCACTTTGAATTTCACATTTTCTTGGCATATATAAAAATTGAGGCCATAGTTATTGAGGAATAATTATAAATTTCTTTATGGCAAGATGATCAAACTAAGTTAGAATTATAAAGACAAGTAACAATGTCTCAACACATCTCCACTTATGACAGGCCTTTCCCGATGTGCAATGTGCATCTTCATTGTACATTAACCAGACTTCAAAGCAGGAGACTATAATTAACTTTTACAAAGAACAATCCCTTTCCTCAGACTCCAGAATTGTAGTTTTAAGGTTAATATTTTCTTTTTCATTCCTACTTAGGATCACAATGACATGAAAATTCACTCTGTACTTGCAAACCTGACCAAAACATCTTGGATGATCTTTATATATTAGCTATGATACATAATTCTTGGTCTCAAGGATGCATGACTGTGTGCTCACTTGTGTCCTACTCATTGAGACCCCATGGACTGCAGCAGGCCCAACTCTGCTGTCCATGGAATTTTCCAGGCAAGAATACAGGAGTGGTTGGCCATTTCCTCTTCCAGGGGATTATCCAAACCCAGGGATCAAACCCACATCTCCTGCATTGGCAGGTGGGTTCTTTTCCACTGAGGCACCTGGAAAGTCCTCAAGAATGTATAATGTGGCATCTCTAGCTCTTGACCCATAGAATAGTTCTCAGGGCTTCTAGAGGTCTATCTCCTGAGTTATAATCCTCAGTTTAGCTCAAATAAAATTATTTTTTCTTCCTTCTTAGCTTGATTGCTATTTGATTTTTCATTATTGGGCTTCAGTTAGCAGACAAGCATAAAAAATAAGTAAATGATATCAGATTTCCATCAGTGATTTGACTTGAAACAGAAAATTATTTAATTCCCATACTGATTTGATATTTTCATTTCATTCATATAATTAATATAGGCCTTTGGAATTTTAGTCTCTTGAAGTTGAAGTACCTGATATGTGAATGTTACCAGAATTTCAACTTAAATGTTCAGCCAGAAAGATAGAAGTATTTGTATTTGTAATTATAATAAAATTTTTAGTGGTGCCAAAGTTCATGATAACAAAAAAACCTTTTTTCATAAGTTAAAAAAGAAAAAAAACCTGTGAGCAAAAATATATTAAAAAGTAATTGGAGGGCACACATAATTCATAGTTTTATCCAAATAAACTGCATTGTTCTGCCAATTAGAATAAAAATCAGTTCAGTTCAGTTCATTTCAGTCATTCAGTCAAGTCTGACTCTTTGTGACCCCACGGACTGCAGCACACCAGGCTTCCTTGTTTATCACCAACTCCTGGAGTTTACTCAAACTCATGTCAATCGTATCGGTGATGCCATCCAATCATCTCATCCTCTGTCATCCCCTTCTCCTTCCACCTTCAATCATTCATTCCCTGCATCAGGGTCTTTTCAAATGAGTCAGTTCTTCACATCAGGTATCAGAGTTTCAGCTTCGGCATCAGTCCTTAGAATGAATATTCAAGACTGATTTCCTTTAAGATGTGTTGGTGGGATCTTCTTGCAGTCCAAGGGACTCTCAAGTCTTCTCCAACACCACCATTCAAAAGCATCAATTTTTTGGCGTTCAGCTTTTTTTATAGTCTAACTCTCACATCCATACATGACTATAGGAAAAACCATAGCTTTGACTAGGCAGACTTTTGTTGGTAAAGTAATGTCTCTGCTTTTTAATATGCTGTCTAGGTTGGTCATAGCTTTTCTTCCAAGGAGCAAGAGTCTTTTAATTTCATGGCTGAAGTCACCAGTTGCAGTGATTTTGGAGCCTCCCCTCCCCCCCAAAATAGTCTCTCGCTGTTTCCATTGTTTCCCCATCTATTTGCCATAAAGTGAAGGCAAAACTAAGCCATGATCTTCATTGTCTCAATGTTGAGTTTTAAGCCAACTTTTTCACTCTCCTCTTTCACTTTCATCAAGAGGCTCTTTAGTTCTTCTTCACTTTCTGCCAAAAGGGTGGTATCATCTGCATATCTGAAATTATTGATAATTCTCCTGGCAATCTTGATTTCAGCTTATGCTTCAACCAGCCCAGCATTTCACATGATGCACTCTGCATATAAGTTAAATATAGTTTCCCAAATTTGCAAATATTTTAAATATACACAGCTAAGTTACTGAACTACAAAATTTTGTGGAAAATCTACCTAATTTTAAATAGAGTAATGGAATATGTTTTAAATCTCTTTGTCTATCACAAATCCTATTTTAGATGTTTGAAACTTTGAAGAACAACTGTTTAAAGTAATCAATGTTATCAGCAATAATGTTGATTTTCATGACCCTTCTAAATTTAGTTTTGTGTTTTATGTCAAATAAATGAGAAGTCTTGAAAGCAGAAGAATATCTAAGAAAGTGCTGAATGAAAATAGGATGACTAACAATGTTTCAGAATCTA